>NC_052023.1:29111581-29716402 GCF_015832195.1 Motacilla alba alba
AAAAGCTCAAGTTTCCACGAGAACTCTTCCTCAAAACTCTTTTTCCCCTTTTAATATCTCAGACCCATTTTCTGAGTCAATTTCCTATGATCCTGCAAAGGCTGTTATTAAAACCAGACCAAGCGTAGCTGAAATTCCAGGGCTCAAAAGAAACATTTAATAGGCGCAGGAGCTGGCCACACTGTCCCCCTCAGGTGGTTTCCCCTGCAGCCCCTTCCCTGGGATTTCCTCCCTCGCACTTTAGTCAGCAGAAGAAACCTGAAGTTTCAGCAGAATGGCAAACCCTTCCTTCATTCTTTAGCAGTTGAGATTTTTTCTGTCTGAGGCTTTTATAGCTTTAAAAGAGAGAACTAGGATCTAGTCCAGAAGATGTGTATTGCAGATTATTTTTTTCCACAAAAATGTCAGGCAGTCTCACATTCAGTTCTGTATCCAGCTACAGTATTTGAAAATCACTGACCTCCTTTATCCGCCACTGCTTTCCATGCCACCAGTGGCGGTCCCGAACTGAGGCGCTCCCAGGCTGCTTACCCATGTGTCCTTTGCGTGCTAGAAAATTCCTTTCTGGTCTCCATCCCACCTAGCCCTTTGGCATGAAGAAGATGATCAGCAGACATGCTCTTGGCAAGGCACCCTGGGAAAGCAGCGTCCATGCACAACCGCGGCGGGCAGGGGAAGGAGACGCGCTGCTCTGCAGGGCAGGGGACAGGAGCCATGGTTCTCTCTGGTGGCACAGCTGGCACAACTGCACCTCGGCCCTGCACCCCACTGAGGCACGGAGGAAGCAGCAGGGCCAGCGCCCTTTGGCTCAGCCCCAGGCTCTCCCAGCAAGGGGATGGTCCTTGGGTTCTTCCCTTCCATACAAGGTTTGGAAAGGCAATGCCAGGTTTCTCCCCAGCGGTCCCTGCTGCAAGCTACAGGATATCCATTAAGGTGCAAGAGTGTTTCATGGCTGGGTATTGATGCAACAACGCCCTTTTCATAGCAAATCTATAAAAATACTTCATTCCTTTGATATACCTCATTTATTTATGCTTTCTATTATAAAGGGTAATTATATTAGAAACACTGAGCCTCAAATTTAAGTTACTGACAACTATGACAGATCTCACCTATTTAAAAGAAAATTCTTCTCCAAAGCTTCTCTTCTCAATTACCGTTTTAAAAATTGAAAATGTGCACATTTTATTTTGGTTCCTATTTAGCTGGCTCTTTTTTTTCCCAAACTGTGAGTACTTTCAATGTAACAGCTAATTTATCAAAAATGGAGAAACCTCTTTGTTCCAACATTGCCTTATCTGCCCACGCCTCTCGTAATTTAGAAAGTTAATGAATCCCTCAGAATCAGAGGTTTATATATATATATATATATATATATATATATATATATATCTATATGTGTGTGTGTGTGTGTGTGTGTGTGTGTGTGTGTGTGTGTGTGTGAGATTAAGTGTATTACATCATTGTGAAAATAAACATTAAGGACATTCTATTCATATAACATATAAAAAAGCAGTCAATGCCATAGAAAATTATACAATATGAAAAGCTACTTTAAAAGGTCCTGATAAATGCAAAGCCTGAGAAGGAAAGGAAATAAAGCACTGAAGATAATCTTGTTCTTTAACTAATTTCTTGGTACCATATGATGTACTCTGTCAGACAACTAGGGACTGTTTGCAACTGGCTGGAAATTACTGCCTTTGCAGGACAAGAATCAGACTCCTACCAGTTTGTTCCACTGGTTCTACAAGAATTGCTCTTGTTCTCTCCCAGGAGAGCCTGGTGAGCATTCAGAAGGGTGACCTTCCTCTGGTGAGCATTCAGAAGGGCAGAAGTGAGGAGCTGTACCCCTGCCCCTCTCCTCCTGGGGGTAGGTGACCTCTCTCTCTCACTCTGGTCCCTTATGAGGGTACAACACAACCAGAACTGGGGTTCTTAATGCAAGCAAATCGGGGTCTTCCAAGTGACTGACTAGAATTTTTTAAAATGAAAAAATCTTCCTATCTTTTCAAACAGGGTCTGTGCTAAAAAATGGTTCCATCAAACACCTTTGGCTGCAGGGAATGCCCACTTTAGCTTTGCTACAAGAATTTGTCAGCAGCAGCGCTCGCCTTCCCACCCAGGGAGCAGTGCAGAATCTGTCTGTGGTGCCAGAGGGAGAGAACCATGCCACCAGCAGGAACACCAAACTTCTTACCTTGGCACGCTGGGAGGAGCCCGGCTGGGCCGAGAGGGAACCTGGGGGGGTCCTCCATGGGCTTCAGCACCGGGAAATGGAGGCAGAGGTCCTGGGCGGAATGGGACTGGGGGAGCCCCTGACTGGGGGCCTGGAGAGGGGATGGCAGGAGCGGGTCCGCGGCCGGATAAAGGTCTGCTTGGGGGGTTGTTCAAGGTAGGTCTCCTTGGAGTTGAAGGACTTGGAGGAGGTGATCTGAGGAGGTGAAATATCAGAGATTTTAAAAGTTCAGTAAGGTGGGGGTGCGGGTTTTGGGTTTTCTTTGATGTATTGTGTTTTACTTTAAACAAAAGTTAAAACTTATGACAGATGTTTTTTATTGGCATTTTCCTTTGCTGTCAGTGTCAGAGGATCACATACAATTAAGACTCACGTGTTTCCCACTGACAGCATACAAGCAAAGAGGTGAATAAAATGGATTTTATTATTCAAGTCCTAATAATGTTTTGTTAAGTGGAATTTCTAGGACATGGAGCCTGACATGCTGAATTATTGTAACAGCTTGCAAAAGGAGGCCAAGTGGTTACACAGCTGAGGTGACAGAAGCAGCTGCTATTAGAAACATCAGAGAAGCTGTAAGTCCACTGGATGGTATTCTGCAAGGCAAATATCCTGTCTGGTGCTCACATAAACATACCCACAGAATAGGTGGGTATGTTTATATATATAAACATATTCCCATATTATACATGGGAATAGTCCCATATTATATGTGGGAAAATGTTTTGATTTTCCTCACAGATGTCATTAGGACCTGGAGGAGCATCTTCCCAAAAAGACAGGCAGGGAGGGATCCCTGATCTTGTTGGAGCCCTGGCTGCTGAGAATTTTAGACTTTCTGTGCTGCCAGGCACTGAACCCCAAGAGAACACTGCATTGACCTGAGGCTGTGGAGAAGGCTTCCAAAATGGAATGACAGAACTGGGGTTATGGGCGTGTAGTTTGCATAGAAATGTGCAATATCACATGGTGGAAAACTTAGAGTTTAAAGTATTTGAATACAGTAATATATATAAGACAAGATAGTAGTTTTAAGACAGAATCTAGTCCTTCTTCTTTAGAAGTTTGAGTAGTACTGAGTAATTAAAAAAAAGTCCGCATTACAGGCCACAAATAGTTAGTTATTAAGTTAAAAGTAAAAATAATTCAAGTGTCATTACTTAATTAGACAGTTTATCCTTAAAAAGCCTTGTAGAAAAAGAAATATTTTAGTTTGTTAGAGTGAAGTGCTGTAGAACTCACAGTTTATAAAACTGTAATAGAGATAAAAACTAATAAACATCCAAACAAAAAGTACCATCTCACACATTTAATCCCAACCTTAAATAAAAAGAAACAAAGACAGTGGCAGTGCCCCAGACAGTCAGGCTGACCACTGTGGCATTCACATTTTTTGAGCACGATTTTTTCGCCTAGGGTTTTTCTCCTGGGAAGCTGAAAGGTAGCGAGATGCTTCAGAGAAAAGAAAAACAATTCTTATTTCATTTGTTTCTTTTGTGTTGTGCTTATGTAGAATGTGTTTGGAGATTGTTTATTTAAGGTGATTGCTTGATTGGACTCTGGTGTGAGTTGTTTTGACTTATTGGCCAGTTAGGGCCAAGTTGTATCGGGACTCTTTTCAGAGTCACAAGTTTTTATTATTATTTTTTTAGCATTCAGTAAGTATTTTTTCTGTATTCCTTAGTATAGTATAGTATAGTATAGTATTCTTTAATATAATATAGTATGATAAAGTAATAAATTACCTTCTGAGAGCATGGAGTTAGATGTATTGTTTTTCTCTGCCACGGAGCTTGCCATGCATTTACAATAGACCACACGTGCCTGTCCTGGATGTCGTGGCAGTCCAGCCGTGAGGCTGTGAGGCTGTGAGGCTGCTCACCTGCGTGCCTGCTGAAGCCAGGAGTCGTCCACAGGTGGGGGAGCAGGGGTGGACACGGTGCTGGTGCTGATGTCCCCGATGATGGCCAGCGCCTCCTGCAGCGCCTGGTACATGCGCAGGGTCTCGTCCCGCCGCTGCGCCTGCTCCGCCGACTCCTCCATCAGAGTGTTCTGGTCCTCAGAAGAATACAGGTGAGCCAGCAGCTCTGCGTTGATAAATTCTTTTACCTGTTTCATCCGTGTGAATGAAAAATGCGTATTTTATGATTGGCTTTTCACAAATACTAAAATGAATATTATACGTGTTATGTTAGAAGTGTTATGCTGTGTTAATTTTCTTAAGAAGTGTGTTGAATATAGTTTTAGGTTATAACATAATGTTAAAATAGAAACTATGGTATGTAAGATATTTTTTTTAAAGAGAGGACTCGCAATGAGATAGCAGCCACAGAGCACCTAAATCTTTCAGAGAAAAAGAATTTATGACTCCCTTAGAAGAAACGAACTTCTTCCCGCCTCACTCGGCCCTGAAGACACCGTTAGGATCAAGAGGAAGAAGGTGACACTGACCAGACAGGATCCTTTGTTTGAATGGAATTTATACATCCTGTATGAGGTGTATGAATATGCAACAGGCTATTGCATTTAAGAGTTAATCCTCTGTTAATGGGTGTCCTCTTTCAGGCTTATTTTGCCCAGAAAAAGGTACCCGGACCATCCTCAACTCTTTGTTCTTATTGTCTGCTATTGTCCTAATCTCAATTGTTCAAATTTTTATTACTCTAATCATATTACTATTTTTATAACCATTTTATTACTATTAAACTTCTAAAATTTTAAAAACACTTATTAGCGTTTTTCACAATCAGACAGAAAAAAAAAATCCAAGCCACCAAATAAATAAATAGAAATCTCTATGGAAAATACAATGCTGAACAAATACAGGGGAGATCAATGGAAAGCAGGAGACTGAATCAGTTTCTCTTGCTACCTTACACCAGTTCTGCTGCAATTCTGCATCTCTGAGGTGACACCTCTGCTTACACTTCATTTCCCAGCAGCTCCCAGGAGCCAGCTGGCATTTTGGGCCATTTCTAAAGGGTTGACTGGGAAGTAAATGGTAGTACCATCAGATTCCCCAGGGAATGGGAATTTTCAGGCTTTATGACATACCTGTCAATTACTTTCTTAGCAATAATTTACCCTACCGTAGACAGCATCTTTCATTTCGAGCAAGTCTGTCAGATTCTGAATAACCCATCCACACACATTCAAACTGAAGGGAGAAGTCTCCAAGTAATCTAATTTACTATATTGATTTCCTGCCATGCCTGCCCTGGTTATGGAAACCTGGCCCACATTAAGAGACATAAAAAGCTAGAGGTACTCTGATTAAATAAGACTGTGGTAAATAGACCAACTGCTGACCTACTAAATCCTTGCATTTGAGACTTGTTACTGTTCTGATCTATTTCTCATCTGGTGCTTTGCTCCATAAAGCTTTTTTGAGCTGGAGATACTGATGATAATACATTCCCAGGATTCTGATTACATAAACCTGAGCTCCATTTGCACATGGGTTTGTGCTAGTTTTGTGATTTAAAGCCTGACAGTGACACTAAGGCAATGTTTGTGTTTAGACAAGGTCAGTGAGAGCAGTGAGCCAGCACAGCCATGGGACCCTTTCTGGTCACCAGCAACGAGCAGGCAGCCAGGACAGAGCTCAGAGGGAAACAAAACCATATTGCCTGGGCTTGGCTGTCATTTCCCATTCACGTATGACAGGAGATGCACAAATTCTTAGCAAAGCCTGCAAAATTTTTCCATGAGTTTCATGCTGTTTTCCAGTAGATGGTACTGATCAAGAGCCAGAGTACACTACTTCCCTTGTGATTGCCAAAAACTCCACATTAAAAACAGATATCATAGTTAAACAGCATCACATTCTGCTCGATGAAATGAGCATTTTAATGGCATCACTTCAAAAAAATAAGTCCTAAAATTAGATTAAGGCCAGAGCTGATTGTAAAGGCATTGTTAAACCACAAATATCTGTTTGAAAAAAATCAGCCTGTGACAATTATCATGAGAGGTCCCTGTCTGTCACTGGTAGAGGATTTGAGTAAATCCCTGAACTCCTCTGGAAAGGGAAGACTGCTGTGTTAAGGATGGATCTTGGATCAGCCTCCTGCCCTCCTGTGCTGTACTAGACAGAGGAAGATCTTCCACCAGAGCCACTTTCTCCAGCTTGGAAATGGAGGGAAAAGTGATACTTACTCACGTTTGCTCCTTTCTGGAAAGCAGACTCCCAGGAATGGTTTAAAACATTTTCCTTCACAGACATCAGGCCTGCAGTCAAAGCTGAACCATAGCAAGCATCTAAATGCCAGTGCACCAAATCTGCCCTGGCACTCTGAAATGGGGCAAGGTGGGCTTGGAACCTTCTCAGTGGGAAGACAACGCATGGCACTGCCTCAAATGCAAACACAACCCATTCCTGGACCTGCAGTTTGGCAGTAACAAGTCCTCTGGAGTTTTTCTCCTCAGCTGAGATCACTATCAGCACTGTTTATGGAGCATACACTGACTACTCTTAAGACCACCCCTCTTGTATAATCCAGGATACCAAGGCACCATGAAATACAAATTTGTGTATGTGTTTTTTGTTTGGGCATGTTTGAATTGGTAATGGTAACTCAATGCAGTTCTGTGTGGTAAATGTATTTTCTTTTAAGGTAATCAACATCCACCCTAGGGGAAGAACAAGGGATGCACTTGGAATACAACAATGTAGGCTTAGGCCCCAAAATATGCTCAGGGACAGCATGTAATTATTTTCTGTACACTGAGTTTGAATCTGATACTTTCCTTGAATTTTAAGTACTTGTTTATGGGCCCACAAAGTGGAAAGGAAGTTCTAGGAAAACTTGGGAGGTTGCAATTGTCATGGAAACAAATTCCTTGGGATCGATTTGTTTCCAGAGTTTTGGAGGCAACATGATGGGGCAGCAGAAAATACAGAATATGTTGTTTAAGGGGGAGGGAGGGTGTTTTCACTTTCCTGATGGATGGGTTGGATTCTGAATACTCCAAGGAACACACACAACTTCACAGGATCCACCTTCCATCACATCTCCACTCCTTTCCAGATCTTTGCACAATCTTTTGGCAGGGTTCAGCACTCTTGATTCAACCATTTCTTTCTTTTTTCAATAGCCCTGATTTTAAAAAATTGCTATTTTACCTATTGTTTTCAATATGGTATTTTACTGCCTATGCTGTACAGAAAGAAATTCATTAATGCTTCTGGTGGCACTCTTCACAGTTCTTTAAAATGTTTGGATTCTTTGCCACAGATTTAACTTCTAGGATGGAGCTGTAGGCCTCAGCTCACTAGGAAGCCCAACTGCAGCTTGGGACAATGAGGTCAGCTGAAAGGTTGGTGATATTTTAAATGTGTGGTGCCAGCCTGGCAGGCTTTATCAGTGTCACCAACAGCTGATGAGACTGACAGCACAAAATCTCACAGTAATCTACTTCTGAGGGACACACACACTTCAGAGACCCCTAAACGATTCCAGATGAGGAGGTGAGTGGCAGAAAATTTAATGTAAGCTTTCAAAAGCAACTCTGCTCACTGAGCTCTGCTGTTTCTGAAATGAAAGCTAAAGCCCAGCCTTTCCAAGGGCACTGGAGATAGGCTACGTCAAAGCAGCAAGCTGCTAGCAATGATCTGGAAAGAGCAGTGAGAACACACACTCAACTTCTGAAGTCTAGAGCATGGCTGATTTCCAGGCAAAAAAGGCAGCTCCATTGTTCCCATGGTTTTTTGTAAAAACTCAACCATGACTAGAGCATTACCTACATTCTGACTACCCTAAACCCAAAGAAGTTTAATGAAAAATCTCTTGCTCTCATACAAAAATTCTGCTCGTATTAAATGCATGAGGAAATCCCACTGAAATTTCCTGTCCAACCACCTCACTCTTAAGTGCAGCACAAATTCCACAGGGCTAATGAAATCCATCAGATGAAGGCTAGAGGTGGCTCTGAGTCAAAAGTAAATGCTACCTTCTAATCACATTTGCTTCACAGCATATTGCACTGGTAAAGGCTGACTGCTTTGATGACCTCTCAGAAATGGTGCTGCTCTGCACTAGCAGGGGCTGTGGGTCCCATCAGTAATTTGTATGGCAGCAGTGGCACTAATATTAAGCTTTGTTCTCAACCAGGTCCATTCAGAACTCTGCCAGGATGTGAAGGCTGAGATCCCACTGCAGTGGAAAAACAACAGTATCTCAAAGCTGGTTTTTTAACCAAATAATCTTCAGATCTAAGAAAGACACACACAATAAATCAACCAGCCACATCTGCTGATCTAAACAACAGTGTCCAAAGCTTCCAGATTTATTCCTTGAAAATGGCAACCTGAAAATATGAAGAAACCCAAACAAAATAAGAAATGCTTTATGAACCCTGACAAAGGCCTGCAGATGGAAAATCAGGGAAGCACAACTCTGCTCTACTGCTCTCACAGGCTGCCCACACGAAGCTCCCAATTCCTCTTCCCGTTACATCAAAAGCAAGACATCAAATAAAAAACAAAACAAAACCACCCTGATTTACCTTTAAATAATAATTTATGTTCTGATTAAGATGTAAATTAATTCTTTAGGATTTTGGGATAAGCACTCAAGGCAGTGTGCCACCCTTTGAGAAGGCTGCAGAACTTCCAAGTACTATGAAATAGTGGAATATTTTGTCCATGAGTTTGACATTAATTCTTCTCTTTAGTAGCTGCTGTTGCTGCTGTGTTCCAGAGGTGTGTTTGAGAGTGAGAGATCTGACAGACACATTGAACTGGTTTAGAACTGTGGCTGCTACTTACATTATTGATCATGAGGTGCATGATTGTTTTCGGGATCAGATCTCGGATACATTTGTTAATAATGGACATGTAGGAGTCCACAAGATTTCGAATTGTCTCCACCTGTCTTTCCAGCTGGGGGTCCATTGAAAAATTATCTGCTTGGCCATTCTCTTCAGTTTCAGTCTACAAACAAGAAAAAAAAAGCCTTTCAGATTGAAGTAAACTTGAAACATATTGGGGGAAAAACCCTGGACTTGCACTGTAGTAATCCAGCAACATAACTCATACAAAGACTATCCACAGGTTAAAATATGAAGTCTTGGCTTGTTTAACATTAGTGTTCAGCATCATGAAATTTGGACCTTTAAACTTTAATGCCAAATGAGATCTTTTGCACAAAGCACATGTATGTATTTCCACACAAATTTGTAATTTTATGTTATAGAAAGTTTTCAGACAAAGATGCACGGTGGTAAATGTCACACCAAGAAATTATTTTAGATCACTTACTGCAGTACTTATTATCAAATCTTTTACCATTCACATTCAGCCAGATGGTCCCATGCAAGAAAGCAGCAACACAAGTCTGGATTTTTAATTTTACCCTTCTGTGGGTTAAACCCACCTTTGTTATTTAAGGCTGACTTATTTGTGACAAATTTTGCAATTCAGTCTCAGACTTGTTAGGTGTGAATATCACCTATATAAACAAAGGGTTTATAAAAGATAACAGCAAAAGCATCATAGCTTCCAATGCTCAAGGCTGGATTATATATTTGAGGTCTCTTTTTCACTGGACAGAAAAAAACAACTTTGTATGTAAACAGCTGACTTAATTAAACACCAGGAACTTTAACTAGAAGCTAAAAGGTCAATACTTTGCTTTAGTCTGGCCTGTATAAATATAGGAAAACATAAAAGAAAAATAGTAACCTTTTGGTGAAAATCAAACTGCTGTCTGAGGCTTGCAGATGCCAAAATAATGGAATTTCTACCCAGAGAGTACAAAGAACAACATTCCCCAAATTCTGATATAAAACTTCTCCCTGAAAACAACTGCCAGAGCATTAATAGCACGAACTGTAAAATCTAAATCTGAGTACCTGAGTACCTGAGTATGCTTCTGTGGGTACCTAGAAGCATAAAATCATAGAACCACAAAGTGCTTTTGCTTGGAAAAGAAGAAGCTTTTTGACTTCAAAAAAGCCTTCTTTGACTTCAGCCAAAGTGCTCCAGCCCTGCAGCTCATGTTGTTCCAACCCCCCTTGCAGGCAGGGGCACCTCCCACCACACCAGGCTGCTCAGTGCCCCGTCCAACCTGGCCTTGGACATGAGGAACACAAAGGAACAGAAAGCACTTGCAACAACCGAAGAAGCCAACAAGGAGACCGAGCTATGTATCAGCCAGAGCCCTGCCAGCACAGGTCCGTTTACAACAGAGCTTTTAGCTAAAATTGGCACATGGCTGGTGCTTTAAAGATTTCCGGAGCAGCTGAGATCAGTATCAAACCCACCAGTGAAAGGCCATTAGTGCTAAATATGCAAACATGTCACCAAAGAGGCTTCTCCCTGCATGAAGCTGGGCCAAGAAGGGATTCCTGGTTTCATGTCCTAATGCGGGGTCTGCTTCTGCTCATGCAGCATTGCCAGGTAGAGCACTTGGCACATTTTAAATTACAGCTTCGTCAGTCCAGGCTAAATGACATGGAATGTTTGTGATGTGTTAAGTTCTAGTTTTGTTAAGAAATAAGACCCAATGTACCATTTAGAAACAAAACAGAATGTTTGTAAAAGAACTTCCAAAAGTACGGGTGAATTACTGGAAAAGCAGCTGATCTTTAAAAACAATTAGCTGTGCTTCCTAAAAATCCTGTGACTGTGGAGGACACTGAAGGGGCTCTTGATGAAAACAGGGTTTTCAGTGCTGTAACAGTGGTAGTAGGCTTACTACCTTAAAAGCCTTAATCTTTTTATTCATAAACTGCACGTAGCCAAAAGTCACAGTGCAAAGACTATTTTCCTTAGCCTACATGTCTAAAGAAAAACTAATGGTAATTTTCCCTGTGAAATACCAGAAAAATAAAAAAATCATACATCTCTCATATATCTGCAGATTTTAGCCAAGTAACTACAGACCAAAAATGTCCCCTTCCCAGTTCCCCTGCATTTGACATCTATTCTCTTTCTTTTCTTCTTTGCTGTCTATATAAAGTGTCGTTAGTTCATGTCTTTTTTCCTTTCTTTTTTTTTTTTTTTCACTCTTTAAATTGCAGATTGCAGTAAGATTCCTAACTGGCTAAGCAGCAAAGTGACAGATGTTTATCATTATCCTCATCAAGAGAATGTAAAGTAAAAATAGTAATTTGTCTCTGATCTGTAAGGCAAAGGGTAATAGTCTCTTGATTGAATCTGTAACAGAGCTGCTTCATACTGTTGATTTATTTTCTCTGAAATCAAAAAAGATCAATCTTTCATGACTTTACAGTAATTTATTATGAAAGCTTCTGGCCATAGTATTCCTAATGATTTGATGTCTCAACTGAAGGCTTTTCATGCCAGAAACCATCTTGTTTGCATCGCATCATGCAGATGGAAATCTGCTTCCAGCAGGTTTCTGTGCCCTCCAGGACCCCTCCAAGCATTAGAAAGCTTTCTGTTCAGCTGCCTCAGCTCTGTGCCAACAAGAGCAGCCAGAAATGAGAGTGCCTAGCAAGACTGGGCATCCCAAGTGACAGAGATGCCCTATTCCACCTCCAGGCCGTTCTTTCACAGCAGCTCTTGTTTCTCTGAGCCTCACAGTGACCCCACCTTCAGTGCAGGTCATCCCTCAGCCCCTGTCCCTGTTTCTTACAGCGTGGCTCCTGCAGTGAAAGCCTGCTCAGTGAATAAACCCAAAGCAGAGCACGGGAGCAAACCCTCCCAGCCCACTGCCAACAGCATGGCCAAGCTGAGCAGGAAGGGAGAACAAAGAAGGTGCAAACAGCTTTCCATGCCTCCTTTCCCCGCCAAGGCAGCCCAGTCCTTTCAGCTCCTCATCCCCAAGCCAAGAACTCACTGGTTCCAACACCAAGTGTCAAGTGACAGCACATGAATCTGGACTAGGTTTTTAGTCAGTTGACTCTTGCTTAATGCTGCTATTAATTGGTGACAGGAATGGAATATTACTACTTCAAAGGAATGCAAGTGCAATTTCTTTAGGGAGTTCTGGAAACCTCCAACAAAGAAAGCTAAGGAAGAAGCTAGAATGCTAAAAAACAGGTAAAGGAAATGAATTCATCTGTGAAAACTCTAAATCAGAGGATGTGATGGAAACACACCAAGGCTAGAAAGAAGCAATGGGTGAAAAAAAAACACAGATGAAGAGAAGGTAAGATGGGAGCCAGGGGGATGCTTCCACGTTCCCTTCCACACACCCCCAGGCATCTTTCCCTTCTGCTCCCTGCACTTTAGACTGAAATATTGATTCCTTGCACTCTGCTGTGGTCTCACCTGTCTGAAGCTGCTCTGTGATCCCTGCAGAAGAAGGTGCTACTGAAACCCAAGGTACACCACTGCTGCTCTCCAACTTCTACATTCACACACCTTCTGTACTAAGAATGTGTTAAGGATTAACTAATGTGTCATACAAGAGCAGACTAAAAACTGCCTGTGAAATCCAAACCACTGAAGATTGTGGGAATGTTACTGCTGGCTGCAGTGGGAACAGGATTTCATCATTTCTACCAGAAAAGTTATCGATCTTCTGAAGATTGTGAGCTCTCTGCTGCAAGAGGAATGATTTAGTGTGGTACTGGGGATGCAGGCATGAGGAACTGTGTGCAATCCAAAACAAAGGAGTAATACCTTAGGATGTCAGGGTAATTTTTCTGATTGTAGAAATTATAAGCAAGTTCAAGAATGTCCCAAGGAAACTTATTGAAAAGTGATCCCTTTTGAAATTCACAGAAAAACTGGGTAACACACTGAAAACAGTCCTGAGCTGGCCACACAGAGAGAGCAATACTTCTAATTTCCATGATTTCATTACATTCAGGGCCGCTGCCAGCATATTTAAGAATGTCTTGTATAACATTCCTGATGTCAGTTCCAAGAAGGAGCATTTGTCTGGCATTTTCATTAGAGAAGTGTATCAACCAATTTTCTGTAATCAAAAAGGCATTCTATTGACAATGACCAAGAGGAAGCAGACTGGAAGGTGACTGACTCAAGGGTAAAAATCAGAGCAGCAGCAAAGCAGCGCTCTGTGCAGTATGAAATATGTCCATGGCTGCAGTAAGAAATTGCTCATTTAAAAGCTGCTTTCAGCTCTTTCATTTCCAAGTTCATAACAACAACAACCACCTGAGAATTAATTATTCCAGCCAGATTGCATTTATGTTTTAATTCAGAGCTGCTGAAAATACATATAAAATCTATTTTATGTATCCCTGTCCAAGTAAGTTTTTTCTTTAATACACCAACACTCAGCACACTGCAGTTGTCCTGAACCCCCTGCTTTTCCCTAAATCTTTACAATTGACTCTCTCTTCATTGCAGTTTGATGCTGGGTATATAATTTAGCTAAGATCCTCTCAGCTGTACATAGTGTGCCTTTTGCCAGAGGACTGCTGAAACCACATGATGGCTTCACACAGTGAGGTTTTCTTACTGGAAGGAACCACAAGTAAATGACAATACATTACTTTTGTGTATTTACAACAAAGCAAGCAGCAGAAAAAGAACACTTCCCGGGTAGCTTGGAAGCTGTCCTTTTCCCTCACAGAGGGTGACTTTGCCACTCTCTTCCATGCTTTCAGCATGTCCTGACTTTGTACTGCTGTTCCCTTTACTGAGCCACCCACAGGCTGCCCCTTTCAGCTGCTATGCCTTCATTAGCAGCCTGGAACTGCTCTGAGCAGAGGTTATGATCTGGCTTTCCCTCACACACAGCATCTCTCTCACTTCATAACCCCCAGAAGAATGATACACCCTAGTGCAGTTTGGTTCACAAGTGTTTCAGTCTCTGGATTAGCTCAAACAATCATTTACTCCTGTTCTTCTCTGTGGTTACAGACATTGCCCAGGACAGACCATGAGATCAATCCTCCTGCTCAATGCACACACTGCTCCCCAGGTATCTCCAGGGCTTTAACCATCCCAGACATTCCCAATCTGACAGGCTCTCTCCCTGCCTTACTCCATAGAGAAGCTGATTTGGAACTGGGAGACTGAGAGGAATGATGTATTACCAGAACTCCAAGAAATCTGCACTTTCTTTCATCTCACAGGTTGATAACTAATCATGGCAAACCAATCCAACCTCCTTTTAGAGCAGGGATTCAGATCTTACAGGTATTAACACAGATACCACACATCTCAGACCTCAGTAAAGCTTTCTGACACAATCTCCAGAGACATTTTCATCAGGGAAAGTGTGCTTTCCCTGCAGATAATTCTTGGATGCTCATTGCCATAGAAAAGCTGTCAATGGCTCACTGGCAAAGTGGAGAACTGTGTCAAGAGGACTTTCATATGGAGTGTGGTTTATAATGTGCTTATTAAAGCCTTAATGCTCAGGATGGTGGGTCATAGCCTGGGTTTGTTACATGTGCAGATGAGAAGAAACTGGAAGGGAATGAGAATAAGTTAGATGACAGGACTGGAGTTCACAATGACCTAGAGAAACAGGTTCAAAATCTAGATGAATTCATTCTGAATAGAAAGTATTTGATTTCACAGATTCTCCTGAGTTGGAAGGGACCCACAAGGATCATCAAGTCCAACTCTTGGCCCTTCACAGGACACCCCAAGAATCCTACCATAGGGTTCCTTAGGCAGGAATAAATCATTTATATGTGAGAATGGAGCAGTTCAGCAGAAGAGGAGCTGTGTCCACAGTGCAATATAAACACGAGTCAATAATGACTTGCTGTTATAAAATCAGTACAAGAATTGTGCCTCCATTGCTGCTTATCACACCACCAGAAATTTAAGGGACACTTTGAGAGTGTTCACATGAAGCCATTGAAGATGGTTCAGGGCTCTGTAAAATATTACCTCAAGGGAAGAGGTAAGATAAATTGGGACTGATGAGTTCAAAAGAAATCACTTGTGGAAGGGTAGAGATGAGCATCTTTGCAGGCAGCAAAAGATGTCAAATAAATATTTGGAAAGTGTTTTATGATAAGAACAGTGAAGCACAGAAATAGATGGATTAGGAGAGCTGCAAATCTCTTCCAAGGATTGGAGCAGCATCCCTCAGAAAAGACCTAGGTACAGAGACTTTTCCTTGAGAAAAAGAAATAGGCAACCTCTCACATCCCTTCCATCTAGCAGGTGCTACTGGGTGCAAAGTGGTGTGAAATTACCCACAACACTGCAACAAGAAAAAGGATTTCTGAAAAGGCAAAGAAAAAAAAAATTGCAGTATCTTCTACTTTTCGTTCTATGCAAAAATCAAGTACAAAATAGAACCTTGGTGTGAATAGCTTTCTCCCCTCAAAGAATCTGCACTCCAATTTCACCATTTGCTGCCATGTACGTCCCTCAGACAAAGGACTTTTACATAACCCTCCCTACACTGCAAGTTTTGACTGGGGGCCAACAGCTGCTTCATGCCTTTCAGAACAGACTGCTGGACAAGCAAAAGCAGAAAGAGGCTGGCATAAGGAAAACAGCACCTTTGTTTATAAAACAAATACTACTGTGGAATTTGCAAACTTTTCAGTCAAAGAATTTCCTTGTCATAACAACACATGAAGTGCCCCATATTTATAAGAGCACATTAGGAAAAAAAAAAATCTAGGATATGAGATACTATTGGCATGGTATTTGCTATTATTTCAGCGTAGAAGGATGTCAGTGGATATTGGGAAGTCACAAACACGGTGAGTTACCCTGGAATTCAAGTCATGATGATGATGACTCGAAGTGCAAGGATTGGCCCAGATGATGTTCAGGCTGAAATTTACTGTGGATTGTTACCAAATGCATGAAACACATTCCCAGAGACAGCAGCCTGATCCAGCAGTGGCCATTAGCTGTGAGGAGAACGGGATCATCTGCTGTGAAAGGAGGCAATCAATGGGTGGAGGCATCAGCCGGACATGTCAGGATTAAAGGATTAAAGCTACTGGCTGTGGTATGCAGTCCCCTAAGAACCAAAACAAATACAAATCCCAGAGTTTCTACCAAAGAGGATGAAAACAGAAAGCAAGAAAAGTAGTCATCCACGAGGCTGATCAGGGAGGTATTAACACGAAGACTGAAATCACACCTTGCCTCTCTTCTCTTTACCTCCCTTAGCAGTAACCATACAAGAGAGGGTCACTAACAAAATTCTCCTTATTCCAGCAACAAGGCTCAGCTGAAGGATTTCTTCAGGAACAAGGAATTTTCTTGTTCTTGAGATTAAAATGAGGCAAGTAAGTGCTCAGTGCACAGACAAGGGCTGAGTAAAATACTTCGGCTGAGATGACATGTTTAAAGTGCAGCTTACAACTTAACATGTCTGTTTCTAAGAGTTGCACTTTTTTCACCAAATGTGATCATTTCGGCGGTAGGTACCCAGAATAATGAATTAAAATCTTAATTCTGTTTGAAATGAATCCTGTACTAAACTCCTGTTCAGTGGTCCCTCCTCATTTGTTCCACCTGAGGTACTCAGCAGCCTGGTTGAAGTAAGTGGAACTAGAGGAGGAGGAGGAGGAAGAGGAGGAGGAGGGGAGGAGGGCAGCAGATCCCTGTGCAGATCCATGTGCATGCTGGGAGGGATGGGCCTGGAGGGGCCTTGCAGTGGGGGAGCTCTGTACAGCATCCAGTGCTGGGCTCTATAAATTCCAACCTTGTCTTTTATTTTTACTTGATCTAATGCAATGTGTCTCTTATAACTCCGCTCTTTTCCATAATTAATGGTTTCTAGAAAAATATTCTGAAATTCTCCCCTGATAAGCACCTAACCAAACTTGATGTTTCCTCTCTGAGACACAAAAGAGGACGTTAAACTGTTTTCACCCCCACATCCCTCGAGCCATGAGAAGTACCAGATCTGTCTCTGCTGGGCCAGACTAAGCCCTGGCTCACCACAAACTCAGTGCAGCACCGACAAATGATCTCCATAGTAAATGATGCAAATAAGAAATGTCAGCATGTTCCAAAATTCCTCACTTAATCTTATTGCCAGTTGTATAGTCTGGATAATCAGTAAATAAATCCCTCTAACTTTGCTCAAATCCTTAGGGGCTGAATACACACGGAGAGCACTTTCTAATTCATTCTCATTAACCTTCCCAGCTCTAAACAAAGTAATTTCCTATTTCTCTTAGTGTCTGAATTTTCCACTGGCCTCTGCAACACCTGATTTAGCAGCAATGATTTCTCACTTGTGATTTCTTGTTCGAACCGGCATTGTTCTTTTTCCTCACACATATGCTTGCTGGAATAGCACGAATCAGCAAGATTTAAAACCTCCCATTCTTAAGTTTGAAGCCCCTAAAGGGAAATTGCAGTTGTGATGCCAAGGAACACAGTCGTACGTTATTTGACTTTTCCTCGGCCAGGCTGACAGCAGAGGGGGAGGAAGGGAGGAAGGAAAGGGGAAGGGAGAGGAAGATGGCATTTTAATAGCACCCACACTGGTTTCACACAGTTGGATCTCTGTGCTCTGGAGCAGCACCATTTCCGTTCCCTTTGCCTCCCTTTCAGCCAGCACTGCTCAGCCAGGCTCTATGGGAAGGGTTCTCAATCTTGTTTTCCCAGCATGGACCACATCACAGTACAGAAATCTGTCTTGTGGACAACCCCCTAGCCCACCTTTTACCCCGAATTATGACAGCCCGTTACCAACTCAAACCTTGCAGGGTCCACCCCACCAACATCCCAGATGTGACTGCATGAGCCAACATTCCTGCCAGGACAAGATGGATTATCTCTCCACCTCTTGGGCCAATTCTCATAGTCTCTGTGGTACCCACAGTAACTGCCTATCTGAAAAAAAAAATTACTAAGAGAGAGGAATGTATTTAATCTAATTTAGTAAGTGGACACACAAGAACCCCAGCATCTTATGTTGACAAATCTGCCTTTCCCAGATGTTAATCATATCGCAAGCATAGCTTGGCCAGAGTCCTCATCAAAAACATTTGCTTTGATAATTCAGGTCCTAAGATTCAAAGTTCTCATCCACATCAGTGAGTTTTCATAAGCCCTCTGCCAGGCAGAGTGACAGTGGGCTACAAATTCTGGCACAACTCTTACCCCAGCAGAGCACCAATGATCACCATATCCACAGTCTCCATTTACAGTCCCCTTTAAAGCTGTCAGCAAAAATGGGACCTGCAACATTGCTGTAGCAAAAAAGCCTCAAAACAGAGCAGAGGAGGAATTTGAAAACATTGAGCACTTTACTGAAATGTAACAAATACTTCTAAACAAAAGAAAATCATCTATAGAGAAGCATTTTGGATTCGTGCCACAAAAACAAACACTGAAAATTATTGGATAAAATTATTTTCAGGGTAAGAAATGAGTTGTGAGCAACTATGCAGTACATAACATTTATGACATGGCTTCCATTTGGTGTGACAAACCCCTTCTGTGTATTCTATAAAAGCAGTAGAAAATGAGAGAATTTTTTTTCCTCCTAAAAATAAATTTTATTTAGAGAAGGTGAGATTTTGGTAAGTTAATACACATGTCTGTAAGCAACAAACATAAACACTTCATGTTATAAGACCACATTCCCTTTGGCAGAAACCACAATGAAACTATAAAGTTTAAAGCTTAAATCACTCTGACCTCCTCTCTGTGGGGGAAGGACATCAGTGATTAGGACTGTGACCATATGGAGTTTACCTTTGCAGTTAAAATTACCTGGCTTTGCTGTTGCCACAAACAACCCTAACTTGGCACTTCAGTTGTTTTTTTCTGCAATTTAACTTTTAAAAAAAGTTAAATGACCTATTATGGCATTTTCAGTTCAAAAGGATTGATTGGTTTTCCTCCTTCTGTCACTGATCAGCAGCAAAAGGTAAAGTCAAGACTCATTCTTCACAACAATGCCAAGGAAACCCTGTCCTCGTGGCAGCACAATGAGGAGCAGTAGCTCACACACAATCCTGAGGATTACAACTGCTTTTGTCAAGAAGAGAAAAACTTGCCCCTCCCATTAGGGCTCTCTCTCCCCTGCTCCAGGGTTTGTGCCTGCTGAGCAAAGCTGGGGGGAAGAGCTGTGGTTTAATGTATCATCCCAAGGACTGAATGTCTCACAGTGGAGCTACAGACAGGAAATTTCCCTCTTCTTCCCCTACGGTTCTAAAGGTTTTCTGCAATGAAATTACTGGGAGACAGCAATATCCAGGGGCAGGCATGGAATTTGAACCCATGGCCTTCTGGCTTGGAGGTGAGACTATTCCTGACTGAGCCAAAGTGACAAATACATAATATGCTTTCAAGGTTTTTAGAGAGCTCTGTCATGATTTAAAAACACAAAGTCTTTGTGGTACAAACCACAGGGCAGGAAAGAGCTGGGGCTCCCTTTTTACTGCTAATTTTAGCCAATGAATTGTTTATAATCTGCAAAATACATAAAGCCTTATTCTGCCTTAAGCTAAGAGAGAACAGCCTTTCAAAACTGATTCTTAATTATAGTGCTCCCTTGCTAGATGGGATGGAGGCAGGTTCCAAAATTGTGTCAGAGTGTATGAAGTGATAAAATGAGGATGGGTGAGCTATTTTTAAACGTGCTCAAAGACTTTGAGGTCAAAATCCCTGAATTTATAGCCTTATGGCTGTACTAAAACTCATGGACTATTAAGACCTTTGTGGCAAGACTGGAATATCGTTTCATTTGAGACACCTCTGCCTTCAGAGCCCTGTGTTCCCTACCACTCTGCCAAACCGGGGGCCTGGGGAGCCACCTTGAAGCACAGGTTATTTCCCTGCTGTGGACAGGCTTTTGGGAGATAAAGGGGATGAGACACTTCCAGCCCAGCACATTCCCTCCTCCTCTTTTTTCCCAGGACATTCTGCAAGTGAGAGGCTTGCCTTTCCAGATGGCCAGGAAGTGAGTGGCTTAGAGAGGGTTGGAGGAATCTTAGGCAAAAGCACATAATTGCTCCTTACTCTGCCCAGTCTGGAAACCCAAACCAGCCTCAGGCCTGCTGGTATTTGCTCAGCACAGTCGTGTTTCCCATCTGAAGAGGGCAGCTGGGCACCTGCTGCTGGGCAGGACAGAGAGCTGCTGCCCAGAACACTCGGGTTTAGCAGCAGCCATCCTGTCCTCTCCTACACAGCTTCTTCCCCAGCACAGGAAAAGGACTTGGACCAGAACAAGTCCTGAAATACATTCCTGACTGTTTGAAAATCCAGACTAGTACCAAAATCCTTGTTCTACTCGTGGAAATTACCCATGCACAGGCACCACCCGGGAAGGACTGGCCCTGCCTCTGCCCCCACAAGCACTGAGAGTACCACTCCCAATCTCAGGTCTGACTCGGGATAAGTAATAGCTGTCACCTGCTATTCACCCTTTGGTTTCTTTCAGTAATATCAATAGACCCCATTTTTTTTTTTCAAAAGAAAAAGGCCACACAGTGAGAAGAAACCTGGCTGAAAGACTTTCCCTGCCTCACAAGTTGAAGTGGAAATAACTCTCAGCCCCTTTTCCCTATCCACAATCTGCATTACCTTTAGGCATATCTTACTCTAGAGGCCAAACAAGTGGCAGCAAAGGCTTTAGGGCTCTGAGGACGCTACAAAATTATTTGCATTGCATTGTCATTTCCTAAAGTGAGGTAAGGTCTTATCAGAAGCCACTGCACAGAGAGGAGCTGCTACTTTGGAAAAGAGCAGATGTAGGTGAGAAACATCAGAGGAAGACAACAAACTCTAATGCTGTTATCAGGTGAGGGGATTTGTTTGTCCAATTTTGCAAGTGCATTTACCTGAGCA
Organism: Motacilla alba alba; assembly: GCF_015832195.1. Lineage (NCBI taxonomy): Eukaryota > Metazoa > Chordata > Aves > Passeriformes > Motacillidae > Motacilla > Motacilla alba. Next base: position 29,132,500 of record NC_052023.1, read on the forward strand.
TCATTTAAACCTGCAATTTTTTTCCATTTGGATTTCCATGCAGTGATGCGCAGCATAAAATACTAATGAACTGTAGATGGCCCAAGTAAAAGCAAAAACTAGTCAAAACAAAACTCAAATCCTTTTATTGATTGCATATGGATTTATAAAGCCATAAAACCATGGAACAAGCACAAAACAAAAGCCTTGTAAAAAAAGGTTTAGTACAAAAAAGGCCAAGTGAGCAGTTAAAAAAACCATCCAGTGTTGTTGGTTCTGTTAGGAATTAATGTACACTCATGTTTCAATCCAAAGGAGTCACTGGAATGGGTTGTGCATTTTATCCACCAGAAGATAACAATACACTCATTATCATGAGAGGGTCTCCCACTTGGAGCAATGCTGGATGGATCCATGTTCGTACTTGGGCATTTTGCACACATTTCATATTTTTACAAATTCATGGTATTAGTCCATCCTATAAGTAATAAAGTCGAATTCTTTCACAACTTCCCTGTGTCAGTCTGAAAATCTTACCATTATAGGAGAATGTGGTGAGTTCAGGGACACTCTCCCTCCTTGGGGTGATGAGCTGTCATTCCTAGACGGATGCACACCCCCATTACTTCCACCAGAATTGCTTCTTTCAGGCTTTGGGCCCGATCCATCCCCAACCACAGTCTCCAGGAATCTCCTTCCCAGTACCCACTGGCATTTACTTAAGACTACAACTGCTTCCTTACATTTCTGGAGTGGCAAAACCAGTTTGAATGGTTTCCTACAGGTGTCCTTCACGAGTTTGATTTTCAGGCACAAAGAATTCCCTAACTCCACTCTGCAGCACAAATCATCCTCCAGCTCCGGCCTGTACTCCTGCATCCCACTCTGCTCCCAGCAAAACCCCTGCCAGAATTCCCACCGAGTTTAATAGTCCTGTCCCATTCCCCCAACTCTTAACTGAGGTTAATATCTTTTCTCCAAGTATAAACAGAAACCAGCAGGTAAAAAAGTTTTGTCTAATGTGGCACTAAGGCTGTGGAATTTACTCCCATGTGAGAATGGCACAATAAAGTTATTTGTTTAAAAGTAAATTGAAAACATTCCAGTCTTCTCAGGCTTACAACTATTAACTTTGATTTCTGCGCAGCAATGGAGAATGTCTGGCATCAAAGACACTTTGTACATTGCACTGAACTTGCGCTGGACACTGTTAGTGGACCATTAATCACAGCAAACAAAGATCCCATGCAAACACAAAAATTACTGATTTTTCCCATGTTCAGCATGGCCTAGCAAAGGTTAACACCACAGCTGCTGGATACTGCACATTTTGAGGCACGGAGTGTTGACAAGGCATCTGAGAGCGTGCAGATTTTTCAACTAATAGTTACGTATTCCACATTAAACAATTCTTATTTGTGCCTAATGCTGTCTAGAATGAGCCAGACACCTACCTCAGCATGAACTAGCACAACTTCAATTCAGATGCCTACAAAAGCATGTCCTTCTTTCCTCCACACACAGATAGAATGTGTGAGTGCAGGGCCACGGGTTAGGGGCAAGAAAATCGACGAGGATGTGATCCAAGGTTCACAGGAAGCACTGCTGAAGGCAGGGAGGGCTTATGGAAACAGGCACTGAGATCAGCTCGCCTGAGGGAGCGTGGAAGAGGAATGGGAACTGAACCAGAGAAAAAGGAAAGAATCTGAAAACAAAAACCACTCAGTGGCCAGAGAAGCAGCAAAGGAAGCACAGGAGAAAGACCACGGTCTGGAATCACAGGCTGTGTTTCAGGGTGCAGTTCACTGATAATGGCAAAGGAGAAAATGCTGTGGCACAGGAGTGTGAATTACTGGCACTCATGGGCAGTTTTCTGTCATCCAGAGCAGGGCAGGGGAAAGCCTGAGCCATCTGCCTTGAACCTTCCTGTCTAACAGGATGATTTCCATTGGGCTCCTCAGACCATGCTATCACAGACAGAATTCTTGCACCAGCTTTCTCAGGTGAAAGAAACCGTCCTGCAAAATCATCATTCTTTCCTAACCAGGGCAGGAGATGTGAATGGAAACAGTGAGGGAATAAACTTCTACCTCAAAAAAACCCCAACAACGAGAACAAAAAAAAACAACAACACCCACCCCCCCCCCCAAAAAAAAAATCAAAAAAACCAACCAATCAAACAAAAAAATCAACAACAACAACAAAAAACAAAACAAACAAACAAACAAAACAAAAAAAAACCAAAAAACCCCCTCAAAAAACCTCAGCCATCAGCTCCCAGTAATAACCCATGGAATGGGTGCAGGATGACAGCATGAAGGTACCAGCATGGTACTTGGTTCTGTGGAACAGCAAGTGCAGCACCCAGACTGAACAAAATGAGAAGAAAACTGATGCAAGTACACCTTGTTAGTAAAGCCATGACTATAGCAAGGCTTTTGAACATGCTTCTAGAGAGCTTAGACCTAAAATAAAATTAACAAAAAGAAAAATAAAGATGGCAGAGCATGCCAAACTTAGTAAGTTAACTGATTTTTCTGACTAAAGAAAACTTGACAGATCTTTGGTTCAGCAAAGGGATACCCTTAGGAGACTGGCAAATAAGCTTTTAAAGATGAGTATTAATGAAAGAATAGTGCAGCACAACAACTCTCTAACAGATAAATAAGTTATAATGTGGAAAGAAAAACTAGCAGCCTTGAAGGATTTGTTTAATGTGGAAAGAAGAACAAGCAGCCTTGAATGATTCAATCATCAAAGTGTTGAATGGATGGGTCTTACAGAAATAAAATAGCATAAACTTGCCAGTTAAATTTGATTCTGCCCGTTAGACAGAATTGTGAGGTAGTGTCAACACAATGGGAGACTGAACACTGTCCTGGAAGACACGGATAACTTCAAGGACTGGGAAAACAGAAACAGGATCAAATCATGGCTGTATGCTGACAGACCAACAACAGCTGCTGCACGGGACAGGGAGCTCAGCAGCTGGCAATAAAAATGAAAAGGAGAGCCCAGGCACAGCAAACTGAGCATCAGATGATTCCAAGACACTGCTATGATGTGGCCATGAAGGAGCACATGTGCTGGTGGTCTCTGTTCTGAGCAGTGCTTGTCCAGTAGGGGTAACTCTGTTTTGTACAGGACTGGGCACTGATGGAGGAGGCCACGAGACTCCTGGTGACAGATAACACTTCACAGTTCCCCTGTTCCCAGGGCTGCTGCACTATTTCCTTAAGCGCCAAATGAAACTGCATGTTGAGAACAAGAGTATTTTATTTTCATTGCATTGAAACTGCTTTTCAGCCTCCCCTGGGGAGAGCAATGGAGCCTCTGAGAGCTCTGGACAGTTCAATTGGAATAACTCTGCCTCTTATATGAACTATATGGCCCTCTTCCTTCCTCCCCCAGGAGATCCTTGTCCATGTTCCAAACCGTACTCCCCTGCCTTCAGGCTGGAAAGGCTCTGCAGCAGCTCTCAGGTTAAGCTGGGGAGTACATAAGGGAGGAAAGAGGGAAGGGGTTTGGATAGTGCTCTCCAAAACCTCCCATGCACTCACTGATCCACCCAAAGCTGCATCTGTTGCATAGTGAAGCTGGAAGAGGAGGAAATGTGGCCTTTGGAGAAGACTTCTCTTAGGCTATTGGGCAAGGAGATATATTGCTTGAGAACTTTCTTCATGTGGCTGGAGAAGCAGTGCATGTTCCACAGGTGTGTGCAGAGCAGTTTGGGAGCCTGGTCAGACCAGAGTAAAACAGCAGTGTAAGGAAACAATTCCTGCCTTTTGAAGCAGGATTTTCCCATCACTGTCTCCAAACTGGAGGATCAGTCCTCTGAGTTTTCACCTTGTGAGAGAAGAGCAGGCAGCTGAAAAGGCAGGTAAAGAGCTGACTACAGACTTTGATGCTCCTGTGGGCTGCTGGTTACAGCTTCCATGCAATGGAGGAGGGAAGAAAAAACTTTATCCAAGACCCGAAAATTAACATTTAAAGTGATGAAAGCAAGTTGGACTGGACTATCAGTATTAAGGACACTTGAGACAGTGACCATGTCAGAGACTGATCTCATCTAACAGAAGATTGCTTTAGATTTATTGGGGGATCAAATGACACACTTGAGGATCTGCTACTCCAGTTAAAACTCCATATCCATCTCATGAAAAGTTTTGGGGTGTTTATCAGAAGGGGAATGGTAGAAAGGGGTGAGAGAGAGGTGAACTTCTTAAAATATAATTTGTTTTCTGACTACCATCCTTTCATAAGAAAAAAACAAAAAAAGAGTTCATCTTAAATTACAGGCGTACAGACAAGCTCTCTCAGCCCCAGAAATTCATCCTACATGTTGATTAATGATCAAACTACTAGAGCTTTAACATGAAAAATGGGCTAGGCTTCAACTGAAGATTGCCTGTAGCTAATGATGCCATGGAATGAACATTTTCATTCCAGCTAAACCATTCCTGTTCCTGTAAAAATAAAGAAATCCAATCCTGGGTTATGAAAAAGACTTGTTGAATTCTGCATACTACTTGGGTTAAAATAATGCCCTGCATCTTAACAGATCTGTAAATGCAGAATATTACCTGTGAAGTCAGACACCCATGTGATTACACACAAGTACACACAGAGTTTAAGTACCTGAGGTGAGGTCAGGGAACGGAAGAGAAGCTGGTAAGCGCAGCCTAGAATTTCACACCTATGGGCACATTACTGGCTTAGTAGATTTAACACAGGTCCTGTCTCAGGCTCAAAAATGTAAAATGTAATAAAAAAACCCCACAAGGAAGTGCAGTGGGCTGCACAGCATCTGCCTGGCAAGAAGGCTGAAACAGGCATGGCTTGCCCAAAGATCTCCTTGTGGTTCAGCCCCTGGCGCCATCAGTTGGGCTTGAACTCAAAAGCTGTGGAGGGAGGTCATTAAAAGTGACTCTGCACCACTGGAAGGGGGTGGGAAAGGATTCAGACATATGCAAGGGAAGGGATGTGTCTTTCCAGCTCTAGTGATTTCCATTATGGAAACACAGCACTGTACAGCTTTTAACCTTTATGCCGCTGAAGTCAACTATCAACGTTCTTTAAAATTTTATTTTCATTTCAGCACATGAAATGCAGACTCCAGCTTGGGTAATGTCAACAGCACGTTCTCCCTTAAACCACAAGGAAGGTGCAACAAGAGTTTTAACAAGAGTTGAAAAAGCAGCACAAGGTAGAAAGCTGAGAAGTGGAATCACACACACGCAGTGATCGTCACCAGCACATTGGTTGGCCAGAACAGTGATTTTCAACACTATGGAATTCAGAGGGGTGTGAGGGAAAGCCAGGAGGTTCAAACCATCCTGCTGGCTGCAGGGACAACTATTAAAAAAAAATTAAGAGGAAAGTCAGACCCCAGAAAGAGCACAAGACACTGTGTTCCAACTCTAACCAGCTGAAGGAAAGTTTATATAAAAACAATCACTTCGTTAGTGACTCATAAGGAAAGAATCCCCAAGCTTTCTTCAGGGAAACCCCAGTAAATAACATGTCTAAAAACACATGAAGATGGTGCTGTCTGTTCTGTTACAATATTCAGTCCACATGATAAAACCTTTGGCAAAAGAACAACCTACTGAGCACAGATCCTTTCGGGAAACCCAAAATCCAGCAAGAACTGCTGTGGCTGCATGCTAAGTCTGCCTCATATTCCAGCTCTTGTGTGACATGTCTAATCCAAACTGGGAGAAAGTGGGGGAAAAAGGCTTTTTGTAACAGCTCCTCTGTTGACTACATGCAGGTGCACTCTCAAGATACATAAATGCCTGGATTTCAATGCATTCTGCAGGTTTAAAACTAAATGTTATGGATTCAAATATCCTGCCACACCACATCCAAAGACACAGAGTGGAAAGGTCGCTGCATCTCTCTCTGGAGCATCTTATGAGACTCACAGCAGGTGGGTCAAAGAACAGTCCTCTGTCCAAATGGATGAATATACTTTGCAATGTAGAGCTTCTTTGGCTATGAGGAGGTTTTTTTTCCTTTTATTTGCTTCTCTCTCTCTCTTTTTTTTTTTTTTTTTTTAATTAGCACAACATTTTGGAAGTATGTGTTTTTAAGCATACCTTCCAGCAGGAGACTTTAAACTCAGTACATTTGTAAAAATATGAGAAATCACAGTGGTTTCCCAACAAATGACCAGATCTGAACTCTGTGATGTCTGAACTTGGACTGACTAGGAAATTCCAGGTAGGAATATTAACAGAAACATTCTGTGTCAAGCAGAGATTATGTTCTGTAGCAAAATACTTAGTTTTTGCAGATATCCAAGAGGACTGAATGGGAACCTGGGAGGAACTCCTTAGCCACTTTATCTCACTCTCTGATGGATTTTTAGTCTACATGTGAATGTGGACATGTTATTTTGCACTGGAAAGCTCCCCTGTCCAAAGTTATACCTTTACATACTGAATAGAACATGTTTTAGTTTATCCTCAGCTGCTGTAGAGCCATAGCAGACTCCAGAAATGTAGCAGGATATAGCCAGAAAATTGTCAAGAAAATAATAGAAGGTTGAAAGCATTGAATAGTCATTCCCAAGGGGCTGAGAAGTTACCATAGTAAAAGAGTGTTTTTACCCAAATGCTCAGCAACAAAAGCAGTAGCATCACCAATATTTGAACAGTAATTTTCCATTGTCAGTTGGGGGTTGAATTTGGAAGGAATGGGGCATTTGTGAAAATCTTTCAGGTATTTGTGACCATAGCTTAATGTTCTTCTCCATATGATGAAACATGTTTTATAAAAGCTATGAACCATCATTCTAAAGGGCACCAATACTTAAGAAGCATGAGCAGCTGCAAATAAGATATAAAGAACTCCTTTAAAAAGGGAGCATCCTTTAGGTCAAGTAAATCATTCCAACATCTCAAATGGAAGATTCAACTAAAAGGAGCATAGACAGGAAGACTTTGCCTGAACAAAACCCTAGCAATGCATGAGAGAGGAACAGGTCACACTGAGAGCCTCACTAGAGAATAGATGTGTATTTAAGTACTCCATTGGAAATTTGAGTTCCCTTGCTTTGCTGCTCAAAGACAATTACCTAAGAACCTGGCACTTCCAGGGACCACTGTCAATGAAGAGAGAGTGAAGCAGTTCACAGTCAAGAGATCCAGACTTGGAAGGAATAATTGTTGATTATTCTAAACACATACTCCCAAAAATGCAATTCCCCAGTAGGAACCCATCAGAAAAGACCAGAATTCTGATGGGGAAATGTTGGTGGTTCTATGCACTAAAGGAAGCCCATCCAGTGTGCCTGAACAAAGATATTAACCAGGGTCTTGGAAAATACACACAAAATACATACTCACTTGGGTACACAGAAGGAGGGAGAACTTCATTGCATGCCTACATCTACGATACTTCACAAGGATTATTGGTGTTTTATCACTTGAACAACTGACCCAATACATGCTTTTGAGCAATTTGCAACCGTACTCTAAGCTGAGGTGGTTCCACCATGTAAGGATGGACACTCGAATCAGTAAGTGTCAAATTTCAGAGAAGAACTGAAGAGGATCTGGGAAATAATCAGAACAGGAGGATTAATCCCCTTTATATTTAAAAGACAGGAAGAAACAAATCCCTGCATACTCAAAAGATGTTGGAGTGAGGTATTTTTAAAGAACAAATGTCCTTTGCTAGGCAGATCAGTGCCAAACAGGTAGTGTGCCCCAAAACCCTCTAGTGCTAGTGACAAACCTTTAACAAACAACACTGTACTGCAATAATTCATTGCTTCTCTCGTGCCATTCTTGGACTGCCAGGAACAATGTTCTTACTCTCAGTTTGTAAAATGGGATCCTAGTCTGCAACTACAACTTCTAGACAAATAGTATCTATTCCCAATATTAAAACCAGCTGCTGGAAAGGCATCATGCTGGGACTTACAAAAGAAACTGTACAAAGAAGAGGCAGCTCAAGAAAATAAATGGGACATGGGGCAGAAATCACAGCCCCAGTGAGACAAAGACAGGATTGGTTCTACGAAAGGAGAATTTTGTTTTAGCAGAACACCAATCAAGACTGCAAAAAGCACTGGAAAAACCCAAACAGTCCCCAAAGTCACGCAACACTAAGGACAACACCCCCACTCACAACAGGTGAAATTCTCACTCCTGAAAGTGATGCCATTCACTTCCCCATGCCCATCTTCCAGCCTGACCATGACCCAGCCTGGCTGAAATGAAACCATTTCTAAGCCCACACATTCCCCCACCACATTATGAGGTATTTTCTGCAGAGCAGTATATAACAGAGAGGGAGCTGATATTTTCAAACTATAAAGACAATTTTGGTGTCCTAAAGCAAGAGCCTTGATTTTCACCAACCAAGGGCAACACAGGTGGTGTTAAGGACTGCAGACAATGCTGCATTTTGCTCTTAGGAGAGAGACCATCACCTGTGTCAAAGCCCTCAGATGAGGAACAGCAGGGAACTCTGCCCATAGAGCTCCTTGGTCCACAGAGCTGACATGAGCACATCTCTTGAGTGTTTGCAGCCACACCTTGAGGCACAGGTGATCTGAAAGAGAAGCTGAGCTTTTTGAGGGTGCTTGCCCTGTATGCAGCTCCAAAACTGGAGAAAAGCTAAACTAAGCAGAGCTAAGGTCAGTCCTAAGGAGAGCTAAGCACAATCTCACTCACACTACTACTGAGAATTTGCTGTCTGAATCAGCCAGATAACCTTTAAGAACTATAATTTAGAAATCTGGTCCAGCAGTTGTTTCCAGGCTGTGGTCATGAACAACTCCATATTTGTACACAGTGCCAGCATAACACAGCGAGGGACAGCTGGCCTGTGACTGGAAAGGCTTCTGTTCACTACAAGAAGGTTCCTGCTTCTACTGGAAGAATATCTAGATCTGAAAATCAAACAGTATTAAGCCAAACTACAACTGAACATGAAATTACATCGCACAAGATTGATTTTTCTCATGGACTTTGTCTTCCATTCTCCGGGTTAGTTTTACTTGATTTCCATAAATGCCCTTAGGTTTGCTGCCACCCAGTTTAGAAACCCCAACTCTTGAACAGGTCAAGATAATACTGTGCAGCAAATGCCACCAGAAACTTTGAGTATCTGCTGCTAAGGGGTCTGATGGGGGCCTGACACCGTGTGTTACAGCTTTTGGTTATTTTGTAGCCACCCACCGACCTCAATAATGTGACCTGTTACCTGAACTCAGGAGCACATACGATGGTAAGTAATTCTCTCTTTTAATTATAAATAACTTGCTTATAGAAGAGGAAGAGCAGAGGTTGAGTTTCAAAGAGAAGAATATAAAGGAAACAGAGTGAGATCACCTGTTTCTCTGCTGCAGGAACTGAGGCTTCAGGTATAAAGGTATGAAAGTCACCCAAAAACTGCATTGATCAGACACCTGAACATGTCCACAGACAGCTCTTCCTAGTGGGAAATCACCGTTCTCCACAACTGGCACTCTTGAGATACCAAGTGTCATAGACCAAACAGAGAAGAACAGGGAAGACATCAGTCAAAGGTCTCAATGGAGCTGGGAAACAGGAGCTGAGGAGTAGCCACAGAACAGGAACATGTGACATCCTGGAAGGAGAGTTATGGAACTAAAGAATGCAGCTCCAGAATGGAGGATTTTACACCCTTAATATGGGCCTTGATTCTGACTCAGCACATGGAAAGTAATCATAAACCTGTCTCCACAAAAAAAAAAGGTAGGTAGAGAAGGTTAAAAAAATCCAGGATGAACTATGTGTCAGAGTAGGCATTACATATCTTCATTTTAGTCCAAAACAGAGTCAGGCAAAGCAACATTCAGTTTTTTCTGATCATCTTGCTTTCCTTTCTAGATGAGAAAAAAAGGAGTATCTGGCTGTTCACCAGCTGCCCTCCACCCTCATGTCCAATGATGACATTTCCTGTTACATTGCAAATGCTATGGAAGAGTGAGCCTGGTGACATTTTTGGCAGGAAAAGAAAAAAATCATATTTTTATTTACTCCTAATTTCTATTCAGCTTTTGTGCAATTACTGACTTAGAAGACAAGGAAGATATTTTAGGATTGCCCCTAACCCTTGTGACAGTTGTGTGTTTCCCCCTCTGTTCAGTCCCCCTCAGGGGTGATCCCACATGCTAAAGGAGCAACCTTCCTGACCACAACTATTCCAAGAGCTGGAGCCACAGGGACTCCAGCTGCAAGTATCAGCCTGGGCTCCAAAGGACCTTTGTGGCTGAGATTGCTGCAGCACAGCCCAGAAGCACCTTCCTCTCCTCCAGCCAACTTTCAGTGCTCATTGACCAGCTCTGGGAAAGCACCCTAAGAGTTCGGCCACCCTCACTGCCTTCCCCAGGCCAAACCTCACTGAATGTCCAGAATGGGGCTAACATTCCTGAAACTTCACAGCCAGAGAGCTTTCACCTTTCTGCAGAGTTTCATCAAAATCCCTCATCAGAGTAGAAGTGGTGTAAAAACTAGCTGCCTCAGAAAAAATGAAGAATTTAAAAATATTTTCAGTATGCACACGTCTTGCCAAAAGCACAGTAAAGAGCCCACCGTGAATACAGAACAGAAATAAAAAATGTTTGCTCATTTCTAAATTTCCTGGAGTTTGCTTAATGTCAGCAGCCTCAGCTAAGAGCAGGAACATAAAACCCTGTGACAGCCATTGAACCCCCGACCCCATCAGCAGCTTTGCCGGGACTGGCTTTGGAACCATTCAGAACATCAGCCTGCATCTTGTTACACTCCCTGCAACTGATGCAATCCTGTGAATCTCTTCTCCCCTGGCCACTTTTAACTCTCTCGGGACAGAAGTTCTTTTACTCTTACAGGAATATGAACCAGGGCTGCTCTGTTTCCTTGGCATTTGGGAAGCAAGGTTTCATCTTTTCAGTTTTTGTTTGAAGGAGTAAATATTTAGGAGAAGCAGAAGATAGCTTTCATCTGAAACATGTTTTCACATCCTTGGAGCAGCGAGGCAGGGAGAAGGGGGCTGGAAAACAGCCTGCCATTTCCTTCCCTGCCTGCCTTTTGGAGTGCTTTTGACCCAGCGTGTGCGCATGCACCCTCACCCCCTCAGGCTGCTCTTTTACACCGGGACTTCCTTGTAAAATCCAACTCATCTGTTTGAAGCAATGACTGAAACACTGTCTATAAAATTATGGCATTTTTCCACTTGAAAAAAAAATTAACACTTCATTTAAAAGTTATTTTTAAACCTACTTGGCTTCAAGCCACCTTTAGTCACCACTGAAATGAATTCTTCTTTTCCTAGAATTCAATGCCTTCCTTTTCTAAAATGTACTAGTGTAAAAAAGTAAACTCAGTAAATGCAGAGTTTACACTTCTGACTACACTGTTTTGCCCTCTGACATATCAGCAGTTTGCTTTTCAACAAACCCAAACAAGTCTTTACTATTTCTGCTTTAGGGACTTATCCCAAGAAGGGTCTTGAGCAATCCCAGAGCAGAAGCACTGAATCTGGCCAGGGCACTGGCAGAGCCTCACCACAGCCAGGAACACAGTTATGTCTGGGAACTGAAGCCCTTTCAGAAACATGGCCAGACTTGAAAAGAAAGCACCAGGACTTTATTCCAGTGTGAGACACCTCCAGCTTCTGGCACTGCACCTGCATTTACATGGAAGAGCCAAGCACAAAACACATGAACTGAGAGCACTGTTGCCATATATGCAGGGAGAATGAGGATCCTGACTTCACTATGTTCCCATTTTCCAGGACTGTCTCAAGAGACAGGAGGACATCTGGACTCCTTAATGAAGTAGCTGATCTGGAATCTGGGTTTAGTAACATTAACTCCCCTTTAAATAAAATAAGAAGTTTTTTAAAAATGGGGAGAGAAAAGAAAGACTTTAATTTAAGTCATTAATATGTCACCAAAAAGTATTTGAAGGACCAACAGGCAAACATAACAGGAAGAGTATTTTCCTTCTCTTTCCAGGGGGAGAGTATTTTCCTTCTCTTTTCTCTTTTTCCCAAGAGAAAATTACAACTAAATTACACTGGTTTTATATTCAGTGACCATTTGCATGCACAGCATTATCTGTGACAACTCCACTGAGATGTGAATATGAAGTTTATAGACTGTAGTTCTACACATTCTGTGAAGGGTATCAGCAAGCACAGCAATGCAAAACAATTAGAAGGCAAGAAATTTGTAGTCACTATCTGTAAAAAGTAATTTAAAGAGATTTTGGTTTTCCAAGTCAAAGTTTCTCAAGTCTGAGCTCAGCATTTAAGTGTCTGGTACTTTGAATCAAGTAGAAATTATTGGCTAGCTCAGAGTTTAATGATGACAAAGAAAAAGTGACTTTTTATATTTAAAAGTGGCACTTCAAGCTTTTGAGATTTTTCTGTTGCTTCTGTTTTATTGCTTGAGTGCCCAGGGATTCAGAATCAAAATTTCCTAAGGTCCCAGCATCTATCTATTCTTTTAACCTAACAGTGTTAGAAGCACATGGAGATGGACTCTGGGAGAATGGTTCAGGTTTTGGTATTGTTTTCAAACAGCAGCATCTAGAGGGCTGTTTCAAGGGGATTTGGTTTTTAAATGGGGGTAAAGATGCACAGGGTAAGCAGCAAATCCACAGTGGTGGGTTAGGACAGTCAGAAGCCCTCAGCTCCTCTGTCTTCAGCAGCTGGGCTGAAGCTACAGCTCTCTGCAAACCTCTGGGCAATTCTGCACTCATTCCCCATGCAAGGCTGTGGAGCTCAGTGTTAATATTAGCAAAATGCAGCTTGCCAACATGTGCTTGCTGAATGAGGTAGGTCTCCATTACCTCATTCTACACGACCCTTTTACAGATTTTATCCAACAAAGCTTCTGAAGATATATTTATCTTTAACCATGTGAGAAATCTCACTTACAGTAATGATTGTGCAACAATAAAAAGTAAAAATAAAAATGATTAGTAGTCCACTGACGAATATAAACCCTCTTCACTTCCCTTCCTCCCCCTTTTTCTTACGGACTCATTACTCCAATGTTTATTTTTACTTTTGTAAGTCCAAGAGTGCAAAGCTAAAAGCAGAGGTATAGAAGAGGCCACAGTCTGAACGGATGGGTGAGTACAGGATCTTGACATGTGAACACACGTGACAGGATCCAGTGCATGAACAGCACACTGGGCAGCACTGGAGGAGGGTCACAGCTCTGGTAGCAACCCAGGAAAGCTGTGCAAGGACAGTAAGGAAGAGTTCTGCAGCTTTTCAGCATAAAGTTGCATTAGAAGCTTTAAGACGCTGTCTTTGTCAATCTGCCATTCCTCTCCCCCCGACCTCTTCTCAGAAACTCTCTGGTGACCTCTCAGGTTTATCCACATCATTTTCCAACTCCCCTAGGTACAGAAATCTCAAGGAAACTGTGGGATTTGAGCATCTGCAGGCAGCTGCAGGTTGGTTCTATCTGTCCAACTGGGATCAGGTAATCTCCAGACTCCAGCAGGAATTATCTGTGTGAAGGAGAAGGGGGACACACTGATGATGAGACATGAACCCTTACAAGGAACTGGGTCAAAGAGAAAGATCAGGATGGCTTTCTGGAGATTTCTTTTGGAGTTATCTTCTGGATGGCCACCCAGGCCAGATGGAGTTTCTGAACCTACAGCAAGAACTGCCCTTGGCTCAGAATCAAGGAAGAGCTAAGAGCTCCCAAATCCTCACATCTCACAGGCTTCTCCTCTCCCTGCTCATGGGTATCCTGCTGAAATCTGTCAGCTGCTTCTGGTGCTGACCTCCCTGGGTGCCCCACAGCCCACAACTCTGGAGAACAGAGCAGATCCATGCAACTCCTGACCTCCAGACTCACTTTGTGCCAGCCCCAAGAGCTCAGTGGTGTCCCATCTATCCCAATTTCCCTTAACAGAGCACCTACAGTCTCGTCTGAGATCAGAGCAGCATCCCCTGCAGCAGCAAGCCTTAAGCCAGCATGTCGTAAAGAAACATTATAAACACTACCTTGACATTTTAGTGTACACAGTTAACATTTACATTTCACACCACCTCCTATGTAAAGTCCCTCTCTCTATGCCATCAATTCACCAATTCCCTTCACCCCTCCCCACCCAACACTAAGAGCACCTTTTCTCAGGCAGGCCAACAAAACAGAATATTTGTGGTGCTTCTGAGCCCAGTCACTGTGGAGACAGGAGTGGTCAAAAACTGGTTAAAAATACAAAAATTAGAAGCAGACAAAATTCCCCAATTTTGTCAAAACCTTTAAAACCCACCTGGGTCTTTGCCAAAAAATCCCAGAAAGCTTCCAGTTCACAAAGAGATGCTACAGGCAATATTTAAAGGCTACTTTCAATGTTTGCTCTGAAACATCTTTTGATGCTCCAGATTCACCTTCCTAAGGGTTAATATACCAAAACAGGAAGGAGGAGGGAAAAAAAGTCACAAAAGCTGTATAACTCCCTTCTGAGGTATGACAAATTCTCTCTGCATCTTATTCCAAAGTGTGAGATGTGAAACTTCCATTCTTAAGCTCAGTAAAAATGGCATTAAAAAGTCCTAACCCTGGGAACTGCATGATTATTCGTTTATCAGATCAACATCAGCAAAACTGTCTTTTTATGTGCTGCTTACTTTCAAAAAAACCCCTACCACGCATATTTCAGTTCTCCCTCTCCACACCCCACACCCTTCTGCTGCTGTCCAGCTGGAACACATCAAGGGTCTAGAAGCCAAGTCAAATGTTGACCCCACCCTCCTCCATCCATTTTAAGGCACCTTCAAAGCCAGTACACTGATCTAGTTCAGCTTAGCCAACAACGCCAGCAAATCTGTTATTTAAGACTTTAGTGCTGGGTTTTTATAACTGCCCATTAATACAAGCTTTGATGTATGGTCAAAAAACCCAGCTGTAATGAGTTTCATCAGACTGTAGTAACCTTTCCTCAGAAGGTCTTTATTACTATACCTTCATAATCTTTGGGCCCAATACTTTTATAGAAGCATTCTTACTGAACCTCCTTAAAAACAGCTCAGCAACACTTAACACTCTTTCCCCAAAATTAAAACAAAGAGCCAGTTATAGTTTTTCTTGAAGACACTTTTGCACCCACATTTTTAATCACGTTTTGCTGTTAAGAGCATGCAGGCAATAGCTGTGTGAACTGAAAGACAAACTAATTTTCATTACAAAGCCCTTCAGACAGGATACAAAAGGATTTTGTAAAAGGACAAACAACTTACTTTGTTGCTCCCCTTTGCAGGATGCAGCACGGAAGAAAGAGGGGGAAAAAAGAAATATTAGTTATATTTATTTTACATGCATTCAGCCTAACTTGTACAGTTCTGGAAATGGCTCAAACCAAATGAGGAACTGACTCAGGGAACATTCACAGAATCCTGCAGTCAGACAGCTTCCAGGGGAGCACAGGACATTCACAAAGGACTTAAATGTTCAGCAGAGCTGTTTTCCTCACTGCACAAACATTCCCACCCGGTGCAAACCAGGAGCAGCTCCTGGGAAGTCGCTGGATACAAATGCAAGGAAGAAGAAAATGAGGCCTGAAGTGATCTTGGGATGGGGTGGGATGGGATGGGATGGGATGGGATGGCAGCCAGAGGGATTTTCATGTGTTGGTAACACTGAACTTCCAGTACGCAGAGCAACCAGCTCGGCTGAGCCTTCCACGACAGCCATTCCCTACAACTTGCCACCTAATGGAAAGTTTCAAGATTCAAAGCATTTTAAAAGGCAAATATTGAATTTTTAGATTAGTAATAAAAATAAGAAGGAGATGGCATGACAGGGGGGCATGGGGGGAGAAGAAATGGGCGGTGCTAACAAGGTAAAGTGTGCAGAGCAAGTTACGACAAACATCTGGGCTATTATTTTGGTTTAATTGTGAGTTTTGCCATGAGCTGGCATGAACAGTGTATATTATACAGTGGGAAGCCAGCCAAAATAAACACCAGCCTACACCAGTTGAGAAATACAGTCTGGAAAGGTTAGTCACAACGTTGTAGTCATTTTTTAACAAAAAAAGAAGGGTTTTGGATGCATCGGTCCAGAAAGCCAGCAGCAAAGTCAGCTGGTAAATGGATATCCCATTTCAAAGTGAATTGGCCACAGGATGATTTATATCAAGCAAGCTGACTTGCATATGGGTTGGAAAAATAAAAACACTGATTCATTGCTATCTGGGTGGCTGTCAAAGCCCACGGCCTCACAAAGGCAAATGGATTGGGAAGGAGGGGACTTGGAAACTGCAAAGCATTCAGAGCAATGCTGAGGGCTGATCAGAGGTAATTCATGGGACAGTGAATATGGGAACAGAGTCACTATGCATCCCCATGGACAGAGGGACAGGGAAAACAAGCAAAATGAAGCAAGGAAATGGAGGAAGGGGATGATAGATGGCCTTTAAAATATTAATGAGATTTGCTTAGGCAAAAAGAAAGATTATAAATCTAGAACCTTGGACTTTAGCTTGCAGGATTAAATGAGCAGCAGAGACTCCATGTTAGTGGCAGCAAGTACTGAGCCCCATTACCACTGTAACCAAATAATTGTATGTAGCACTACTAAAAAAAATCAACAGAAAAATGAATAAGAAGTGGAGAGATTTGACCTTGGTGAGAATTCAGAACACAGCTCTTTAATCAGTGCCAGATTCCTACTTTTCCTTTAGTTTTCATTTCTAAGCAGCAATTCTTCTGCTTCTGGTGCCAAAGCCCTGGATACTCAGAGTTCCCAGCTGTGCCTCACAGGTAAAAGAGAGAGGGAAGTTTACTCTGGGAAGGGGTTTAGGCACCCCTTTCCCTTTTTAACTCTGGGATCATGAAGCTGAGGGAAGCACTGAAGTAAATTCAGGTTGCTGCAATTTCCTGGCAGCAATTTCCTACTAAAAAACATGGTCTCTGAATCTTCGAAAGAGAATAAAAGACTGGGGGATGTATCTCTAAAACAATTTTATATTGTCAGAGGAAAGTGTGAAACTGAGAAGCATGCACAGGATTTTCATGAAATGCTGCTCATTTTTATTTAGGATTCAGTGGATCTTCTAAGGTACCTTGGGCCTTGGAGATTTTGCTTTGCAAAATTCAAAACTCTGAACAGCAGACTCACAGTCCATATTTGAACCTCCTTTAGGAATAAAGTTTTGGAGGCCTGGAGTAGCACAGAGCGTCTTTGCTGAACAGTTTGATAAACTACTGGGCAAATTTCAAACTACAGCATTTGGAACAATAATATTTACTCTTTTATAATGTAAAGATAATTCCAGCTCAAAGGAGAACTGTATTTTCACTCCCTTCTACTTCTTTCAAGGAAGTCTCTCATCTTGCATCTAAGACTCCTTTGACAGGTCAACTTTAAACAAAACCAAGAATTCTTTGTAAACATATTTTGAATACCAAGTATTTTTAGGGAGAAGGGAGAGACAGGAAGACAGAAGAAAAGTTTAGAAATCCAACTGGTCTGTCTTGTTTAATGATAAAGTACCAGATATACCAAAATGATAAAACCATCACAGAACACAAGATTAAACCAGAGGCAGCAAGAGTCTTTTGTGAAATCATCATTAAAAGCTAAGCAAGAAAAAAATCAAAGCAACACAGAATATTGGTCCAAGTAATTAATTAGGGAACCTCTCATAACAAATCCTTGTTATATGGCTTCTGATATTCTTAGGAGCTATTTTAGGAACAGATCTACTGGAACAGGCAACGTACGGAAAAGTCACCAACACAAAGACTTAACTTTTAAAAGGTAAAGCCTCAGATACCTGGTAGGTGTCCTGCTAAATGCATATTTGCACTACTCTCTAAAAAAACCATCATCGTTACAATAATCACTGAGTATTTCTATAATAACTGGAGAATCCACTAGTATAAGATTTTCTTATTTATCTTTTTATGGCAGTCTCGAAACTTTGTATGAAGAGAAGAAGCTGAGCTTGTTTGCATGAGCTCCTGGAGGAGACACAGACAGAATGGCACTGGAAGCCATGCAGGCATCATAACCAAGGGAAGAAAAAGATGAAGAGAGAAGACAGCACAAGACCCTGCACTCAAGGAACCTGGCCTTCCCATGGAAAACAATCAGGAAGAAAAGCAAATTCATCAGAATCAAAGCATCATTTCTCAGAGTAGATCTTCTGCCAAAGGCATCCAGCACTCACTGCAGAAAGGTGAACTGTGCATTACAGAAACTTTAAAGGCTCAAATGCCAGGTATTTTTGCTAGTCAGCCTTCTCTTTGGATACATCTCAAACCTTCACTCGAAGTAAAATACCAAGATATCCATGTCCAAAAAATATTAAATAGTAGCTGGACATATTCTGTTTCCCAACTTTCTGTCATTTCTAGTAAATGAATAGAGGCTTTTTCATTGTATCCTGTTCAATTTGCTCCACATGATGATTAGCTGAGTAAAATTGCCTTTGGAAAGGTTTATCATGTGTTTCATACACAAAAAATGATGCAATGAATAAGTAAAATAAATATACATGATTGCCTGGAATGCTTCTGTCAGTTCTGTAATCCAGAGCTCGAGGGAATAAACTCTTCAAAGCACATCTTTACCTTAGAAAACATTAATAGAAACAATGAAGCTCAGAAAACCCCAAATTGCTCAATGCATTTACTACACAGATGCAATGAAAAACACGTTGGAAGCTTTGGTTTGTGGTTGGTTGGGTTTTTTACATTGAGGTTTGACGCACAAATTGGTCTTAAAATATTTCATTAGGAATATTTTAGAATTACCACAGTACAATGAAAAGGCTGCTCCTTGTTGAGATATCTGCATCAGACACTGTGTTTTCCCAGATGATACAGTTGGTTTTTTTGACTCAAACAGAGCAGCTACTGGCAAACCAGTGAGCTTTAACTTACTGAGGATTTATCAGGATAGACACCGGCTCGTAGCAGAGATGCCTTCCAGCTATCCACCTCCTCTTGGGAGTCACAGGCTAGCTCAAGGAAACGGTAATCCTTGTAAACATTCCTAGAACAAAGAGCACCACATTGTAAAACTAGCATTTTACTGCTCTCTATCATGCACACAGCATTTAAAATTAAAAATCATTTGGGATCAGGAATTACTTGGTAATTGTTGTGCACAACAGACTTTATGGGACAGGTGCTTGTTTAATAATTACATGGAGTACTTAAAAATGTCTTAGAATGCTACAGCACAGCTCTGGAAATAATAATCAGCTAAAAGCACCATGAAACTACTTAAAATCAATTTTCCTGCTTTTGCTAAAACAGAGCACTTTTAGGGAAAAAAAGGGTGTTGTGATGAAGAGGACAAACACATAAGACATGCCCACAACAGCACAGCTTGTGACAGATTGCTGCTGTAACCAATAAATACCAAAATCATTACTGATGCAACTTCTTCCCGTGTGAAGTCCTTTCAGTCCAGTTTATACCCAGGTTTTAGACATCATCAGTAAAAGAGGAGGAAACCAGCAATGATAATCAAGATATTTTTAAACAAACAAAACAAACCTCAGATGTCTCTCATCATAGTAAGAAAACTGGGACATGTGTAAATAAAACCTCTTACAGGTAGTTCACATAATGAGATAAATACAGGGAATCACTTAATGGAAGAAAAGAGAAAATACATCTGTAGGAAAGTGGTACTTGTAAATTCTTCAATACACAGAACAGATTTTCCCCTTACGGTTTAGCCATTAGTTTCTGAATTCCAATTCTATACACAGACCAGATCACTGTAACTTTGTCAGCCAAGTCTTTTTAGGAAAGGCCACGAGCTTAGCTGAAAAGGGTTAGGAAAGCACATTTTGCTAGATCCTAACAGTTGCACAAGGATCAATCTTCCATCCCAACCAGACTGTTTTCTTCCCATTTGCAAGCTGTGGAGGACAGGGGTTGATGGAGATTGCTTCATTCTCAGTGACAAGGGGCTCTTTGGTTTCATTGTGCAACTACAGAGGTCATTTCTCCCACATATTCTGAGAGGGAAAAAACCCTGAATTCACTGTAGAACAAGGAAATAAAGATATTATTGTCACTGCCTAGACAAATTTCTTTAGCATTCAGGGACTTGTGGGATTTCACTGCCACACTGCTGGAACACAACTGACTTGATGTAATTCCCACTCACAAAAATGATTCTCTCTTAACCATCAACGTCACCAGGCACCTCACAGCCTTGCTTTTTAGGGGCAGTCTCAGGAAACAGGTTAAAAATGTAAAAGAGGTGGAATCGAACCTGAGCATGAAGCAGCCATGACAACATATCATTAAATTATCACCTATGAAACCACAGCACAGCAACCAGAGCACACTCACTCTGAAGAGAGCAAAATCAGCTATTTTTTAGCAGGCTCATAGGTTGAATTCAAAACTGCAAAGAATAAAGGACATACTCAGAATTATTTGCTTACATTGATTCAATTCTTACCAAATTCAAAGGCTAAATCTGAGCATCAGGCTTGCACTATTCCCTTCAAAAACCCAGACTGGAGGTGCCACCAGGGCATTTCCTTGCCACAGAAACCAGCCCCAAAGGTCACAAACAGGCACTAACGGATCATACCGTTTAGCAAAAGCCACTGGCAGGATGAATAACTGAAAGCTCTGTGGATTCTTTTATTGATGGAGAAATTTAAAATTAATCCTTTTTCTTCCCTGACTCCAAAAGTACTAATCCTCTCTTAAAGCAAATAATAGCCTGGATGATCTTATCAGATGCTGTTACCTTAAACTGTGCAAACACCTGAATTTTATTCAATTTGCAATATTGTGGAACTCCAAGTCAGCATTTACTGAACAAAACAAAAAGGTCAAGGGAAAAAAAAAAAGAAAAAAAAAAAAGAAGCATAATGAAATTGCCAGAGGAGAAAAATACTTTAATTTATTGTTAGGAGAAACTTTTACTGAGATAAGCTTTTCTGGCTAAGATAACGAAGCAGCTATAACTTTGAAGAACTAGGAAGCTGAAATGGTAAAAGGGTACTTTCAGCAAAGAAGACTAAAAATAACAATAGAGCAAATAAAGGCTGTAAAACATAGTGATAGGGAAGTTCCAAAAACACTTATCTGCAAGAGCAAAACAACATGACACCAGCTTGTGAAAACATTTTTTCAGGCCTGTCATGTTATATATTACACTTTTTGGCATTTTGTGGCTTGCTCCAAGCAGCGTGGCTGTGTGAGCAGGAATTTCAGCCAGGCACTCTGAACTCGTGGGAGCTGACAGTCCTGCATTCTGTCTCTGTGTCAGGACTTCTGGGGCTAGGGACACCTCATGACCAGCAGCTGATGTCCCCACATCTCCCAGGCCCTTCTTTCTCCCTGTAAGATCTGAGAGCTCTTTTTTGTGCAGCTCGTTCTATTCCACCACCACTGCCAAAGACACAGCACGTGTGAGGGACTGAAGGATGCACACCCTGAGTGCTCCCAGGAATCTCCCAGCAGGGCAGGTGAGGGGATGCTTGTCTCCCCAGCTGGATTCCTTGCTGTTAGACTGCCCCTGGCTGTCTTTCTCCCAGAAAGGCTTACAAGCATATGAACTTTCCAAAGGAAAAAAAAGCCAAAGTAACTTCTTTCAGTAACTTCTGAAAAGAGTGTGTCCTTTTCCTGTTACCAGTGGAATCTTACAAAAACACATTAACATGTTTTACTCATTAGGAATCCACGGGCGTCTCATGGAAAGCTGTAAAAACGTTCTTGAAAACAATTCAGATTTTCTGTTTTCTTCTCTCTTCCACTTCTTAAAATTGCTGAAGACATCAGCACAGCACCAGTTACTACTCAAGCCTCACCTACGTTCTCCATATGGAATACGGTGAAGTCATGTTCTCACCCTCATCTCTAGAGCAGCTAAATGGGATGTTGGACATCAAAGACTATGACAGAACAAAGGATGCCAGAAAAGATGAATTCTCAACAATACCACTCCTGCTGATGTTCAGGCATCTGTAAATCTAAGGGACTGCAGAAACAAGACAGATACAGAAAATGGGAATGTGCCCAGAAGTACCATCGGCAAGTAGTATTTCCCTTGAACATTTAACATCTCCTAAATGTGAACACATAACTGAGGAAACTGCAAAGCTGTATGCATCTACCACATCTACCTACTCCACTTCCTCCTGGAGTCTCATCATGTAATTTAAATATCATGCGTAGTTCATGAAAACATAACTATAGTGGCATATGTGGAAATCAACATAATACTGGTAACACTGCCTTTTTCTCCCCAGAGTGAAAAATGCAAAAGGCTACCATTTGTTATCTGCAGATTTTATTGTACTCTAGATAAATAAACCTCAACTTGGAACTGCATTTCCACTAAAAATACAACATAATTGCTCATGAGGATGAACAGACAATTGGACTAAAAGCATCATTTCTAGTTCTGGAAGGTTCCACACTCAGGACATGCCTTCTCTAGGCCAGGCCTATCACCTCAAGGTCCAGCAGCCACCCAGCTGTGACTTTGCTTACCCTACAACTTCTCCACTTTATTTTTACCTTGATTTCTTGATTCCTTTCCCTGTATATTTCAGGGCCTATTACAGAGATGTCCATAGGTGTTTCCTGAACTCCTCCCATCATGAAAGAATCCTAACAGGACTGGATTAAGGTATTTGCAAGTGCCCAAGAGGAAAATGGGAAATGCCAGATAAGTTTGAAGACTGACCCAGCTGTGAGTTACTGAGATTTCCCTCCCACCCACCCTGAAGCCTGGGCTGTCAGCACTGCCTATGAACCAAATCTCTGCAGTCCAGGGGCAGGGAGTGAATAACACACCTGAAAATCACCCAGAAAGAACAGCCCTTGCAACACCAGTGGGTTCCCTCCATGGTGGCTGCACATCAGAACGTGCTGAGCACCTCCACTGCTGCACATCAAGAGGGACTGTACCTCTTGCAATTTCTTAATACTGAGATAAGGTTAAATATTTAATCTCAAGCGAGCCTAGAAAATTTTGAAGGGCAACCACTGCAGGCACATTACAAGCCCAGTTAACATGTGTGAATATATGTTAATGCATATTCACATATAACCATGCGCATGGAGAGCTTTTAGGTTGAGTTGGATCTGGATTTCACTAGCCAAAGTTGTAATGGATGTGCATAAAATTTCTTTTCATAGAGAGAAAATACAAACCAAATTAATTAAAAATGCATTTATTCTTACCAATGTGGGAGGAGACAGTACAACCATTACACAGCAAGAATAGCAGTGACATTTTTTCGGAATTGGACCTATGAACTACTTTAATCCTCCAAAGAACACAAACTCCTATTTAGCTTAACCCATATTTAGCTTCAGCAGTCACATTGACACAAAGGAAGCCACTCATAGGCTGAAAGATAAAGGAATATCTTCTTTTACAGGGATTTCAAAGTGATTTTTTGTAAACATCTCGTCTCTATTAGGATGGAATCAGAATTGAACATTAGAAATCTAGAACTATATGCAAATTGGTCCCATTTTATTCCATGAAAAACACACAAGATTGAATTCTTAGGCATTTCTCACTTGATTGAAATTGAAAACATACAGAATATGGGTTTAATGAATAGTCACCTAAAATGAAAAGGGGAGAAAATAACAGAATCCAGACACTCCAGCTACTGGGAAAGGTAATCTTGGATGAACTTGTAAGTTTTCCATCTATTTAACCTGCAACTCCACTGTGCTCCCTCTGCTTATTCAAATTTAGTCTTAGTCTGTGATTTTGGACACCTGTAATTGCACAATGGCTGGTTTGAGCATATGCACTTTTTTTCTTTTTTTTTCCAAACAGGGAAGCTCCACCAGAAGCTCTACAAATCATATATTTTGAAGAAACAAAAATGGCCATCTGCTCTGAGTTAACAGCAATGACTAACATTTTCTATCAAGGCGTACCATTTCAGATCACTCCAGTGTGAATGCTAATTAAAATTAATTACACATGACTCTGAAGACTCTTTTTTTCTTAATATCCAGAAAAGCCAAGGAGACAATCTCTAACACAATGTCATGAAATAATAACACTTAAGGATTTTGCCATCTGTCATGTGAGTGCTCTCCCAAAAGCAAATGAATCTTTTCAAGTACACACACCCAAAACACACAGAAACCCCCCAACTTTCAGGTGCAAATGAACAGAAGATGTGCTGCTCAGTACATAGGCCAGCCTTGGCTATGAAGTATCTTGAGTCCTATATGTAACCCAGAACAGAAATACAGCCAAAACTAACACCACACAGGCCAAAATCCACAGTAGTAACAGTGACTGCCACTAAAATATTCCAGCAGTCCCTGGAGGAGAAGGTTTCATGCCTTTGGTGGTGAGGGATGGAAGCCTGGCCTGGAATCTGCCTTGGGGCCACACAGACACAAAAGCTGCCCCCAGCTGTCAATACCTGCACCATACTCTCTCTTATTTGTCATGTAAAAAATACTTGTCAATAATGACAAAGCAGAATATATTCCAGGAAAAAAACCCAATCTTTTTCTTTTTCTTTTTTTTTTTCTTTTTAATAAGGGAAAGCTGCTGGCAATAAAGGCTAGCTATTCCTTGGGTTTGTATATTTTTCCTGTTCTTAAATATTGTACTCTCCAGCATTTTAGGAGTTAGTTTAGAAATGTTAGCAGCTTTTTTTCTGGATTAAATTTGTAGGGCTTTTTAATTAAACAGATTCTCTCTCTTCCATTTCAAACAGAGAGGGCTCTGAATAGCTTACAGTCCAGCTCTTCCTGGGGCTTAGCTTTCTGAGTAATTCAAAAACAGTAACTAAACATACATCTCATTTTAGGCTTTCTCCTTTAGCCTGGCTTCTATCCAACACCTCCTCTGACCCGGTCTCCTTTCACTAGTTCCCTTTATTTTGGCTCTTGCCCAGTTTCCCTTATGTATGGATAGCAGTTAACCAGTTGCTGCCCATGGCCAGAAATTCAGTACTTACAGCTCTAGTACATTTGGAGTCCCAGAAACAACTTGTGCTCCATTCCCTTCTAGAGCAACCCACAGCCAACAACATCTATCCAAAGCAGGCAGTGATACCTCTCACTGAGCAGACACAGTGTCATTTCCTGGGTCCTACCAGACACCACAGCTCCCTGTGCAATATGATTCCTGACACACAGAGTGTACTCAGGAGTCAGTAGCTACAATTCCTCATCTGGCAGTTCTATTTTCAGTCCTATTGTATGCCTTCAAAATGGCCTTTTGCTCGCTCTCCTCTGGACATTCATCTGTCTGTCAGATTAAAGAGTTGTTTTTACAGACAGGCAGCTGTGGAGCAGGGATGGCAGATTCTGTCCCACTGCTTCATGATTACTGAGGGGCATTTTGCTCTCAGGAACCCACTCTTGTGAAAGCAAAAGGAACAGTTCTGTGCTTTGCACTGCTCCTCACACCCCTCTATCACACAGAACCTCAGAGGTGAGGAAAGCAACACCATTACTGAGCTTCATCTGGGTCATGGTGATGCCTCAGGTTTCAGCTTTTCTGTTTTTCAGATTCTGTGCTGCTTTAGTGTGTGGGTCTGGGTTTCATATCAGGGGATGGTGAGCTCTCTGCACAGAGCAGGGAGACAAAACAATTCCTGCTCCAGCTGGGGACCAAGGACAAATGATCCAGATCTCAGCCCAAGAGCACAAACACCGTGGGCTGAAGAGAGAAAAACAAGAAGGATGGGACTGCATGGGCTAAAGCTGGAATTGGACAATGAACTCCAATATGCAAATGGAGCAGAACTTATAAAAGTGAGAGGCCCTGTGAGCGGTCGTGCATTTTGTGACCATTTTGGGTTCACCTGCAGTGTATCCCTGGCTGGGCTCTTGCGCTGCCCGAGGTGGATCCATTGAGGCCTCCTAATAAATCCCTACTTTATTCTTTAACTCTCTCTAGCCTCTGTTCTAGGTCAGCCTTCTCAAAGCATCACTGGTTGGGCAGGAAAGGAAAAGACAAGAGAACTGGTGGCCTCTTCCTCTGCAAGGAAGGCAGAATTTGCCACATTGGTTCTGCTCCTCTGGCTCCAAGGAATGGAGTGAGTCTGAAGAGGAGCAGAGGAAGGCTGCTGATCAGGGACTCCACCAGGTAACTCTTCCTCACTCGGTGGTTGTACTCCCACTATTAGTAGAGAAGGCTAGAAAAGTCAGCAACTTAAAAAACACTTCAGCCTACTCCCATTTATAACCCCCAAAATCTGTACCTAGTAGAATTCCTACTCCTATAAAAGAGAATTCATCTCTCCAGAGTTGGAGAAGAGGTGGAAAGAAGCTTTTCCTCTGCTTCTAGCAAATGAAGACAGGTTTTTTTACTCAGCATCCTTTTTTCAATTAAAAGGGAAGTAGTATATAAATTGAGGTGTAATGCAGTAATACAACAATTACAGTAATACAACAATTTATTGACCAGTAAATCAGGAAAGAAGTGTAATTAGGCTACTGCAAAGGCAAGAGATTACTTTAGAACAACAGACAATCTGTCAAAATAGTACCATGTGGATCAAAAGGACAAGATCAACAACTGCTTGCTCTTCTCAGGAGAGACAGAGAGACAGGACTTGCACAGATCTTTAAGGGAGACATGTTTAAGACTACAGTTCTTGTTCAGGCCTACAGTACTTTGGTAACAAAAAAAGCACCAAGAAGTGAATAATGTTTAGAAGAAATACATGGAGAATAAATCAAGTATTTGGAATTAAATCCTGTAAGGCTAGTAAACTTTCTGGGATGGACAGAATTTGTTTTCTTTGTTCTTGAGCTCTGAACAAGAGCCTTACCCACTCAGCAATGAGAACACGACAGGTTAATCTACTGAATGTGAGCTGAGATGCTGACAAAATCCTCTCTTCTCCATTCTCAGCTCTGCCTAGAAAGTCAGTGGCTACATCTACACAACTTCACAGTAAGCTCTACAGCAGTACTGCAAGCATTGTTTCTTTTCCTATAGCACAATTATTTTAAAATACTCAATACATTTGATCTCTTTTTCCAGTCTGAAAAAACCAGCCTTGCCACGAGTTTCCTGTGGAGAAGATGGTTAACACAGAATAGCACTCACTTGACAGCTTTAGGTTCGACACACACTGCTTGAACCCAGAGCTCAACTTCAGTTACTAAAGGCAGGCTCGTGCAGACGGATGCAGCCAAAATGATCCAGGAATCACAGGGCACTCACTCAAATTTACTTTGGTTTACTTTAGTACTCCAAAGGTAAGGAAACTAGAGGAGTCCATTGCAAAGGCCTTCCATAGTACCTATAAATTAAGTAGATGGCCCATTCAAAAACTTTAAATGTATGACTTACTTTGCAGAAAAACAAACCTAACCTCCCTGTTAATACTGTAACTATTTCAGGCAAAGTTTTCCTTTTCCCACCCTCACTTTTTTTCTGGTTGTTTTTTTAAAGATTTAATTAGAAAGTAACATGAAAATAATTATTTCACAACACAGCCTTTTCATAAACACACAATTATGTTCATTTCATGAGAATTTATCTTCACTGTGAAATCAATCGTCACAGTCTCCATTCACTCTACATTACCAAGTCACATTTGATTCCTGTCAGAGAACTGTTGACTTCTGCAGTAAATCAAAATGACAGATACTGTTAGTTTCCTTCTCCATCTAACCCCCAGTCTCAGCTAACTCAAGATGGTTTTTCCTTCTATGCAGTGAAATGAGTATTTTCCTGGTAACTATATTTCAGAGCTGGAAAGGTTTTCATAAATGGAAAAAATGCAGTGCATAATCCAGGAAACTATTGAAATGTACAGTATCAGAAACATATGGCTGGAGCAAATACCTATGCAGTGAGGGGCTGGGAATGAAAAAAAGAACAAGCTTATTAAAATTCTTCTCCTAAAGGGTTTTTGCATGAAAATTAAAATAATTTAATTGAACATTAGGAAAGATTTCATAGTCAAGGAAAAACATGCTGCAGATTATGAGGGGAGGGAAAAAGAGATACAGAATAATCTCCGTGCTATCATGGAAGCTGGAACAGATGATTTTGCCTTTGTTCTTTAATGATCTGCATCTTAAATAGCAAAATGGTTCCATAACCAGAACCCTCAGTGGGCAGACTTCGAAAGCTGATTTCTTTCTCAGTTGCTAAGGTTTTTTTAATTAAAAAAGCAACCACTCCACAACCCCCCAACAAAACAAACAAACAAACAAAAAAAAAAGGCAAAAAAACAAAAAGCCAGAAACTAAGTTAATTTTTTACACAATCTTTGAAAAGCAAGCCATACTCACACAGAGATCAGCAACCAGGATTCAACAGATTATCACAAAGTAAAAGAACAATAAGAATTCTTATTTCAATGTATATTTATCAATTCCCTCTCTTAGTTTCCTTAAGAATGTGGGATAGGGGACAGTCCCCAGCCAGATCACTCTACTCTAGAACCAATATTCTTGTTTTTGCTGACACATCTATGAATTCAGGATTCAGTGGAAAGTGATACTAATCTTGTTTTGATCAATTTGTGCCAGGAGGTAGATTTTTAGAAATATCAAAATTCAGCTGGTTTACAGTAACACAGAAACTGCTGTTTTAATTAGAATTCAATAAATATTTCTTGAAAAACAACTTCTGCCTCCCTTAAAGCTGCAAGACTGACTCCATGATCTGCCTCTCCCAAGGCAAAGATATTTTGTGGTCTTACTGCTGAGCTGTCATGTCTTAACATGCCCATGTGGATGTAAGGATGTTTTTAGAGCAGCTTGCAGAGGCTGCAGGGGCTACTCAGAGCCCAAAGAGGCAGGGCTATTACAGACATGGCAAACATTTTAGACATCTGATTTTGAAATCCTTGATGTCAAGTATGGATGAAGATCAAGGGAAAATGTGAATGTCCAGCTATATACCACCTAAGTAAATCCCAAACTTGCCAATAAAAATGCTTCTCTTTGATTTTCACAGCAGTTCAGTGATTAATATTTATGATGATGACAATATTCAAAGCCATTAGTTGAACCAAAGGAGAAACAACGAGTTAAATTAACAAATTTCTCATGGAAGTAACCTAATATGTCCAGCTGCTATCAAGCCACCAGGACAAAGTTTACTTTCTTGATGGATCCACACACATCTACAGCAAGAATCATCAAATTACATTTCTTTCCAGCATCCAAAGATCATTTCTGTTTTTAAGAACATGAAAAGCTTTTCAAAGCTTCTTTCTGTGCTCCAGAAACACAAGTGGTCAAGCATTTGAAATGTTATTCCCAGCTAGTATGTGTGTGACATGCTTTCAAAGGGCATCTCCTGGCAGACCTTGCAGGCTGGCTGAGGTGGCAGCAGACCCAGGCAGAGCCTTCCTGGGCTGCTTCAGACTGAGCCTGACATTGTGGCCTCACATTCCTGGGGTCAGCAGAAACCTGACAGCCCAGAAATCCCGTGCTTTGCTTTTGCTTTGCAGGAGGGAGGAGCACTCCTTGCTTCCAAAATTCTGGCCACTGTGTCTGGCCAGATTGGGAGCAAAGACCGCTGCCTCTGCAGAGAGCCACATCCAGCCCTCATCATCTTGAGTATCTGAAGGTAATCCCAAGCTTTAGTGATGTGAGGAAGAATCAGGTGTGAAGGAATTTAGCAGAAGAGGGTAATAAGGATATCTATTCATGCTACATTTGCCTGAAAAAAAACTTACAGAAATTGCCCCTTATCTGCTAAAATGCAATTCCCCATAGACAGCTACAAATGCAACTCTCTTCCTCAGTTAAAAAAAATAAAAATTACACGTCACTTTTATGTCTTTTGTAACATTTAAGGAAACTGAGCTGGCTGTGCATCAGGAGTAGCATCCATAGAGCACCCGCACCACTTAAAACAGAGAAGAGTCTGAGAAGAAAAGTGTGAGGCAAAAACTAAAAGGCAAAGATTTTATTAATTAATTAAAGTAGAGGAATCTAATTTTTCTCCACTCAGCAGTGTTTAAACCCAAACAAACAATCAAATGAGTCCCAAGATTAGTGACAGGCAAGATTTTCCACTGGAGAAAGTGAAAAGCAATGATGCTTTTGTGATTTACACCAGTTGAATCTGGTCACAAGGTACAGAAGTCATGAATGTTTTGGTTAGCCTAGGTGACTGCCAAATAAAACAAAAATAGGATCAGGAGATGATTATTCAGCCATAAGGAAGGACTGGCTGACTCATCATGGAGCTGTTTCACCCCACGAGTGGCTCGGAGGACACCAACCTCTCATCCCATGGTTATGCAACAGCAAAGCAGCAGATAAATCAAGAATATCAAGACCTTGTGTACTCAACATGGTGGAAACAGCAGAACTGCACTCAGAGTTATTAAAATGCTCAGCTAGATACTATCTGATAGAAGTATCTGCAGAATAGCACATTTTCTTACCTCTGCTCTGTGTTAAATAATGCAAAGATGTGTTTGCTGGACATGAAGCTCTTTTCCACATCTCGCACTTTCAAGTTGTCCAAAGGCAGCATGTACTTCTTCTCTTTTTCCTAGAAAAAAAAAGGATTAAAACAACACTGTGTGAGAAGAAACCTGATGTCAGCAAGATCTGTTGAGCTGGTAATGACCTTGGAACATTTGTTATCATAAGGAAATACCCAAATTCAAATGTCTGCTTATCTTTCATAGACCTACCTGCAAGAGAAATGAAACCTCAGTTTCAGTTCTGTTTTTCACTGACCCTTTAAAAACATTTCCTAATAAAAAAATTTCACCTCAAACACATAAACATCTACATTTGTTATTTTTCATTCCCCTGAATTCTAAAAAGGCAAGGGTCAGACTTCACTAAAATAAAAGTGTCTGATCAAAAAAAAACCTCTTCTATGTCTGCACAGCAAGAGAATTAACTGGTGACATAAGCTCATCTCTACTTTGTTGCTATTATTAATTATTTAAGCATGGCATTCAATAAACCCACACATAAACTTTCATTCTGCCAGTGAAAAATACAAAACCCATACAAATCAATCATAATAATACCATATACAAACAAAATCAGACTCCAGTCTAACCAGCTTATTTCTCCAAAGAGGAATGAGTTATTCACTCTTGCTTTAGCCAGCTCCTTTGCAATTTCATCACAACCCTCATTTACAGCTCAATCACTGCAATTTCACCTCTTCCAGGTTTCTTCCTTCCCTTCCAATTAAGAACTAGCAATACTCCCAAGGTAATTTATTATGTCAGAACAAAAAGAACCCTGAGATTATTAGCTGTTTCCATTGTGTTAAACTTCTTTAAGTGCTTGCACTGCTGGATAAACGGAAGCTAACCTCTCAGTTTGCTTTGCAAACACACCTGATGTTAAATAGAAGGCTCCAAAGACAAGAGGCCATCCTCAAAGCTCTCATTCTGGGCTTGCATATCACGACAGCACTGCTCACAGGGTTATTAACAGCACAGTTTAACAGCCTCCAAAAGCCATTAAGGTACTGTTAAGGCTGGTGCCACTATGGCAGCAATGGAGTGCAGAGAGGCTTTATGCCCTGGAATTCTTCCAATGGATGCTAAATGGGGTTTTATTACTTTGGCTACCAGTGACCCGACAGAACTTCAATAAATCGCCAAAACTGGAGTGCTCAGATTCCTTCACAGTCCCTTATCAGGCAGCTTGAAGCAAGACTGACTGGTCTCTGCCCAGCCACCAACAGAGCCATCTCTGAAGTCCAGCACCACTGCACTTCCTGAAGTATTCTGGGCTGGAACATCACTCATGGGGGTTGTCTCAACAAGAAATATGCATGGTACAACAGTTTATTGAATGCCAGGAAACAGGACAAAGGGACAAAGCAAACTAGGACTCAGTCTTCTCTGTGAGTGTTTCCCAGAATACACCAAGCAACTTGCAGTGCACAGAACTGGAAGATGGCCTGGCTGGGCTGAACGTGTGATCTGTGAGGGCAGATGTAATTCATCTTGGCTGAGCTTCAGCAGATTGCAAAACTCAGCTGGATGAGAAAGGCCCTAAGAGTGAAACTATAAAAATACCATGACATGGCCAACAAAGGCTCACTTTCCTAGACAGCCTCCTAGTAGGCCTCAGGAGAGGAAAAAGCAGATTTCAAAAGCCCTTCTGGAAAAGCACAGTTTCTCTTGTTGTTAATACAAAGGTTATCAAATTCTGTGTATTATATGAAAAGCATCTGATGGATTTTGAAACTGCCTCTATCTTAACCACCCTAGAAATTATTCCTCACAAAAATTAGACATAGGTATATTCTTCACTCCCTCACCTAACATCTGCTCCCATGGAGGAGTCTAGTTCAGTGCCACTGTGTAGCTGTTTATCACAGCTCAGGTCTGTATTCCGCTCCCAGGGAATCTGCATGGGCTGAGGCCCTGGGGCTGTCCCAGCAGGGACTGTATACTGCCACTCACTCAGTGAGAATTACCACTGAGACAAACAAAACTAAGCCATAATTTATCAATTAAAAAATTAATAATGGTAAACAACACTAAATGAATATCTTATAAATATTTATGTATAAAAATTAGAAGAACCTATCCTCTAATACTGATTTGTATTGATATGATCTCTTTTGCTGTTATAAATTCATGTCCTAACTAGTATAGTAAATAAAAGTAACAATGTATTAGCTCTGCTGCCATGACAAAGGGACACACACTTGAAAAATATTGTAGCATATATTAAACCTTGTATCAAAAGCAAATATTGTCTTTTTCAGCTGAAAGCTGGACTGCAAGGCCAAGGCAATGTAAGATACTTTGTATTCTAACAGTTTCTTCTTTCTAACAGAAACTTAATGCCTATAAAAAATCTTTTGGGCAGAAATATTCCATTTGGGCCAATATATTCCATCACAGCTAAGGAAAAAACTCCAAGATAAGTTTAATTTTTTCTGTAAAACTTATCTTTCAGTATTACAGAACAGACTTATCATGATTTACTATTCAATTACTGAAAATTTAAAAAGTTTCTGATGAGGTGTTTCTTCTGGCAGACACTATTTACTGACAAACCAAGCAACCACAGATGAATAAAAATAGAAACTGATGAAAAAACTATACCAAGAATCTGATTGTCTAAACAAAAATTCCACAAGAGGGAAAGTTATATAAATGTTTGATGCCAAACTGTGAGAAAGTGTTTCTTCTGCACCACCAGGAAAAAGGAAATGCCTACTGAAGGCTAAGAAGTGGTTGGTATTTATTTACATGGCCTCCTACCCACATGCTGAGACAGGGCAGTTTCCAAGAAAGGGAAATCACAGGGTGCCTGTGCTTGAAGCAAACAGAGTCACACAGGAGAGATCAGAGCTAAATACTGCTTGATTCCAGGAGAAAGGTATTACTGTGACATTAAAGTGTGGCTGGCAGCAAAACTCTTTGCAATTTTATTTTCCCTCCAAAGTGGGAGAGAATATAGAGAAATGGAGCACGAGCTAATTCAACAGCAAATGAGCCCAACATTTCAGCCTAAGCTCAATCAATATTATGTTATGGTAGGGCTAAAAAAGCTCCAGCCAAGACTGTTTGTGCATGTTTCCCATCCTGAGAAGCTGACAGCATAAGAAACGGGGAATGCATGAAGCCTGGGAGGAATGGGGCTAGGCACACTTCGACGAGTGACTACATGCACATAACTGTGGGTCCAGTTTGTCCCCCTCAGCATTTGTTCTTTTTATTTATAGATTTTTATTTTTATAAAGGGGCAGAGAACTTCAGCGTGACATGAGGGGAAAAACCAGCACATGCTGATCTCACGTAGAGACTTTGCCTCTCTTTTTCCAGAGTAGAGGAGAAGAAGGAAAAAGTGGGAGGTAGAATGGCCCATTCCTGTCCCTGTGACATGAAAAAAATTCCCCATACTCCACCTTAGAAAAACAAACGAACCTGCTGGCCTGGGGAGGCCTTCCCCACCCTGGAGACGATGTTTCACCACTCGTGGGCATAAGTAGCACTCACATCCTTAATGGACCAGTTCTGTTCTCTGACAGGCAAGGGAGCTGCCAGGAACTGACAGCATGATGTAAATATGCCATATTACAACTGCCCCTTCCTTCTGCACTGTTTAAATGTACTAAAAATAAATACTGCTCAAGTCCAAAATGGCACAAGGGATACAAAAAATACAACAGCAGCTCCCCTTCCCCCAGCAGGGTCTCAGCCAGCACTTCCAGGCTAATGAACTCCACTGCATTTTCAGCCAGGGGCAGGAACTGCTTCAGAAAGCATTCTGTGATTTTGGAACTTTCAGGCTCAGTCAAAACAGCAAAAGAAACCCTGGACACAACGTCAGCAAACCAGATGATAAGAGGAACAGAACTCTTTTGAGATTGTTAAGTGACTTCAGCTTCTTCCAGTTATCAAAGGTGGTTCTTCTGTCACTTCATGCTGGCTAAGGCACAGCAGCAGCAGCAGCACAGGCTCTTTTCCACAAGAGAACAGAATTCAAGCACACCTCAAGCACACAATGCTCAGGTTCTGAAATACAGGACCGAGCCAAGCATTGGCCCAATTGCACTTTCAGCTGGATCAAGAGAATTCAGCTGGTTTGCACACCACTTACCAACGCCTTATAGAACATCAGCTTTGAAATGGAGTGTCATGACACCAACCAAAACCAATGTGGGGACCTCAAGCTCAAAAAAATCAAGCTCCCAGCTGGAAGCACAGCCCACACTGGAAAGGTTGGAACAAAGGCTGGTTTACAGCAGGATTCATTCTCTGCATCAGCTGAGAGCACTAATCTCACGAGTATTTACCGTGCACTGAGAGCAAATGTAGATATCCACAAAATGCCTCTGCCGTTAGTATGAGGGCATTAACAGGTATTAGGCATTGATTAGGCAAAAGAGTGAACGACTTTAAAATCATAAACTGAGGAAGAACAGCAACAGCAGATAAAAAACTTAGCATTTCTGCCTCTGGACTAGGTTTCCAGACCCACACTGTACTGCTCTCTGGACTTGTTTCTGCATTCATACTTGGGGACAATACTTACCTGACTCGCAGGCATGTTGCTCAACCTTGTTTCTGCCAGAACCAGTGATGGCAGGGCATCATTAAATATCCTGCAATCAGGGCTCTAAAATGTGTAGGTGGAACACCCAAGCCAAGCAAGTACTTGGCAAAGCAGTTAAACAGCAGAGGCAGAAAACAGTCCCAAAGCAAAGGTATTGTACAATACTTCACTATTTTATATGGCCAGAGCAGTGTCCACATTCTGCACATTCTAGAGACACAAGAAGCAGTGGCTTGTGAACCTGCTGAGCCAGAGTGATCCTTATTAAAGAAAGGAGAGGAGAAGTAATAGAAGTGAAAGGAACTGCTGGTGGTCTGTGCCTGTTTACTCCCAAAAAGGAAAGGCTCAGCCTTGTTTACACCTCAGACCTCTGGCTGCCAGTGCCAACAGCCTACACGGTGGCATTTGATGAAAGTGAAAACTGTAAGATGCCTCATGGAAACCTTAATAGTATTCAAATCAATATCCAAGAGTTTACCATATTCTGACTTTAAATATACCCAAGAGAATTTTCCTGTGTTTCTGTTTCAGTTTATATTTCTCTCTCAGTTGACACAGCCACACAACATCTTCACAATGGTCTCTGCTTCACCACACTTGGCTTTAAAGCATACTTTCAAAACTGAAGCATGAGATTCTCAGGCACTACTGCAACATTCTGAAGAAAAATGAAGCAAGTTATTTTATTACAGACTACTTAGCAGTGTGGGACTCAGGCCTGAGCATGCTCCTGGGTACAGATGTAGAAAACATAATTCTAACACATCTATAAAATGAAGGAGCTGCTTTACCAGAAAAACAATGCATACCTAAATATTCTAGCATTTTTATGAAAAGCACTGCAAAAGAATACTTAATAAGTTGCAGATGAGAACATGTTTCTTCTATCAATGCACTTCTCCCCTCTAGTCTTCTAGAGTCAACTCCAAATTGAAAATCTCATGACAAAAATGTGACAATGGCCCAGGCTGATAAGCTGGGCTGTTAAAAGAACAGAGCACGAATATCAAATCTTATATTCCTTCAGTCTTACAAGTCTTTATCTTTTGCCATGGTCAAAATATTGAGTTTCTTATATAAATCAAAGCTGAAAATGCCAAACCTGAAACTGTAGCTGAAAGAAAGATCTCATGACATAACCAAGCTATTTCAGGTTTCAGTTATTATCTTTCCATATTTTGCATTTGCACTATTATTTCAGGCAATTATGCATACTTCTGGCAATTGCAATTTTTTTTCCAATCTTTTGGTATCCTTTTCCACAACATATTATTAAAAAAATTAAGAGCCTTGTTATATCTCTACTGTTCCTTCAGAATTCTTTTATGGGACTAAACCTGATCCTAATGGTAAATCAGTCCTTAGTCTGACCTAATTATTAATTTTACAGAGTGTCACTTCCCACAGTGGTTTTCTCTTGTAAGAACCAGCATTATATTGGTTTCTGCACCTTTTATTTGCCCAATTTTTTTTTCAGGGATAGAAAAAGGAGAGTTCACAACTCAGCATTCAAAGTACTTCAACAAGAAATGGCCACTGATTCTCCCTTGAAAGCAGTTTTCTATCCTGGCACATTTCAAGACTTCCCAGAAGGACATCAGGATAGTCTCTACATCTCTATTTTGCAAGACAGCTTTCCAGGGAGCTGAAGCTGCAGTTTTAATCCCTACAGCACACCCCAGAGCAGAACCACACATTCCCCCTGCTCAGAGCTAGGCAGCCCCAGATTCCTCCTTCTCCCTGCCTGGAAGAGACGATGGGCACAGAATCCTTGGGAGAGCCAAGCTGAGCAGTCAAGCTGGCCTTGAAGTGGGAGCTGACAAACCTGCTGTACCTGCCTAATTCCATGGGGTTGCTGCCTTGCACATCTTTCCCCTCAATAATGAGGGGAGGCTGTCTAGGCATCCCATTGCAGAGTCTGAATGGATGTAGTAAATAAAAAAATAATTTTAAAAAAAGGAAATCTAGTAATTATCTAGTAATTCCACTGGTACTCCCCCTTGCCTTTACAGAATCAGTGCATCAAACACGAGGACAATCACTTCTGGAGTATATAACAAATTCAATGTTAAGTTTGCCCCTCTCCAAAAGAGGTGTTTATTATCACAAGTGGAGGGCTGGTCTTTCACTGCTCTGTGCTGTCAGTAAAAGGATCAATCTAAGAAAGGACCTGATGAAGAGGAAATCTCTGTTTAGCTCCTATTAGTTAGGATCTTGAAAGGTCATTTTGAATTTGGGAAATCTTGTCTGGGAAAGAAGCCAGCAATTCCTCTGAACTGAAGTGATGTTGGCATTTAAAACTGAGAGAAAGCCCCGACTGATGAGCCAGTGACAGTCTGGAAAAATTCTGCTGGATGCACCAGGAGGCTGCTCCAAAGGTAAAGGGGGATAAATGTATCCTCTGACCTTTCTATCCCTTGCTAGGAAGCCTGCTTAGGACAGCTTGTTTTTCTCTGCTGGTGCTCAAGTTTTTGTTTTTCACTCCTCACCTCTGCAGACCATCCAACAGCCACAGTGGTTTGTGGGAGCAGCAGTGCGGGATGAAGGAGCAGCATGTCTGTGCTGGCACAGAGGGACAGTGACACACCAGGGTCTGTGAGATCAGGCTTCTCAGCTGGCAATCTGCATTAACAATTTTCATTCTCACACACGTGTGTGTGTATAAAAATACTGTGGTTTACATATATATATATATGTATGTATACACACGTGTTTTGGTGGTGGGATTTTTTTTATTTATAGAAAAAACATAATCCTTGAAACCTCTTCTTTTGAATTGAAGTGCAGCTCAGATTTCAGTCTTGGAAAGGTGATGGTCTGGGTGAATGAACCTCTCTAGTTCTAATGATCTCTTGCATTAGGAATACTAAGATAATATGGGAAAAAGCCCAGGAAGTTGCATTGTATTTTAGCTTTCTCAGTGCCCTTAACTTGAAGACAGAAAGAGAATCTTACATTTATAAGCCTCTTGAAATTCCTTGGTAGGCACATTAAGAAGATGCACCTTTGATACAGTACCTTTTTGTCTGCTGGAAAGGCATTTCCTAAAACTCCTCTGGCTTTTTATCTATTCCAGCCTCTCTAAAGTGAACCCTAGGAAAGCTCAAACTCAGGAAGCCAAAAGAGACCTTTCCCTGGGTACCAACAGTAGTATCTCCAGAGACCCCACGTCCTTTGTGTGTGCAGAAAAAAGATCTTTCCTGCAAGATGTAAAATGATAAATCTGCAATTACATAATTCTGTAAAAACCATTAGGCAGGATTTTCCTGAGGTGATGCATCTGTCTCTGCAGGACTCCTAAACATGCAACATAATGCACACACACAAATTAGCTCATGGCACTTATGCTGCTCTACTTGCTTGTTATCATTAAAAGCTTTCAGACAGCAATCAATTTCACTGTGGTGGAGATTACTGCAAAATGCATTAAGAAGTTCACGCCTGTGGCAATGGTCATTGAAAATATTTTGGAAAGCATCCCAGAAGTGTAAGACTTTTTCCAGACATCCGAGAGAAACTCTGCTGTGACAGAGCTTCTGGTGTCAAGACTTCTCCCCCAGCACCCCGCCTCTTTAGTTGTTTTTTTTTAATAGCAGCACTTTTTGAAAGGTACATTTCAGCTTTTTGCTTTTTTTCTTTTTCTCTTTTTTTTTTTTTTTAACAGAGCCAAGATACTTGGGTCATGGAAAACATTAACTTCTGAGACAACTGTCTGAAGCTATCTCCTTCCTTGCTCCACATCATATGTATAAATATACTCTAGCTTATCAATTTTGTCAAAGAAAAACTGTTGAATTATAACACGAGAAATAAAAATCACCTGACTACTCTACCTCAACAACATATTTGTTTGGTTTTTTTGTTTTTTTTTTTTTTTTGTAAATTAAGTAGCCCTGGGGATGTTCCTATAACTAATAAACAAAGAACATTGAGAACATCATAACCACCAAGCACAACTTCTACTTCATATCAAAAACATTACCTTCAAATGCTAAGTTATATAATGCCATCAAATCTTCAAGGGAAGGTTTTGAGATGTGTCTCAGAATTTGACAAAAGATATCCTAAAATAATTACAGCGATGTGCAGCAAAACCTGCAGCTCTCTGTCCTTGGAAACCAGTATTAGATTGAAATCTCCTTAGAAATATTCATCAGGAATGTCCCCATGAAGCTGTCCCAGACTGAAGCACTCCTGAAGATCAGAGCCAAAGCTGCTCCTCAAACTGACCTTAAGTTTTCTCTGTTCTCGAACCCTCCTCAGCCAGAAGCCACCTCGGAATGTCCATCACCTGCCCCAGTAAGTACTGGAATGTGAGTGGGGATTGACTCAACTCGATAAAGGACCCTGAGAAACAGGGACATGGGAATGTGTTAAAAATGGTTAGTAGAAAATCCAAGAAATTTTTCAAAAGATCCCCTGTCAAGATCCTCTGGTTCAACTTGAGTCCATTTCCTCTTGTCTTGCTGGTTGTCTGGGAGAAGAGACTGACCCCATCTGCCTACAGCCTCCTTTCACATAGTTACAGAGAGCAATAAGGTCATCTCTGAGCCTCCTTTTCTGCAGGCTGAGCCACCCCAGATCCCTCAGCCTCTCCTCATATGACTTGTGCTCCTTCCCCAGCTTTGTTGCCCTTCTCTGGACTGGCTCCATCGAAGTTATTGCCATCAGAAAAAGTGACTGCAAGGTGCCAGGCAGTGCTGGTCTCCTTCTGACCCCTACCACCAGGAGTGTGTGCAGAGGGAAGTGTGTGTAGGAGAGCTGCCAAATATGATGGTTGTCAATATGCAGATGCTGCAGATTAATGCAAATGTCCAGTGTTGCTCCTTCCTGATAACTGCATATTTGTCACAGGCAGAAGTGTGTTCCATGAAGGACACTGGACATTACTGCAAATCATTTTGGTTGCACTGTTCAACAGCTGGTCAGCTGTTCCCTTGCAGCATAATACAGAAAACAGAGAGCCTGTTGCAGCATCACCCCAAGGGAAAGTATGTCAACCCTACAGCACACCTTAAAAACACACACCTGAAACAGAGGGACAAACTCCACTGCCCTGGCCACATGCGCCCTTGAAACAGCCTGGCGGGTGCTGAACTCAGGCAGAGAGCTCAGCAGGAGGTTCAACACTTTGGGGAAGCACACAGCAACACCTCTGGAAGAACAGAGACATCTTCACGCTAAAATAACCACAGACTGTTCAAGTGTTGTCCCTGCCTTTCGTGGGGTGGCAGACCTTGGGTTATTAATTGACAGATCACCTTTGTCAGCTTCATCCAAGCCCACTCTTGTGTCCTTGCTGAATCACAGTGAAGGATAACACCCCTAACACCAAAGCCTTAGAGCCTGGCCATCCTTGGCACTCCTGCAGGCCCAGAGCAGGCTGTGCCATGTCCAGGACAGATCATCCAAAGCCACCTTTGCAGCCAGCTCGAGCAGAAACAGGCAAATGAACACTCTGCAAGCACAAACTCATAGTAATACCTTAAGCTGTAGTTTTTATATTTTTCAGATCAGTAGTGCTTTAGTGTGTAACTCCAAAATTTCATAGCCTGTCAGCTACTGTTGTCCCATTTTAATTGGACAAAAAAATTTCTCTCTAGGCTTGAAACTCAAGGACACCTTACTGTCTCAGGCCCCCAAAAATGTAAACAACAGTGAATTGGGGGGGAAACTTTGAGTAAATTACTTCATTACCTGAAGCTATAATTGGACAATTAACCTCTAATATGCAAATAAACCAAACTTACATCTGTCTGAAAAACTCGTGACCATCGTCCATCCTGGGCACAGCCTCTATCAGGCTCCTGCATTATCCAAGGTGTACCTATTGAAAACCTTTCAATAAATACCTACTTTATTTTCTAACTCTGTCTAGCCAGCCTCTCCAAGGCATCAACAGCACATCCTCAGCCATGTGGGATCAGTTTCTCCATGTCAGAGGTTTGTGCTGAGGCAGATCACGCACTGTCACAGCCAAGAGCTGGGAACAAAGCAGGACTGCCACTGAGCACTGTGAGGGGCACAGGGGAAGTGGGGTGCTGAAGTCAGGAGACAACATCTGTGATGCTTCTGGCCGCCAGATTCATTCTTAGCACAGCAGCAACAAACTTTCAGCCAACCAGAGACTCCATCGTCATCGCTGTGAGTGACAAGCACAAAAAACTGGGCAAAGAGAGAATCTCTCAAGAGTATCAGCACCTGGGAGGAGGCATTTCCCTGGCTTTTGCATGGGGGATGAAGTCTTCAGTAACTGACAGATTTAAGAATCTTACAGTCATATTCTTTGGTTCTCCCAAAGTAAAAACCTTACTAATAATTCAAAAGTATTTTTAATTGTCTTTGTACTTTTCTCCATATCTCTTCCAATCTAGACTAACGCCAAACCTTGTCTTTTCTTACAGTGACATTTAAAAATATGTCATTTCTTCTCTGTATGAAATAACATCATCTTTAAAGAATTCCAGTTCTCCCATGTCTGGATTCCTACAATCAGCTACTACTCTGATTCATACCTAACACCCTCTTTTATTCCCTGCTGTTTACTTAGGGAGGGAAATACAGATTGAATACACCATTGTGTAGATTGAAAGTTGCATTAAAATGACAAACACTTGCATTTAATTAATCATTTTTGTTAAGATACTGTCAGTTGGCTTCCCCAAGAGCACAATTAGAAAGGAGCTCTTTCCTAAGGAAAAAACCTCTAACCAATGATCACAATAGCTGTAAGAACTATCTTCATCATGCTCTAAAAATTTGTAACATGCAGCTTAGATAGCTATTGCTGGTGAAATTATATTGTGAAAATAAGATTTTAAAAGATTCAATAAACAAAGTGTAAAGTTTTGCTTCAGCAGCACTGGCTACACATGCTTAAACCTCAGCTGTTTCAAAGAATCCACAAAAGGTACGATGGCTTTGGAAGTCTCCAGGACCTTGAGAACTCCACACAAACAATGGCAATGCAAGAGGTAATGACATTATTGCAAACAAAGAAGACAAGAAAAAAGGTGCATCGTAATCCAAAAGTTGAAAGATGCCTGCAAAAATGGTGAATTTTTACAGTATGCGGACAAGGAAGATGAACATCACTGCCTCTCTGGAAGAAAGGGAAATATTTACTGTGTAGCACTTCCTCAACAGTGTAAATCCTTATCAATGCTGACTCAAAATATTGGACACTATCAATTCCCTGGCCCTAAACTTGCAGGACACTGTAACAATTGTAAAGCATCACTGCAGCGTACGTACAACAATTCTACACTACACTGACATACGGCACTGAATTCCCAGACAGTCAGTCAAAGTTCTGGGCAGGAAACCAAATTCCATGGGTGTTTTTCTTCTTTAAACACTATGTCAAAACACCCCTATTACTCGTTACTTGTGCTTTGAAAGATATACTCCATTACTCCTTAATGTCGTTAGCTTTTACAGATACTGCAACCAACAAGGAACTGCTGCTGGAAAAATCCATTCCAACTGCTTTCTAACACTGCCATTTTGAGAGCGTTTCCATGGGAAAGCAGCGTGGTCACAACAAAAATCCAAGTGAAAACAAAGATAGCTGACTTACAAATATTCGTACACAAATTTCAGTAAGGAATCTAGAATAGTGAAACTATCAAACTCCCAAGTCTGTAATTTTTCACAAGGAAGTTGGTTCTATGAGGGACTCTGAAAACTGAATTCATACAACTAAGCCTTACTCTGTAAACCATCTTATGAGCTGCCAATGAGCTCCTTTCACACACAGTTAATTCTGTTATCAGAAATCACCCTTTAACATGTTCTAAAGCAGTAAAGAACATTTAGGACAAACATTTTGTTTTCAGGACACTCAAAGATACAAAGCAGGAAGGACAGCTTTTTGCAAAGTTGTCAGTGCAATGAAATTTTAAAAATACAATATAAAACACATAAAACAATTCAGCTAGTTCCCCTCTGGCCTTCAAAAGCCTCAAAAGTATTGAAATAACATATTGAAATTAAAAGTTCATTAAAAGTGTTCTTGGTCTTCCCAAGTGCTATTTTAACATCCTATTCAGCAATTTATTTTTTTCTGATCCATTCTCTGCATTTACATTACTCAAACTAAATGTATATTTTAATTATTGTTTCAATTAATTTCTTTGGCTGAAATAACATTCTGTGCTCCTTTAAGGATATTCCCAAGCTTACAAAAATTAGATTGTCTAGCAGTTTAGATTTGTTTTAAATGTCTAATAATACATTATACTGAAATAGCTTGAAATAATGAGGGTTTTATACTAATACATTACTGAAACATAATTACAAGTAATTCCTAGGAAAAAAGTACATGACAATAGACAAGACTTAATGCATGTCTATTTAAATAAATGCATTACAGAACCAATTGCCATTACTCAAAAAAGAAGAAAAAAAATCTTTCCCAAACCAAGTGTTATAAGCCTGGAAAATTTACATTAAAGAAATTCACATTCCCTAATGAAAACAGAAGACCTCAAAATACATTTCAATCTGCCCTGAAATCGCACTTTGGAAATGCAGGTGGGAAAAATCTAACTCAGAAGGGGAAAAATACAGTTTAGTCTAAGAAGACAAAACTATGGTTTAAAATCAAATTCACTTGGCAGCTGCACAGAGCCTTTACAGGTGACTCCTGAGTCCCCTTGTTTTTCTTGCACTCACTTCCTTTTTCCATTCACCTCCCACAACTCCTGCAAAAGACGTTTGGTGCAAGAAGTGGTTTTCAAGTTATGAACTACAGAAATGCAAAGACAACCCTGGCCAGTTTGTGTGTGGACAAAGACTACCACTTTTAGGTGCTCTTTGCAGAGAAGGGCACTGTTTGAAAAGCAACTGGAACTGTACACTGCACTCTTACAACACTGACACTACCTACTCCTAAAGGGGAAGCAAAGATGGGAAACTCTGGTATCAGTGACCTCTGATATTTTCTGCAGGCCTAAACAAAACCCCAGACCCTTTCAGAACACTTAGACACAAGGTCACCTTGAAAAGAAGCACATTATAGAATCTTTTTTCTGCTCACTGAAAAGAAGGAAAATTTTATATACAATAACAGACGCATGCCCCTCAATCTAAAATAATTACACTCTAATTACCATTGGATACTAAATTCTCTCAGCTTAAACAACACAGCCAAAAAGTCTTCATTATTTCATGATTTGGATCATTTAGTGCAGAAGTTGACTGATGTCAGGCACTGAGTTCCGTAAGAAAACATTCCTAATTGATTTGAACTAGGCTGCAAATTCTCAGCTTACTCTGCAGTTTAAGAAAGTCCTCACTGCCCTCACACAAACATCCACACAGACACAGCACGGCTTCAAAAGGAAAAAAATCCTACCATAGAATGGTTTGGGTTAGAAGGGGGTGAAAGTTCATCTCATTCCCACTCCCTTCCACAGGCAGGGACACCTTCCACTATTCCAGGTTTCTCCAAGCCCTGTCCAGCCTGGCCTTGATACTTTCAGGGATGAAGCATTCTCAGCTCCTCTGGGCATCCTGTGCCACGGCCACACCATCCCCCCCAGGGAAGGATTTCTTACTGATACTTGATCTAAACCCACTCTGAATCAATTTAAAGCCATCACCCCTTGTCCTATCACTTCAAGCCCTTGTCAAAAGTATCTCTCCAGCTCTCTTGGAGTTCCTTTAAGTTACACTTTAGCTGCCCTAAGGTCCCCCTGGA
Source organism: Motacilla alba alba (assembly GCF_015832195.1). Classification (NCBI taxonomy): domain Eukaryota; kingdom Metazoa; phylum Chordata; class Aves; order Passeriformes; family Motacillidae; genus Motacilla; species Motacilla alba. Next base: position 29,177,138 of record NC_052023.1, read on the forward strand.
GCCTTCTCTTCTCCAGGCTGAAGGGCCCTAACTCCCTCAGCCTGTCCTCATGGGAAAGGTTCTCCAGCCTTCTGAGCATCTCAATGGCCTCCTCTGGACTTGTTCAAAAAGAACTATTAACTACAGAATTACAACACTCCTTTCTCTGCTGTTCGTGTCCTAAAGGGGAGGTGGGGCTGGAAGGGAGCAGAATCTAGCAAGCAGCTAAAAAAAGCAGTTCAGAGTACCTCAAAGATGAAAATGAAAAGGTAGAAAGACCTGTTGATAGCTACAACATATGGTGACCTGGAGAAGAGGCTGTAGATGTGAGGATAAGGTTAGGAAAAGGTTATGGAAGAAACTGCTGCATTTTAGTTATCTAAAATATCTGTGAACTGACTTAGTAATGGCACACAAACAGGAAAAGCTAGAAATTTTTAATACAGAACCAAAATTTCTACTTAATTGATCTAACAGAGATCTAGTGGAATAATTAATCCGGAAAACTGACTTATCTTTATATTCTTATTTAGAGAGCCAGACAGAAAATCATTGGAAAAGCGTCATCTTTCATATCAAAAGCACATGGATTGGTGTGGGGTTGGCATGACAGAGAACGTTCCCAAAGGCAATAAAACAACAAAGGACACGTGCTTCACCATCACCAGGACTTTCAGTGATCACAATACAGATCCCCAATGAGGTATTTTAACTAAAACAGACACACCAGGGAAAAAGCTGACCTACTGCTTGGTAGAGGAGGAAACCCATTAATAGGCAATGCTGAGATGTTGAGAAAGCTCCAGTGTTCAATCCTTCTTTTACATTACTCTTCACTAAAAAGCCTACAAAGCAGTAAAAGTTATGGCTAGATATTAGGAAAATAAAATAATAGTGCTTTGTTAAAGAAAACAAAGCACTAATATAAACTGCAAAGTTCAGTTAAGCCCCCACCCCATTCCTTCAGCTCTCTCAAGTCCTCAGTTTTAAATCAGCAGCCTGAAGTAATAAGGGAACTCTGCAACTGATATGTGTAAACCTCTTATCTAAATTACAGAGAGAGAAAAAACAGCAAACCTGACTTAAAATGCCCAAGAGCTCCTTGGAACTACGCCATGCTCTTAACTCTGCTATTTACACTGCAAGCAGCATCTCTGCTGTTCAAGACAACACACAGACTTCACCAAAAGGAAAGCCTGAGAGTCTCAAATGCTTTTATATTTCAAGCACATTCTCTTTTACCCTCTGCTCCACCCTGCAGACAGTTTTCCATGCTCTAGGCCTGGATCCACCAGCTCCTTCTCCCCAGAACTTTTCCAAGTCCCAGCTCCAGTCCATGCTCCTCAGGAAGGTGCTCAGGGTGGTGTGTTACACACAGCTTGGCAGAGGTGCTTGGGACAGGGACATGAGACGTGGGCTCTAACAACAGAACTAAACAAACTCAGTTTATCAGAAATGATGCAATTTCTTGTTTATGGGGAGCTGAAAGGCACCAGCACGCTGTGAGAACCCCCAGTCTGTGGAATAAACTGGGAGTTCAAACCGAACCCAGGGAGGAGGCACGAGTCCAGCTGAGCAGGAGACTCAATCCATAGAGGCACCTTCATCTTCCATTGAGGAGGTCAACACCTGCTTTTGGTCTTCTCCAAAAGCAAAGGGCTCAAGGCTCTGGGAAATAAAGCACCACACCTTAATTTATCCCCTCCTGACTGGGTACCAGCCTAGCCCAGGAGCAGCTACTCATCTTTTCCATTTGGTAGAGTAGGGTGTTGGTCCATCACCTCAGTGGCAAATTAATTTACAGAAAAGCATCAATTCACATCTCACATGAAGGCTATAGGAACTTGTGCATTGTACACAGCAAAGAAGATCATGATGGAAATAATGAAGAACTTAGAATTCCTTGTTTCACGTAACTTGTGCCAATAAAGTGTTGCTAATCCCCAAATTTAGCTTGCTATACAAACTGTCCCTAAACTGTTGAGTATTTTTTTTAATAAGCAGGGAGAAACACAACTATAAATGTCTGAAGTCCTTGTCCACATTTTGACCTCAGATGCCTAAAGGCACTTGTTCTGCTCCCGCAGTGTGGAATGCCCTCCCACAAAGCACCCGTGTGGAATCTTCAGAGGCTATTTTCTCAAAGCATACAAAAAAGACATTTCTTGCTAGACTTTCTGCTGTTAGCAGCACAGTTTATTGACCACCTCTGTGGATGCCTACATTTTCCATAGTATTTCATACAGATGGGATTTCTTATGTATAGTTGCCCATTACAAAAATTTAACTGAAAATTTACAGTTGTCGACAATGAGACAAAGGAGGAAGCAAACTTCTCTTTATGTAGGGATGTATCTGTCTTCACAGTGAAAAAAGAAAATATTATTTTCACAAAGTTTACTGCAAATTTATTACAGCAATTAAACTGTCCAGTGAATGTCTGTATCAACTTATTTCCAGATCCAAAACCAGATGCAAAAACCACCTTTCATTTAATTTGATTATTCTAACTTGTGTAGAGTATGTAGAAACAGATATTTTGGCAACTGGTTGCTAACGAGCATTCCTAACTCTTTAAAGCTGTTCTTGCAATGCTTTTTCTACAGCATTTACCAGAAAAAGCTAGTGATTAGAAAACAATTCAAATCCTTGCTCTTCCTGGAGCAGAAATCACTCCATCTGTCCTGCACAGAGAAGGGTTTTAGAAAGAGAGCTCCCTGAGAATCCACTTTGCTGCTGGCCATGGTTTCAGTGTGTTTGTCCTGCAGCTGCACAGCAAAGGGTTAGCAAAGCATCCACACTACAACGCCCATTGCCTACTCCACCCATCAGGGCTTCTAAGGTTTCCAAAAATGTGCAGGATTTTTAACCCACTGTTGGCCACTGGCATTTAAATGCTCAGAAAGTATTTGGTTTTTGACTTTACGCATTTTGTAATGGAGCTATGCTCTCTTTATAAAGATTAATTATTAAAGGGAAGTCTTACAGGGAAGATGCACAGTTTTTTTATCAGTGACTTTGCAATAAAATAGACATTTATTTGATGTTTTAATCTAAAATAAAAAATCCCAATACTGTATTCAGTAGTGTAAGGTTCTACCTGTTCCTCTAAGCACCCACCTACCATTCTGTAGGTTTAACATTAATTTTCTGTGTTTGTGAATATTGTTTTCTCCAATATAAACAGAAGATGAAATCTAACAAGTCACTGACTGTTGCATTTCCTCTGTGAAAGCTGATAAACAGAAGTTTCTTTAAACAAAGCACATACTTAAGCTATGATCTGCACTTATGCCAAGCATCCTTGACACTGAGAATTCAATGTGACTCAAGGAATCCTTTCCTGTGGATGTTCCCAGCTGCATCAGAAAAGGAAGAAGGAACCCATGCAAGAAAAATAAAGTTCCACAAAGCCAGGGAGGGAGGCAAATGCTGCCCAGTTGCCTGCTGTGGGGGCTGCAGCACTCTATTAGATTTAGCTCCTCTTGAGCATCTGGCATTTGCTGCTTTGACAAACACACTGATCTGATTCAGGATGGGAATTTCAAAATGCTGTCATATACACTATGTCAAAACTGAAGATTTTTCTTTCCTTAGCTTTTTCATTATGGTAAAGTTTTGTTTACATCTGAGAGATAAGAAAATTGCAGACTGAAGTCTGATTTTATGTTGACAGTATCTCTTTACAGTGAGTTTAACAACAAGATAAACAGTAGAATCAGAAACCCAATCATAGCTTTTAACTTTTCATCTTATGTTTTAGTTACAAGACTAGTCTTTCTTGCAAAATGTTTAAACTATTACCCTGAGTTTACTTCTCACTTGTTAGCCAGGCAATAAAAATAAAAGGGCATTGCAAAAATGGGAAATGAAAAAAAAAGTTAGATAAACAGATAGCACATTAGATATGCTTAGAAATATGCATTAGCACATGGGATATCTCTGGTAACAGATGATGGATCACATAAAAGCTACTCACACCAATAAAAGTTACAGTCCATTTTCATGACCTTTATCAATAGCCTAAGACTGACTAGAAGCTATAGAAAAACAACAGAAGAGGTACTGTACCCAGTCCTGTAGCCAGTTTCATCTGCAGTGATTAATCCCACATTAATTAAACTAGAACATTCCTTGTTTTCAGACCAGAGTCACTGTCATCTTTTACACTGATGCTTTTTACCATCTCCAGTCTCTCCCACTTTTTAAGTGACTCCACGAATGGGAAAAATAACAAATTTCACTGTAACAGAACACAAGGGTACATCAACTCATACTCCAATGATTTCTTTCTACGCCTGTTTCAGTGTGTTGCAAGTGATCTTGCTGAGGCCCCACACTGCAGCAGTCAGATGTGTTCCAGTGAATGCCAACACTGCCTGAAAGACTTGTTTATCCCATGGCCACCTTTCCTAACTAGAAAAGAAGGACTTTGGTGACTTAGTCAAGATTTCCAGAAGCCAGGTAGGCAAGTGAAAGCCCCTGCAGACACAGGTGCAGCAGTCTACATGCCCAGGGCACAGAGTGCTTCAACCCCTCGTGTGTTCTGAGGTCAGCGTTGGACCAGAGTTACCAGAGCTACACACTGGGCATTCCTGACCTGCCTGACCTTTCCAGCAGCACCTATGGGAGCTTCAGTGAGGACATTCAGAGAGCTTTTGCTATTCCTGCTGCAAATGGCATCAAGTTGCAGAGACATGAGGCTTCAGGACTATTCTCATCCCTCTCCATTTGGATACACCAAGGTGACCATCAGGACAATTCACTGAGCTATTCAGTGTAATATTCCACAGGAAGAGGAGATGTTTTTCACTTTCAGTGGTGATGGCAACCATGGGCACAGACAGACAGCAAGACTTGAAATACAAACAACAATTCAGGACAAAATTCAACAACTCTACCTACGGCATGGGCAGATGCTGGTCTGTCCCCTCAGTACCAGCTGAGAAAGGACATTAAAGCAAAAGAAAGCACTATGGGAACTCTTCCAAAATGAGTGTGTTCAAATATCAGCCTCTCTCATTTGCCATTCTAAAGAGACACAGAATGACTTCAAACATCATTCCTTTAACGATCTGATCTATGGGTAAGATAGTCCCCAAATGAATCAAAAGAGGAACAATGGACCACATCTACCATACAAGTCCCCAGTGGGATGTTATCAGCAAATCAAAAATAGGGATGCCTTTTCTCTACAGACCGGGATAAAATTACCTTCAAAGATGTACAGGGGAAAAACCAAATCTTTGGAGCAGAACACAGAAATTACTGTGACAACTACCAGTCTGACATACTACCTGGTTTTCTGATCCCCTTCCTCCTAGTTTTTGCTTCAGTATACATGTTGTACTCTGACTGCTAAGACAATAATTTGGTTTCCTCAGCTAATAGAAAATACCTTTCAAAAATGAAACCATTATTTAAAACCACTGGAATATTTAATAGACCAGCTCACTCATCCAAGCTACTAACATAAGCAATTAACAAAATGTTTCAGCCAAAAACATACTGTAGTTATTATGGTTACTTGTGGTTAATGAAGGGAGATGGCTCAGCAGAACTCCAGTTATATTCTGATTACTGGTAAAAATATACATTCAAATGTGTGGGTCTACGATGCAATGGGAGCAGAAAAAGGTGGGCAGGTCTGAGAAATGCAGATTCTGTCAACCTATTGCTAAACTCAGGACTGGGAACAGGACTGTTACCATCACCTGCACTGTGAGAACATCTAGGGAATATTCCAGACTGGCACTGTAAAAATACTTGCAACATTTCCTGCCTTGAGGGCTGACAAGCCTTGTCACCATGAGTAAAAGTCTGGAGGCCATGACTGGCAGTGTCCCAGTAGCATACACTCTCCTCTGATGTTGGAGCTAGACCCTATTTCAAAGGCTGCAAAACCATGTCATGTTAGGAAAACGAGGATTATTTACAAAACTGATAACTACTTGGTAAGATTTGCCTCCACACAACCTCACTCAAAATAAGTTTGAAGTGTAAAGCTGTGCAACTGCACAACAAACTGTGAGGGCTAATAACAAAGGAGTGCTCAGACTAGATAGCTCAGTAGGATTTAAAGTCTGTTGAAAGGACAGATTCCTCCCTTCATCACTAATACTTCAGATTCTTCTCCCTTGTCTTCAAAATTCACAGATATCAAAGATGCTTTGCTAGACTGACCAACACTGGCAGAGAGAATCCAGCCTCGCCTGTGCTAAGGACAGAGAACTCACTGCAGGAATTGAGTTTGCCCTGCTAGACTGCTCTTTGTCACCAGGGACTGCACACAGCAGTTCCACACACAGCAACGCTGAACTGAGTGAAGAACTGGAAGTAGGACAGATCTGGTTCCAAAGGGCTATACCCAGGTTAGTGAGCCCTGAATTTGAATCAGGTTTTCAGCACAGGTGCCTGAAATGCAGCTGACCAGGAGAGATGCTTTGGAATATCCTCTGATCCTGAAGAACTCAGCAGCTGCAATTCCAACAGCACTTAGGTACGCTATGAGTAACTTCTACAATATATTCTACAGCTCCATAAGCTCCCAGGCACAAGAAACCATTTCTCAGGTCTGTCCAGCACACTCCAAACCAGCTGCCGTAGACTGAGAGATCACAGGGAGCAGAAATGTGACCACACCCGCTGAGACAGCTCTGTCACAGAGTTCCACAGCTCAGCACTAGAGGCACCACATCCCACGAGCAAGAGCACACAATGGAGCTTGGAAAAGCATGTAATAATCACTGTGGTATGCATGAACCCCTGAGAGGATCCAACAGTCCTGGACAATTTGGGCTGGCTCCAAGCTGTTTGCAATAATTATTAACTAGAGCTTTGGGCAGCGTCTTGGAGGTTCGTTATTTGAACACTGCAACTGAAGTCAGTTCTTCTTTAATTTACATGGGACTCACTACTCTAACCAGGTGGTTGTGATTTGCAGGGTTTTCACAACACTTGCTCCTCTAGCTGCTTTTTTTCCCCTCAGCTTAAGGCTCATACCATGTTTTTTTCAAGGGGTCTTTTATTTTGTTTTCAGATTTAAGTTTAAAAGCATGAAGTAACATACCCACCTGTTTTTTTGCCTGGTTTCTAATTAGTGCCATTAAATACCACCACCCAAAAAAGACACAAGGTAATCTGAATCTTTGTCAAAATTAACCAAGAAGTGCAATTGTGAAGGTAGGTGAAAAATTTACATGACCAATCTCTCCACGAAGACATACTTAGTGGGTAAATAAATTCAGAAAAGAACCTTAAAGATCTTTTGGAGGCCACTGGTCTTGTAAAATAATAGATTTGAAGTTCTCTGGTTGAATCCATAATACAGAGGGAGAAGCATGCAACAGATATTCCTTGTGAATAGTGAGGTGGGAAATGATTTTATATTTTATTAAATTAAACAGCCGTGGGAAGCAAAAAGGACTGGAAAACAACAAACTGGAAAGAAAGCACAGTACCTGTGTGTCATCACAAAAGACATCACCATTTGAATGCAGCCATAAAACCAGGCCAATTTCATCTTTGGGGGCTTTCTCTGCTAAGTTTTAATAGATTCTTCTAAATATTTCCTGCTTTCATTACTCAACACAGTGAAAAAAAGCTTGGAATAGAAGGTATGAAAAGGAGAGAAAAATGAGGTTAGGTAAAACATTAACTGCCTAATGAGCATAAGCATAATTTTAAAAAACGTTGTATAGAGATAGCTTAACTTCAGCATTTAAAGAAAAAAAAATGAACACAAGTTGGGGATTCCCCCCTCCCTTTTCTTCACTGAACAGGATTCAGCAGTTGAGCTTTCTGGGCTCCAGGAAGGCTACACTGAGTAAACTCAGCCAACCACAAGGTTGAAAATGTAGCAGACGTACCATAAAAATTTAGTAATGCTTTTAAACTACTTCTCACCTCACTGGTTTGATGGTGGTGTGGTACTGTTATACAATATGTGCTGTTGCCAAGGCAACTCCATCTCACCTCAACAGCTGCTGCAGCTTCAGCGAAGCAACACGACGAGCTGTGGCAACTCCAAAATTTACTTTTTTCTAAACAGTCTTTCCAACTACAAAGCATTTTCAGATGAAATTCTGGAGCTCTTTATCCAAGGACTACGACTATTTTTCAAAAATATCTATCACAGTATTCTAGTGGAAATGCTGTGACACTAAGTTCAAAAGCATATTCACATACTCTATTAAATCAGATTTGTGCCAGGCACTTTTATAGCTGGTATAGAAACAGTATCGTGCCTCTGTGCTTGTTCAGTGTAAGTGCAAGAATTTTACATCCCTGGCAACACTACAAGCCTGCCCGGACAGTTTAGCATGTCCTTTTCCATGAGAGGAGGGAAAAAAAGTCGAACTTCTTGAAGCACAGAAAGCCTAAGTTCTAACCCATCCCTTCAAAAGGAGCCAAACTGTAATATTGCTTCAACGCCATTTTAAGCAGAGCTAAAATACAGAGTGAAGTCCAAAACAAGATTCTGTGCAAAGAAATCAGCACAGAGTCCTTCTGTGATAAAGGCTTTAGTGGAGGGAGGTGGCTACAGTCTCGTGGTCCGTGGTCCAAACCCCAAAGAGTTTTTTTATTTTCATGTCCTTGGCTTCAGGGTGCTGTGTGAGCAAAGACTAGAAAAAGAATCAGAACATTACGAGCCTTCCCCGCAGTAAGTATCAGCTGAAGCTTTTAAGAAGATTCAGTGCTATTTCTTTCTTTTTTCTCAACCTACTTGGGTACAGAACCAAAGTAAACATAAGACAGTAGAGCAAGCTGGTGAGGGTGTTTTGTGAAACTCAGCCAAAGTTTCTGCTACTTTAATTTGGGGAGAAAAATAAGTGTTACAAAATGTCTAGGAAAAGTTTGTGCTGAGAAAGCACACAAGAGTTTAAAAGTGGGCAATGTGATTTATTGAAGAGGAAGAATAGAAAAAGGGCATCAAAATAATTATGGAAATGCCAGATTTATCTATTCCTTTTTAAATCAACAAAGCAGTAAAGCAAAAGTTGATTTTTCTCCAGTCTAGGCTTTTTTCCTTCCTTTCCCTTCCCCTTTTCTTGCATTCCCGTGCCTGTTGTTAGAGCAAACGGCGGTGGCAGAGGAACAGGCTGGCCCTGCCTGCGTCTGCTGCCTGAGCCTGACATTTAACCAATTCTGGTAACAGCACATTTACCACTTTCCTTTCCCCTCCAATCTGTAGGTACAACAAAAGGAAGGGCCACTTCTTTTTTTTTTCCCCTTTCTGTTTAGTAAAATCTCTCTCTATAAAAACCTTCAAGTGTCCGTCTGCCCCTGAACCAACTTCACCACAAAAATCTCCTGATACAGAACTTAAAAATGCCAGGTAGTGCTCATGAAATTTTCAATGCATAACACACAAACACACATGCAATCCTTGTGATTCTCCTCTACTACCCTGCAGCTCAAATCAGCGAGGCAAAAGCTCCAGCTGTAACACTGAAACTGCAAAGAATCTGCTAAATTCAGTGATACGTAAAGAGTTGGAAAAAACCAAAACTAAAACAAAACCAAAAAACCAATGAGCAAAGAATGTACCTAATTACTACTAATCCTGCCTATTAGATTTCATTCAGACACCACAACTTCTTTCAAATAACCCCAGTTTATTTTTGAAAAAAATTCCTTTCTTCAGGCAGGATATGGGGGAGGAGTCAATCAGTGATGTTTTACACATGCACATCTGGATACAGTCCAATTATTCCCCTTATACATTCCTCCAGTTGTTTTCATTTTGCTCCATGCTCTGGCATTCATAAATTTGTGAGATTAATTGTGTGTGAGCGTCTGCAGTCTTGGATCTGGGCACGGGTTTAGCTGCAACACAGCTAGAAGTCAACATTAAAGAGAGCTCCAGTTCAGAAAACACAATTTACATTTATACATCTCTGGTACAGTAAGGAATGAAGCAGCCATCATCCTTACCACATGCATCAAACTGGTAAGATTAATTCAATATCAACTACATTATATTACCATAGTTAGTGTGAACCTCATGAATACTTAATTACTCAGCATTAACTGCAAAAGAAGGATTTTTTTTTTTTAGGATTTGTTTGGTTGGGGATTTTTTTTTATAGTTTTTAGGTTTTCTTGGTGTGATTTTATTTGCCTTTGTGAATCATAAGCCATTGCAAGGACAGAAGCATTTTAAACCTGGGGTCCAGCTAACCCAGAGGATTATGCCACTCTGGCAACTACCAGGGTCTACAGAGCTGGCAAATCCAGAAACCTGGGAAATACCCCTGTCAGAAGCTTTCCTGAGGGAAGCTCCCACTCCTTGCTGCTGTAACTTGCTATTTACAATCTCCAGCAAAGGCAGACACGAAGGTTGTGACTGAGCTTCTGCAATGCTCTGGCTATTCCAGGCTGCTGGAACAGCCCCCTTTGGGGCCAAAAGCAAGTGAGCTCAAACCAATCACCAGCACAGGGAAAGCAAGGGGGCTAAACCCTGCTTCTCTCCTGGGGCCAAGCCTTCCATTTACTGATGTTTTGTATTTTATGTGCAATTTACTAACCAAAACCAGCTGTTTCCTCAAGTTCTCTGCAATTTATTGTTTTGCAAAATCAGTTTTACGTTACACTTCTGATCAGTGCAGTTCAACATGAGAGCTACACAACTGAGGTGAGTATTAAAAAGCCAGGGGTCGAAGACCAAGAATCTGCTCACTTGACTGCAAGCTCTGTGACCCAAATACAGGGCTGGATGCACAAATCCCACTTGGGGTCCAAGAGCACAGGCAATTCCAGGCTGTGATGTAGGAGTCAAGGCAGGGTGACAAGGGAGACCAACTGTGCTCAGCTCCAGAAGCTTACCCAGCAGCAGTTCACTGCTGGCAGGAATAGCTGGACAGCCATAGGTTGTTTTGGTTTGACTGGTTTTGTGCAAGATGGCTGTTGTAATTTTGAACAATTATCCATCAGATTTCATGGGATTTTTACAGTAGATAAATTGAACCTTCTTACAACCACCTAGTCTTTTCCAAAAATCTTGATGAACTGTTCAAGAGTCAGTCTGGGTATAACACCATTTCAAATTCAGCAGATGATACTAATCTAAAATTAACTCCCTCACATTTCCCATTGCTAATCCATCTTGTGGATTAATCCTTGAAGATCTCTCAAATCTGTAGCTCTTGATAAGACACAGCAGAGGAAAGAAAAAAACAAAACCAAAACCACTCTCCAAGACAGGAGATTTTACAATATTTTTTCTCCAACCTTTCTTCAAAGCATGAAACTCTGCTTTACTTTTCTTCCTGCAGAAGGAAATCAACTTGCGCTGACCACATTACCTGAATCTGACAGTGATTTGCCACTGCACTGAGACAATTTTCTCAGCTACCCCTGCTAATCCCTGTAACTCCTCTGGCAATGCTGGAGGGGGAAGGTCTAAAAGGCAGAGAGAGTGGTTACAGTAAGTTTATTACTGGGGCAAACATAGCTGATCTCCCCAGCACTGCAGTGCTCCCACAGCTTGCACTGTGACACTTGAGAACTGGACCAGCTGTGAAGCTCAGCCCCTCACCCCAAACCTCCATCCACAGAATTGCATCCAACCTCAAGATTTGAATAAACTCTTTTAGTCTTCCTTCCTTAAAGTTAGGAAATCATACCACAAACTAACCAATCTTACAACTTGAATGAAATTCTTTCAGCAACAAGCACCTGAGAGTCAGGGAACGTCAGATTGCTGGCTGCACACAGAACCTCTGTTCTGCTCTGTGTGTGAAGGCATTGTGATTAACAATCTGACTCCGTGATTGTGCCCTGCTTTTCTGCAGGACTCCTGCCTCATTCACTGTGCAGAAAGCACATACAAGAGGAGAGAATTACATTTGTACAAACAACCATAAATCTACTATTTCCTAGCTTCTGAGTTCTTGACTTTGCAAACAATGTTCCTTTCATGTAGATTTCTGGTTGTAATACTTGTACAGCCTACACCTAAAAACATTGCAACAATCTGATTGACAGCTTCGTCTAAGAGTACAGAATCAATTTTTGAAACCTACTCATTTTATGGATGTAACATTTGCAAAAACACTCATTTCATGGTTGCACTATCAAGCTTATAAAAGTCATATTTTCCACACAATAGAGGCAGTGTAAAAATTGAAACAAGCTGCAGACTGATTGACCAAGTTGTCTGAATTATTCTCTTTCTTCTTAACAATGAACTGTGCTCTTTTAGCTCCAAGTAAACAATTAAGAAGGGTGGGGGTGGGGGTTGCAGGGTAACCTATAGTAAATAGCATTTTAATTGCACTCTTGCAAAAAATACAAGGAAAATAGTAACACATAAAATAAGCCCCATTTTGCCTTCAAAGCCCTTGGAGCTGTTTTAGTAAAGCAGAAGCTCTGAGCTGCAGGCAAGAGCACAAATCTTACCCAGCACAACTTGAAAGAAAAACAGAAAGTAGCTCATACAAATTTCTAGAATCATGTCTTCCAAGGCAGTATAAAGTAGCCTTTATACCTGAGTTAGACTATCAGAGCATCAACTGCTAGGATGGAAGAGACCCAGTGCACACTGCAGTTGCTGGCTCAGCAGGTGGCACTGGATAAATACACACATGATACTTTCACTCTATAGCTCCTAAACAGATGACCAAAAGCACACCTTATTAAGCTGGTTCTGTTTTTAAAAAAACACACATAAAAATACTGTTGAAGGGTGCCATATAATAAGGTCTCATTGGTTTTACTTTGAGAGCTCATGGAGGAAAACTTCTTGCCAACTCAGCCAGGGATCTCTGCCACACCTCCTAAAGTCACATACATCCTGCAGTTCTTGGTACTTGGCTAAATCTGGCTCACCTCCTTTAACCACTGGGGTATTTTTTACAGGGCAGAAGCAAGCAGAACTTTGCAAACTACTGTTTGTGCTTTACTCTCTCGCAGCTGTGTGAGCAAGTAAGGCAGTGAGCTTTAGAAAGCAGTAAAATTAAAATCTATTCCCCCAAATAGTCATCACTAAGAAGATTACAAGTAGAGGTGTGATATCTCCCTGAGTATCCATCTCCATTTCTGGTTGCTTTCCATGCTGTCCGAAGCTTGAAAGAACTCTTAAACTTTCCCTTTGACATTGGTAAGAAACTGGCACAAAGGTCTGAAGGAAATATCCTTAGCAAATTCAAGATTTTCACTAGACTAAATTGGATTTCTCATTTCTACTGGAAACAGGTAAGCAGGTCTCCAATTCTGCCATTCATTCAGGAATTTTCATAGCATGGCTTACAGTGAGTCTTAATGGAGATGGAAAACAGATTGCAGCCCCTTCCAGTGAAATGTGACTTTATTACAAAAGCTGTATGGAAGCAAGGAGAGGTTTCTGTTAATGTACATAACCATGCTTTAGCAATGTCCTTAATACATAATATCTACACTGAAAGGCACAAACAGGGCCATTTTTTTCAGAATGTATTAGAGATAATTACAGGACAGCAAAGCAGGATTTTTCCCCACGTGCACACTAGAGAAACAACTTTGTTTCAAAATGAATACTGTTCAGAACAGTATTAGCAAACCTCTGTGAACAGCAAGGAATGCATATGCAGAAAGAGCCTTTAAGACTAACCCTTAACTGCCATGTGGGAGTGTTCAATGTCCTTCACCTGCTCAAACCAGCTCAAGGTGAACATATCCAGGTACAACAGACACAAAGTACCAAATTTAATGATCTGTGTTTCCACACAGCAGAAGACAGAACTAATATTCCTTCCTGAGCAGACACCCAGCTGTGACTGAAGGGTTAACTAGACACCAACACCTTCATTTTTTAACTAGTGAACAAAGTCTTCAAGCACACCTACTCCAGCCTTAGGATGCTCTTTTGGCATCTGACATCTGCACTTGCACCACAAACCCTTGGAGTATTTAGCTGCTATTGCCAAGTTGAATTCTTATCATTAAACTTACAGCCATCATATGAAGATTGCTGGGAGGCTGCCAAAATTATTGAGGCTCCTCATGGATTTTTTAACAAGGCTTGTAGTGCCACCTGTTCAAGAGACAATCTCCACCACAGAGCCTGCTCCCTTGCCAGCTTGTTGTCCTCCCCACTTCTCCATCCTTCCATCTGATAGCATTTGCTCGGCATCTTTCCTGCTGTTTTTCCTTTACTGGCATAGGCTCCACTTTCCCTTTCTCCATAAACACATCCCAAGGTTCACAGAAGTAAGAACTTGAAGATTTATCAAATCTTAACAAGATGAGTCTACTTCTGTAACTTTACTCCCACAAGACATACTGAACAGTTTAACTGCATCAGATCAGCTACACCACTATCATTGCAAACCAAGTAACAGATTATCTTGGGGAATGTAATTAGGGGTAAGCAAATGACACACAGTTATGATTCACCTATGCAAAAGAATTAAGATCAATCCCACCAAAAATATTTAACACAGACTCAGTCAGATAAACATGTTCTGATATACAACACAAGAGAACAAAATTCATTGATAGTAGCAAAGCTACATTGAAAGAATGAATCACCAACACTTTGATAAATAGCAGGAGTGGAGCATGGTGTAAAACATCAGGATCTACACAGAAGACTGAATTTGGAACACATTTAATACCTCTCCCTGATGTTATTTTCTGATATTGTAAAGTAAGGCTTCATTTCTGACTTCCTGGCTCTAGAATATGTTTTTCTTTAATTATATGCACATACCCTATGTAAAAGGAATTTACCATTAGTTTTTTGGCCTTTAACAGACATATTTAGTAATTACTTTAAAATGTTGACATTTATGATCAGTAGTGAAGATAAATATAACCTTTATGCAAAATTCTGTGGGAGATTTAGACTGCAGCAGGTGAATAACACAGGCATGATTTCCACAGGTTCCTCTCCAGAGGATTTTCTTTCCAAACTCAACTCCATGTGGCAAAGAAAGGTCACAGGTTATGAAAGATCGGCCACAATCTAACAGTTTTTCCTTCTATATGACTAGATGCAAAGAAAAAAAACAAAACAAAAAAAACCCAGAAGACTAAAAGGAAAAATAAAAACCAGATGTCCATCAGAGTATTCATGGATTAATAGCTAAATGGTTAAGTGGGACGAGACTGGTTCTGGGGAGTAAAGGGACTGGGTGCAGAAAGAATTGCAATATTAAATCTTCCAGAGGCAATTTTTTTGAGATCATGGCTTGCAGATACAATAGTGGAAGAGGGAAAGTCACTGGGGGAAGGAATTGAAGGTCCCCTAAGTCAGAGATTGATAAATGGTGATAGTACCTGTTCAAGAAACTGAAAATTGTGGTTTTGAAAACACAGATGGGAAAATACAGCCTTCAGGCCACATGGCAAAGGAGACTCCACTCAAGGTCCAAACCTAATCCAGTACATTGAAGTTCAATGTAGGCTTAGGCAAATTTTACAGGTGTTAAGGATTCAGAAGCACTAATTGGCAGATAATATTCTAGTCAGGCTGGATCCAAGCACGATCTCTGTAAACCTCTTGTCCTGAGACAGAGGCAATATATTCTATAAAAAGTTTTTTTTCCCCTGTAGCTGTTCAAATGCAGGACTTCTGAGAGTTACCATAAAGGGGAACACTGTGGGAAATTCTGTGGGACAGAATTCAAAGCCTATACAACATACCTTTACACATAAACCACCTCCCCTTCATAATTCACTAGTGTGTCTTGCCTAACTTCAAACATTCCCTACTACCTGGTTTTCTGCTACTATTTTGTCACAGCCCCAAACAGACTTTCAGTTGCATTTCAACAAGTTCTTCTGAAGGCTTTACAGAAAACAGAAAGAACCTAGAGTAGAAATAATTTGCTCAAGGTCATATAAGTATATGAATAGACAAGAGCAAAAATATTGATTCGGTCTTCACTCCAATCATACTGCTTATTCTCACCATGTTATCAATAAATACATTTATTTCTTCAGAATCTTTACAGCACTGACGTATTATGGGGCTCCCTTGCCTTCTCTCTTCCTCGAGTTAACGTTTTTTCAGCATTCCCTCCTGTGGATGGAACCATGATCATTGTGCCTCTAAGTCTCCAAGTCCATAATGAAAAAATACCATCTTGTTAAAAAACAACCAAACCAAACCCCCACTGGTTTCTTCATTGTACAAAGCACTGTGCACATCCACAGGTGTAGTCTCAGCTCAGGAGCAGGGCTTTGTGCAGACCTCACACAGGCCTTTCTCTTTGGAGTATCTGCAATTTCTTCACTGACTTTTGCAGCTTGCTGTAAGAACAGGTTGGTTTGAGGGGCTGGGAGCAGAGTGGCACTGGAGTTGATGAGCAGACTGAGTAATCCATCCCAGCCATGGCTGCTGTGGTAATCCCTTCGCAAGGAATTCAATATTGCCTTTATGCTCTACTATCTCTCTGTCTCCTGTCACCAATCACCTCATTTCAACTCCTATGTTACGATTCTATTCCAATTGCATGAGATGTGCAGTTTTTAGAAAAAGAAAGCTGTAATAAACAGACAATGAACTGTGGCCGTGAAGAGAAATAGTCTCATTACATGGAGATTTATGCAAACTTGCCCTCTTGTACAGGAAATTTTCTATCAGCCCTTCTATGAATGAACAAAACACTAACAGCTCTGGAATTAAATGCACAGTATATTTAAACATAACTGAGACTCCAAAATAGCAGTTAGCACCATACTGACATTACATAATGCTTTGTGGATCTTCAAAGTCAAGAAAGGAAGGACAGCACCAACAATATTTTTTTTTGAAGTGCTCATGATTGTTTTTCCTAGCCAAGGCAACAGTCTGTCAATACCTCAGAGTATGCCAAATACAAAGTATCAAAACAGGAGCTTGAATTATGAAGGAAAGCTAAAAAAAACCACCACAAATATTTCTCAACAGGTGGAAAGCATATAAATAAAATTTCAGATAATTCAAATACATTCAAACAGCACCATTTTCCACACAAAAACATGTGGAAAACTTCAGATTAAAGACAGCATTTTGATTTATCCAACCTGAAAAACAAAATATTTCCCATCCCTCCAAAATTAAGGGACCAGTAGAAACGAAAAACCCAATGAGATTCTGTGAAACAATGTGCAAGCCAAACATCAACGGTAAATATTTTTGCTATAGCAGTATCAAAATGCTGTAACTTAGGGTCACATCTTTATATGGAGATCTGGATGCACACAGAGGCAATCTATATTTTTAAGTGCTTACAGTTTAAGGACACAAGAAGAAAACATTAAATGGGAAGGAACTATACCAGGCAAACATATTTTATAAGGATTAACATAATTTTGTTAGAGTTCTTTGGATTTGTTAGAGTTCTAGAGGATTTTGATGAGTGAGATAATGTAGTAATCAAGATAAGATCTTACATGCTTTGTCAATAAGATACAAGGATACAATGACTACATCTCCTGTCTACTCAGCACTTCACTATTACATCCTTTTTTCCTCCCTCTCAGTGCAAGGTTTTGACTACACCAACCCCAAATCACTCTGTAGTTTCTCTCATAGGAGAGGAATCTAGGTGCATTTTTTAAAAAGAGCCAATACAGGAATCAGGTATATATAATTAACACCTTTTTGAGGAGAAGGGAGGAGAGGGAGGAGAGGGAGGAGAGGGGAAACAATTCTCTGCTGCATTTGATGTTCAGAAGGTAGGAATTCAGAGTTACATTCCCCTGAATCACATTTCCATTTTTTTTTTCCTGCTCAGAACTCAAATACTCTGAGAGAACCTTTGAGTTGTGTGACACTAACAGAACAGCAGAAACATTCCCTGGCTTTTCTGACTTGCTTTTTGGTTAGGCCCTTATGTGCCTTTAGGTCTAGGCTATTAATTGAATCAAGACAGATTTCAGCCAACTGCATGACAGCAGCATTATTTGCCTGTAATCCACTCAGGCTCTCAAAAGCCCTCAATGGCTTTTGTGAGCTCAGGGCCTCTTTGTGCAGTTCTTCACTGTTTAAAGTGTGTACTGCCACTTGATCTGGGCATTTCTACTGCTCAGAAGCTACTTTAGCATTCTTGTAACAGTTAGATGAAAACACTGGAAGTCTCTTTGAAGAGATCTAGAAATTGAAACTGGTCCTTCAACCTTGGTTAATCTGTGAAGCTGACAGGAGGTGCAGAAACACTCCTGACTGTCTGCAATGTTCCTTTATCATAGTGGTGTTATTTTTCAAGATTTCAGATTTAGATATTCTCCTTGGAAATCTAAGAAAACTGGACCTAGGGATTCATGTCTTTTGGTTAATTTTCACTACTACCCTGACAAAATGAAATTCCTTACCATGCTGTTTACACTGATGGATAACACAGCCTGAAATCACTGGCCAAATCTGGGTGTTTCCCACGTGCACACACATATTGCTGAGCTCCTGGCAATTACCACTGAAGAGTTCCATTCTGTACAGCTTCCAAAAAGTCTGAGAGTGAGAAGATCTTCACAACTTCCCTTTCAAGCCAGTTAACTCCTTCACTCACAGACCTGAACTTGAAGCACAACATATCCAATACATGAAAAAGCTCAGCTCTGTTCAAAGTGTACTCTGTTTTACTTGTCCCGTGGTGCTCCTTTTCCCAGACTCTGTGCAAAAACCAAGGGACTACTTCGGCACTGAAGACTCTCAGGGAACTTTTAAAAACTGAACTTCTGTTCAAAACTAGGTGAAAAAATCTAAACCCTGAGACTCTGAGTAAATCTACTGCACTGCTTTCAGAGATGGTGAAATTTTCCACAACTCCACATCAGCTTAAGGATGTTTTGAACAGTATCAGACACTAGTGCAGACTTTAGTTCTGTGTGCAGCGTTCATCGAGACCTTTACATTGGGGTGCCTCTCCTGTGCTACAGCTCTATCAACTCAGCAGCTTCTCAGAACTTTGATATCAATTCAATTCACTAAGACTTCAATTAACAGATGTTCTAATATATTCTATTCAAATTATCTTCTTTCTGTATAGAATCCTACATGAAATTATACTGCTGATCAAATTTTTTCTTCACTTAAAAAAAAAAAGGAAACCACACTCCTTTCATTTTAAGCTCCATACTATTCATCTAGCAGTTTGTTTCTCTCTCCTCTACTAGCAGAAAATATAATACAGGAAAAGATTTAAATGAAAAACAGATCTGTGTAGTGAATTGCATATGGTTTCCATTTTCCTCCATGCAATGTTTCATAGAGAGTCAACGAAGAAATCCCTCCCACAAATCGGGATCTGAAGTCCACTTTCAGAATCTTGTCAGCACGGGAGTTAGGAGACAACTCTGTGCATGAAAATGCTGCAAGCCGTCTGTGCTCTATCTTGTTAGGGTAAATCATTCCTAGAAAGTACCACTGGATCTAGGTAATAAATCAGTGTTTAGAAAATATGCACACTCAAATGATGTGTCTGTGTGAACCTGCTGGTTTCAGGCATACCAGGTTTGGTGTGCAGCACACAGCTTGCTGCATTTTCCACCTCTTTGCAGCAGGGTTTTCCAGCACTAACAACTTTATACTTAGTTGACATTCTCCATGCTAAACTAAACCAAGCCAATAAATACCACTTCTGCCAAAAAGCCTCCATAACTATGACATTCCATCAGCTTTCCTAGCTGATTTAAGTAATTATTTCCAAAGTTTTTCTGACTTTGTTTACATAAAACTCATCTTTTCCTCCTATTCCTCATAGCCCGAACTATTTTTTTTCCTCTTGCATTCTCAGCAGTTCCTGGTGACATCCAAACACCAAGGCAAGCGTGCCATGTTTCTATCAGACACCAAAAGAGGTTTACAAAGCAGGAGGCTCCTTCTTTCCCACTCTCTGGGGGTTTCCATGTCAGGGAATGAGAATGAAAGATGAGCTGCTGTTTCTCAGATGCCTTTGTTGTTTCTATGAGTTAACAACTGCTTGGATTTCACTCCTTTTAAAGATTGGCCTTAAGTGGGGCATGAGCGGGATGCAAAAATGAAGTAGAAAATCTGGAACACCCTCTCTTGTACCTTCTCAAGGTAAAAGTCCAGGTAGGAGGGGATGTTTCTGTGGAAAGATGTTCCCAAATGCACGACTTGGTGAGCACATCAGAACCACACAGCACTGCTCCCTGGAAAGACAAGACACTAAAATTCTGCTTAGCTGCAAGATGGAAGCAAAGACCAAGTTTAGCAAAACTTAGCAAAATCATATCTGACAGTATCTTGCCTTTGAGAGAATGTGCAGCAGTATGGGATGAACACATCCTGCCTGACAGACACGATGTGCCTGTTCAGAAAAATCCAGAGCACAGAGGTTACCTGGTTTGTAGGTCTATTTTGATGGAGAACTGTGGGCTGAGAATTCTTTAACATGTTAAAAGAAGAAAAGGAAGTTTTGTTGATTCTATGCCTCCTTAAATTTGCACTTATGAAAATGAAAAATTTTACCCAGGGAAAGAAGCAGTCAGTAGAAAACTAACAAAAAATGAAAAATATGAATATAGAAGAAATTACTTCTTTTTTTACACCTATTAACATGGAAAACTATCTGTACAGCACCACGTGTTCTAAAATCATGTAACAGAACTGGCATCCCCACATAAGCTCAGTTCCACCTGGCACTTCAGACCTTTACATCCTTGAGTCCTGACCCTAAAACCCAGCCAGGTCAGGGTGTTGAAAAAACCCGAGTACTCAAGGTTTACAACAACACCTTCTAATCCCAGAGTCTAATTCATGTCCAAACAATGCCAAACTTGTATGAACAAACCTTTCTCTTGGTTATTCCCATTTCCATACAGTTATTTCTAATTACTTTTCCCCAGCTTTAGTAAATTTTTACCATTCCAAACTCTGAAATCACTGTCAGAAGATTCTCAGATACCTGACAACCCTTCTCAGTTTACTAATTTTTACTGTGAAGTCTACAGTAAAATATTTTCTTTGTTAAATGCCAAAAACCATACAGATCCACCTGTGGAGGGGAGTTGTGGGATAACCCAGGAATATCTCCCTGGTGTTTTCAGCCAGTCCTGGTCTACACGGCATAAAATCTGGAAACCTTCTTCCTCTGTGCATTAGAGACTAACACATCTAGTAACAATTAGAACACTTGTTGAAGTAGTCCAGAAAAAGCATAGAGAGGTACTGGAAAATAATATTGTACAACAAAGTCTTTTGGGTTTTTTTAATACATACACCAGGTGTATAAACTTTTTTAGCTGTAAAGAAGTTCAGCTTCATCAGTGTTGTGAAATCTGCTTGGTTGCAGAGTTTCAGAGGCATACTCAGGCATCTTAGGCATATAAACTCATCATTTTCCTGTCCCTCTCTTGATTTTACCCTTTTAACTACATTTTCAGGTCTCACTCTACATTAATAGTGTTTGTGATTGATTTGCCAAGCAACATTAAAATGCATAAAATTGCTGCTTCTTCTGTATTTTCCACATTTCCCACATGATACCCAACACAAGGCAATGTTTTGGTGCAGTGCTGAACCAAAAAAATCATTTTGTAAGGCTTTAGGAAAAGACACATTTAATAAACACCCCTTGCAGCTGGAGTAAAAGATGACAGAAGTCCCTTAGGGAATCGAGAGCAGAGCTGTCCACTTCATCCCTAAACTTCAGGCAGTCTTCAGAATATACTGAGATTGACATATCCCAAAGGGAACCACTGCAAAGATGTGAGATGTGAGCAGTGATGGGGACAAGTTGACCTTGGGTGTTACCTATGGGAGCTGCCAGAAAGGGCTATGGGTGGGTTGTTGGCCATTTTGGAAGTTCTGCTTTTCAATCCAGACCAGATCCTCAGGAGGTTAAGTGTTACACATACAAGACTTGGATAAATTATTTGCTATCTTGGGTGGAAGTACCCAGTTGGACAGCAGAGGGGGTAATTCTGTATATCCAAGGAAAAGCCATTCCATCAGCAAAAGGAAGGCCTGGGATGAAGCTGTGGAGACTGACATGAAAGGAATAGATCAATATGCAGTGATGGCTGCTGTCAGTGAGAGACGACAGAGCACAGATCAGCATTGCAACAACATGAAAGGAGAGAAGAATCATGAACCATCCCCCAGGAAAACATACTGAAGCAGTAACACGGACTTCAAAGAATGAATGCTGCTCTTTTTGGGGTTCTGCACTGCAAAGGTGAAGTTATTGCTGTGATTTCAAACAATTATAGGGAGAGGGAAGAACTTTCTGATCTCTGGAAGAACCAAGAGGCATCAATGGAGGTGTTGGTCATGACTAATACTTTTAAAGCATCACCTGTGTCTAACATGATCCACAAGGAAAGGAACTTCAATCATCTGTTCAAAAGCTCTCCATAATCTCTCTCACATCACTCCATCTCTGAAACTTTCAGTAAATTGCTTAATTTTTCTGGAACTTACACAGGCATTTGAAAATGCTTAGTAATTTGAGAAAAGGAAACTACTGTGAACATAACAAGAGTGAACTTCTGTTTTACTAAACTACTGGTTAGTAGCTACAGTGAGTTTAGGCAGTTGGATATTGTCAAACACTAAGAAATATCTACCAGGCCAACACGATGGCTCACTGGTTTGTAGAACACATCTTGCCTCAACTGCTAAGAGAACATTAGTAAAGCCACAATAAACACACATCTTCCTGCACTGCATGTAAAGCTACAGCTAAGGCAAAGCACTAAAACTTTATTTGTAAAGCAGACAGGTGAAGTAAATAACAGAGAAAGTCTGTTAGTAGCTCAGCTTTCTCAGAATTTTAAACTGGTAAATCATCCCTTGCTTAGCTAAGAACAACCAACACATACTGCCATGAAGGCAGGACACAACCTCTCTTTTGGTTCCAGGAGCTCAATTGACAAAAATTTCTGTTTATTTTAATTGAGAGATACATAGAGTGCTAATGAGGAAGTTTGAAACCTCTCTTCCTAGGAGACATTGATTAAAAAAGCAACTATAAATACTAGGGACAATGTAACAAAAATTATAATATTCTGTTGATCTGTTAACTCTTCATTTTCCCCATCTTCAAGAAACATATTTCATGTTTCAGGGAGGTTGTAAGCTATGCCTGAGAGCACTATCATTCACCAGTTCACATGAAAATTTTGCAGAAATCAGATCTCAAAATCTTTGAGCAATCAAAAGGCTTTTAAGTTGGCCCTTAATTCTAATTTAAATGCTTATGTCTACATAATTAACTCAGTCAGCAAGAGTAGGTGATTAAATCTCCATACCAACAGAAAAAAATCAGACATGACTACTCCTTGGATATCACTTATTAATCTTTGGAAAGTGGATTTAGATTTCATAAAAGAGGATGAGTTATTCTGTTATGGATTTCATGGAGCTGCAGCAATGCAGCCTCAACAGTCACCTCTCCTCACAGTTTACACCTCTGCACAGCACGAAGGACAGATTGCTGCATCCAGCCTCAGGCAAGGAACTCACGGTTTCACATTCCACAACCTGGCTCCTTATTGTTAAGTCTTTATCAAAAGCAAGAAACCTATGAATAAATTATGTTATGAACAGAAGTTTTGGCAAGACAAAGACGACACTTCGCGCAGCAGTTAATATAAAGAGAGGATAACAGTCCTGCCAAAGACAATAAATACTAGAAGAAATGGCTTTCAGTTTTAGAGGCCCTGAGCAATATTGCTGGTGTTCATTTTAAGATCTGCTTCTACAACACAATTCCCTTAAGATTGTTCTTAAATGTGAAAAGGATGGATGTTTTTGTTTTGGGATCATTCACAATGTTGGAATTGTAAACCACAGGCTTGAACTGAGGTGAGAGTTAATATCACTTTGCCACTAATTTCTTTCAACTGCATCCTTCTCTTTCGTGATCTCCCTTCCCCCTACTAAAAAAATCTCCAGACATTACTATCGAAAATATGCTCATGTAATAAATCATATATTTGCTCTCACGTGACTGGTATTCATTAGAGTCAAAGATCTCCAAGATCTGCCCCCAGAGTGTATTATGTTACTGAAACATAGAAATAGCTGCAACACAAAGTTTTGCCAGAAAAAAAAACCCACAAAAGTAACAACAAACTGTCTCTCAGTTGGGCAGAAGAAAGAATGTTCATAAAAATATTTCTGAGGGGTAAATCAAACCCCAAAGTCTAATTAGACAAAACCAGCAGTTTAAACCAACAAGACACAGGATTTTTAACTAGAAACTTCTAGAAGTATACACTTTTTTCAGTCACCCAAGCAGTTCTCTTTTCAAAGAGATTTTTTTCTAGAAGAGAATGGAAAAAGAAACATAAACCACTACAAGTTTATCCATTATATATCCTGGCTTTCATTAAGCAGTAAACAACAGGCTCCCATATTCCCTCAAATGCACCCCCTTACTGTGCAGTTATTTTGCTTCACTGAATGCTACAATCACTTTGTAGCAGAAGTGACATCTCCTGTGAGAGAGGCAATGCTACTCCAGTGATGTGGTAACCTGACTGAAACATTTCAGCCTGAGTGGGGAAAAGGAACACTCGATTCAGCTGCACATCTGGGTTTTATAAAGGGTCCAAAAGCTTAACACTAATGTGCTGCAGGGCTAAAACACAGCTGAGGAGATCACAGCAGTCAAGAAAGAGGACAGTGTTAATCCAGGGCATATCGTGCTCTTCACCACCGCTCTGAAAATTAACTTAGCTCAGCTAATTTTGCATCCCCACAAATTGTGTGTTGTGTATGAGTAAGCAATGACTAAGGAAATGTCAAAGCTATTCCATATCCTGTTCTTTTCCTGAAGAAAAACATGACAGGCAGAGAGGATACCTCCCATTAAGGCCACAACAATTCAACAAGGCAGCTATTTTTTTTTCAGCAGGAATGAAATAACCTATATGGAATCTAAACATTGCCAGTCATTTTAATCACTTGTTAGCACTCTGCTGAGCACACATGGTTTCCCCAAATCAATTTACTATCCAAATATCAGTTTAGATATTAAAATTCATATAATATATAATAATGTATTGTAATATTATATTAGATATAATATGAGCCTGAGTGCATACCCACAATTTAAGCTGAAAAATGCACAGTGAGCACAAAGTCCGCTGTACATGAAAATATCTGCTCTGTATTACACTGGTTCTTTCCCAGTGTTTCAGATTATTCATTGATAAACTTTGACCACTGGCTAGAAAGGCAGAAAAAATACTAAAAAATACAGACTAGAAAGTGATGCATATATTACAACCAGGGTGAATATAACCAGACTGCTGAAAAGGCAAAAAGAAGTGCCATCGATATTGAACCTGCTGTTGGGTTCCTCACAGTTGTGAGGACAGAAACCAGCAGTGGCTCTCTATAAGTGTCCACCTCAGAGGTGCTGAATTGTCCCCTGCACACCAAAGGAAAAGGAAACACAGGCTCCTGAACGTGGTTGTTATGAATTCCATCTCAGATATCCAACATAACTGGACTAAGCTCCTCCAGCTCTGTCTTCTCCCCATTTGTGTCTCTCCTATAAACCTGAACAAAGTTTGAGACAAAGCACGTAGAGCAGAAATGTGGAATTGAGCAGAGAAAAGGTGAAAGAGTAAATATCCTAAAGCATCCAAACTACATATCTGGTGAGAAGGGAGAGGAAAGGAGGACAAGTGATAAGGGATAGAGCAAGGAAAAAGGACTGGGAACAGGGAACACAGTGTTTAGAGGCTGTGGTTTTCACCAGTCCATTATGTGTTACAGGAACTACACAACAGAGGGGCATTAGGCTGAAACATTGTCCAGAGCTGTACTAAACTAATTTATAAAAGATCAAATCATTGACTGCAATACTGAGACCAGACTGCCTGGAAAACTGTGCAGCACATAGATGTGGCTCTGGGCAGTCCTACAGCCTTCACAGAGGGGTCCCAACCAAAGGGGGCTTCAGTTAGCACTGTTAAACTCCTGCCAGCCTCACAATCTTTCCAGACACCATGAATAATGCTAAAAACAACACATGAGGATGATGGGACAAGCTGAAAATGAGCACCACACTTCAATAGCATGTTCTCATAACAATGGGCACAGCTACTTAAAAGCACCAATCATGCCTACATGCATTGGCCAGAAGGAACAATATTGCTTAGGGACAAATTTTCTTTTTTGTAAATTTAAAATTAAAAAAATGAGTCTGATCACAGTGGAAGACCAAGAAACAAGAGGATTGCAGGACTGCATTAGGCCTTGCCCAACCATAAGTGATATTCATTAACAGAAGGGTCACAACCTCCACAGAAACAAGAATCAGATACTCTCGCCTCACGAGCTGCTGCTTCCTGCATCCTCGCCTCTTCTGTCCCTGCTTTATCCCCATCTTCCTTCTTTCATCCATAGTCCAAGCATTCTGCATAAAAGTGAACACAACTGAGACTGTTTGCATTTGCTCACTCTCACTGGCATTTAATTCTCTACTCACTTTGTTCAAAAGCTCAGTTCCAAAATAGACCCTGGAGGTAGTTTTGCAGGGGTTTTGTGCTCTGATGGCAATGACAGCCTGCTCATACTGTTGCCTGTATCCTATGCCTACCTATTTTTAATCCTTTTAAATCATGATTTAGCTTATTGAGCACCAAAAAGGGTTAACCTTTGCTACTGTATGTACAAAAAAAGCTACAGCAAATCATGGCAGACAACTTTCTCTTTGAGAATTTCAAAAATAGCTATGTACAATTGCCTGCTATTATTTCAACTCATTTATCGGCTGCAGACACCCACTTACTCTTCTGGAGTTCCCTGGACCATATCTAGTGCTTTTACAAAGCAGAGGTACAAAATTTACAATTCTCCAGACACTTTCTACAGTAACTTCTTAATGCAAAAAACGCACACTAATGGCAGTTCAGCCACTTCACCACGTAAATGCAGCCTGGGATGTTTTACACAAAAAGCACACAGCTCCTGTGCTACCCACACACTTCATGACCGTTTCTAAGATGTCCATCCCATTCAGTGTGAAGAATGGCCCGGCACTACACTGCTGTCTGTCAGGAGAAGAAAACAATTCAGCAGAAATACAGCTATTTTCTTTTTCATAGTGGTCCTCCAAATAAGCATTAATGAAGAAGTCAGACTTCTCAAAATCCTTAGTTTCCTCCAAGTTAAAAATCACAGAATATTGTCAGCTTGCGGAAAATAATTTAATCATGGGGCTGAGTTCATAGGCACAGCAGAATGTCAGCATGATGATAAACTCGTGAAAAATGAAAGTTTATCACTACCTTTGGAAGGCACTTAGTGTATATGGGTAACAGTTTATCATTGATACTGACTGTCTGAGCGGAGCCTGCCATGATGGCTGAAAGCACAGGACAGCCTCAGAAGCTGACTGGAAGCAGTTCAAATCCCACTGTAGAGATTGGGAGCTATTCAGTGAAAGATTTCAAATATTTCTAGTCTAGTCTCAACTTGGTATCAGAAGGAATGGAAATGTCAATGGCTTTTTGGGCCTATTCCTTTCCAAACAGAAATCAAGCGGAAAAGGAGGGATTTGATCTAAACATCTAAGACAGATGCGTGTAAGCAAATGAGCAGCCCTTAGGAAGGAAAGAAAAAGTGCATTAGAGGTCTGAATGGCTTTGCACTGTATTAGAGGTTCTCCCCAACAAGGCTTTAGCATCTTCCTGGGCTCCCAGAACAACCCAAACCTCCTGTTCTCCTTCATTCCTCTGAAGCTCTGCTTTTGCCAGGAAACAAAACTTAGAGGGAACAAATTTCCAGGCCACAGTGTGGGGAGCTATTCTGGTTCTATTTAACCATGTCAGGAAAAACTCCCAGACTAATACTGCTGCACTTGGCAGCAAGATTCCAAACTTCACTTCCCTCAGCCCTAAACCTGCTTGGTTCATTAATGTTTTGCCTTCTGTGTAATTCAGCCTACGTCCCTTTCTGCTGGTATGGAAAGAAGATCCCTGGAACTCTGTCTTTCCTTGACAACATAATTTCTTGCTCTTGGTGACACATGCAGTAATTAATCTCTGACAGTTCCTCACTGGGGAAAATCTGACTGCTCTACTGAGGGTCCCGCTCGCAAAAATCATTCCTCAGTCTTTCCAAAATTGTATTCTTCTTCCACAAGGCAAGTGCCAAGTGGGAATACCATAAAAAAGCCAGTCCCTACACATGCAATGATACACAGACAAGGAGCCCTCCTGGTTTATCCACGATGTGCTCTACTTTCTCCCTTATTACAGTTTTATCTCCTAAAGCCCTTGCCCACAACTCACTCTCTCTGACACACTTGTTGCTGGTCTTAAGAGGGCGAAGCACACATCACATTAAACCTCTCCAAACCTTTACCTCTGCTAATTAAACACGAAACCCCAGCACTGCTTGGACACACGTTAGTCCCCTGAGACCCAAACAGGAGAGCTGGACGCACATTCTGAAACAGACACTCAGGGCTTGGCCTGGCACCACCACAAAGGAGCCTGAAGGTCACTTTTCCTTTTCGTTGGACTCAGACTCCAATTCCAATTCCCCAGCATCCAAGTTCGTTGCGTTCATTCTCCCTGAAGTGAGAGCTCTGCAACCTGCCCTGTGCACACCTCTAGGAGCTACGGCTCTCAGAATCTGCCGGCACCTAGGAAGAACCAAATCCTGCAGAAGTTATTTAGGACACCAGAGCTCACGGAACACATTTAGATTTACATACATTCCTGTCCAGGAAGTTGGTGATCTACCTCTCAAGACACTGATATCTGTCTCAGAATTCCAGGCAGAAAAAGAACTGCTGGCACAAACTGCATCCAGTGCATATCCAGACCCAGACACAATCACCTCCAGGTTTGACTTGAGAAGAGCTAACTTGTTCTGTCAGCTGTTGTGTTAGACCATGGGCTAAGGCAAATTAAAAAAAGAAAAAAAACCCACACAACAAAATCAATCTAAGTACAACACTTTGATTCAGCAGAATGAGTAACAAAGAAAAAAATTTACCAGAGAGCAAGGCTGGTTGCCTGTGGGGAGAATATCTTAAAATCTACGGTAAAGTCATAGTTGGCAAAATTCAATAGATCTGGTAAACATCAAAGATAAAATTCAGCAGAATAATTCCACCAAGCACCATTAAAAGAAAAATGGGACCAGCAGGGTTACCAGTGAAAAACAATGCCAGGCCTAATAGCACTGATCTACCAGAAGCAATTTATTATGACACCAGAAATAGCTATTTTCACAGTGGATGCTTGAAATGAAAACTTTAAAGCTTCTTTAAGTCTTGAGCTATAGCAAAGTATTCAACCAGCCAGCCAAAATAGCTGAAGGGAAATAGGAAGGCCACATGTGGAACTAATTACTCATGTAGAGGCTATGACAAAGAACATTTCTCCAGACTTTTCATGGGGGCTTCACTTTCAGGAAGTAACTCTAATTACTGTTCAAGTCTCGGCAGCCTGCATGCCGCTGACAGTTCCAAGAAAAAATGAACCTATTTGCCCTTTTCTTGGTCTGAAATGCCAAAATAGAAAAGCACAACTAGAGTCATTAAAAAGAAAGAAAATAAGCACTGGCTTATTACACTAGCTTCCTGAGCAGAATCCTTTTTATAAATTCTGTTTTTCAGGCTTCACAAAAGAGCAAATTCTGCATCTACATTAACTCGCTCTCTGTTGGCTGCAGTGAAACTGTACATCTTGACTTTTTACAGCTTTTCCATACTGGGGCCCACTTCCTGCCCAGTTGAAGAAAAAAATCTGGCCTGAAGATGAAATGACTGCTTAACATTACACTAAAACATCTGGTACCATTTTATACACAGACCCATGTCTGAGAGCAGGCAATTCTAGCGGTCTCACCAGCGGCACAGTGCATACCCAAACCTCCCCAGGGTGACATCATCCCATATATGGACTCTCAGGCCCAGCCCTCCCCCTTTTCCTGGTCCTAAATTCATTGCCAGATCCCCAGTCTGCTGCAAATGTGCCACGTCAAGACTGGAAATCACAGCACTTCAGTGTGTTTCAGTGAGTGCTGCAGAGTGTGAGCGAGAGCCGAGCACAACCCGTGATGCAGGAAGGCAGTTTTTCCCCGAGACTAAAAGAGGATTTAAAATAAATAAATAGACGCGTCCGGAGATCCTGCTCCGTCGCCCCAGTGTTCAGACTACCTGTTCAGGACAATGCTGTTGTACAGTAGTCTGCACATTGGTTAGACTGGGCAAGGGAAAGCGGCGGCGTGGACTATTGGGGACGCAAGTTGCTCTTGCCAAGGAGAAGACACTCATTGCTCCTTTCAGATCTCATATCCAGTATTTTTCTTCACAGGTTTTGCACACTAGGGAATAAGAAACGCTAAGGGACACTGTGAAAAAGGAGGACTGCAGAATAAAGCGGGGAAGACATTCTGGTAAGGCCTGCTTTGGAAGAACACCTGGCCTATGACCTGGCGAACCTAGGTGACTCCCCTCCCCCCTTCCTCCAGTCATCACTGCAAGAAAGATGGAGCTCTGATGGTGCACTAAAAGCCATGCAAGAAATGAGAGAGGTATATTGCCTAGAGGTACACTGCCTAGAGAAGTGTACAACAGTAAAGCTAAAGTCGGTTATTTCTTTTTTACTAATTTTTTTAATTTAAAATAAAGCTTTATTCCCCAACAAACTAAAAAGGTAAATTTAATTTTTTTTTTTTACTTGAAGCTTTCAGTATAAATATTTAAGAAGTATATAATTTTTTTTCTTAGGCTTGCTAGAAGTATGTATTCTGAATAGCTCCTGTTGTGATCTATGATCCGAAGATAAATTTTTTTAAAATTATTTTTCCTTAAAGTAATAAAATACTAGAAAAGAATGCATGAATAATATTTTATATTATTGTAAAACATATTATATCACCTCTGGGGAAAACTGTACTTAGTTTTTTATATGCAGTTGAAACTTCTTTGCAAGTAACTTATGCTAGATGTGCTAATGAAAACTGGGAGGGAAACCATAGAAAAACTGACTACTCCATGCTAGGCTTCTGCCATGTAGAATACAAAATCTTTGATTGTCAGGAAAAATTACCTTTTAAAATTCAGGATGTGATGGAAAATAAATCACTCAATAAATAAAAGGGAAGAAAGAGCTTTCCAACCCGATACCTGGCTGGATATTGCATGGGAATGATCAGGACCGATTGATTGTTGCCGCTCTCGTGTGCACTTTGAACCGCTAATGATTCTTCTACCATTCAAAATGATAAGTTAGTTTGTCCTGAATCCCACTGATAAAAATGGAATTTGTAAACCAATGCAGAAGTTTGCTTTGGTGAATTTCCAGCTGTCCTGGTAGGGGAAAAAAACCCTCAGGCTGAATGAAATCCCCACGGACAAAATAATACAAAAAGTCTGGGCTGCAATTTGATACCAGCCGAACTCCAGAGTCAGCTCCCCTAAAGTTAACAGTAGTAACAAACTACTGCAACCGGAAAAAAATCCCACCTATATGGTGCTCCTTATTGCCAGGAAGGCTTGGAATAGCTGTACTGTAAAAAGAATTAGCATAAATATGCAGCCATTAGTATTACAACCAGCCAATTTTGCAGAAGGTGTGCTGTATTTTAGACAGCCTTCACGCTATACTTTCTTTATTAAAAAAATCTGTATATTATGCTGATCTTTTCCACTGCTCCTTTGATAATCAATAGAGGAGCTTTTGGGAAGAACTGGTCATGTAGTGTTGGTGTGATGGTGCCTGAACTGGCTGCCTTAAAGCTTACAAAGGAAGGACTAGCACTGTCATTTCCCTCTGCCTCCCAGCAAGACTTTTCTTTTGACCAAAAAACTCTTTTTTAATGTATATATACACTTGTAAGTTATTCAGCCTCTCTTCCTTTTGTTTTGCAGAAGATTATTTTTAGGATTAATTTAGTGGGGTTTAATCCATTATAGTGTGAGTAGATGGAATTTTGTTCTCACTCTGCTTTAAAGTGGAGTTACGACACACATATAAATGTGGTTATTGAGAGAAAATTTGAAGCAATAGGAAGAAATGAAAGGAATGGAACTAGAGTCAAACTGGCACTAATATTTCTCGATCTCTACATACGATTGCTGTCTTAGACATCACAAATCTGAAAAGTTTTCTGACTTAGATTTTGCTTAAGCGGTAGAAAAATGTTTCCAAATCTTGTTAAGAAACTCGCTCAGTTTTGCTTTCGAGGGGAATATGATTGTTTGCAATTTTTTTTTTCTCTCTAATGCTTACTTGCAAAGCTACTTTTTTTTAAATTCTGATTTAGAAATTAAGGAAGGAAATAATGTTATCCAGGGAATAATAGGCTCTTCATGAAAACAGTGTTGCAGATAGCCTGTGTTAACTTTTGCTAAATAAGCAAGGACGATGGAAACATATGGAATGAGAGTTTCTCTTATCTCTAGTCCACTATTTGCATTAATCTTTATTTTAAATGACCTTTCTGGGTTTAGGAAGTGATTCCCCTCCCATACACCCATGACTCTTCAAAGTTACATTTTTAGACTGTAAGGCTGAGATCGAGGAGGCCCCCTTGGCATGGGGCTTGGAAAGGAGGCGGGGGGGAAATGCAGAGTGCAAAGCAGCAGATATGGAAAGAAAGGCTGTATTGTTAGCAATGAATAAGGAAGTTATCGACCTCGGCTCAGTAATCAAAACATTTTCAAAGTGAATTAAATGATTCTGCGGTTCTTAAAATACTGCTGGTTTAGTTGAAACAATTTCTAGTTGATCATAGTCACAGAGAAGAGATTTCAATAGTTATAAAACAAGATGCTTTAAACAGGCATGTCAACAAACACAAACAGGCTGCATATAAATATTTCAGGAGGAAAAAAACCAAAAAACAAAATACCACCAAATATTACTTTTTGTAATGAATAAAAAAAGAAATTAGCAGGACCCAATGCATTCTAATCATGGTGAGAGTTCTCTAAAGCCAGGACAATACCAATACTTAAGCCTGTTGTATGAACTGATACATATTACCATAAAATGCACATTGAAGCCAGTAGGAACATTTAAAATAGGTGTTTCAATACAATAGACCTTCTTTCATCTTTAGGGAGTTTATTTTATTTAAGTGCACTCAAAAAAAATTAAATAGGGAAGAGGAAGAAAACATTTCAAACCTTTTCTAACTATTCCTTTAATGTTTAAAAAAAGGAAAAGAGAGAGAAGGGTGGGGGAAATTCAGTTAACTTTACAGATATAAATATAGATTAAATAAGTATCCAAATGTGAAAAAAATAGTTACTTTTAAAAAAACCCATGTCATTTGCCATCTTTCTGCCTTGTCATTAAGCTGCATGCTGTCTCCTGCATGAGCATTGCCAGTGCTATTTAGTGCATCTGTATTTTCAGAGCATGAAGACACTGCCACCCGCCCCACGCTCCTTGCCCCCCTTCCTGTACTATCACTGTGCCTCCAGACCACCCAAGTATCATTTCTAGTTGGAAAATATTATAACCAAAATAGCAAAATATCTGCATAAAAATTCCAGGCTTCTACACAGAATGCTCATTATAATCTTTCAATCAAAATCTGCTAAGCAGATTGGAAAATGAAAAGCCCTAAACTTTAATGTGTTGGGTTTTTTAAATAATCCATTTCAATCAAGACCATAACTTTACTTTTACTTGTAAAAGGCTTTGCTTCCTGAACTGTACTTTATTTAAGGAAAAAAAAATCTTAATTGAAATACTATTAAGGGTCTGGTTTAAACCTACAAAAAGACAGGAAATGCCAGAGTTAAGAATGAAACTTTCCTGAATTATTCTACTGTAGTTCAGTACTGCATTTTACACAGCATTGCAAAGCAGTATCTAAAAATAACAGCCTTCCCTTAAATAAAGAGTCCTGATCACTACTGGAGGGAATACATATCTCAATTCAGTTTCCAAGGTACCAATATTTAAAGCCAGGTCCTTAATATAAGTTTCTGTAAATATAATATTGGCAATCATGAGATTTTTTTTGTTGTTGTTGTTATGAGTATTCTAAAATATTCTCAAGTCCTTTCCTGACTTAGTCTGTCAGTCAGACACAGCACACAAGCCCTTTAAGCAAGTTAACTACAATTTCAAGGAATTTCAGGTTTTAAATAAAAATCAAGTGGAGATATTAATCTAGTCATGGCTAGCAGCACCCAGTGAATTAACAGAAGGTAAAACAAACTTGCCTCTGTCGAGGTGTAAAGCTTTTTGCTGATTCTTTGATGAATTCTCCTTGTGTACAGTTATTAGAAAGACGGCACAAAGTTTCCACTTACGATTTTCCTCCCAGCACAACCTCCCTGACAGTTCTTAACTGAAAACCTATTCTAGAAAATCCATACTTCTGCTATTCCAATATACTGTACTACAGGTTGCCAATAATTTTGACTGTACAATTCTTTGTTATTTCAAGAAGGATCCATAACACAGAAAGTCAGACCTAATTTCCTTCCAGACTTAAGATTTTTCACTTCTTTAGCAACTAAATGCAGGAGTTAAATCTGATTAAATCTATGAAACAATTAGTGTATTATATCTATTTTAAAAATACTTCTAATTTTCCACTTCTGTTTTTCTTCCAAATGGTAAAGCAGGCAGGAAGAAATGGCAAGTTAAAGCATACTCCTAAAATTTTACTTTTAGCTATAAAACTTTAAGTATTTTACAAAGACAAAGTATTTAATGTATTGGAATTAATTTTTCATCTCTGAATTAGTTAGCCATTTTTTGTGGTTGATTCATTTATTTAAGACATCTTATTCCACCTTGTTAGGTTCAAGGAAAATTTCATTCATATAATTTATAAACTTAACTTGTATAGACAATTTGTATATTAACTGAAATGAATATTATTCTTTACGGCAAAATTATTAGAGACAGAACAGCTGAATAATTACATATTGACTTATTATTAGTTTAATATAAAACCTCAGCACTATCCCCACCTTTAATCTCTGGTAATTTATAATCAGTTTTCAGGATTAAAATTGTTAGGCTGCTATTCTGAATGGGGTATGTTTGAGAAGGGTTTGAAAGCACAACTTTGTTGCTTACCTATGGTGGCACTAGCGAGCAACAGAGATTCAAGAACACCATTACAAACCAGAAACATTTAATCTGTAGAGAAAATTAATACAATTATTCTTTTCCCCCTTTAAGGCTCCAATGGCTTTTATAGCTTCTGAAACAATACCCCAGAAATGTTGCAAATGTCACTGCAAAGTTGGATGACGGTCACTGTGTGCAGAGACAGCGTTTAGAGAAAATTCAGCAAAGCAGCACATCTTGTGATGTGAAATGATGCTATTTGCATGCTTTTGATCTTTAGTATAGTCCGTATTTGACTGAAAAAAACTTACTGAAGCTTTATGAGGTTAAGTTATTTTGTCAGAAAGTTCAGATTTTGAGACAAAGCAAAGTTTAAATAACATGCAAACCAAAATACTAAAAGGAATTTAATACATGTACAGCTATCACATATTAGCAAAATCGATCCAAAATGCAATCAGTTTTCTTTCCAGCACATTCCCTATAATGGGGTTAATGTGCAAGTTGCAGCCTCCATTTATACAGAAGGATTTTTATTTTTAACATCCCAGATTATTGTACTTATCTGCTCCTAGAAAATATGCACTGTATAAACATATCCTTTATCTTGAACTTTAGTATTTCTGTGCTTCCATGAGGAGTAAAAACATCTGGTTAAATTACTATGTGTGAGTACAATGTGCAGGCAAAACCCTGTACGAATTGCATATAAAATAAACCATGGCTTCGGTTCTTTTTCGCTTTTCCAAATGTTCAGCGTGAGCAGTCTGTTGAAATCGCATCCCTGATATGTGTCAGCACAATGATAACTCATGTACCAAGCTCCTTTTCTGAATAAAATCAAGTTCTGTTCTTGTTCTGCAGCTGCCAATGTTTTAAAGTTCAATTCTGTTATGTGTGTTCCCCCAACAAACGCCCCCCAAAGTGGACTGGCACAAAGTGTTGCACAGCAGCGGCGATGGCTCCAAGGGACTGGCTGGACGGAGTTGTCATGTGTCTGCCTGTCTACACTTGCTGTGCAGAACATCCTCTCACCTGTACAGCAGGCACAGACAGGCAGTCGCATGACAACCCAGCCTGAGGGACAGCCGCCAGTGGGACCCCGCTCTGACAGCCCAGAGCATCTGCAGCACCAGCTCCAGCCAAGAGTCCTCTGGACCTCAGACAGCCGGTCAGTCACCAAGCCCAGAGTCAAAGCAGCACTGCCTGTCAAGTACAATAAAACCCACTGCTGAAATTCCTACTGTGCTTCCTATAGTACTCTTTTCCTAGTTCTCAGGAGCTCACTAACAGTAAGTTGGATTTATCCGCAGCCCTGCGGCACCTCCGTATGTTCTGTCCTCCTGTTTGCTTCCCAGGCAATGCTCGATTCTTGCTGTATAAAAATCCCTGACATTCCTGCTTGTCACAGAAGCCAAGAGCAGCTTATTGTGTGGCAAGCTCATTCTGTAAACATACACAATGTCAGACCTTAGAGGAACTTCTCCCCTTTCCACTCTCTCATCTCCTCCCTTATTTTTGTAGGTTCGCTCTCAAATCTCACATCATTTTACAACTGGGAACAAACTGTGAAATTATAATACAAACTGCATCCATCACTGGATGTTGACAATAATATCATTTACTATTGAAACAGAATGGAAATATTTTCTTTGGGAATAAGACTACAGGAGATTTTTTTCCCCATCAATGTAAATTTCACATTTTTAGAAATTCCAATTCTAGAGTCCAGCTTGGCATCCTTTGCACAGCAGTAATACCAGTGAAATCTCTGGATGCTTTAGAAAGAATAATAAAATCACATTCTATGACCATGCACTGGAACAATGTTACACCACTCTACAAATGGCATCCAAATCTTTACAGTAAAGAGGTTTTTTATTCACAAGCTGGAATGACATTCCACAGTCCCAAAGTCCATTTCATCCTAATGCAGAAGTGGCTAATTCACAAACTTCAGATTTGCAGGTTGACTCTCAAATGAACCTTAGTTATGGCTACTTAACAACACAGCAACAACTGAGAGCTAAAACGCTCAGATTTAATAATTTGTGTGTGTAGATATGCCTTATAATGCTTCAGCTAGGATTACATGGAACATTCTACAAAATAAATCTGTATTTGTCAGGTCACAGAGTGTCCTGATCTTGCACTTGTTTACAGCAGCCTCAAAGCCAGTACACAGCACTTTCCTTGCTTGGTTTTTAAGCAGAAAAGCACAAAGTCATGGTACTGGTCACACAGCAAAGTTACAAACAGAAGCAACTGCACACAGGATCAGAAACTAATCCATGTCAGTTCTGCCAGAACCGATACCGTAGCTACTCTAAGCACGCTGCTCAAACGTGAACCTGGCATTTCCAGAACTGCAAGTCTAAAAACTCATTCGTAGGCACTGAATCGCTCTCATCAGGAATAAAATCCTGGCATATGTTTGACAAACAAAACTGTGTGAAGAAACCAATTGTTTCTTTTCTAATACTGATATCATACAGGAAAATCTGAAATCTTTTGCCATAGCAACTTGCTCCTAAATACATTGTACTGTGGTTTTATCACTTATAAAGCTGCACCTCACAAAGGAATTTATATCCTTCTAACGGCACTAGCGAGCCACCAGTAGTGATTTTGATCTCAGAGCAAATTCCAGACTAAAAACCAGGTTCAGCTTACACTAGAGGGGGTACGAAGCCCTGGAGGCCCCAGCAGGCACTGAGCTTTGCAAAGCACACTGTCAGAGCTCTCTGGTACATAGCTGCTGCAGCACTGGCTACAGGCACAGAGGGCACAAACTCCTCAGCATGGCAAAGGAAGCCAGGTGTGAGCTGACCCTACACCTTCCCCAGCTGCCAGAGAAAGACTCCCGGCCAGCCTGAGCAGGGGATGGGGGCCCTGAACTCCCCACGACCTCACAGGGCACAGCCAGACACACAAACACAGGGATCTCTTCTCACATCACCAGACTGCGCATCTCACTGGGGGGAAACACCCCCACACAGCCGCTCCAGCCAGCAGCTGAGGAGCCTTACTGATTTTTCAGTCTTACTGAGAAGGTCCAGTACAAAAAACCAAACAAACAAAAAACACCCAAAACAAAACAAAAACAAACAAACAAAACCACAAACAACAAGCAGACAAACAACTACAAAAAATCATAACTTTATCAACTCTTTTCCAGGACAGAATAATCAAATTATACAGCTAATCTGTACTTAAGGAGCAACTTCTTTCAACAGCGGAGCATGGAATAATACTCTGCTATTATCCTATGCAATTACCTTCTTACCACTCTAAGAAATTCCTAAGTGATCTCCCATGGCCTGAATTAATTACTGACATTTTCATGATTCTCAAAACATAACTCTTTGGCAATTAAGAGACATTATCTTAATATATACATATGGAAATCACACAGCGGCCGTTTCCTTCTGAGTACTTTCATGAGCTTCCCAGGTGACTCTCCCCAGCAGATTGTCAAAACTATTTCTTTCTAAAGTTGCACTGCACAAGATGTACCATTAGGATTTTCAGGAATTTTTATATTTCCCACTAAACAAAAATCAGATTTAAAAAACAACACCAAAAATACCGAAAAACATTGCCACAGCTCATCTTGGATGCACCTCCAACTGCTTGAGACAAAACACAGCAGGTGTGTTAATTTTGCCACATTGCTTGTTTTAGTTACAGTTGCCTGTATCTTACCTAAGAAAGCTGGTTCTAGTAACTTGAAGGCAGATCACATAAAAAAAAGCTTCAAATTTTCAAATTCATAAAGTCACTTTTGCATTTTTTTCATATTCTATTTCAACAATCTGAGAGTAAAATTTCCCCTCTTGACACCCATCCCTTGCCTCCTCCCCTCTGCCTAACATGCACTGGTTTCCCTGTCACACTAAATTTGAATCCCTTTAAAACTTAAATAAAAGGGAAAGGGGCAAAATCCTCAAGATAACCTAATTTGTCCCTCTGCCTTTAGGTGTATCCCGAAATGGATACAGAGTGGGGGGGAAAAAACTATTTCTGAGCAGCAGAAATAGTTCCCACCCCCAGCAGCATTACTGAAGGAGTTCCACATCGTGGTTTTACAGCACTCTGCCTTATGCACTGCAGGCCCTCCCCCCAGGGCTTCCAGAGAATCCACTGCAGTAAAACACCATGGTAGTTTAGAGACAATATGAGTGTGCACAGTCCCCATCAACCTGTTTTGTTGGGTTCAACCAGTGTTTTGATTATTACTTAGAATAAGATGAAAAGATCGAGTGATGCTTTAGAGCTCATTTAAAGCTTTCTCTTTACTTGTGCTTCTTCCATCCATTGAACTGCTTCACCCTAAAAGTCAATAATTTCTTACTAAAACATTTTTTGGGAGGTGGGGGGGAAGACCCGAATAGGAAGTAATAGTTTGTTTTTTAAATGTAGCCCTATTTTTCTACAAAAACCAACACAAACCTTAAAAAACTCAGGCTTTACCATAAATCTGATGGCACACATAATCCTGTTTTAACCTCCAAAGTACTGATGGAGTCTTGGATAAAATGTATCATTGCACACACTGTTGAAAAAGTCATTAAACAGAACAGACAAGCTGCCTAACAATATATTCCAAGTGAGCAATGTGGATGTCCTTTTATTTATTTCCATATCACTCACCTCACATTTACTGATCACTCAAGAAGGTGCATTTTTTGTCAAATTTGAAAATCCACACCAACCAGCTAGAGAACTCTGCAGATGGGCTTTTCATCCTCTCAGAACATAAGACCAGAGAACAGCTCTTTTCATTAAATGAAAGTAACTTCAGCAATTGAGTTTACCCAGACAATTTATGACCAACTTGCAGTAGATGCACAAGAGCAACAAAAGCAAGTATAGGACAATAAGCAGAGTATTTCAAAATATCCTGGGATTTTTTCCTTTTTTAAAGAAATGTGTGGAAATCACAGGAAGAGAAGAAAAAAGTAAAACAAACAAAAATACCCCACACCACACCCTGTGTTTGTTATCAGCATTTCAACAGAAGTCTTAGACACTCAGCATTCTCCATGAATCAAACCAGAAATTTAAATAACACAGTTAAAACCTTAAAACAACCTCTCAGTTTAAGTTTACACAAACTGATTAAATATTTCAAGTTGATATCAGAATACTGTATTAATACTGGGGTTTTCCCCAATAGAAAAAACTTCTTCATTCCTTACCTCATCATCTTTATACCAGGACAAGCTCTCTGCAGTCAGGACGAACCAGTATTCCTTGGATCCTCCTTTCATGATGCCAATGTTGTTGATGGTGAGCCAGCCTTTCCGGATGACCTATGCAGAGGTGCAGTCAGGTACAAGTTTAGTTCATTACTCCCTTGACAGAGTTCTGCTGCTGCATTCATTCTTTTAAACCAAGATTTGCTAAATGAAACACAAGCAGGTGCATTTTTTCAGTCTGGGAAATTCAAGAGTTTTTGCAGCATTCAAAAAAACAAAAAAGTAACTGAATATTACATTTTCAGTCTGAAGGTTGGAGAAAGAGTGAAGCCAAACTATCAGAATGTTGCACTTAGAGCAAGTGTGAGTGTGATAAGAATCAGGTAAGTTTGAAGATATTTATTTGCTGTATATGAACACATTGTGCAAGCCTACACAACTTAATCTCTGACGACACTGTTCTGGTCTAATTTTTAAGGTCATCTCTAAAGGTGACCAGGAAAAGCACCTAAATTCTGGTAAAGTGAGTGGCTTCTGACACACCCTGGGGATTTTCAGAAGTGGTTGTATGGAGTGACAAAGGGGAGAGATCTTCTAAAGTTAAGTTAAAATTAAGGCGGGAAGCTGTAAGGAGAGGCATGTGAGAGCCATTTTCTTCTCACAGGACAGAAAAGGAAAAGAAAAGAGGGGAAAAAACCTTAGGCAGCAAAAAAAATCAGGGGAAAAATAGGTAAAGCAAAACTTTATAATATAGATACAAGCCAAAGATGAAAGAACAGATGTGAACCTATCTATAAATACTAAGACCAGGAGGCTACATCATGCACAGAGAAAGAGAAATGAAACAACTCCCCAGCAGAAGAGTATAACCATGAAAACTCATTTACAGATGAGATGGAAATTTTCAATTTTATTGGAACAGCCAGTGTTTTCCAATATAAATGAGAAAGCAAACATTCCTTCCTATCATGCTCTGAACAAGACCACAGAACTCTCCTAATCACAGATGCAAGGAACCTCAGCTCTTCTCTTTCTCCCCACAGCAACATCCTTCATTTGCCAATGGAATACTGGGACAAAAAAGTGCTCAGAGAAGCCCTTCAGAACCCTCTCAACAAGCTCCAACTTGTGTGATCAAACATGAGTTTCCTCTTGTATTTAAAGAAATCTATGAGACCAACATTCCTCTCATAGGGCTTCACAAGACCTGTAACTCCAATACCAACAACTCACCAAAGAAGAACATGGCTCACCATATATTCGTTGTCACCTATAAAAGTTTCAGAACCAGAATTCATCCCTATTTAGCCTGGATGTTCATGCAAATTCCTAAAAAAAAGAAAAACAGCTTTGGTTTTGCACAGGATAAGGGACTGAATTATATCTGATAACTAAACCAAACAAGTTGCGCCTAAAAAGCAAGAAATTGTATGGAAATGCACATAATCCAAGAGTATCAGTTTCATTTCAAGGAAGATAAATGTGTTTCCCCATTTACTACCAACCAGGCCAGCAGTGTAAGAAAAGTCCTGAAGATGCAAAAACAGGCTGTAAGTTTTCAGCCTGTAAGAAAATCTCTAAGTAAGCATTGCTTCGGTTCTGAAGGCACAGTAAGGGATGAGAGAACAGGACATGATTCCTGTAAAGAGACTCAAGGGTATGGCACAAGTAGGTTAGATGGAATAACCTATTCCACAAAGATTTCTACAAAACTGGGTCAGGACTTTTAACATTTGTGGGTTTGGGGGGGGGGGAACCTAAGTGGAGAGTGGCACTACTGAGCACAAACACACAAGGAATGCTTGCCCAAGTGCAAGTTAAGGGAAACATATTGATAAGAACTTGATTACCCATCAAATCCTCATTTTATTTTGTGATGTTTATTGAAGTAAGTTTTTAACAGGAAACAAGTAACATGTATATACAGCCAGTGTACTGGCCTTCAGGCAGCTGCCACAGGACAAGTTGTGGAACCAAACTAATTTTATTTTTTCTTTTTGCACTGAACTGTAAAAAATTAAAGGAAAAAAATGGGGAAAAGCAACAAAATTAAGGTTCTGAATTCACTTGAACTTTGTTCTGCAGCAAAGGGAGCTGTATTTGTGCAGCAGACTCAATCCTTCACAGCACATGTTCCCATGCTATAAAGAGGCTGGGAGAGAAGATGCTCTTGCACCACATTGTCTGCAACTGAAAATGCCACGTTGCTCCATGCAGAGCTCATATCTACACACAGGAAGCCCAGGCAGCCTGGCCAGCACCTGATTTGGAGGAAAAATGTTTTGGAGAAACATCTCAGGGAAGGTAAAAGATTTGAACACAGGTGTCAGTGAAGATAAAGAGGTGGTTTCTAGAAGTAAACCAGGCAGGAACACCTAAGTAGCAGGTTCAAGAACCTTACAGGTGATGAGCACTTCAAAGGGAAGGGAAGGAGCACTCTCTGGTTATTCCATCCTCTGCCTCACCATTACCACAGGCTCTGTAACTGCTTAGTAAGAGTCCCATTTTCTCAATGCAACAAGAAGGCATTTGTGGTAGAGGTCTCAGAACAGACCAGGACAACATTTTAAATACTAAACTATACAAACCACTTAAGGAGCACTGAAGGTTTCAATACTTCTAAGGTAGGAATTGTGTCATGCTCTAGTCCAACACATCTCCCCACAAATGTGCAACCATCATGGGGTGTGGACAGAAACAAGCTGACTTGCTAGGACAATCCCTGGTCACTGGTTCATAAAAGAAGGAATTTGCTGGTAGTTTCTTCAAAAATCCTGTGTGCTGAGGGTTAGATCCAGCTGTCATTCCCCCACAACCCTGCAGAAGAGCAGGACACCAGCCTACAGCAATATTCTGGGTGCGTGCTTTTCATGTGAAATTTCTCGACCTGTTTATCTCTACCCCTCGGGGAAAACAGAGTTCTGTGTTCTCTAAAATATCCTGAACTCTACAACAGGTCACAATAATCTAAAATAATAGGAAGCTGTTCCAGGGGACACCAACAGGGAGAAGATGAGCTTAGTGTGCTATGCCTCATGTCCTTATCATTGAATTTTCCCATTTCCCAGGCACATTCTGTTAACTCCAAAAAGCTACACTTACAGAAGACTCAGCATCAGTGTCGGACGTAAAGGAGAGGGAGATGTTGGATCAAGATGTAATGCAAGAAAAAGTGAGATTAAGGAAAATAGTTTCACTTTCCAGAGAAGCTGAATGACACCTTAGACTCTAGCTAAATTCTCAAAAACCCAAAAAAACCCAAACCCTCAAGCCATATTTTAAAAGTGTTCTTCCACAGGCAATAAGAAGGTAAGATTTTCAAAGACACTTTCAAAGTTGAAAAACTCTGATAGAGAGTTGTTATTTTGGAGGTTTTT
Organism: Motacilla alba alba; assembly: GCF_015832195.1. Taxonomy (NCBI): domain Eukaryota; kingdom Metazoa; phylum Chordata; class Aves; order Passeriformes; family Motacillidae; genus Motacilla; species Motacilla alba. The sequence continues at coordinate 29,220,648 of NC_052023.1, forward strand.
TTAATCATTGTGTTAGCTATGTTTTATAGCACTTCAGCTTGAAAAAAGAAAGCACTGTGTTTCATTATTGTTCTCACTAGTTCTTTTTCTTATTGGGTTGTATCTAAGAGATCCAATTCACTCTTTTCTATCATATTTCTAAATGTCATTCTGTGCAGAGCGGATGTTAGTGACAGAAGTTATGAACTTCAGGAAGGTGAAAAACATGGGCACAGCCAGAAGCTACTGGAGACAATATTCTGACCGGTAGCTGGACTCCATGCACAGGATGAACAAGAGATGACACAGTTCCTTCCTTCAGGATCCTGATACCTAATCTGGGTGACTGAAAAATGAAACTCAGAGCCTCTGAATGCACACGAACAAGCCAGAAGGAAATCACTTTCTCATAGTTCAGCTGCACAGAACCCAAATCATATTTATTGTTCTTACCCCCCACCACTTCAAGGATAAACAGGAAAGCAGGATTTGACACAATAAGCACATTTTATGTGTTGCTGCATGACTTAATTTGCATTAAATCAAATAAGGCATTTGTAAAAGAAATATATTGAAAGAAACAGGACACTTTCTGATTCTCTAAAGAAGTATTTGAAGGATGACTTCAAGATAAGTGAGATACATGATACTGGCAGACAGAAACACAAGAGTGAGAATCATGGGACTGGACACTCCCACAAGAACACAAGCAGCAGCAATTGTTAATGTAACACCATTAAAGTTGTGTTGTGTAATCCACTGAAGTAATTCTGAGCACAGAACACAGCTCCCAGTACCACTCCATCTTCCACCCACTGTCATTACAACATGTGTTACTGAACAGTAAGCACATTGAGAGAATAAAAATTACAAAAGCTACTCAGGAAGGCATCCTAAGAAGCTGTTGGTTCTTTGGATTCAGTCATGAAGATCCTCACACTACAGAAGCTGTAAAGTATTAGAGGGGAAACCTACTACAATATTTCACTGCAATCTGCCAAATGTCCCAGCACAAAATGATCAGATCTTCTCTGATACTGAACATAACCAAGATCTTGTGACATTGCTTCCCTACAAATCACTGCACAATGTATTACATAACTTGAAACTAGTGACAGAGGCTGAAACCTAAAAACATGTCCGCTTTAAAGACAAATTTAGTCTTTACTGGAGCAAAGCTCTCAGGGGTAAAAAACTGAAATATACTTCCAAATATAGTTAAACAAAGACTGAGGTAAGTCAAACATGAAGGGATATTAACCTAAAAAATAAATAAAGGCCATTTAGAACAGCAATACTCCTGTAGACTTGATAAAGTGAAAATTCAAAACCAGCAGGTCTCATGCTGCTGAATTTTGAAATATTTTGAATGTGTTAGCTCATGGGCACCACCTCTTTCATAGAAATACTGACATTTCTTAACAGAACAGCTTTGTCATGATTTTTCATAACCACCTCACTGACCATGGCAAAAGTCTCCATTTCCATCTGGTTGCATAAAAAAATCCTACAAGCATTTTTTCCTGGGTCATGAAAGATAATAGGATTTAAGTATACCTGAAGAAAAGAAACCACAAAGTATGCTATAAAGCAGGATTAAAAGAAAAAAAAAGGGGTTACAAGGGAAAAAGTTACTTATTAGGACTATAGTTCAAGCCAGCTGATAGAGTTTGAATGCTACTTGTGTCCAGAAGAAATTAATCAGAAAATTAATCAGATTTTCGGTGTAACACTGAAGAAAGGCAGGTCAAACAAACCCCTCAGACCTAAACCTCCACATCACATGGACAGTGCCTTGAAACTCACAGCTCACATTAAGCCCTTTCTCCAGTTACAGGGCTACTTCAAGCACAGCAGCAGATTTTGCCACAGAAGCCAAACACAGAATCTCCTGTAAATTATATATAATCCTCTATAATTTGAGTGTCTTGCATTCTCGCACACACCAATTGGGCTCACGGAGCAATGACACCTTAATCTTTAAAGCTTTATAATAAAGGGGAGTTTAAAACATTGAATTTTAGTCACCAAAACAATTCTCAGCACACAACACACACAATTACGAGTGGGTCAGCTTTCAGGAGCCAAACCTTGCTAGTGTGCTGTGTAAAACCAAGCATTGCACAGAGTACTCCAAGCAGATGAGAAGACAGACTAACCTGTGGCTTAAAAAGAAACTTTGTGGAGTCAGGTCAAAACCTCAGGCGGTAGCAAAGAAAAGACAAACAAAAAAAAAGGCCAAAGATTAAGTGTGAGAGGATAAATTAGTAGTAGAGGAAAAAGGAGAAAAACATGCTAAGAGGAATTTGCATTATTGTCCAAAAATTAGGTGTTGCTGTGCTCATCTTATTTCCAAGATACACAGAAATAGTTAATAGTTATCTGCATCATTCCAGCCCAAAGCAAGCTACTAAAAAAGAAAAGCAAATTATTGCAAATGAGCATTCCACTATTTTGGGAAAATTCAGTGATCTTGATCTCCCCAAGGGGTGCAATTCAACTGCTGCTAATATCAGTGCTGCCTTTTTCCATAACTGAATATAAGTTTACTTTAAAATGATAACTAATAGAATTTGATGATGTGGCAACAAACTGAAAAAATGTACGTTTTTATCACAGATATTGCCAAAGAATACACACAATACAGAAATTTATTTCTTACACCTTTCCATCACTAAACCGGTAGTAACTTGTTATAAAATTAACTGCAGTTTAGACAATTAATTCTAATTAGTAATATTAAAGACATTCACATATTTATTTACTCATGAAGTGGAAGGGTTAGAAAAGAGTCTGTCCGTGATATTTTGATCCTCCTGGTGCTATGAAGAGAATGTTAAAAAGGCTTTAAATATTTTCATTCATAAAACTCATTTTTCTATCCGAAGTAATTCCTTGACATAAACAAACCACCAAGAACAGTACCTGTATCCATAAACAGCAGGTTCATTTACACCAGAGCTAATGTTTCCTTTTGGTTACCAGAAACTTATTTGCCCACCTTACAAAGAGAGGTTTACTATGAATAGAGGCACTCACATCAGATAAAAACTGCTTTCCAGTTATATAATAAAATAAACACCAATTAGTCATTTTAGTTTGAGAAACTTGTTAAACTACAAAAATATTAATTCGATGCAAAGTCTTCTACAACATTTTAAGTTCTACTAGTTCAAACTGGTAACAGCAGGTTAGTGCAGTTAAGTGATGAACTGCAATTACACTTTGTTGAGGTAGTGTTACAGACAAGACAGCTTAACATTAAGTCGTTCAGCAGCAAGTATTCGACAAACCAATGAGTTAGAGACAAATTTTGCCCTCTGAGAAGCTAAATGAAAAAGCAACAATAAAGCTTACAGAACTTAGCTCGTACAATTTGCCTTGAAGGCGGTAGATTGGTTCCCTGAAATAGCAAATTGCAAAAGTGAAGTTTTATTTCAAAAACATTTTCTCATTCTTTTCAACTCCAAACAATCAACTTACAAACATCTGTTTATTATCACTACAATAAAAGGTTCAGCAAAGTCCTTTATACCACAAGTAACCAAGTTTCAACATTGAATTTAAAATGCCAAGCTTTTTCTTCACTTCTTTAGAGAGAAAACATTCACTCAATTAAAAAATCATTCCTTTTCTTTGTGTATTTTTGAAGAGCCAGATAATTGGTTGCTTTTCCTTTTATGGGACACTCCAAAGTGATGACAGTCGTTGTGTTTGACACATGTTCCGGCACAGCTAGATAAGAAGGAAATCTCTCCTCAGAGGGGAGAGGCTGCTCTTTGAAGCCATTGCAGTGTTTAGGCCTTCCAGGTTTTTTTTCATTTTAATCCAAACTATATATTATATCAAAAATGCCACTCATGCTGGTCAGGCTGTGGGGAACCATCACATCCAAGAAGTTGCTGGATTATTTTAAGAAATATCTGGAAAATAACTAGCAATTTCTTGGTGAGAGGAAGAGATTGAATTTCTAGCCCCAAAAAGATGACTAGAACTCTTGCCAAGAACCTTTGTCTACAACAGCAGCAGAATAGGAGACTTTCTGAAATTTCAGGTTTATCGTTTGGATCTAAACTCAGTTGTCACATTTGAAAACTTTGATCAGGAGGTGAACGCTCCTGAGCATTGTTTGACCAAATTGCATGTGAAAACATCAGGAAGCTATTCAATACTGGTAATTAAACAAAATTTCACCATCTTCTTTTTACTATTATTTTTTATTTTATTCTCAAGTATGTACTAGTTCCGTAACAATTTTTTTTCTGTTTAAGACTTTGCAAAAACCTCAAAGTGAGCAGAAACTCTCCAAATGATAGCATTTTGCTTATTTTCACCTCATATTAAGAAGAGGACTGGTCCTGCCAAGTACTGAGAACCCCTGACCCACACAGAAACAGAGAAGGAAGGCAGGCTCAGGAGCACCAAGCACCTTGCAGAATCAATCTCATATTCTTACATGACAAAAAGAAACAAACAATTTCATTAATGAATCTCAGTGAAAATACTAATTAACCTGAGAGCATCAACCACTTCTTCTTTGTTTATTTTGAGAAAGGCCTATGGTACATAGTCAGCAACTGTGTGATGTCAGCTGAAAGGTTTCAGAAGAGGTAAAGGCAAATCCACTTTGCTTGCTGACTTGCCCCTCACTGCAGTTCAGCTGTGAACACATCAGGAGTAGCAAAACACAGAAAGCACACACAGGCAAGTACTCACCAGCGTTTGGGATTCTGAAATTCACAAGTTTGCAGTTAATGACAAAACACTGACACGTAACATGAGGATTCAAGGCACTGAACAGCATGGGAGGGAAGACACTCGCCAGCAGTGCAAGCAGCAGCAGAAATGCTAAACAGCAAATGATGATAACAATGGAAGTCAGGTGGCTTTGAAAAGTTCAGCAAAAAAAGGCAATGAGGACACATTTATGTATGTTTAAAGCAAACAAAGGTAAATGATACACTTAAAACAGAAAATGCAGCCAAGAAAACCAAACAGCTTGGATTAACTTGCACATGCCATTATCCATTCTCTGTTAGGTGCCTACCTGATTTCCCACTGCACTTTTGTTAACCTGACTGCTTCTTTGTTGGGCACTAAGGGAAGCAGAGGAAAAGAGTTATGCTGAGGAAACTCAAACTAAGCCAGTTCCTGAGGAATAATTTTAGCAGTAATAGTGACTTTTGATTCCAGCAGAGAAAGCTAGATTAACACAGCAAAAAAACCACAGGAAAATCATTGCATATATGTGCATATTTCAACTGCTTTTCTACCTGATGATATTTGCCTGCTAAGGACAGAAGGGACATGCACAGCAGTCAGCTCCTACCAATCATCCCCTTTGCAACAACATCCTTCTTGCTTTGGTAAAGGTTACTAAAAGCACAGAGAAATTATGGCTCATGTGGGTAACTTTGGAAACATTAGCCTCTATAAATATTCAAAAGAGACAAAAAGCAAGCCATTTCTGTTATTTAGAGCAGTACAACAAAATCCTCCCCTGCTGGAGGCTCCTTAATAGCTTTGTCTTGACAGTTTGTTTTGGATATTATTCTAATATTTATATGCACTTTGAGGGTGTAAATATAACCAATGGATGAAGCATTCATAAAGCTGGTTCAAAGCTGAAATCTTGTAAGAATAGAGCACATTTGAAATTAAACCATAGTTAAAATATTTTGCTCAATTCTTGAACTTTGGTAATCCCAGTTCCTGAAACAAAACACACTCCTGTCTCAAAACCAAACAAATTGCCAATAATTCTAAAAGCATTTGCATTATGTGGCAGTTTGTGTTTGGCCACAAAATTAAAATATTGTTGGATAGACGAAGAAAAGTGTTCCAAGAGCAGGCTTTGGCTACTCTGCCACCAGCACTTCACTGGTGACAGGAAGTTTTGTTTGGATTAGATTACACCATTTCACCAGGCACTGATTCACTGAAGACAGAAGCAGCCATATGCCAGCAGCTACAAAGGCTGCTCTGACAGAGAAAGGCAGAGGTGTGCTTGGATCAGAACCTGTGGCCAAATCTGCTGTTTGGTGTGCAGCTGCTGCTCCAAAGAATTGATGAAGGACCCAACTCAACCCTAGTCCAAATTCCGATCCTGTCCTTTGGACCACACCATCAAAGCAGCAGTCCACATGCTGTCTGGGAGATCCACAAGGATATTTATTCTTTGTGCCTACTCACTGTGTTTAGCTTGATAATCCTGATCCTTTTGACCAAACAACACTTCATGTCCCTGGTGCATCATCTAAGCTTTCTTTTTTTTTTCTTAATTTTATCACCTTAGAAAAGCTAATTATACCATTAACATCATACTAAGAAACCCATGCCTTCTAGAAATAGCCCAGCAATTGGTCCTCTATTTAATGTTCTAAATACAAATTACTCTTCATGCAGATTGAAACATGTAGCTTTTCTTGAGTTATACCAACTGGAACAAACTCAAACCCAGAATTTTGCCATTTGTTCTGCCAAACAAGACAAACGTTAATATTCTAAGATTTTGCAATTTTCTAACAATGCAAATTTGTTCTAAATACTGGCCTTGTTAAATCCCTCTCAAGACAATTCACATTGCACTGTACCTGCCTCAGGTCCTGCAGTGCTGCAGAGTAGTTTGTAATATCTTGTGCTCTCACTCTTATGACCAAGGTTCACAGGACTTACACTGTTACTGCAGCTGCATGAGACAAGAGGCTAGAAGGCTCAACAGAGGAAAAGAAGCACCAGGGAATCTGGGGAATCTGTAAGTCCAGGATGTTTGGATACTGCAAAAGCCCCTGTGCTACCCGACTTATTTCATTTTCCAGTTCTAACATAACTGCTGTAACAATAATACACTTACAGTTTCAAATTAGTATTTTCCTCTGTCTCATTAGTGAATATATTTTAAATTTTTCTTTGCTATCCAAATTTTCTCTTTTAGTTGAGCAGAAGTCAACAAGGCTACTTTCCTTCCCATCTGTTCCAATCTAGAGAAACCCTTGCTTTAACTTACCAGTGAACTTAAGCCACGAGTCACTTGTTACCTGCTTATGCCCCACATACAGCACTTGGGGATTCCCAGATCTCAGCTGGCAAAAGAGGAAGCAGCTTTCCCAAGAAATTGAACTTGGGAATTGTTAAGACACAGCAGCAAGGACCATGGAGGCTGCAGGAGCAGCACCCATGAGGGGAATTTTTCCAGGGGAGAAACATAATGAAATAGGTACAGCTACACCTTGGAACTCTAGATCCAAGTGCTATAAAATATGGAAAGTTTCAACTTGACACAAAGAAAAGTCTTTTCATAGTGAGGTGAGGCAAGCATTGGAACAGGCTAACATAGAAAGGCTGGAGAATCTCCAATTTTGGGAATTCTCCAGATCTGATTGGATAAAATCCTGAGTAGCCTGGTCTGAACTCAGCATGGACCCTCCTCTGAGCAGGAGGTGGGACTATGTGACTTCCCAAGGTCATAACACACACCATGAATATACATGGAGTGTTTTTAGCAGCCTTCTTCCTGTCAGAAAAGGATGAAGAGTAGTAAATAGCAGGCAGGTTGTTATCTTGACCTCTAGAAGGCCAGCCACCATTCCTACAACATCCTGTTATTTGTCAAGAGAACTGATAACAATATCTAGGACCCACAAACAATTCTAGAGAAAGTTGCTCAAACCAAACACATAAGCAGTGCCTGCCTTTGCTTTCTCCCCTCTCAGCTCACTGAACTCCATGTTTTAAACCTCCAAGGCACACTGCCAAAGATGTGCACCTTCCTTCACAGTGCTAACTAGAATTGGCCACAGTCAAATACCACTGTGGTGCCAAAATTTGTTGCCAGCATCTCACACGGCCCAAACCTGTTGTGATTCAAATCCCTGTTATGGCAAATACAGCATGAATACGTCTGAAGGAACATTTATTCTTCAAAGAGTGAAGACATCTTCAATGTTTTTACTAGTGTCAAAATGTTGGAATGAAGTCCCTGAGGCACAAATTGCTGGAAACTGAGGGAGAACATTCTGGAAAATATTCTCACAGCCTTTTCAATTAAGCAAGGAGAACGTCAAACCAGGCCCTGCAGGGCATTCTGCTACTATTATTCTCTGCGGCCAAACAGCAGGCACACTTATAATTCAGTGACATCCATTATTCTGAGCAAAACTGTTTCACACAGAATCACAGCTCCCAAAGTATGCAGTAACAACAATGTGGAAAGACCACCACTATCCATTTCTGTATCCTGAAATGTGTGTGACTCCAGACTAAGACATAAGCTCCAGCTTCAGTGAAACCAGGCTTGTGAACTGGGTGAAGACTCCCCTGCAACTGGGACGGACTTCAGCATCGTGGCTATTGAGAAAGAGCATGGTCCTGCATGTTTGGGACTCTGCAGCCCGGATCTTCACAGTCATACTTCATGACCTGTGTTCTGAGCATAATAAAAATATGCCAAGCAAATAAACAAAAAAGCCCTGGCAGTGTCTTTATAACAAATTTTCCATGTACTTACTTTGCAAAGCCAATGAAATCTTCATGGTTGGTGTTGATATAAGAAACCTGGATATCAATGAGCAGCAGCATCTATTTATGGGAGACAAGAGAGCAAAACAGGATGGGTAAGGTGGAAGAGAGAGATTGAAGAAAAGGAAGGAAGAAAAAAACCAGAACTCTTGAGTCTTTGCATTACTGAATATTGTTTTCATAATTGTTCAAGCCAAAAGCAATATTTTCTAAATTCCACCGCTCCTGTTTCTGTGCTTGTTTAATAAGTTAGACTACAGAAGTCCTATTCCCTCTTCCTACTTTTTTCCCTAACAGACCTCATTTTTCACCTTCTTGGCCCTTGTCCATTCCATTAAGATCAATCATACACAGGCAGAGAGAATTTTAATAATTATAATAACATATTCCAGCTCTGCCTTTTGCAAGTTAAGCAAATTCTGCCTATCTGGAACATTCCAGCCAAGCCAGCAAGAAACCTAAATCTTAAACCTAAAATCCAGGTGCCTACAGTTTCTTTATGTACCACACAAAGAAGTGATAAGTAATCCAGTCCTGGCCCAGAAAATGTCCAGTCCAGCCATTCTGGTGTGCACATCTGGATTGAGAGATGGGCTATCAACAAAATAACACAATGATTTGTGTACTTCCCCTTTGTCAGTCTTTCAGCAGCCCACAGAGAATTTGATTCAACCTTGACAATCTAACTCAGCAAAGAACTTGCTAAGATATCTGCAAAAAATTCCCTCCCACCCTACAAGAGGCTCTGGAATAGGCAAGAGTCTGCACTTCACCCCTGTCTTTTCAGATTTCCATTTATCAGAGGGAGCAAGGAAGGAACCTATTGTTACAAATGGTGGCATTTCATCTCTTCAACCTTATTTCTACACAGTTCCTCAAATACAGCATGACTCCCAAACTCTTCACAATTTCCAGAAGATATTAGATGCCTCACCTAGACTCAAATCCCCACTATGTTTTTTGCTCCATCTCTTATCCCTGAAGGATAACTGCTAACATCATAAATAATGATGTGAATGTGACAATAACCTATTTGGTCAATTTTTTGGCATTTACAGGAAGCCCATATTTTGTTCTTTGTTCTGAGAAATAGGCAGATATGTGCATACAATGAAGAACAGGAAAATAAAACTCAATTATTTTACACAACTTGTATTTTCTCCAAAATTTTGAGATAACAATGTTCTGACTAGAACTCCCTGCAAGTACAAGCCCAGCGAATAATTTTTTTGTTGAATTATTTTTATGAGTACATTTGCAGCACAGATTAAAGCAGCAGGATGTGCTGCACAGCTCCCTAACTTGCACAGGGACAGGACTAGAGAGCCAGGAGTCCAGAACAGCCTAGGAGTTCTGCTGAGCTCTTCTTCCCCAAATAGTTCTATCATCACACTCTGCACTCTCCAGACAATAATTCCAAATCCTTTCCATTGGATTTTCTCACAGGTAATCTCAGATTTGCAGTTTCCTGGATTTGGAATGTCTGGCTAAGTGATGAATGCTTTAACCAAATTTCTCTGATTTTTTATTTGTTTTTTAGCTTTTTTTGAACTTGAAGGAAAGCTTGTCACTCCCTCACGGGTCCCAGTACAATTGTTTGTGAGCCTCACTGTAATTAAGCTGAGGGGTGGGTGCATGGGATGGGTATGTTATAAACACCTGGAAACAAAGTAGAAATAAGCTATTCCTGTGTGCATTTGTTTAATCAATACTGATTTCACACAAACAGCTCTAGTGGCCCAGCTAACAAGTTGGCACACTGGCACAGGAGCAAGCCAACACTACTTAACCTCTCTGTAACAATTCTAGTCTCTTCCAAAGCTCAGTGGTAAAGAAGCAATTTTTCTTCCTCTCTAAAATGTGCAGCCTATTTGAAAAAAATTAAATCTTTCACTGTTCTATTGCACTTTGGATGTGAGTACTCTTCTCTCTCACACTATTCCCCAAACTGTCACATCTCATCTTTATTCTCACCTGATCCTTGGTCTTCTCTTCTCTTTCACGAATGTAGCCAGCAACAATTCTTTCTGTTTCCTCACATAACCTTGGATATGTTGCCAACTGAAACAGAAAATTAATAGAAATTTACACCTGCAGAGGGGCTTCAGTGGAATACAAACAGGGGAGCCTCCAGCTTTCCTCTTTGGAAGAAAACAAATATTATTTATGCTTGGGACTCAAAGTTAAGCACACTGCAAAGCAATCCTTACTTGCTGTTGTTCAGGGACTGGAGAGACCTAAACCCTTGGATTGTTGCTGTTCTTTTCCTCCAGGGAACACTGAGGAAGAGACACTTTGGACATATGAAACACAGTCTATCTGGGGTGAGGTTTCTCTCTCTTCTACTGGGCCTAATTCCAGAGTGGTGCTCTAAATGATTTCCAAATTTCTTGTTTTTTAAAGGCTCCACCTTGTGGCAACATCTTTACATAAAAATAGTGAAAAAAGCAAAATACAGTGGTAAATTTGGCAAATATCACTGGGAAGAGCATCTGTACAGGTAATTTAAGTGACAAGTCTTCCAGACTTAGACAAAAGTGAAAAAAACCTGGAAACTCTGTGAAAACATACCAGAGAATCTGCTTCTCTGTGTTCTTTGCCTTTCCAGTTTTAAGAAATAGCTCCTTTACTTGCTCACTGATATAAAAAAAACTGGGGTTTTTCAGAAAAAAATGCAAGAGGATATTTCTCAACAACCTCATTATACCTGTGCTCACATCCCAGAATCACTCCTGTACTTGCTATTATGGGGTACCCTGCACTGGGATAGTGGGACAGGCAGATGGACAGGTGAGACTGCAAAAGCAGCCACTCAGCTAAGAAGTGAAACATGGTTTTAAGGAGGAAACTGAGGGCATCTATTGACTCAAAAACACCTACCACCGTAAGAATAAAAACAAAGGAATCAAAAAATGAACTTTTCCATTATTACATTATTCTGAGCACTTTGCAGAAGTTGTAATTAATTACCTGAGGAAGTCCTACTCTGTCCAATGAGTGACTCAATCAGAAATCTCTTATAACACCATAAAACACAAGACAGCCTTTATGTTATATACTATACCATTGCATTTTACTTACATTACCAGATCTATGTGCAAGCTACCTTTTTAGTGCACTTCTTGACAGTGTTGATTAACTCTTGCATCACCAGATCCACACTTTTTAAGCAAGGTCCTTTCAGCTTAACGATCTGTTTTTTAACAATGGCTTCAAATGCCATATCTGGAGTGAACAAACCTGTTCTGTGGACATAAAAGAATATGTAAGACAGTAATAAAAACATCAGGCAAGGAAGATTTTTTTTTCCTAAATTGCTCAAATCTTCACTTTCAGAGCTGAGTAATAACAATCCCGACACAAACAGGCTTCCACAGAACTAAATTTGCTTTTCTCAAAGAAAGTGTCATTCTGAGCAAGAATATACTCAGAATATAGGAATATAAGTAGAAACACACTGTAAAGATGAAACTCCTTCAAGAGGACTGCACGAACTCTAAGGAGTACTGCTATAAGGCAGTAAAGCCTCAGCAGCAGTGCATCAAACCTTAGGGATGAGTGGCAGCTGCAAGCACTCCATGCACAATCCCTTGCACAGCAAATCCGTAGGAATCCTATGGCTGCCCTTTTCACTCACACCAGAAAATGAGGTTTTGTTACTCAGAGTCTGACGTGGAGAATATCACAGCTGGTCACTGCAGAGTAAATGAATCTATAAACAGCTACTCCAGAGAACCAGTTCAAAACAAATGGGCCTTGCTTTGCTTTTAAACACTCTTCTCTAAGGTCTACCTTGCCAGATAAATTATATAAAAAACCAAACTATAAAAGCATACCCAAAACAATCAGTTCACTATGATAAATCAAGACCTCTCCAGCAATCAGGCAAGGAAAGTTCAATCCTATACCACAGCTACCAAGGTCAACCATCTGAGAATTTACCAATCAAGTAACACAAGAAACACTTCCCAAAACTTTGAGGACAACAAAGCTTGTAAGCAATGCTTTGGGAAGATATTCCACCTGTACCATGTGACCAGGCAGGAAAACATGGGAGCACTTGCCTGATCCCATGTATGTTCTTGATGGCATAACTTATCTCTCTCCTCAGTTCCTTCTCGTTGAATTCCATCTAGAGGAACAGCAGCACACAAGAGCACATCAGGGAAAGGTTTCAACAAAACAGAAAATATCCCCTCTCCCTCTATACCCATAAGACAAGCAAGTTCAGCTGTTGAAATAGTAATTTCTAATTACACCAAACAATGCCTAAGTGTTTTAAAGTATTTTACCACTAAGGCTACAGGCAGCAGTAAATGTTGTTGAAAATCACACACTCTTCCATTCCAGATATACCAACAGCTGGAATGATTTTGAAGAGTTGACAGAGTAAGCCAGAAACAGGATTTGGAAGACTCCACTGTTTTTTTAAAGCCTGGTTTCTTAAAGTGGTGCAACTTCAGTGATTATGATCTGTTTATCCTCCCCTTCCCATTCTACAGTTTTCAACTAAATTTAAGAGAGGAGTTGTCCCAGTTATGAAGTTATAAAGCTTTTCTTTAAGTTTCTTGGAAGGCAGCTGGCTGGAAGAGAAGTCAGTGTTGTCACAAATGAAAGGGTTATTACCTAAGTCAAACCATCATAGAATGATTTAGGTTGGAAGGGACCTAAAGGGCTATTTTCCATAACTCTCATTTTAATAGATACCAGCAACTTGAACACAAGTCAAATTTACCAATTGTAACTGCTTGCATGCCCCATTTAACCAAAGAAAGGTGCTACTTGTGATAAAACAATAGGAAAGCACAGAAAATAGTATGAAATGGGATTATAATTATATTCTAATTCTTGTATTTTAGAATTCTTAGCATTTTTCAGTGTCCAATCCTAGAAATTAAGCCAAATGTCTCAATTATAACTTCATGTCATTTCTTCCACAGTTAAAAGCATATTCTTTCAATCAGATCTTTGCTTGGCTACACTACTATCAGTATGAACATAAGGAAACATAAAAAAAAATAAAGCACCTCAGCAAGATGGATAAATACCTTCACGAGTTCAAAGGGAAAACGTTCATGGAAAATACGATTGATTTTGGCACCTCCTGAAAGTTCCAGCGTATCAACTTGATCTCCTGATCCTTCAATTCTTTTTTCAAAGTCCACTGAAAACTGCTGTACCATCCTGAATGGCAAATGAAGGGAGGAAAGGAAAAAAAAAAAAACAAGCAAAACCCAGAACAATTTAAGCATATTAACTACCAACTCTTATTTCAGTACTATGCAACTAGTACTGCCTATTCAAACATATTTAGCAATTGCCAAAAGTATCTGTACAACTGATTCAGCCAAGTTGCCAACCCAGAATCCCTACCTACACACATCCCCCTGCATCCCTGCTGTCTTGCAGGGCAGTCTAATAGCATGATGTGAATCCAGTGCTGCAAAATTCGGAAGAGATTGGGAAGGAACTTCTTTTCCCCATGCCGAAAAGGCCAGCCCAAGAACCAGTACTATCATGGTGATGTGTCAGTACCACAAGCTCCATAGTACTTGGCTCTGCTTTGACTTCTGCACCAGGAGCATTCAGAAAAACCCACAGGAGAGTTCTCTCAGTCATGGAAAAGCCAAAGGTGATGTCCCTCTGTTTTTGCAACCAAAACATCTGGAGTAAAGTCCCAAGGAACTGTCTACTCTTTTGGACACAGTTGTTACATAAATAAGGAGTAAATCAGAGTCTCCATCTGGCTCAAGAAAGCCTCTCTAGTTCAGCTGATTACTTTCCCCTCTGAATTCCAAAGTTTTAATTAGAGAGTGAGTCCAGCCCCAAACTTACACATTAGCACAATCCAGTGCTCTTACCATCTATCCCAGAGAAATCAGAATGCTGAAAAGCTCAGAAATCAGTCAGAGCAGGAATGTGACAACAGGCATATAAGAGAGAAGACCTAGGGACATTTTACACTTCTTCCTTCACATGTTTCCTCTCTAAGAGGTAAATTTTATTTGCATATAAACACAGAGGGCTACAACTGAAGAAAAAAAAAAAAAAAAAAAAGGGAGAGCCAAAATGGCAGCTCTTTCAGGTGAAAGGATAGGCAGTACTGAGTATCCAGCATCCCTGGAAACAGGCCAAGGAAGGAAGGAAGCAGATGCAGCAAAGCAGCAGCAGCTACCTGGTGTTCAATCCACAACATCAGCATTGTCCTTTCTCCCTGGTGCTAAATCCACAATCAAGACAGGGCTGCAATTCCACCTGCACTTGATTCCAAGTCAGATGAACAGTGATCTCTGTTCCACAGCTGGTAGCAAAGTCTCATCAACAAGACTTATTTTGTGGATGAGACCCAAACTAGACAGTGACTTCAGCATTGAAAAATCAGTTCAGAACTGATGATGATAATACCCAAGAATTTGCCTCGCTGCTTTCTGAAAGCACACAAACTCTTACTGACAGCCCCTGCAGCAATGTCTTCGGTCTTGGGTGCACAAAATATGAAGAACAACCATCTTTGATCAATTGTGATCTTGCCATCTCTAGGTACTTTTGGACAGCCAACTTTTTATACTAGAAAAAGAAGCATTCTTTATTCTTCTTCCAGCCTCCTCATCTTACAGACTTCCAAGACAATGTCTCTCCCTTGCTTGAGGTCATCTTTTTGGCAGACAGAAGAATATGTCTACACACAATCAGAAGGAGTTTTTTACCTTTGATCATCTCTGCTGCCCATCTTCATGCCTTTTCCTTGTTCTGCTTTCCCCTTTTCTAGGATTACTAAAATTAATTTAGGGAAAATTCTGTTGAAATTGCAGAGTAAATAAAGTGTTCTGGAGCATCAAACACAGAAATCTTTGGAGCTTGTGTAAAGAATCCTTAACAATATCCTAATGTTTAAATTTAAACCAATCAGAAAGAAGGGGAAAAAAAGGCAAAACAAACCCATTCACAGTAGAAAAGCAGACAAAAGACACTCACTGCAACAGGGCTTTTGTTTTTCTGGTGGGATCTTCTGGTCTGAAGTTTTTGTATACCTCTACTTCATGTTCTATAGAAAGCAGCTGGCTCTGGAGTTTGCTTCTGAAAGCTGGCAGGGTATCCCGGATATGATTGGTAAGTTGCTAAAAAGCAAATAAAAGTCTTTTTATACTGTCAAAAAGATGAAAGCAGGAGCACAATCATTTCCTTCTGACTGCCAACCATATCAGCCATGACCTGTGCTAGTTTACCAGTTCCTTTTGATCTCTGATGCAATGGAGACTTTTAAAGAACAATTCAATACTCCTAGTGCACACAAAATTCCTTCATCCTCTCACTCGCTGAGCCCTGTTACTACACACCTGTTTAGTCGCACCTAAAAAAGTTACACACATCACATGGGTAATTTAAAATTACCACTCATCTCTCTGTGCTGATACCATACTCCCATTTTGCTGCTTTCCTTAAGAGTATTTCACAATTCCCTACATATTTGTTCAGCACAACAACTGCTTTATGCTACAGCCACAAGGCAAAGTGGGAAAGCACCCACAGCCTGTTTTTATACATATATATATATGTTTTAATATGTTAGGACAGCACTGTCTATGACTTACCTGTGCCATAAATTTCTAAGGTATTGTACGCATTCCTTAATTAAAAGCAAACTGGACTTCTTCCACTATGCCCCAAACCCTCTCCCAACCCCAGCCAGACAAGCTATACATTTAAACTGTCATACACCAAAAGATACAAACTCAAGTTTAAAGTTGCTCAGCAGACTGACAGGCACAAAATCAAAAGCTGGAGTTTCCCTGGAGCACCACCTTGTGGATACAAAGAAACTGAAATATTACCTGAAACACAATAGGTCCCCAATATCTTGAGGACAGAACTTATGTAGACCTTCCCGTATATAACATTCTACACACAGTAAAAGCAACAGAAGATCAACAGTTCGTACTGAAGTAGGTAAATATTGAAAACAGCTCTCAAGAAAGTTAATAGCACATAAAGAGTCAGGACAGACAAGACAGTTGAAAGGTAGGTGCAGCTTGTGTTTCAGTCTCAAAACTAAGACAGATGGATTAAACTTTCAAGATGTATAACAAGGCAAAACATTCTAAACGCAGAAAAAAAATGCAGGGTGCAAGGAGTTTCTTGTATCCTGATGAAGACTTTGGCTCTGAAGCACAAAAAAATGGCATTAGTAGTCTTTTTAAGCAAGCCCAGAGCATTTCCTAGCCTAGCTTTGCAGTTACAGCTGCAAAGTCACTGTAGCAAAAAATTAAGCAGATCAGCCATTTAGTTTTCTACTTTAACCAGGAACATTCCAGTGGTTTCCAGCTGCTGTCCAAAATGGACAAAGCCAGGCTGACCGGGTCTTCGTCTATTCCAGAGGAAAAGCTGCAATTTGACAGTGAGCTGGAAAAAACAGTATCAAGTTTGACTTGTAGGAATACCAAAAACACTGGGCAACTGACAACTTAAATATAACAATTGAGGAATAGGATGGTATACTTCCAGGAAGGGAAACAAATCTTGGTCTTGATGTTCATATTCAGTATTCTAAAGAACAGGGGAGTGCAGAACTGCCAGTAAAAGTCAGAAACTACAACTCACAGCAAGCTTTTGTATCTACATGCCATATATAGCTTTGTTTTTACCTTGTGCAAATTAAAAACACAAAGCAGGAAAGGATGAGTGAGGTTCAGAGAACAACTTCATTTTAATACAGTTTTTATATTGGCCCTATCATTACAAAGCTGCCTTCCACCACAAAGGTTTCAGGCCTTACCTGGTTTAGAACTTTCTGGAGATATGGTGTTCCCATCCGATCTGCCATGTGCCTGTAGGATGGGTGGGAAAGAAAGAATTTCCTTTCTGCTAGAAGAGCTGCTTTTATGTCCTTCTTCCCATCAATGTCTTTCTGGCTTCTGTTTACAACACCAATATAACCTAGAACAAGACAAAACCAATGGGTAAATCAATGCAGCTATTGCCTGAACCACTGAATTCATCTTAAATAGAACCAGACTGTCTCAGCTCAGACAAAACTTTCTAATTCAGGCATTTCAGATCATGTTTATAAGTAGAATAGCAACCTTAACACGACCTAAATTGTTCATTCTGTTTACATATAGCAGATAGACTTCCTTTTAAATCACCAATTCAAACAGAGAAATACCTGAAACTCTGGTGAAGCCCAAAGAAGCCACATCAAAAATAATCAAACAAACATCCAAAATGAAATTGAAATACACACACAGGTCTATGCACATAAATCATATGACATTAATAAAATACAAAAAAAAATTTCTTCTTATTTGCTGGACCAACTTGCTCCTCAGGAGGAGACAGTAAATTATCAATAAATTATAACTAGGAAAAAAATTTCTTGATATTATTAACAGAATGAGCAAATGTGGTAGTAGCTGCCAGAACATGGAAAATTTCTGACAAGGATCAAAACTGGTTTACAGTGAGATTACCAAAGCTGTGGTGTTTGCTTCTGTCACATGCAAAGAAAAAAAAAACACATTTTTTTGTTACAAGGAACCTGACAGAAAAGAAAAATATTGGCTAATGACGTGTGCTGGCATTACACTGCATATTCCAGAGGAAGCAAGGATTTTCCAGGTCCAGAAAGGATATTTTTAGCACAGCCACCTTTATGCTTGCTGAATAGATAACTGCAAAAAAAAGGAATACATCCAGTCCAGCATAACCTTTGATTCATCTCCAGGACTCCCAAACATCATCCTTATCCAAACCACTTTCTGGACTGCAAAGAGTAAAGGCAACTGAACATTCTCACCTCTACGAAGAGGGAGGAGTTTGTTTTCTAGAACTTCTCTTGCATCTGTTCCTTCATCCATCAGATCCAATTTTGTGATCACACCAATGGTTCTAAGACCTGACCAGAGTGGAAGCAGGAGGAAAAAGTTATTGAAGAATCATTTAGAGTCAGAAGAACAATTACACCTTACAATTATGTTACAACATATCTGTGCCCTTCTCAGATCTATCACACAATAACAGCACCAACTCAAGTTATGATATGTCTGAAAAAGCAGGAAACATAATTGCCAGTGCTGAAATGTGTTCTTCAAAACTCTTTAACAAGGCTCAGCATCCCTACAATATGACTGTATAAAATATATGATGTAAGTATCCAGAAATCTCATCAGCACCATCCCCTATTTTTCCCAGTACTACAAAAATTCATAGTTGACCACTGTTGCACTTGCTTATAAGAGATAGTGACAGCATTTTAAAAATTCATTTACAGCAGCATTACCCAAACAATACTGAGCTAACAAACAGTTATATTGTGATGCTGAAGATCGTGTGAGAATGTAACTAGACCTCTATATTACATTTTATAAATTACAGAATTTCCCACAAGAGTTGGTCTGTTGTTTTCAATTATGTTGTTACACTTGAGAACAAAAAGGGGTGACACTCAATCCTGCTTACCCTGAGGGTCCACTTCTTTTGCCAGCTTCAGGGCATCTGAGTTGGCCAGGTCAGTGTTAGCTGGAGTCACAGCCAGGATCAGGCAGTTCTCCCGAGAGATGAACTGCATTATCATGTCTCGGATCTGCTGCTCAATGTCTGGAGGCTGATCCCCCACTGGTACTTTAGTGATTCCCGGCAAATCAATAAGGGTCAGGCTTAAGACTACATGGACAACATGGATCATAAAACTGGTTAGAACACCACGCAGACAAAGGGGTCAACACAGCTATGGCTGCACACAAGTTTTGGTCACATAAAACCCCACAGAACTACCTGTACAGATAGATAAACATGTCACCAGTTGTCAACACTTCAAACAAAACGTCTGACAATCTGCAAAGATTTGCTTCCCCATTGGTCTTACATCTCTGGATTTACTAGTACTATTTAATATTTGAAATATTGCAACTGATATAAAATGATACTTATATCAAATATCCTTGAGGGCTCTAAGACAAATTAATATGGCTTTCTGAGCTTTGTCCAACAACATGTGCACAGGCAACAGACCACTCTCATTGCTTCCTCCAAATAAACCAAAACAGTTGTTTGGATTTTTTTTTAAATATAGTGTTTCTCTGACCATGTTTTCAATCATGTCTGTAATTAAGAAATTCCCAAAAAACAATCAATAGCCAGCCTAACTTATATAGCAAAACTGTTGTTAAGGGGCTTGGAGATATGTTGTTGGAGTTTTTTTGTTGTTTTTCTTAAATCTGTAACATCTTCGGGAAAGTCAGAAAAATTAAAAAATTAATCTATTAAGAAAACCTGGTTTGCTTTGGTTTGATTTCCCTAGTAAGGGCCACAGTGCCAACTAGAGGCATCCTGGCTTGGGGTAAGCATCCTGCTCCTGGGGTAAGAGGGCATCCTTTAGACAAATGAGAAAAATGCAATTCCTAGGAAGGAAATACCAGAAGTGTATTTGGAGTCTGGTTGATATAGACAGCCATGGCTGAACTAAAAGATTGATCCTAATTAAACAAAGCAAGAGCAATAGGTAGGAAATTTTCACTCTCTCCTGGAGTCAGTATGTTCAACAAACAAGCTTTGAGGCAGGGGATTTAGTTGAGCTTCTCGGCAGCTAGAAAAATCACATGCTTCAGCCAAATGCACCACTTTTGTCCTATATCAAAGACAAATTCAATGGAAAACATTTTCTCTAGATTTAAACTGGGCAGATGGCAACCAGAGGAACCAACTTTGATATATACAGGGGGCCTTCACCAGAAAGCAACTTCAAACACTCTTATTGTCTGACTATATTTTTAGTGACAGCAAACAATAAATTTTCAGTAAGGCAGGGAGACACAGAGACTTTCTAGATCAGGGAATTCCTCTGGAGAGTGCCAAAAAGAAGTTTTGTTACTAAGTCCCATTACTGGTCTTTACTAACTGAGCCTCAAACCTTTTCTAGCCCAGATCAGGCAATAAGAACAGATGCAAAAGGTGATGGCTACACAGACAGAGCTACATAATATGTTTATATGACATAAATGTAAAGTAGAATGATTTTACTTACCATGTGGAGAATATATTCTTAAATTAATAGGAACTGAAGAAATGCCTTTGTTCATTCCTGTTACTCTATCTGTTTCTACTTCAATTTCCTGACGAACTTCATCAAAATCAGTAAATTTCTTCCCTTTGCAGTGTAGAAATTCAGCATACTCTGTCAAGAATATCAATAACAACTCTGTTTCACAAGCTCATTGACTTGCACACCCACTTTCAAGCCCCCAGTGTTCTTCAGATGTGTGGGCACAAGAGTTGGTCATCATGGCTATCGGAAAAGCATTATTATGACTGCACGTATGAAAACCAGCCCTCAACAAGAAAGGCTCAGTTAAAACTCAAGTTGACTGGGTATGATTTACTGCTCCTGTCTTAAGCACATCATCTTCTGGAACAATTGAATCTTTCAATTAGATGCCATTTATAGTAATGGAATAGGGAACAGATTAAGAACGAGATTCTGAGTTTTCATCTGATCTCATTTGCCTGTAATACATCCTAAATGGAAAAGTAATTCAAATTCTGTACCAGGAAAGATTTTTAGCATTTGCTTCAAAAACTTACATCCCATGTTACACACAAATTTAGTAAAGGAATTCTATAAAGTTTTACAAGTTCAAAATGAAATAAGATCACTTAAGAATATGGTAATATTTTTAATACAGCTTCTCGTTTCCTATAAGTGTCCTGTAGTCTAAATAGGAATCATGTTTAAAAGTTTGCAAAAGTGTCTATAGAAATAGCAGTGATTTTGCTGAAGTGGGCGACACAAATAATTCCCAAGCCTTTAATTTCATATCAGTTGCTGTTTTACCTTAGAAGAACATTGACCAGGAATCACAGACAGATAATTTGTTAAACCCAAACTTGACACTTAGTCCCTGTTTTGACTTTTGAATCCAAATACTGATACTAATACTGCAACCTTTTGGTTGCCTGCGTAACCAAAAGCACATCCCAGGATTTTAAAATGGGCGTTTTTTCCTTCAAACAGAACACAAAAGTTTATCTACATAGTGAGGCTGCCATCAGGAATGATGACATAAACAGCTATTCCAGACACCAGATCACATCCTGTCCCCAGCAGGTTGGAGCTGTAGGACTGGGAAAAGATTGAAAAGACTTGTGCACATTCCAGGTTGTTTCATCCTGCAATCCCAAAGCTCCCTTCAGAAGTTTCTTCCCCAGAAAGTGTTACTGGGTAACAAGCCCAGATAGTCAGTGCAAAGAGCTTGCTTGGTACTCAAAGAACAGCAGCTGAGAACACTAACTGTGAGAATATGGACTAAAAGAGGACCTTATGTGCCAGTACTGAAGCCTGTTCCCCAGAAGTCACTTTGTTACTATTACTGACAGAGCTGTTAAAAAAGTAACAAATAGTCAACAGTGCAAAAAATAGTTAAAGCAAACTGACAGAAATAAAGGACAGAGTGGAGGGGAAAACATCAAATACCCACCTGTCTGTGCTACAATACCATAATCCCTTCAGATTCAGTGTGTGAGTAACAGGGGAAACTCACCCCTGTTCAGACAAGAATACATTGCTTATTTTAAAAACAGGAGAGCACCTAAAAATAAGCACCTTATTTTACATCCTTTTTTCAGCTCCAGCAGCAAAATGACAATGAATGGGAGTTTTGTTTCATTGTCCACTGTTTATTAAGAAAAACCCAGGGAATATTCAAATATTTCAAAAAGAAAAAATAACATGGTGCACAAAATAAAATACCTCCGTTGAAAATTTACATTTGTAAAATTTGTCATCTTAAGGTTGGCAAATAGATACCTAACGAATAAAAGAGCTGACAAGTGGTTCATATTTTATCCCACTTCTCCATGCACAGCTCCTGGCATAAAACACACATATTCTTCTTAGTTATTTTCCCCCCCAGTGGATCCTCAGCTTTTCTCAGGAAATGATTTCTAAATCCAGTAATTAATAGTTGGTGCCCAGCTGTAATCAGTAGACTCGGTAGCCAAGGAAGCTTTTCTCTTTTTCCCACTTCACACTCAGTAATAAACTAATTATCTGACAAGGCTTCAAAGCAATCCAAATAAAAATGTTTGCTACTTTTTAGCTGGGTTCATGTTTATCAAAACTCCTCGCTCCTGGTGCCATCTGTGGTGCCAGCAGGGCTGAAGGAATAAACTCCATGGTGGTTCCTAACCTGTGGTGCCACACGCAGCCTACGGAATAAGAATTCCAAGGGACAAGCAGAGCTTTGTTCTGCTCCTTTCAGCCCTCAGCCTGTCCTTGGCAGTGATGCCTTCAGCCAGGCTGGAGAAGCACATGCTTTAATGCAATCTTCACTTTCCAGCTTTCACGCACAGAAGAACACTAGGAAAATGTTGTATTTATGTTTCTGTGGGAATGGACACAAAGCTTGGCAAGAAAAAGTGATCCTGCCTGACGTCTAGCTTTCAGACATGTATTTTTGGTATAAAATTGAAGTTACATTAAGAGAAAGAACAATTAGATACAAAATTAGAACCCTCCTTGCATGTAAAATAACTCTTTTTTTCCCCCAGACTCATTAAAAGCACCTTGGATAACATAAAATGAAAATGCTACCATAGCACCGTTCCTTCAGTGCATCCACAAGTGATTAATTATCTCTTCAGTTTTGATTAAATTAGACAAATCATACAAACGAGTGACAGGGGATCACATCTTTTAAAATGGTCTTTATTTTTCCTGTCAGTTACATCTCTGTATGCCTTTATGATTTAATCTAGCACAATGATATATTGTTATGAGCACTAAAGAGCCATTGCTGTTCTCAAACTATATAAATTATATAAACACTTGAGATATTTCATAAATTTGTCTCTAAGCTAAAGAGAGCCAAGGGACAAGGATCAGCCCTTAGGAATACACGAGGGATGTTTTGGAAAACATCCCTGACCCACATCAGGCTGAGCCCAAGAGCTTACAAAGCCCAAAGATTTCACTCCATACAGAATAATCTGTTACTAGAGGTCAGGAATTTGCCAAGATCAGAGAGCTGGATTCAGAACTGCTCCCAAACTGATTTCAAACAGAGTTCCTCCAAGCTGGTGGCAGTATCCAGTGTAGAGTACTCAAAAGGGATTGAAAGTGTTCCAAAAAGTTGTTCATTAAATTGTAGGCCTGTAGCAAACATTTTAAATATAGGCAGCACAGGAGGAGTATCTGCTATTACTGCACCTTCTGTCTGCCCCTTGGGGAGATATCACTCAAGCAACCACACTTTTTACCTTCAATAAAGCATCTCCCAAAGCCTCAGAACTCTTTCCAAAAGAGTTATTTCAAGAGGATGTTTTAAAAACACACAAATAAACATCATCAGCCAAAGTACTTCACCTCTTCTTTGATGATGGACAGCTTTTTCTGAACAAAGTAAATGCAGTTAAGTGAATCTGGACCATAGCAAATCATTCAATAGTGCTTCCTTGAAAAGAGAGGAAGTATCAAAAGCCCTTGTTGTTCATACAATGTACAGTCCCTCTTCTGCTTTGCCATTTCTGTAGCTTTTCTAACAAGCTGAAGATGAAATACTTGAAACTGAGTTATTCCACTGCAACCTTCAAGCAGAAAGGCTATCAGAAATAGAAGTACCCGGCGTTTCCTGAAGATAAAAAATCCTGGCAATGCAGAGAATTACAAGAATATCATAGCACAAGATATTGAACATGGAAAACAGTGCAGATCTGATGAAGTACCTACCACAAGATAGCAGGTCATGCTCTTAGGAACCAGTGAAATGGTTCATTAGAAGGGTAAACACTCGTACCAGAGGAGGAAAAGCATTCTTTTGGATGCAATAATCTTCCACATCCTTGGAAGTTTTTGTTTGCAGAAGGAATTTCCCTCTGTTCTTTCAACCATTTATAAGGATGCTGCTTTCTATAGTTCCAAGCCATCACACAGCCCTCCTCTATACATTTTTTCCTAAATTTACAGAGGCAGAGCTCTCTCCTTCCCAGGACTGAGGAAAAGCAGAACCTTGTAAGATTGCATTTCTGTGCTGCATCTTGTACAATGTTTACTTCTCTATTTCACAGCAGCATGACATTAATGAATTTCACTCTGTCAGAGATTCACTGTGAGCCCCAGGTCCTTTTCTGAAAACCAACATTTCCTCAAATACCAGCCTTTCAGTACAGCAAAAAACCACATCCCAGCTGAATTGCTTCTTACTTTGGGGATATTTCTCTTCTTTTGCAAGCAATTTGAATTCCAATTCTGCCCACCAGTATCTGTCATATTCTTGGTTGTATTTGCCAAACACCAACTTAATAAACACCCTCCATTCTGTTATCTTATCAGTGATACAAAATACTGAACATGGCCTGGAGGGGTGTCCCACTCCAAACAGCTGTGCATCCATCTCACAGGAGTCCTTGCTAAATCATGGCTCCCAAGATTGCTCATGGTATTTTCAAAAAAAAGATTATTTGAAAACCTTTACTGTAGCCAAGGTAAGATACCACCTCACTTTAATTTACAAGCCTGCTACCCTGTAATAAAAAAATGTTTTGCACTGATATGACAGAGATATTTCCCTTGATGAGTTTGTGCTGGCTGCTGTTCATCTCAAATACTTTTCAGATTGTTCATAAATAACTACTCAGATTTCTTTCGCTTAAAAGTGAACTTTGACTGATTGTTCTGTCACCTTCCTTTATTATCTTTGTGAAGGTGATATCTTTATCATATATAGAGCCATTTTCCAATCTTAAGGAGGGGATTGCATCTTTCCTAATGTCACTGAGCACCAGTCTGGGATAAAGGAAACAAAAGCTTCTAGGCAAACCCACTTGTAAAACCAAGTATTTGTGGGTACCATTAATTTGTCCCAACATGAGCTGAAGCTCAAATCCCATTTTGAGGGTTCTGACAGGACAAGTGGCTGAGCCCAGCAAGCCATCCTGCCAGACCTCAGCAGTCACTGGGATGAGCTCAGATCACCAGTACAGACAGCAGCACCTGGGAGATTTGCAGGTGCAAAGGAACATCTGCAGTCTCTCTGACCCGACCCAAGCTTAAATTCAGGTTTCAGACCAGCAGCACTGTCTCTCCTCCAGGAAGTCAGTACTCTTTGCGGGATGAGCCTTTCCTTAGCTCAAAAAGGGGTCACGCACCATTACCATCTCTTCCTTCTGCTGGTGGCACATTTTAGTTTTGGGGTACACACCTCAGTAATTTGATCTCTCCAGCATCCCTGTTCATCATCTGATGAGAGTGGGATGCAGGACATGGCAGCCACTCTCTGCCTTTCCTCCCTATAAAGTGCCCGTTCTCTTTCCTGCAATTGGCACTGTGGCATTTTTCCAGTTTTTGTCCCTGAAGACCTCCAAATGCCTGCCATCAATGAAGTCTCTAGGATCATTTGTGTTAGCTGAAATAACCAATCTAAATTCTTTTTATATTTCTTTTTCTGTTCAAGGATTGGTTTTGCCACCAGATGGCAACAGAAGATGGCTATGAGTGAGGAGTAGTCTTGCAAAACACGAAATTTGGATTAAAGCTCAACAACCTCAACAGAAAAGAGCATCTGCAAGACTTCAGAAAAAATCAGAATGTCTTTTGAACCTTATGATTTAATTTCCACTTAGTATTCTAATCAACAGAACTCAAACAAATGTGGGTATTGTAAATATGACTCATTTCTCTAACAAATGTCCACCTCAGCAAAGAATTTCCAAATCTGTTAATCTGCTGAAGCAAGAAGAAAATCTGAAATTGCCCCAAAAGCAGTTACCCAAATAAGGAAAATAACTCTCCTAGAGCCAGGATATTTAAGATGTAAATAACAAATACCAGGATTTATACAGCAGGCAATGGATTTTTAACAAAGAGAAGACCTACTACTATGGCTCCACATATTTTTTTGTTGGCACTGCTGTTCAAAAACAATGTGCTACCTAATCTCTAAGAATCTAGTCATTATCTCACCTCAGAGGCAGAAGAAAGCACAGCAAGAAGAACAGATTGCCTAAGGTTATACAGAATGTGTGGCAGCAGAAAGAAAAAAAAACCACAAACAAAGCCCCCAACAAAATGAACAACAAACAAAAAACCAACAAAAACACCAACCCATCCCTCAAGATCTCAGAAATTTCAAGTCATTACCTTCTAAAGCTTACTTAGCAGCACCACTGAAAATATCTATTAACTCAAACAAAAACCATTTAATCTTACTGCTGTATTAGATAAAAAAACACCAAGGTAAGAACTATACTCAAAGTAGTGAAACAAAAACTTCGGATGTTGAAGAAATAAGTTTGAATGTAAAAATTAAGGAACACCAACTCAAAGGAAGAAAAACCCACCAGCTCCCAAGCACACTCGAAATTCTCATCCCAGGTCATCTGTGCACCAACACTTGCATCTTAAAGACACACAATTTCTCACATTATCAAACTCAGAGAAAAACACTCAAAACTAATAAAGACTGACTTGTTGCTTGCAATATTTAATTAAAAACTTTGTATTTGCCTTCAGTATTTCAGCAGAGTACAAATTTGCAATGAATGTGGAGTGCAAATGCTAGAAAGCCATTTAGGAATTGTACTGGTACCACGAAAACATGTCAGTGACTGAAGGAGGCCAACAGGTCACTGTGAAATAGCTTTGTACAAACTACACAGAACTTCTAAAATAGGTAAACTAAATAAACACCTCATATTTTCCACGTCTCTCATGAGATGCATTTCTTACTATTGTTGTTTAATGTTACTAAGCTCTTTACCCAGATGTGTCAGGTCTCTCAGGTGCTGGAGGATCCCTGGTAACCCCTCCCAACCAATTCCTGCTGCACCCTTCCATGCCATGTCTGACCTAATAATGGATGGGCAAAGCTTTCTCTTACTTTGATGTGCACAAATGCCTCCTCTGCTAATTTTCATCTCTTAGTGAAGTGACTCGAAGCTTTAACCTCCTTTGTCAATCAAATTCACATTCCAAAACTATTCTCAGCCACTTCCAAAATGTTGCTGAAGTATGTTGTAGTCAGCTGTGCATGCCTACATAGAAAGTGCCCCGTCTCTCACTAGGAATACTCCAAGATTAAGAACAGTTACTTTTAAGACTCAAGAAAAATCCTAGGATTAAAAATTAGTTTTGTTTACTACAGCAACAAAAAGCTGATACAGCCCTCTAATTATTCTGTAACATTTTGGATAATTATGGGCTTCATAGAAATCAGCCCAGCATCTGCTTCCTGTAAAAGAACACTGTGCTTCTCTAAGCAGTTTTCTTTATTTTCTTTTCTTAAAATTAGTTCACAAAGATAAAGGTGACTTAAAAGATAAAGTTACTTGGAATTTCACCATCAAAAACAACAACAGTGGAACAAAGTTTAAAGAAAGTAACAAACTAATTAAAGCTTGCATTTTAAAGGTCTTGGCATTTAATTCCTAACAAGAACTACACAGCATTTCCCAAAGGGAGAAATAAACCTTGACATCCAGGAAACACAAAATTAGGCTGAAACTCAGCTCTCCTGAAGTTTTAAAGTTTTTTGTTGTGTTGTTTAAGCTATAAAGAAGAACTAACTTTCAGCAGAGAAGGTACCTGTGCGAAACCTAGAGGCCTACCTAAAGGCAGTAATACTTTGGGAACATAATAATGAGGGCAAGCAGATAGAGAAAAACCCTAAACCAAGGGACAGCGATGATTTTACAAAAGAGGTCAGCACAGAGCACTCAAGGGTATGTTTAGGATGGGTGTCAATGAATAAGTATTTAACCACTTGAGGTCAGATATAAGACAGGTCACCTCAGTTCAGTCTTTTTGAAAGGATTCAAAAAGTTCAAAGCTTTCATTTTCTTCTGCTCTTGCATGGTGCTGGAAAAGTCAGCTGAAGACTCTCCACAGCTAAGCCTCATTCGTGCATTTCTGCATCATCTGTCAGAGGCCAAAAGCCAGAGCCGCAGAAATGGCAAGTGTTCATTCCTCCAACTAAAACAAATGCTAACA
The DNA here is from genome assembly GCF_015832195.1 of Motacilla alba alba. NCBI lineage: Eukaryota > Metazoa > Chordata > Aves > Passeriformes > Motacillidae > Motacilla > Motacilla alba. Next base: position 29,249,119 of record NC_052023.1, read on the forward strand.
CATACCATATATAAAACACTATAAGAGTATGACACACTTGACAATCCCAACGTTCTTAAGCTGAGCATGCAGAAATCCCAAATTCCACTGTTTTTCCTTTCTCTTCCACGGTGTAAACACCATGGAAAATTTTATAGAGGCACTGAAAGTACGATGGCATTTTGAAAGCAGTAATTCAGAAAACACCCTGAAGCCCAAGCAGACTGCAGTCTACCTCCCTGTTGAACACTGTGAAGACCTTCAGGAAAGAAATACACACAAAAACTTAATTATATCTCTGACACAGGGACAGACTAAAGTTTTACAGGCAGCTATAATTTTGGTTTTTTCCCCAGTTTCATCATGGTACATAATTCAAAGACCACTTTTTGTTTCAGTGCTGCTTTGGATGTTATTTCGTTTCTTCTTTTACTGTTTTGAGCAGAAGTAAATAGCAAACCAGTGATTTTTGCTGCTTTTGATATTGATTTAGAAGTAACAACACCAAAAACTGGAATGATGGTGAACCATAACTGCTTTTAGATATGCCAGGGAACTGAGCTACACCACAGCAGATCAAGTGCCCCATGGAAGAGTACAGAGTGGTGAATTCTCATGAAAGATCTCAATGTGTCCCATAGCTTAGTGGTGCACCCAAAAATATTTATATTTTTGACCAGACAAATACACAGAACCTTTTTTTCCCCCAGTCCACTTTCTGCCCTATTTAGTGTAGTGAGCCCAACCAAAAAAGACAAGTTCTGAAAACAGCCTGTGTGGAATCAAATCTGTGTGCACTGGAGCAAGAGTTAAAGGTAGAAGTGCAGCAATTTTGGTGTGTTAACTAATACAACTGCAAAGCTCATCAAGAAATGAATAAATCAAAGCTAATTTCCAAAGCATATTGCATGTAATGATGTGGATTCAATTCACTATGTACTCTAGGATTTAGACATTATCATTTTCCCACAATGGGAAATGTGATAAGTTGGTCCTGAGCATACAATTTCGGAGCAGCAGCCCTTTGTTCCAGACAGTCTGATGGCATCTTCCTTCACATTGCTCATGTCTTCTTAGAGAAGTTTTTTCTCCTGCTGAAGTACATCAGCACTTTGTCCAGGCATTGACCCAAAAAGAGGAAGAGATTACCTGTTTTGGCAGTGATGAGCTGCAGGACCAGTGGTCGTCTTGTCACAATTCCAGAACCTCGTGGAAGAAAATCCCTAGAAACATTAAAAAATAGTTACTATCCAGAATTAATGTGCAGTTACGTAAGATATTGGACTAATTTGGAACCTCCTCTACATGAAAATGGAAAGGTGGTGTGGCTAGATTGATAGCAAACACTCCTATAAAGTAGGGTTGTTAATTTTGGTTCAAGGCAGTAGTCGGTCGTTACATATGAGACAAATGTGTATTAAAGCTAAATTACTGTCCCAGGGCATCCCCAAGCCTCCTCAAGACCATCACATGTAACATCTCACCTTGCACAGTAACAATACCTGAAGCCATGCCCAGATTTACCCAAATGATTCTGTCATCACTGCACACTTAATCTGAAGAGGATCTGGACACAGGAATACACACCACACGAAAGCTCTGGACAAACCAAACTGGCAGCACTCTGCACTACTCCTTCACATACTCAACTTCTGCCCGTTCAAATCCCCAAATAACTTTTCCACCAACACATCTGCCCAGAAGTTCCTCAGTGAAAGCAGAACACCAGAAGTCCTGTGGGATAGAGGGAGAGACCAGAAAGGAAGCAAGAAAACAAAAGTACCAGCTCTACCATGTCATTATGCATCCCCGTGGGCCTTTCCATGTCTCTAAAGACAGGCAGACTCCTTATGCAACTGGAAAGAAAGAAACCCAAAGCAAAATAACACATTTTTCTCAGTGTCTTCCCCAGTTGCAAGACCTATTAAACATTTAAAAACTATGAGATAAGGTTCAGTGAAAGGCTTTGAAAAGTGTTTCCTTCAAATAAGCATCTTTGGAGAAATAAAATTCAGGGGTAAACAGAGTTTCACAATCAGAGCAAGCTCATCAAAATCTCCTCATTTTTCCTGCCTCACAAGGGATGTTGAATCACTTTCCTGCCTGCCTCAGCAGCACTGCAAACTCACCTCTCTGGCTCAGGTGAAAAGCAGTGCAGCAAAGGCTTAGGGCAGGAATTTTCAGTCCAAAGGCAGGGCTGCTCTGGGTGACTGTTACACACCTAAGTGCCTGTACAAAGGTGAGGCGGGAATGTGCAGTGTCTTTGGGAGGGATGGGGAGAAGGTCAAGAGGCAGAGGAACAAAGCACAGCCCTGCCAGCCCTTTAGACACAACTGCTCAGATGGGTCTGCTCCAGCCACTTGGGAAATCACCTCTTGCCTATAACAACCACTGAGGATCTTCACACTGACCTTGCACTACTTAATGGAAGCCTGACTTTCTCAGCTCCCTTAAAGGCTGCACACAAACCTGCATGGTTTAAAACAGGCCTTGAGGGTACATCTATGAAAAATAAGCCACACAAATACCCAGGATATTATTTGTGCAAATCAGAGGATATTAGGTCTGAGCAGTTCCAGGCCAAGACAGGCTCAGGAACACAAAAGTGAACCTCTTTCCAGAAGCACCAACAAGGTGACAAAGCTTCAGCAGAAAAGAAACACAGCATCTCTACCTGTGATAGGAGTATTGAAGGTTTCCTTCCTAACATCTGGACATTAAAAAAAAAAAACCCCAAAAACATATGCAAGCAGTTCTAAGGCTCTGAGGAACAAGACCACCTGCCCTGTGCCCCACAGCACTTTAGAAGTCCCCAGCATTTTGAATGAAACAGTGTTAATTTGTAGCTAAATTGCTTTTCCCCTTCTCAGTATTTATTAATGTGTGCTTACAGAGGGATTACTCTGCAAATTAAAGCACACCATAAAGGGGGGGTTGTTCAAACACAAGCTGACTCATTAACTTCCCTACTCAAACTCAGACCTGCAGGCAGAAGTACAATTAATTAGGAATTCAAGTAATCTCTAAAGCAAAGATACTGCAAAAACATCAGGTGTACTGATTCAAATCTGCTGTGATGCTTTAGAACACTTGAGACAGCAACAGCACAGAGGAATTAGCTTAAAGAGATGCCAAAGGCCTTCAGAAAGGTCTCTATCATAATTTCAGTATCTACTAATGGAGAGAAAGCTGCTCCTCAATGAACATCAACTGCTACTTTCTCATGGGGAAACAGAAAATAATAATGGGAACATGGTCATACTTCTGTATGCACTGAAATGAACACAGCCCAGGAGACAGCAAATTAAGATTAGGATTACAGTTTCATACATTGGTTTTCAAGCATTTAATATCTGGGTTTTTTTTTTAATAAATAAATAAATGTATATATATATATATATATATATAAGGTAAAATGAATTGCCACTCAGGACAAAGTGGTCACCTAAACCAGTGTCCTCTACAGCACCACAGGAGACAAGAAAATCCTTTGAGGAGTCAAAGGCTGAAAAGATTTATTGATTTTCTGCTTCAGACTAAGCACATTCAGCGATAAAGAACACTGCATTAATGCAGCTCCCCGTGTACACAATGTTCACCCTTCCTCAACAGCAAAATTACAAAGAAAGGTTAAGACAACAATTTTCCTTCAGAACATGTTCTTAATATGCTCAAAAGTGATGGCATTCTCTACCCCTGTCCAATGAGCTGAACTATTTTCTGTTCAGGCAAACATCAGCAGAGAGAGGTTCCTGCTTGGTGACAGGGAGAGCTGTGTTGATCACATAACAACTCAACAGTGCAGCAGCAGGACATAAAACTTCTGCTACAAATGCACAGTTTGAAGAGGGAAGAAGTTAAAGAATGAGTCTCCCCCACCATTTAACCACTGAATGGGTGTTTTACCTCTCTGAAAGAGACACTGACATCAATCTGCCCACAAGGGTAGGGATTTATTTTTTAACATTTGAAATTTCAGCTAGAAAGCAACGGCACCTGTGTGCATTCTCTGTACAGCTCAAATCAGGTGTTACAAATAAATACATAAACTCTACTTACAGAAAAAAAAAAAAAAACAAAACAAAACAAAACATTTTTTTAAACACACACAGAAATGTAAGTCAAATCTGAAACAGAGCTTGCACATCTTTAGGAAAAGCAACATAGTACCACACAGCAGGGAATCAGATTAAATGCTGCACAACTGCTTCTGCAGAAATGCTGCTCTGACATCCACAGGACAGGAGGCAGCTCCTCTTCCTCTTGGGGCAGAAAGCATTCTCTAAAGGTTTGTTTGCAGCGCTGAATGAAACAACTCTGTATCAGAAATGGTCCCACAGCTTATACAAGTAACAGCAGCAAGAAATTGTATCAGAAATGGTCCCACAGCTTATACAAGTAACAGCAGCAAGAACGACAGCAGGAATGAACAGAGCCAAGTCTCAAAGGCTCCTTCTGACCAAAAGGACAATGCCCCTCCAGGTCCTGATGGCAGACTCTAACATTCTTCTAAGACTTGAGACAGCTGCTATCCACACCTTTTGGCTGGCACATACACATCTGTTCAGTGAAAGCTGGGATAAAAAATTCACATCAGAGTTGAAGCAGCTGCAAAGAAATCCATCTAGGAAAATATTCATGCCTGAGAATTTGTGCTCAAAGACACCAACAAGGGGGAGAAAAGGCTGTTTCCTGCGGTGGGGGCAGTGAGCCTGGGAGCACCTGTGTGCACAACTGCAGGACCACTTAAAAATGAGGAGGTGCAGGTGAGGAGAAACACATTGGGAATGAAAGCCCTGCTCCTTCAAGAGACATTCATCCTGCATTAAGATTCCAACTACTTTTACATCTTCACTCTCAGAGCATTCTCAGCACAAAGCACTGAGCTGACAGCAGCACTACTGGCTCAGCAGCAGTGACAGGACAGCCCATCAGCAAGGCCCGGCCAGGGCTGAATTTATCAAATGCAAAGAGGAGGCAAACAGCCAGATCTGCCAGGACGGCCCTTCAGGAACTTGTCAATCTTAGAATGCACTCAGCTGTTAGAATACCCTTAAATACTTTCAAAACCAAAGTATTTTCAGGGCTAAAAAATTTTTATCCTATAAAATTACTCATGTCTTCCTATTTATTAATTTAATTTTATTTATTTATTCTTTATTTAATTTAGTATTATTTATAATACTATATATTACTGCATAGCATAAGCTGTGTTGTCTTCTCTAGCACTGCTCATTTCCAGTATCAGAGATCTAGACAAGTGTATCTACTAAGTTTCATATATACTGTTTTTTTAATGCATAAAGGAACATACAGCAGCTTGAATTTGACTTGCTAAAAGCCAGGTCTTAAACTTATGCCACAGGATGGTGAAATACGTTGGCCATAGCAACACTTCAGCAGTTTCTAATAACAAGCCAGTCTGGGCTTTAGGGTGAAACAGTAATTAGAACATTCATTAATTGAAGAACCTCATAAAAGAGATGGAAACTTCAGGAAGGGCAGAAACTGTAGGGAAATGCTGAAAAGCAAATTAGACGGGCTCCTCAGTGAGGTGGTCTCATCACAATGCAGGACTGCAGCTTACACAGGAAAACACATCAAGCAAATCAACATAATGTGTTTCAGGGGGATTTCCAGGGAGAGTCTCCACTTAGGAGACCTTTAGCACACTAACAGTATTTATTATGTTAAAAAAAAAGACAATATGAAACTAAACAGAAAAATACCCAGTTTGTGTGAAAAGTGATGATGCATCACTGTTTAAAACTTATTTGTAGTTTCAAAATAATAACTTTTGCTTTTCTTTGCCAGTATAGGGCTGAGAAATGTCCTGTGCTTAGATCAGTTCCATGGTCAGTATCACACAGGATAAATGGCAACTCATTTACATCAATATCAATATAATTAATTCATACAAAACATAGGGGGAATCCAGGAAATCAAATAACCGAGAAAAATGTCAATGATTACACAGTAACTGCATTAATTAAAGAGCCACGAACAATTCTAATTGATAGTGATGAATTGTTAAAAAAATCAGAATTGCCTCCAAAGTAAAAGCCTCCCCATTTCTCACAAAGCACAGAAACACGCCAGGCTCAGGACAAGAGCCAGAGCTGTCTTACAGAGGAGCAGAAATGACCCATCTCTTTCATTGTGCCAGACACCATCAGCAGTGGCACAAGAGCTCTCCCACTAACACAAAGGCCATCCCAAGACCCCAAACCACCCTCAAATGCAGAAAGGCCCTGATCCATCAGCAGCTAATAAAACAACAGTGCATTGCTAGCACTCCCCACAGGCTTTTATTCCCAAGTTTTGCCAAGAAATGCAACACGGCTTTAATTGCAACAGGAAGCAATTGTGCTCAAAGTCAAAAGTTTTCCCGGGCCTTTTTCCAGCAGTGTTTATTGTTTTACACAACTCCAGCCTGGCACACCAGGAGCACTTATGGCCTGTATTAGCAGCTGAATGACCATGCCTTGTGCAAGAGACCACACAGTTTCACAGGAACACTGACACATGTCCATACAGCATCTCCAAGTTCTGTGGAAACACACAGAGGTACTCAAAAAGCTTTCCTTTTTCTTCCATTTCTCGTAGTTAGCCTCAAAGCAAAATGCTAAAAAACTCCAGAAACAGGAAAAAGCATGGTCCAGTGTAAGCCTGAGCATGGGAGGCATGAAACATTTCTAACTTCTTTCATCAGGTTTTAAAAACCCACAAACCACACCCAGGTAACTTGCAACTGGAGAACTCTTAATGCTAAAAATATACATCTGCAGACCTATTTTGCAGATTGCTCATTCTATCTCACCTGCTCCTGTGCTCACCAACCCCACAGAGATCCAGCTGCAGATCCTTCACTCACTTCTAATTCATTACAAAGCAAGGCATGTCCAAGAGATGGGAAATGTACTTTGCATTTACACAGAGGCCTTCTTAGGAATTAAGTCCGTGAGATTTGTCACCGCCAGCACTTCAAGTGACAGTGCAAAGATAACCCTAGGACACGTTCTCAAGAAGTCTCAAGAGGCACTGCCTCACTTGTGCTTTGATGTTCTCAACCACGTGCCTTTTAAATTCAGTAACACAGCAGTGTTTCTCCATGACACTGAAATTTGGCCAGGTATGCTGCTCCTCATCAGCTCCAAGTGCAAAGACCAGTTCTCACTGTCAGTCACCACTTGATCCCTCATATCCTCTCATTAATTACAGAAGGATAAATGGTTAATTGTTTGGCACAATGTCTGTCAATCAAGGGTCTCCCACAGCAGTGTTCAATGGCCTAGCATAATGGGCCTTACAGGAAGATGTACAAGACAATTAATCTTCATGATACCTATCTTAATTAGGCCTACCAGGCATGCTAAATGCATTTGAGAGGCTGTGGATTTTTAGTGATCTCAGATGTATCAGCTCCTGAAGCTCTGTACTGACATTTCCAGGGTATTTTTTGGAAACCACACAGCATAGATGGCTGGTGCTTAGCTCATGTTTGGTCTCAGTTTGCAGCAACCATTCTTTCAAGGTAAATCTTCCTTCCACTGATGGATCATTTTAATTAACCTGCTCAATCAAGCACAGTAACTACACATTCAGCCCATGCAGTGTGTGCAGGGCTTTAGGGGCAAATAAACAGAGTATCCAGCCACCTTAGGGCTGTCAACTCCTCCTCCTCTCAAGCAGGGTACATAAATTGATGGTTTTGAGAAGCCATTTTCCAATCCATCAATGCCCTTCACCACCACTGCTGAACTACTGGACCTCAGCAGAAAAGCAGAGACACCCCAATTATCCCATCCATCACTTTCAAGTAAGAACACAGGTTGAATTAAGAAAAATAAAAAATAAAGGGTTGAAATCTTATACAGCACTACAGCTAGCAGCCTAAAATGTCTCTTTGGGTCCCTTTTTCCCCCACTCCTTTATGGAATTGAGACCAACTATTAAAAACCCAGAGGGCAACGTTAAAAAAAAAAGTCTACTCAAAAAGACCCAGCTGTGGGAATATGAGAGTGTTGATTCTAAACGTGACAAAAAAGGTATTTTTGAAAAGCCCTTGAAAAACTGGAAAGGGATTCCAGTCACACTAACTGGGGACCTCCATAACAAGTATGCTCAATGCCAGTGCTTAGGCACCACTCAGGTGAGTGCTCTCACTCACTCAGGTGAGAAAGCAAAGCTTGAGATTTCCTCTGCATGCAGAAGACGGGGGAGAGAGCAGGCTCAGAAATGCCCATCATTATACTTCTCTTGGATCTGGAAGATGCTTTCTGTAAGTAGCTGCAGCATTTCTGCCCAACAAGATGACAGAAGTTATTACATCTCCCCCATTAGACATCATAGGGCTATGAGAAAATCAGTGCCAAAAATTACTCTGGTCCCAAAGGTAAAGACTTCCATTAAACAAAATTGGAATCAACAGGTTCTCCAAAGCAGGAGACATTTGAACTCAAGTCTAGGAAGGCACGGACCTTCTTAGAGCAATCTAATGCTGTACTTTGACAGCAGTGCCAGTACCCCACATCACATTTCCACACAGAAAAAGGCAAGACTGTTCACTGGCTCAAGGAAAGAAGATGCACTTCCTAGGATTCAAGAAAATGTCTTTCACATGATAGAAAGTTTTAAAATCTCAGCAATGCTTACAGGACTGCAATCTTGCCAGCAAAAGCCCAGGGGTGTGAGATGAAGAGCGCTCTGTTTGCAGCGCCTGTGCTGAGCTGGGCTGGCTGGCTGAGCAGAGGGGGAAGCTGCCAATGTGCAGGCTCGTGGGCAAGGCACGGTATGCACGATGCATCTGTCCTCCCTGGCAGCCAGCCAGCCCTCTGCTGCATCATCCTCCTTCCATGGGTGAAAATGCCCTTTTTCCTCTGTCCCTTTTAAGATTTTACAAAAGCTTCTGCTATTTCCTGCCCAACGGTGCTCTCTGTCAATTCCAAGTGGTGGTGGAAGGGGGAGAAAGGAAGCACAAAACACAAAGAAAGCCCAACAATTCCCAGAATTTTGGTGTCAAAAAGAATAAAGGGGACTTAGCAGAACAACTTACTCTCCCTAATCAGATATGTTTGCTTTTAGGAAAGGACTCATTTGCATAGGATGCTGGTGCATAAAAGCCCATCCATTCTCAGGATGAATACTAATGCAGCAAGATTCTGTATCTCAACACAAGAAACAAACAACAAAAATTCTTTACTCACTTTAAATTGTTGTCAGTGCTCTAAATAGACCTTGGCTGTTTGGGTTTTTTTCCAATCACTTCCAGCTGCCAAATGCAATTGACAATGTTTCTTCAGAAAGATTTTAGTAAGAAGTTTTCCTTCATAATATAATCAGAGATAAAAATATGACTGCAAGGATCAGAAAGAAAACAACATGTCCCAACAAACCAGGCACATCAGCTACATGAAGCTAATTACTACAGAAATACTTGCATTTAGCAAATAATTCACCTCTTGATACTCTGTCAGGACAAATCTTTTAGATATCGTGAATTCCAAAAACCCAGAAAAAACTATCTGCTGCTCTTCCTCCCGAATCCCACTGTCCTGAACTGGGATCCATCAATACAGACTTTTTAAACAGTAGCACAGTATACAGTCAGCTGTGACACAGCCTAGTAAAACTCCAGAACTTTTCAGAAGCATCGTGAAAATACATTTGTCTTTTGTAGCAGACAAGGAGTCAAACTGTACAATTACCTTTTTTGATACATTTTTGATATATCTTTTGGTACAATACGAGCCATTTCAGATCATTTTGTAGAGCTGGAATGTAACTGGATTCAATTCCTGTACTCCCTCTGGAATATACACACAGTGGGAACTGCAGTATAAAGAGTATGAATTTATCAACGGGAAGACAACTACAGAAGGAAGGGGAAAAGGAGATTGTTTCCAAAACAAGTGACAAACAGCTTCTCTTCTCTAGTAATTTTATCCTTTTCTACCTGCCCATTTATCCTTCTCTGAGCCTGTGGTATGTGCAGATTAATATATTGTCCAGGACAATGCAAAGTCTGTTTAGCTCAATAGTGAAATTTTATACCAGCCATGATCTCGCATCTCTCTGCTCACCAGAAACTGAATTATTACCCCAACAAAAATTTATACTAGAAGTCTGACCCAAAGAGTGTTTTGTGCTGCTACTTCCCAGAACACTAACAAAGTCATCAGGCTGCAGGTCTCAGTCCAAACTCCTGAGCTTCTCAGCCTCTTTCCCAGATCTGATAGGCATTGAGGATCTTCTGTCAACGTTTGTTTATCACCTGAACAAATAAACAGGTGAGCACACAAGGGCATAACACTGCCTCTGATGGATTATGCCAAAATTTCTTCAGCAGCTCCCAGCTTGGCTGATGAGCAGGGCTGGAAGAGAGCCCATTTCCCCCTGACATGCAGCAGAGAGCAGAGAGGTCTCCCAGTGGTTCTCGTCCTTGCCATGCAGAGCCTTGTCTGTTCTCTGCAGGTGAGTTACACACAGGCAGCTCAGAGCATCCTCTAGAGCTGAGCGCCACTGAATGGATGTGCACGGTTTAGGCACCTGCAGTGCACAGAGTAAACAAGGGACCGAGTGCCCGAGGTAACTCTGGCTTTGCTGATCTCCTCTGTGAGGGCTGAAATCTGTGCTACAGCACAGAGCATCTCCTGCACACCTGAACAACGAAACCAGGTACTGAATTAAAAGTGTAACTTCAACACACAAATTATAAAAGCTGACATTATCAGCAGACACTTGGGTTGAAAACCTCTCTTATCTCCAGCTACAGTCTCCTTTACATCCCAGAGGCTATCACAGACAACAGTGTTTGGCAGCACATCAAAGCCCAGCACCCAGTTAAATGGGATTTTGCTGCTCTCTAGTTCAATAATGCTGCCTTGTTCATCTCCATGCAACTTGCTGAAGAAAAGGATGCAAGGTCACAGTTAAATAATGCTCATTTCCTGTTCTCAGCATATTTACACTGCAGGTTTACACTGCAGACATACAGCATTAAAGGGATTCTCAGTAGCCCTGTTACACACGAGCACAGCGAATGGGGAATTCACAGACTTCTATACTTGCTGTTTATGTCTAAACACCTCCCCCCACAAACCAAAGTAAGAAAACAAAACAAGAAAAAGCAAAGAAGTATCTCCCCTTCAAGCCTGCAATCTAGGCACTGCTGAGAAACCCATAAATACTTGGAGGAGCATCTTCAATTTGCTCAGTGATCAACTGAGGGAAGGCAAACCACAAACATGATCGCTCTCTCAATGACTAAGCTATTGCTGGTGCCTTTTTGGGATGAGCAAACACTGGCACATCTCAGCTGTGCGAAGCAGAATCCAAGACTCAGTTTTGGTTCCAAACAAATCTAAATCAGCCATCACTCAAACAAGAGAAATGCATAACAGCAAGTTTTAGACAACAGTGACAGCTATGCCACACAGTAAAGAGTGGCAGAGAGCAGTGTCCACACTTCCATGTCTGTGCTGCAATCCACGGCAGCATCACTCCCGATGTTTACTGGTGAATGTCCAAACAATCCCATTGCTAACATCTATTTATCTAAACTGGAAATCCTTGTTTGCTATTTCATCTACACAGGAAAGTGACATAAGCTTGAAACATCAGCAAGCAATGCCCATCAAGAAACAGCAAGACAACAAAGGTGTTGGTTATTTGTTGATTTCAACACTACAAAATCCCAAGCGTGGGCTCCTTCTTGAAGACAGTGAGTAACAGGATTTATAATATTCTACAAGAGTCTAGAGAGTCAATCTGTGAAACTTTCACAAGTGCCTCTGTATTAAAAACCAGGGAAGTCTGGATAAAGTGAAGGAGATTCCTATGCGTGGCAGCAGCTGTCTGGCCACAGAGAGCAGGCACAGACTTCCCCAGACATTTTCCTGTGGCAGGCTGTGAGAAGATCAGGGAAAAGAATGAGAAGGAATTCTTATCTCCTCTTGCTGCACCATTTGTTGTGCACCTGTGGAATGTGATATGGAGCTTTGTTTACCAAAGGGTGATTTCTTAATTGGATACTGGATGGTGTTTGGATGGATTGGTCGATTAGGTCAAAGCTCTATTGAACTGTCTGTAAGGGTTACGAGCTTCTTAATAAGAATAGTATAATACATGATATAGAGAATAAAGCAATTGATCAGCCTTCTGCAATCAGGGAAACAATGCTAATTATTACCTGGCTGGGAGCCTGCAGTGACACCTATGGTCTGAGAAAAAGAGAAAACCCAACCCACAAGCCCCTCCCGAGCTGACTGCTCTCTTTAAAAACGATCAGAGTGCAGCCACCTGCAGTACCCTGATGGATTGAACTGCCACTAACAACTGCCTCTGCATCTGCAGTGCTGATTCCTCACAAGGCACTCGAGACCAGACTGGGGTTTTCTTGAACATTGCTTTTTGCAGGGTTTTGAAGTTTTTCTGAAGCCTAGAGCACAGACTTCAAATACTACACTTGTGTTCACTAAATGCTACAATACCCCGGTCGTACACAGCGTGCTGAAGTTATAGTAAGGCTATGTATTCTCACAGGTACACTTTACAAAAGTGAAGTGTTACTTATTGATTTAGCATCTCTGAACTACCTGATACGCTGAACTTCAATGCCACAGTACAGGTCAGAGCTCCCTGCACTATGCCTGCCTCATGACAGAGTACAGCTTTTCTTAATTGGCAATTTTACATGCCAAAAATAAAAGAGACAAATCCTCAAAGTAGTTTTAGAGGAAAAAAATTACATGTGGGGTGGTGCTGAAAAAACAGCATATTTGTTTGCACGTCTGTTTTTTAATACACATTTCCTTTATTTTGTGTATATCAACTCTCAAGACTTGAAGGGAAAAAAAAAAAAAAAAGAACTTTAAGTCAACAATAGAGTTACATTTAAGGGCAAAACCAGGCCATCTGTATCCCATCCAAATGGCTAGTTTGTTCTTCAATGTATAAATGCAAAAACCTAATTCAGGGAAGAAACCCAAATGTACCACTGTCTCATTTGCTGCTGTTTCTAATAAATGAAATACCCAGAACATCCTTGCTTTCGTTCACCAGATTATTTTGATAACTAGTCAAATATACTCAACACTGTACTCCAAGCTGTACTATGTCTTAATTAGTCAGGAAAAGGAGTGGCTGACTCGCATTTCCAGAAGATCCTTAAGATTAAAAAAGAGTACACAGCACCACGTCTCCGTTTGTATCTCAGTTTGCATTCAGCTTGGCTGCTTAGCTTTTTCCTGCCTGTTTCACAAAAGAGGAGATTTTCTGTCAAAAAGTTTTTCTGTCAATGCCTAGTAACTAAAAGAATAAAATACCTGCACCAATCTTAATACATCTCCCCCACGAAGCATCAATCCAAATATGTGTCTACATCCTTCAGGGAAATTTTCTGCTCTAGCAGCCAGAGTTAAAGTCCCTTCTCTTCTCCTAATGACTCAACGCAGTCTTTTCACAACCGCCATCTCAAGCAGAACAGAATGAGCTGAGCACACGAGGAGCAGTAATTTCCAAAAGAAATAATCACTACATATGTCATAATAAATAGCTCTACTTACATGCAGTGGCCCTAAGATTGTCAAAAGCATCTCAGATCAAAAAGCTGTAAAGCTGAATTACACAATCAGACCTCGGGCTCTTAAAATGAAAGTGCCTGTTTGATGATGACTGACAGGCTTACAATCAAGAGTTCACATCTCTTATAAAACAATTATTTGGCCTCATGCAGTTTGTGTTACATTAAGCAGGAAGGGAAGTGAAGAGCTTTCAAGTTGGAAATCTAATTATTAATTTCTTGCTATTTTTAAGAGTAAAACAAGGTTCTGATTTCTGAAGAAGGAGGCCCTGACAAGGCAGCTTGCTGTCTGTGCCTTCAGTTATCTGAAAAACCCATTTGGCTACAGATGAAATAATAGAAAGTGCTTTCTCTCCAAATACAGTTTACAGGGATTGCTTCCTGCCAGTAGTTTTCTTTTAAGTAACCTAATTATTATCAAAAGCCAGTTGGAAAAGCACAAACAGCATATAAGCTCGGGGCCCTGGACTGCTCAGGAGCACAGGAATAAGAGAGGCCCAGTGCCTTCTCCCACTGGCAATCTGCTGCCATTTGTTGTTTGACTCTCCTCTGTGCTGTTGAATCGCTCTCCAACCAAGCCCTACCAGAAGGCTGCAATGGATCCTTTGCTTCAATGCTGGCTCACCATTTCCTGGGCACATTTACTCCTGTTACAAAGGGAAGCAGAAGGAGGTAGGAAGAATATTTGCTCTTCAGACAACTTCATTTCCTCAAACACACACCACGAGCTCCAGTTATGAACACGTGAAGGTCTAACCCATAAATGGAAATGACTGCTGTCCTCAGGTGCTCTCTGGAATCTCTGTTTGCATCTAAATGTAACCAGAATCCTGAGAGAAAAACCTTCACACACAGTCCTTGGCTACCAAAATAAACTGTCTCCCTACACACAGAGGAGCAGTACGCAAAGAGGAAACTCTCCACATTCCTCAGGGGATGCTAATCCAAATAGCAACAACAATGAACACTTTGGGAGATTCCACACATTGATTCCACCTTAGTTCAAAGCCACCTACAAGGAGACAAGTAGCTCTGGGTGTCCCACAATTCCTGCAGAATTCCTCCCTCACTCAACACCACCATCTGTGCAAAACACATGTGAGCTGATCCCAACATATTCCCTGCCTGCTGCTACTCACTAAGGATCCTGTGTGCACCTGAACAGGCCCTGCTGCTACCCTGGAGGCAGTGATGGATAGGTGTCATTCATTCAGCAGGACCCGGCTCCCACCCCCAGGCCACCTGCCAGCCCACGCAACAGATTCCTCACAACCCTTTGGAAAAGTGATGGCAGCGCATAAACGAGAGGGAGGATAACCTGCACAGCCCAACAGGTTCCTAGGAGCCAGAAAGAAGCTCCAACTCTTGATACCACCTGCAAGTCAGAAAATAGTTTCTACTATCCAAGTGCAAAAAAAAAGTAATCTTTGCACAACCAAAGGCCTTGTGGAAGACTGAAACACCCACAGTGCTATAGTGGCTCCAAGAGAGCAGGGAATGACAACCTGACCCTAGAGTTAAAACTGCCTTGCCAACCTCTCCACAGCTCCACTGACAACACACGTTAACAACCAGCAGCATGGTTGTAGCAACACCCATGGAGGATATCCTGCCTTCCTCAGACCAATTACAGCTACTCCTGAAGAAAAGAGATCTTCAATATCTCTCTGAAGGCTAACAGTTCAAAATCTACTAATGATAATGATTCATGAGGTAAAAAAAAACAAAATGAAACGACACAACAAAAAAACCCACAACCACAAAACAGCCGAAACCAAAAAAAACTAAACAAAAGTCGTGAGAATTAATGCTCAAACTTCAGAGCAATGCAAGGATTGTTTTATTGTCATGTCAATTTCAAAGCTGTGCTACTATTAGCTAAAGTTGGCCCTGTGGTCACGCAATATACCAGTAACAAAGAGAAACAAGGGCAGCAGGCTCTACAGGGAGATTCTCTACCTCTACAAGCCATATTAAGACAGATGTGGATGAAACAAACTTGTTTGCAGAGAGCAGCTGCATTATCCCATGAAAACAGAAATATCCTATGGCTTACTAAAAAGAGACACAGGCCATTTGTCTGCTGATCTAACAAGCAAAATCCTCTTCTGAGCTCATGGATATCTATTAATCTGGTTCTGAGGGTTCACAACCAAGTTTTCACAGCTTAGCCAGGGCACATCTGCTGACCACACGTACTCAGTCTGGAGGAAAAGCACAAGCAAAATATCCGTGCTCAAGTCTGATGGAATAGGTTTGAAACAATGCAGTTTAATGTCATTTTTGCAACAGGCTCTAAGGTTGCAAGCAGGGAGGTACTGCAGATCAGTTCATGCTGAATCTCAACAAGGTACTGCATAAAACAATGATATAGAACTCTGAAACCAGGCTGAAAGAGTCCAAATTCCAAATCCCATGCCACAGAGACATTCTGGTGTTTCACAGCAGCCTGTAATCTCTTCTCTGAAGAGACTGTCTCGAAGTGCCTGCAGGCTCCACAGTGAATAACTATATGAGTAAAAAAAGTTACAGCCCTTAGCTCTCCTTCCTAATTCCTCCTAGAAGTGCCCACGCCTCACTCGTGCAGCTGGTTCCAGCCTCCTGACCGAACAGGCCAGATCAGCACAAACTGCTCGTTTTCACCTTTTGCTCCAGCCAGGCACATCCAGGCGGCTCAAAGAACAGCTCCACCTGCGGATCAGATGGAGCAGATCCCGCGGGCAGCCGAGCAGTGACGAGCATCTGGGAGCAGTATGATCTTCCATCGGCACAGCTGGACCCAGACACCGACATCAGCCCACCTCACTCAGCCCCGACCCCAGGGACAAAAATAGCCTCACTGACAAGAAAAATTAAGGTGCTTTTTCCCCTCAGCACATGTGCTTTGCACAGCTTTGTGGATACGTAGCTCAAAAAGTCAAAAGGTTACCAAAATACTTTTAAAGGACTTGTTTGAAGAGAACAGTAATAATCTGATGACCAATCGTGCTTTCTGAGGATCTCATTTCTGTTTTCCAAACTCGAGAGACTTGCCAGTACTGTCAACACCAGTAGCTAGCTACAGTCTTCAAGGAGAAAGAAGAGGAAGAACTGACATTTAACACAGTCAGTTCTGAAGGAGAGATGAAGAACCACTGTACAGTATTTTTATACTGGGTGTCAAAAGCTATTGCAGCCTAGCACACGGCCAGGTTGTGGATCGCCACAGCATTTAATATTACCTTGGGTGAAGATCTCTGCACATCAAAGACCCCAATCACCGACGCACAACAGTATTTCGACCCTATAATCCGGACTAGGATCGCAGCTCGGCTGCGGGAGCACCACCTCCCTCCGGAGCCCGCAGCTATTCGAGGCAAACGCAGCAGGAACTTCACCAAACAGCACGTGAAGCCCATGTTTACCTCGGGACCTCTCCAGAGGCACTGCCTGGCCGCCAAAATGCACCGCCTGAATCGTCAGGCTTCCCCTTTTCCTGTCAGTGATTTGTTAGAAACGATGCGCATGTTGGACTTGACGATCTCGGAGGTCTTTTCCAACCTTCATGACGCCGTCATTCGAATACCCACGGGCGCGTCGGGACGGTGCGAATTTATACGCGATGGGGTGGGAGGAATGAGCCGCCCAGAGCCAGCTCCTCACCGAAATTAGGGCTTGGGGCTTTAAACACCTCGTTCCTCTCAGGCAGCGGTCACCCCCACACCCACACGCACACACGGAGCGGGCACACGAACGCGCTCGCACCGGAGCCGCGGCGGCTTCCCCGCAGCGCGCACATCGCATCACGGGCGCTGCGGGGCCAGGGCCCGCCTCGCCACCCCCGAGGCACCGCGGGGGGAGGGACACCGAGCATCCTCGGTAAGGACCGAGCACCCACGGTGGGCTCGGAGCCGCGAACTGTCCCCCAAAAACCCCTCCTCGTCCGCGCCCGCCCGACACCGCCCCCCCCGCCTTGGCCGCTCTGAGGGGGGCGCGCGCCGCGGCCGTTGGGAAGAGCGCGCGCCGCGGGCCGTGCGGGGGCAGCGGGGGGGCGCGGGGGTGCCGTGCCCGCCGCCCCTCACCTGGACACGCAGTTCTCCAGCACGGAGCTCTTGCCGGCGCTCTGCCCGCCAACCACCGCGATCTGCGGCAGGTCGAGCAGGCAGTTCTGGCCCAGCGCCGCGAAGGCATCCTGCAGCCGGTTAACGAGCGGGATGAGCCCCTCCATCCCGCCGCCGCCACCGCCTCCTCCGCCCGCCGCCGCTGACAGGTAACGGCCGGCGCACTGCGCATGCGCCTCTCCCTCCGCGGGCCGGGGGCGGGGCCTCCGCTGGGCGGCCACGCCCCCTCCGGTGCGGGTCCCGGTGTCGGCCGCGCGATTGTCCCGCGATTGTCCCAAAATCCGTTCTTCCCCCCGCTGTGCCAAAGGCCCATCCACGCTCAGAGTCAAGGGGTTGGATTTGTTTGTAGTTCTGCGCAGAAAGATGGCTGGGTGGCAAATCCACAAAGCCAGCGCGTCAACTGTCAGAAGTTTTCCCTTTTTGTGGATTTTAACAAACCAAGGCGTTGATGTTTATTGGTTACAAGTTATCTAGTTCGCTTATTAATTCGTGCTCTGTCTTCTGTTGGTTAATGATCCTCTTGCTTCCAGTTAATCTGCTAATTAATCTGCATGCTCAGTCTTTCTCTTAAATTAATGTTTTTGGTTCGGTGGTCTGTGAGTCAGTGGTCACAATTTGCCCCTGCCAGAATTACCTCTTACCCAGCCAGAGCTGATTTCAGCACAGTTGCTCATTTGTTTTTATTAGTTTCCTCCTTATCTTGGATGTCCTGGCAAATATCTTTGTAGCCCCTAAATTCTGCTTTCTTTGTGTCAGCTGAGAATGGTACACCCTTCTCCCCTTTGGTAACCTCCCCCTAGGTCTGAGATAACTGAAACATGTCAAGCCCTAAACCTTCGCAAGGCAATTCTATCGACAAGTAATTTGTCTTTCTGCCATCTGGACATCACTTAGAACTTGCTTGTTAGGGATTGCTGTTTCACAGATTGCCCAGAGAGGCTGTGGAGCCTCCCTCACTGGAGATATCCCAGAACCAACAGGACCCAATCCTGTGCCTGTGCTCTGGGATGATCCTGCTTGAGCTGGGAAATTGGACCAGATGCCCGTCTGTGCTCCCTGACAACCTGACCCATTCTGTGATTCTGTTCCTGCCTGAGGACAAGGCCACCCCGGTGCTGGGACACTTGGACACGAGGAGCACGGTTCACCCAGGCCTGTGTGCTGACCATGAGAGCACCACGCTGCCCCTCTCCCCCGAGAGCCCCAGCCCCAGGTGGCCGCAATGCCAGGCACAGGCAGGAGCTCTGCCAGGCTCAGGCACGTTCCGAGGAGGAGGAGGGGGATCCGGCAGGGCGGGCAGCAGGTGATGGCTCAGGAGCGGGCTGGGAAGCCACATCGAGGTCCAAGCCGTGTCGCTGCGGCGGGTTCAATTAAAAATGCACACTGAGGCTGAGCTAAAAGCTCAGGCACACAACAGAGATGAGATTTAGCTGCGATTACTGGCAGCAGTCACACCATGAAAATATGCGAAAGGCAGGCTTTGAGCCGTGCAGCGAGAAAAGTTCTCCTCTCTGTTGGAGCAGACACTGGCCTCGCTCAGCGGGAAAAGCAAAACAAAGGGAGCTGTGAACATCCCGCAGGCTGACTGAGGCTAACGATCTGGAGGATTATCAAAACTTCTTGGCCAGAGCTCTCAATAAGTGTGAAAAATTACCCTACAGCAGACCGACCTATAACTCTGGAAACGAGTGACGGATTTGAATCGGCACGAGGCGGAGATGGCTTCTCCTCGCTGCTGCAGTCAGATCACAGCCTCTGGGAAAAGCCTTGCCATCATTTCTGTCTGCCTGGGAGCCTGGGAGTTATTGACATAATTATGCCAATTAGCAGCATGATTATTTCTTTTCCCACTCCTGGACGAGCGAGCTGTGCCAGGAGGCACTGGAGTAGCTGCCTGGCCTTCCTCCAGCTCGTGGGTTTCTATGGAGGCTGGAAGTTGGGAAGAACATTATGAGTGTCCAGAGCACTTTGTGCTGCCCCCGTGAAATAATTAAGATCCGAAGAAGAGCAGCCTGGCTGTAGGATTGCATCTCCACAGGAGACAAATGAAGACTGAGAAAGGCACGATGCATGGGGAGCAGCACCATGCACACCTTCAAATTGGTCATCCAGGGAACTGGCCTTTCTGTGAGGGCTTTAAATTACAGCTTTGTCTGCTTCCACGATTAAAATAAAATAAATTAGGAAAACAACTAAGATTAGGAAAAGTTTGAGTTATTCCCCCGACACTGGGAAGTTTCCAAACCAAATTTTTGGTCTGGTGAAGCAGAGTTAAAGCCATTAAGTGCCCACATTCACCCTGCAACTCTATCACTTACAAAAATCCACTTTCCCCACTCCAAAAAAAAAAAAAAAAAGCCACCAGCGGCCAAGTATAGATTCCCCACCTTTCGGGAAAAGCACAAACAATTTCATGATGGATGCTTCTGTTATCATGAGAGGTTTTTCTCATTTTTCCAACATCTCCAAGAGAGCAGGGAAGGAGAGAGGAGGGGCTCCAGAGCATATCTTTAGGTCTCTGCTTTTCCTGACTGATTTCTCTGGGCAGCTTGTTCCAAACCCCCGTGCAGAACCCAGCCTGGCTTTCTGAATTTGCCAAGATTCAGAATGGCTAAATTAAAGGAAACAGTAGTGCTACTAGACCACTGCAAAGGTTCTTGTAACAAATAACCCTGAAATGCAAGTCCCAAATCAGTGTCAGGGGGTCATGCAAGAAATTGTTCTCTGGGGGAGCAGTAGGGGCAACCCCCAGGAGCACAGAGCTGTGCTGCTCACTGGTTAACCAGCTAAACACAATCTGGTTTTACCCTGCTGTGCTCACTTGTGCCCCTAGTAATACAATACAATAAACTACAATATTTATAATTTCCTTTTGCTGTGGGCCAGGCTCAGCAAGGAGAGAAAACCTCTGCCAAGCACTTTTCCTGGCATGGCAGGAAGGGTGGGTGCCCTGATCCCCAAGGTGACTCCAACAGTGTGGTCTGATGTCACACGTCACCAGCTCCAGCACAGCCTGCCTGGGGCCCCCAGTCACAGCCTCCAGTGCATTTCAGATCAAGGCTACAGACAGCAAGCTTGTCCTGCCACGACTTTCAGAGAAATATATGGCAAAAATAGCCTGGCTTCAGGGCGCAGCTGAACCCACAAACTCACGCACAGACACTTCTCCCTAACCAGGCAGTGATGCTGGCACTGAGGACATTTGGACCAGGTCCCCAGGCTGCTTCCCAAACACACAGCAGTGCAATTCCCTTCAGGAGAAATGAATTCTGAATAAAGCAGCCGAATGGGGACTTGCAGATGTCTGCAGTGAAGAGCCAGGCACGCTGCCCTGCCCGGGGCAGCAGAGCGCAGCAGAGGCTGCTCCTCTCCCCTAAGAACAGACAGTTCCTCCACACCTGCTCGTCTCTCCAGGGACCTTCCTCACCTCCTTCTTGCTTCAGGCAAGAGTTTTGGCAGAGCTTTTTAGGCAACGGATGGGCACAGAGCAGGAGGAGGTGTGGGCAAGGGGCAGCTCCCAGGTTCTCGGCAGCGCTTGGCTCTGCAGTGGTGCCAGCCAGCATCATGCCTGTGCATCTGCCAGGACGAGAACTCAGACCTTGAAGCTGCAAAAGATGGAACTCAAGCCCGTGAAAGAAAGCCAGAGTGGCTGCAGAGCTGTGGCTGCAGCATTTCTCCCGTGTGAAGAGGATGTGCTTTCTGCCTTCCCCCCACAGCCCGGGGCACTGCTGACTCACTGATGGCAGGACAACAGAGTGCCTGTCCCATCTCTGCTCTCTCCTGCTCTGTGACCTCCAGCTGCATTCTTTACTCGGGTGCATCCCGTTGCAGGGTGGAAAAAGGGCACCGTGCTGCATTGCAGCCTGCAGAGATGTTTCCCTGCAGCCCTCAGCACCCTAGGAAAGAGCTGCACTCCCTCCCTGCAGCCTGGCAGCATGCCTGCTTCCTTGGCCACAAAGCCAGACAAGCCAAGTGCTTCCCCAAGGGAAGATTGCATGGACAAAACACTTCCCACGTGCTTCCAGCCTGGGAGTGGCTGCTGCAGCCCTTGTTGTGCTGGACCATGCCATGCAGCATCCCCAGGCAGTGGGGCCGAGGCTCTGCCCGGCTGAAGGGAATCAGCCCAGGGCTCAGCACCTGCAGCTTTTGCTGCTGCAAAATCTCTGCCAGCTGCTTGCTGTACTTTGAGCTGATGACAGTACGTCCCTTATCCACCTCCACCCTGCTCCCAAGAGAGAATTGGAGTGTCATTCTCTTCTCCAGAACAGGGACCTGGGCTGTGACACATTAACATGTGCCACATGTTCACCCCATCAGTGCCTGCCTCACAGTGTCGCCATCCCAACAGCTGCCTGCACACAGCCACCCTGGGCCAAAAAACCTCTCTGCATCCTTCTACCCAAGCTCAGGAAACTCAGTGCTGACCCACCAACTCCCAGTGTATCGTTCACTGAGGCAGCAGCAGGACATGGATGCGATGCTCTGAGAAGGGACTGGGCCAGCCTAAAGCATCCCCAGCTGGCTCCAGGCTCACCCCTGAGCCGTGGGGTGAGTGACACACCTGACTCTTTTTGTGCTGGGGAAGCCAGAAAGGAAAAAGTCAACATCTCCGTGCCAGGGGGGTTGCTAAGTGACGGCAGAGCTTGTTTCTATCCCACCACTGACAGCGTGCCTACGCTGCAAGGGAAGGAAGTGAGGAGTAAGGGATGTAAACATGAGCACATTGCCAAAACTCTCACAGAATCACCCTTGCCAAACATATACATTAGCTGTGTGTTTTGGCTGCCAGCAGAGAAATATTTACTACGTGTCAATTACTCCAGCCTTGGAGCATTTTACCTGCAGAGGAGGATTTGCAGCACTCATGAATTTGCCAGTTTTCCAGCAGAAATTAATTTCCAAAGCAAAGTTGTCAGGCTGTCAGTAGCTGCAAGAACAGCTGCAATGAACTGGGATTTCATCCTTACATTGTTTCTAATAGATGGCTTTTGTTTTTCCACCAGGATGTGGCGTTATGCAGCATTTTGGAAGCACAACAGAAAGGCAGGACTGGACAAGGGAGGGATGAAGGCAGCCTTTGTATGAGCTCCTGGGGAAGAAAGGAGATGGTTTCGGTAAAAAAAGGGCACACACACACAAACCTATGTCGTTAAGATTATGTGGAGAATTGCAAACTAAGTTAAAAATAGAGTAAATGCAGCACTGCTGATCTAGTTGAGAAATTTGCCATTGCTAAGCTAGGTGGATAATAGATATCTTTCAGAACAGTGCTCATCACAGAGGAGCTTTAGAAACTGCATGGGGGCAGGCACACTTCAGCTCCAGCTTCAGCCTTGTTTCTCCCCCGTGCTGTGCTGAACTCAGGAGAATCACTGGAGGAGTGACTGGGTGGCGACATGGAGGGCACCTCGCCAGGCTACCAACCTTTATCTGAGGCAGGGAGCAGGCCAGCCCTGCTCTCCTGGGCCTGGGAACCATCAAAAGCATTTATTAAAAAAGCATCTACTCCCTTTGTGTACTTGCAGGTTAGCCCAGGGACAAAGTAGGGCACCCATCTGTCCCTCTGTGGGAAGGGGTACAAGGGAGGAAGCATCAGAGAAGGGATCTGAACAGAGCAGTTCCCAAAGCAGAACCTGCTGGCAAATTAAAATGAAAATACATCCCCAGCTGCTGATCAGAGGGAGGTGCTTGCTGGCAGCACAGCTGCCATGGTGCATCCTAGGCACCAACAGCCCCATCTCCTGCCCACACGGTCCCCACTGCTTCAGGGGGTGAGAGCCTGTGGGAAATGGATTTGTAGAAAATTCTCAAAGCCTGACAGAAGGCTCACATAGTGGGGATCTGTATGCAAACCTTGAGATAAGAAATGCTGACTTAGAAATGCCATGGAATAGGACAGACACTGCTGAGAGAGGAATGGAGCTAGAAACAAGTTTCAAAGGATGGCCTTGCAAATAAGACTGGATATTTTGGAGAAATGGAACTATGAAAGATGCATTGTAATAGGACCCACAAAGAGTAATTTTAGATGATTGGCTTTAAGGCATTTACAACATGGTGTAGCAAAAAGCTGATAGGCCAAGAAGTACTTATAGTGTATTGTAATTTAGAAATAATTGGCTTCTGATTGTGATGGCGTGAATTATAACATCTGTATTGTCTCACCCTTCTCATGAGACTGAAAATGGAATAAAAGTTTCTAAAATGCCTCTCAGTTGCCCCACCTCTGGGTCAGAAAAGGGTATAGTCTGACAAGAGCCTTTTGGGGTGTCCTTTCCATGGCCCCATGAGCTGGGAGACTGCAAACTCGCAGCTCACACACCCTCCCACTCGACTTTGGAAGCGGCAGAGGCTTTCCCACAGATGAACTGGCTCCTTCCAACAAGGAAGGGGCAGCCCAAACCCTGCTGGGACAGGGGGTGTGAGCTGCCGGGCTGGGAGATGGCCCCAGCAGTGATGCTGAGACACAGATCCCTCCTGCAGCTACTTCTGGTGTGCTGTTAGCTCCCGGGGCTGTGGAGGGTTTGCTTTGGAAAGCAGCTCTCAGAAAGAGACAGCCTGGTTCACAGGCTGTCCTCCCAGGCTGCCAGTGGCAGAACGGAGCATGGAGTGATGGTGCAGGATCAGTGGCAAAGCACCAGTTTGTCACCTTGCTGTCTGCAAGCTGGTCACTTTGGTACAGTGGCTCAGGCTCATTTTGACACCAGCTGTTGTAGGGGAGAAAGACAAGCCCCCAAAAATGGCTTCTGATGAATGAATGAGAACCTACAGGTCCATAACCAGCCAGGACACACATGATGCCTCAGGTTTCAGCTTTTCTATTTTTCAGATTCTGTGCTGCTTTAGTGTGTGGGTCTGGGTTTCATGTGAGGGGATGGTGAGCTCTCTGCACAGAGCAGGGAGACAAAACAATTCCTGCTCCAGCTGGGCACCAAGGACAAATGATCCAAATCTCAGGCCCAAGAGCACAAACAACATGGAGTGAAGAGAGAAAAACAAGAAGGATGGGACTGCATGGGCTAAAGCTGTAACTGGACAATTAACTCCAATATGCAAATGGAGCAGAACTTACAAAAGTGAGACCCCGTGAACAGTCGTGCATTTTGGGACCATTTTGGGTTCACCTGCAGCATAGCCCTGGCTGGGCTCTTGTGCTGCCCGAGGTGGATCTATTGAGGCCTCCTAATAAATCCCTACTTGATTCTTTAGCTCCATCTAGTCTCAGTTCTAGGTCAGCCTTCAGAAGGCATCACACAGGCCAGCTCTTGACTGAGCTGTCTGGGCAGGACTGGGGAGCTGTGGGAACACCCCAGTGGCTGTTCTCTGGCTGCCCTTTTGTCCCGCAGGAAGGCTGACCTGCCCCAGCTCGGTGAGTGGGATGGTGTGGCCGGGAGCCTGAGCCCAGGGCTGGGTCACTGCTGGCCCTGGGGCAGAAGGGTTCCGAGCTCAGGGGTTTCAGTTCAGTGGCAATGGCTGGAGAGATTCAGAAGAGGGAAATGTAGTGGGATGCAGTTTGGGGAGGGTGAGTGGTGGGGGAGCAGTGGGGTTCAAGGGGCAGCTGCCTGCTCCCAGGACATGCCTTTGAAGTGCAGAGGTGATGGTAGTTTTTCCAGGGGTGTGGGTGCTTCAGAAATAAGCCTGAAATAGCAAAGCACTGCAGGCCTCAGAGCACCCCTGAGCACTTTATTCTCACAGCTCGCAGCCCACCCACACACATCCACAAGCAGGCTTGGAGCAGGCCTGGGGCTCTGCAGAGACACCAGGAATGCTGGAGACGCAGGGAGAGGCACCATCAGAACGAAAGGAGCTGTGCTGAAGGGGAAGGAGAGTCGGAGGGACGCTCCTCCCTAAGTGGGAAAGCAACGAGGACAGACCCAAGCCCACAGTCCTGCCAGTCCCTCAGCACCTTCCTCGCCCCACCAGCTGAACGCTGCCCCTCGGGCTGTGCAGCCCTGCACGGTGCTGGAGCCCTTCCTCAGGCAGCACCTTCCCGCGCCAGCCCCACCCTTCCAGCAGGCCCGGCTGGCATCGGGCGGCGGTGCCAGCCACGGGCACCCGTTGCGGGCCCACAGCCCCCACAGGCGGCCCGCGGTGCCGGGGCAGCAGCGGAGCCCCTCAGAGGATGAGGACGGCCTGCAGCGTGTCTGCCAGCGCGTACGAGCTGTCCCAGGGCCGGCCCGGCTGCCGCAGGGCCCCCTCCAGCGCCCGCGCCCGCGCCCCCAGCTCTGCGGGGCTGTGCCGGCCCGCGGGGCCCGCCTGGCACAGCAGGATCTCGTTGACCTCGCCGTGGATGCGGCGCGCGTAGAGCAGCGGGAAGACGGCCCTGAGGGTGGCCAGGACGGACTCCTTCAGCCGGGCGTCGCGGCACACCAGGTTGAGCACGAAGACTCCTGCGGCAGGGCGAGAGGGAGGGGAGCTCAGAGCAGCCTGCGCACCCCACCCTGTTCCCTGCCACCCTGGTGAAAATTCTCCCTCATCAGTGTCTCCCTCATCCTTGTGCCCCTGGCCCTGCTCCACGTCCCTGCTGCCAGGGTGGTGGGTGGCCACGAGATCTGTTCTCAGGTATTGCCTACACCTTCTGCTTCCAGAAAACTCTGCTGGCCCCCCTGGGATGTCTCAGCCTGTCTCAGGCCACCCACTCCATCCTGCTGTCACAGTGCCCACTGAAACACCCAGATGCAGGACCCGCCAGGAGAAGGGGATGCCCTGCAGCAGTCCTGGCTGTGGCCACTATTCTCCAGGATGAGAAACAGTGGCACAGCCCCAACTCCACACAGAACTGGCCAGCCTGGCCACGGGGACATGGCCACGTCTCCCCTCCTACCTTCTGGCTTGAGGATGGTTTTAACTTTTTGCAGAAAGGGCTTCTCCACAAAGGCTGGGGGCGGGCAGCTCATCCCCACCGTGAGATCTTTGCTGTCCACATCAAACATGACGGCATCATACTGGGCTGGTGCTGCAGGACAAAGCACAGACAGCTGTTATCCTATGGGACACAGGTGAGCTACACACGTGGGAAGGCCAAGATGGGATGGTCAAGACACCCCTTCTGCCATGTCATGGGTGTCTTTTCTGCAGGGGTTTCTCTTTACAAGCCCTTGGTGCTGGGGGAGGCAACAACCTCTACACAGGTTAGCAAGGACAGGCTGTGAGCTGCTGAGACCTGGTGAGGCTGGAGATTGCGACACACACAGCAGGAGAGGGGCGGGAAGGGGAAGCAGGTGGTGACAACAGCCCAGGACTCTGCTACCCATGGTGGCACCCAGTGGGCTCGATGTGGCACCTGAAATGCTCTGTGAGCTGGTACCTTCAGCTGCCAGCTTGGCCACGTAGTCCAGGCCATCGGAGACGTGCACTTGCATGCGGTCACCCTGGGAGAAACCGAACCAGCGCGTGGCCACTTCCAGCATGGAGGGGTCGATCTCCACCACGGCCACGCGGGCCTGCGAGAAGTAATCATGGACAAAGAGGGGCAGGCTGCCCCCGCCGAGCCCCACCACCAGCACTGCCAGCTCTCCTGCCAACCAAGAGCACGCAGTGAGCCACCAGGATGCCATAATCCCACTGCTCGTCCCACCCGCCGTCCCCAAACCGCTTTGGGAATGGCGCACGGGGCACCTTGGCCAATAGAGCCTTTCCCCAAGGGGCTGTGGCGTGGGGACACCTGCCCCAGCACAGCCTCCCACTGCTGGCCTCGTCACCTGGGAGGGCGTCGGGGCCCCCCAGCAGGCAGAGCCCCGCAACCATGGCCTTGTGGTGCTCACAGCACAGGTAGCTCTTGTCGATGGCTCCAGGTGGCTCAGTGGGGCTGGGTTTCTTCTTGTCCTTCCTCCTCTTCTTCTGGCCTGAGTAACAGGAGACACCAGCCCAGTAAGGCACGGGTGGGGGTGGAGGTGCTTTCTGGGAATTAGCCACCCCCAGCCCTGTCCCACCCACGGTGTAAGAACACTCCCAGGGCTGCTCTGGGGCACGACAGGCAGGTCCCAGCAGGACTTCTACCTTCTTCCTGTACTGCTCTCACTCTCTGTCACCCTAAAAAATCAGCCTTGGCCCCTGCCCCGTGTACCTGGGAGAGGTGTTGGGGCCAAGAGCCGAGCCTCAGACTGCACCACGTTCCTGTTCTGGAGGAAGATGAGGCGGCGGAAGTAGCAGGTGCCATCTCCCTTCACGTCCTCCACGACGAAGTCCCCGCTCAGGGGGCTGCTGCCACAGTGCCGCACCGCCCGCACCCCGATGTCCCCTCCTACCGACAGGAAGGGCACCTGCAGGGAGGACAGGGGCTGCTGGGCTTGGCTTTCCCACTGTCCTGACTGAGCCAGGACAAAGCAAACACAATAGAGGAGCAGTGGGATGCCACAGGAGAGCTGGGGATCTGCACTGGATTCACTCCCAACACAGGCAATGCAGGGAGCAAACACAGCAAGATTTTTTGCAAGAGCTCAGATGTGTGGAGTTGGGGCAGGAAAGAGAAGACAGAAAGAACAGAAGTTAATGTCAGAATTAAGACAAGGGCTGGATGTTTTAGGATTTCTGGATCTCTGCTTTTCTTGGGATGCTGTGTTTTGGAGGGCAAGGACTTTGTACTGAATCCTACCACACAAGCACCTCAAATCCCGCCTTTAAGCACAGACAGACAGCTGGAGGAAAAGCCAAGAGAAGCTGCCCATGCCCCCTTGAGGCCCATCTCCTGCCCACCAAGGCATCCAGCTCACACCTTGCAGCTTGGTGTCCCTTGGACAAGAGGGTTTCCCTGCTGGCAGAGCCAGCCTGGCCCTGTTTGGGAGGCCCAGCCAGGGGGCCAGGCAGTGGAGGCTCACCTGCTGCCGGGCAGGGAGGCCCGGCGGGGCCAGCTCCATCACCTTCCCCGAGAGCTCTGCCTGGATGCCGGCCATGCCCTCGTAGAGCTGCTCCCTGTGCAGGGCCACCGTCAGCAGGCGCCCGAAGCCCGCGCTGGCCGCCAGCTGCCTCCGCCCTTCCTCCGTCCCAAAGAGCCACTCGGTCTCCCTGCCCTGTGGGACTGCAGAAGGGGCTGCCATCAGCCTGGGCTGCTCCTGGTCCTGGAGCCTCCAAGGGAGGAGCCCTTGGAGGCTCCAGGACCAGGGAAAGGCAAGACATTTAAGGGAGGTAGCACTGCTTGGCAAGAGCCGTGCACTGCGACCATCAGGAGAGCCAGGATCTCCCCTGTTTTGGGCAGGCTCAAGCAAGAAGCTGGGAATACCACATCTCATTAGAAGGGGGGGGTCCAACAGGCTCCTGACCTGTCTCCAGGCTGTGCTAAGCCCGACTTTGCAGGCATGCAGGGAGGGAATGGTGCTGCTGGCAGAGGCTGACACATCTCTGTGAGTGCAACCCCAGCAGTCTGGCCCTGCAAGGCAGGGCACTCACAGAGAGCAGCGATGCTTTCCCATGTGCAAGGAGCTAACTTGGTTGTCACCAGCATCCAGGCAGGAATCACCACCTTGGAAGCAGGGCAGGCAGTGTCCCACTGCCCAACAAGCTCTGTGCCACATCTCTGCTTGCACCACCAGGCAAGCACACACCCCACCGCAAAGCCAGGACTAAAACATCACCCCAACCCCACACAGGTGGGTTATTTCCCTCTCCAGCCCCAAATTCAACCGGCCCTGAAGGGCTGGCTGTTTTGCAGCTCCTGGCCAGGCTGTACTCACTGATGAAGATGGCAAAGTGATTGTCCCGGGAAAGTTTCACCGAGGGGCTGTCCACCACGTGCAGCGTGTAGCGAGGCTTCCCGCTCTCTCTGTCACACAGATCCAAGGAAACCTGCTCCCTGCAGGGGGTTTTGCTGATCTGGCTGCAAAGCAGGGCGTAGTGCTGCCTGTCCTTCACCGCTGCCACCAGCCGCTCGGCGCTCTCCACCCGCATCGGCCTGTCCTGCTCCTCAGGGCAGATCTCCAGGATCTGTGCTGCTGAGCCAGGCACCTTCCTGAACTTTGTCATCACATACACGAAGATCGGCAGGACAAACTGCTGCTTGTCCCCACCGCTGGCCACCTGGTGGACTCGCACCACCCAGCCTTCCTGGGAGAAGTATTCCACAGCTTTCTTCAGCACGTGCGCTTGAGCCAAGGAGACGCAGAGGTAGCGCCCTCCCACCTGCAGGACCCGGCTGATCTCAGCAAACATCTGGTCCACCTTGGCTAAAGTGGCCTCCTCCTCATCGGTCAGGAGGGCATCCAGCGTGCCTTTGTCCAGAACCACTTGGAAGTGGGCATCAGGGAAGTCCATCTGGAGCATGTCCATCAGCAGGTAGCTCATCCTGGGCCGGGTGCTCGCGCTGCGCTCCCGCATCTGGCGGATGGCAGCTTCACTGACGTCGATGTTGACGATGTCCTGGCACATCCCCGTGTCGTACATCTGCTCGCTCAGCTCCGAGTTCCCACAGCCCACCACGAGAACCTGGGCAGCAGCACGAGAGCAGCAAGATGGTGAGAACACCCTGGAAACACCACCCCCCCACACCATTTTAGGAGCAAATGCCAGACATGTCTGGGAGCCCTCTGTAAAAACCACACCCTTGGGGTCTGCAAACTCCATGGCCTAAGAGAACATGTCCACAGGGAACAGTCCCATGGGCAGAGAAGTGATGCAGCTGCTGCATGTTTCTTGAGAATGACCCCGGAGTTTTACCCCCAGAGCTGCCCAGACCAGGGCCACCCAGGGGTCTCTCCTGTCCTCTTGCTAAGGCACGCTGAGGGCTTCACATCATCTGGGTCAGTCCTCGCACACAGAACCAACTAGACTGGAAAAGACGTCGGAGAACACGGTGTCCAAGCTATGACCAAACCCCACCATGCCAACCAGACCACAGCACCGAGTGCCACATCCCGTTTGTCCTTAAACATCTCCAGGGACGGTGACTCCACCACCTCCTTCTAGGCAGTCCATTCCATTGTCTAAGCGCCCTTTCCCTGAAGAAATTCATCCTCCAGCTGTCCACCCTAAACCTTCCCTGGCGCAGCTCAAGACTTTGTTCTTTCATCCTGTTGCCGGTTGCCTGAGAGAAGAAGCCGACCTCCAGCTGGCTACAAGCTCCGTTCAGGGAGTTGCAGAGAGCAATAAGGTCAGACCTGAGCCTCCTCTTCGGCAGGCAAAACCACCTCAGAGCTCGCCGCCCCGGAGGAGCGCGGAGGGGACACAGCGCTGGCTGCCAGCCGCGGCTCACCTTGTCGCGGGGCCGCACATACTTGTGCAGAACGGGGCAGAGCTCCGCAAAGGCTCCGTACCACTCGAAGGGCCGCTGCCCGCGCTGGCGGAAGAAGCGATCCCAGTAGCGTGCGGAGCCGAACTCGGCGGGGCTGCGGGGCAGCAGCTCCATGGCCGGGCCGGGCCGGGCCCCGCTCCCGCCGCCGCCGCGGCCCCACGTGGCCGCCGCGCTGACCGCTTCCGGCTGCGCGGCGCGGCGCGCCCGCCGCCCATTGGCTGCCTCCGCCCAGGCCGCTCCCCATTGGCTCGCTGCTCCGCCCCCGCCGCTCCCCATTGGCTGCCTCCTCCCCGACCGCTCCCCATTGGCTCGCGGCTCCGCCGCGCAGCGGCCCCGGCGCGCCCCCGCCCGGTGTCGGTGCCCGGTGCCGGTCCCGGCTCCGGTCCGAAGCCGCTCCCGAATCGCAACCGCGCAGCTTTAACAGCGCCCACCCGCTGGGCTCTGCTGAAGCGATAAAAAAAGCGGAGAGCGAGGCAGCGGTGGGTTGAGAAGGAGCAGCTTTAATGGCAGCCCGCAGCGGAGGGAGGCTCTGCCGGCGCTGCCAGTGACATGCACACCGCCTGCCCTGGCAGGGGGCCGGACCAGGGCATCTCCAGAGCCCTTCCCGACCCCAGGAATCCTGTGTGGCTGTGCGAGCCCACGGCTCGGGCGCTAGCTGGGAGCGGGGCGGGGCTCTGGCGAGTCGCTCTGAAGAAAAAAGGCTGAGAGCTCGCTCAGCGCCCGGTACCGGTGTGAGATGGAGTTCTTCACTGCCTTGGGCATTTCAGCGTAGCTGCAGGGGACAGAAACAAGTGTCAGTAGCAGGGACGCTGCAGCACATCCCTGGAGCGCCGAGAGCTCCCCCTCTGCCACCCTGCTTGGCCCAGCGGGGCATCTGTAGTGACACAACCCCTGATCTGGGGGTTTCCCATCACCCACCGTGTTCTGATCCAGGAGGACATTTCTCCCTGATGCCCTTCCTCAGAAGCAAGTTCCCCTGGACACCCTTGACCAAGGTTTGCCTTACACAAAGAGCTGTAGGCAAAACACGACTTACGTCTGGTTGTAGCCATTTGGCTGAAAGCAGGGATCCCAGCCAAAATCCCGAGGGCCCCTGGGCTCCACTATCACTCCCTGCCATGAGAAAGCACAAAAAAACCAACTTTAAAAGAACACAAAAAAGCACAAAAACCCCTTAAAGACTGCACACCCTTGCAGTTACATCTCAAACACAGAGAGAGACATGCAGCCATAGCTCACACCGCAGCCACCACAGGCCCTGCAGGGGCTGTCCCCTCCCCAGGATGTGACCAGAGTCAGCAGCTCCTAACTCACGCTGCCCTATGGTGACAGTGCTTTGACCTCTCCAAACAGCAGAGCTAGGAACTGTACCTGAATGCAGAGGGAGAGGGGGCCGAGGAGGCTGAGGTAACGTGCAGAGGTCAGCGAGCAGCACTGAACAAAGGGCTGCACCCCCAGCACCCACCTCCCACCAGCTGCGCTCTCCCTCAGCCTGCTCCCAACATCCAGCGCCCCAGAGGCCACCACAGCTGTCCCCAGCAGAGGCAGCGCTGCTGTGACAGTGCCAGCACAGCCCTCCTCCCCAGCACACGGCACCTACATGGGTCTGGCCTTTGAAGAGCCTCACTGGCTCCTCCGGGTTGCCGCTGCTGAAGGCGAAGGTGCAGAGCGCGTAGGCAGACTTGTCCTCGAAGCCAGCCAGCAGCTTGTACAGGCCTGGGGGACACAGAAGGGAGCCTGCAGCTCCTGCTGCTCCCTGGGAGCACAGCACACCCACCCAGGCACAGATGTGCTCCACGTGGCATCCCCAAGCACCACGGGAGGTGACAAAGCTCAGGCACCAGCATGTTCTTGGCAGGATCGCTGCTGTGACTGAAGCCAGAGCTCAGATCTCATCTCCAGAGCCCTGCCATAAATCTGGGAGAGGAAGCAACCCAGCATAACCAAAGCCCCTGGTGCTTGCACGTGATTAGTGCTCATCTTAATGAGACCAGCACAGGATTTGCAGTCGCACTCTGAACTGTGGGGTCAAGGCACAGCAGGGGAGGGGAGCATTAGTGGAGAGGGGCTTGCCCTGAAGCCACAGGGAGCAGGAGATCTTCCAGGTCACACTGAGGACAAACAAGATGCTCCCATGAGCCCTGCCACCAGCCTGCAGAGACAGGAGTCTGGGAATCCAAGGGTGGAACTACTGAGAAAAAACAACATCCCGGGAAGGAGGGCACAGAACAGGCTCGAGGAACCTGCTGGTTCCCCCAGCATGGGCAGGGGGCCACTGCAGGGGCAAAGGAGCGGGTCACACACAGAGCAGTAACACGAGGGCAGTACCTTCTGGCTTGAGTTTCTCCAGGAACCATTTTCTGAAAAGGAAGGAAAGAGGGAAGATCAATTTTTGCAATTTTCTCTCAGAAATACAGACATCCTTGTGACGTTATTGCTTACATTTTCATAGGCCTTTGAACCCCTCTCAGTGTGCTATAAAATCCCTCATTCTGGACTATTTACCAGGAAGGACAAACTTACCTCTTAAGCTGAAGGGGACACAGTGAAAACAGCAGTGGGGTATTTAATTTACTGTATCCTAGGTATCATGTATATAAATACATAATAACTTTGTTCCCTTCTGGATTAAAGCTCTCCCTATGAGAACCTATGGGGCACTCATGGCAGAGTCCTGCTGAAAGCTTGGTGCCTTTACTGCACCAAGCCTTTACAAAGAGCACTTTACAAAGAGCCTGTTCTTTGGACAGCTTCCCAAGGGGCCAGAACAGGCACCACAGATTGGAAACCAGAGCCAAGAGCCCAGGGCTGTCTCTCCATCGCTGCTCCTCGACTTACCACAGGGCTCGAGGAGCTCAGTGCAGCCCCTGGGGTGCAGGATGAAGGGCAGGGCACAGCAATCACCTCCCTGACCCCACTGCTCCTGGAGTGCAGAGCCCACCCTGCCAGCCCGGGCTCCGCACGTGGAAGGGGAAACAGCCACTTACATGTAGGGTCCTGGGAGGCCCCCCAGGGCATTGAAGCACAAGCAGGTGTCCTCTACTATAACAGGTCCCTGAACCTACAGTGACAGCCCAAGAGAAGGAGAACATCAGACCTAAAGGAAGGCACTGCCTCCAAACCCATTCCCTTGCTCCATCCCATCCCCACGTTTCAACTTGACATCAAAGGCAACACACGCCAGACAGACACAATCAAACCCAAACTCCCCCCAGGTAGGCCAGAGAGGCTGAAGAACAGTAGGGAAGGTTTCGCATGGAGAAAAACAAGCAGAGCTGAACACTCCCTGCCACCCTGGAGGACAAGGAAAGGGAAAGCCTGTGTTCCAGAGGCATGCCTGCAGGACACCCATCCCAGAGCCAGCTCTGGAATGTTCAGCAGACATCAAACTCTGTCCTGCAGCCAGCAGGCCTGGACTGAAGGAGCTTCCATGACCTCCCGCTGCTAGAGCACACAGCATAAACCAGATCAGCCGGGTGATGGGAGAGCAGCGGGGCCAGGTCGGGCCGGTTTGAATCCTTCAGGGTCCTGGGGTCCCTCCACACCCATCCCGCCGGGAAAGGGCAAGGAGCGAGTGACCTGCCGGGCGGCTTCGCGGCACTTCTGCACCGAGATCTCGTCCGGCTCCCCCTGGTACTCGGGCACTGCGGACACGGGGACGGAGCGGTGCTGAGCACACGGCCGGGCCGGGCCGAGCCGAGCCGCCGCACCCCGCCAGGCCCTGCCAGCAACTTACGGTCAATTTTCTTCGCCACCAGCGTGTAGGGAGAGGAGTCCCCGAGGATCTGCGTGACCTGCGCAGGGAGAAGGGAGTGACAAGGGCGGGAGGGACGGAGGCCAGCCCGCGGGCCAGCCCCGCTCCCGCCGCCCTCACCTCCTCCAGTTTCTTGGCGTTGCCCGTCACGAACACGACGCTCCGCCGCGCCGGCGCCGCCATGCTGACCGCGCGCGCGGCCCCTGCGCGCCCGGCCGCCAATCAGCGCCCGCGGCGTCGCCGCGCCCCGCAGCGCTCGGCCAATGGGGAGCGCGCCCGCCCCGCAGCGTCCAGCCAATGGGGAGGGCGTCCGCTCACGCCAGAGAGGCGGGACCTGCCGGCGCGCGGGGCGGGGCGGGGCGGGTCGCCATGGCAACCGGCCCCTCACGGCCCCGAGCCCGCCTGCAGCCCCGGCCTTCGGCGCCCGCGCTGCCTCTCCTGAGGAAGAACCGGCTGGAGTCGGGGAATCGGCAAGGGGATTGCGCTCCAAGCTCTGCTGCTGGTCAGCCTCCCACCTCAGGCGCGTCTGTGCGCCTTCTGTCATCAGGTTTCCTGTGTGGGAGCCGTAAAGTTCCGTCGTTGTTGGTTTGCTGCTGCTGGTTCCTCTCACAGCCAGAGCTGTCCCTTGGGAACGTCTGTGCCCAGGACAACCCCAGCACTGAGTGGCTTGAACCTAAAAGTGATCAACACCCAATTCTAGCACCTCGGGGCAGTGCACTGATGGTTGCCTTGCGGCAGCTCTCCCTGCCCAGCAGCTCGGGTAATGCAGGAGCAGCTGGCGGCTGCAGCAAAATCTCCAGGCTCGAGTCAAGAGTTCTGTCCGTGGGGCCGGTGTGGAGCCCTGCAGGAACAGGTCAGTGCAGGAGGGGAGCAGGCCCTGGGAAGGAGCAGCAGCAGAGTCCCAGCTCTCCCACCGTGTACCCAGGCCCCTCCTCACTGCCAGGCCCTGCCAAAGCTCCTGCTTTGCAAGGGGACTCCTCAAGAGGGACTTGCTTCCCCCTGGGCTGCCCGGCTGCCACAGCCAGGAGGCCTCTCGGCACCTGTGTCCATCCCTGCAGCCCCCCTTTCCCTCAGGCATGGGGGCCCGGGTCACACCACA
This sequence comes from Motacilla alba alba, assembly GCF_015832195.1. NCBI lineage: Eukaryota > Metazoa > Chordata > Aves > Passeriformes > Motacillidae > Motacilla > Motacilla alba. Next base: position 29,284,855 of record NC_052023.1, read on the forward strand.
GCCTCACGCAGCAATCCTGAGAGGAGGAATGCACTGCTTTCGCCAGAAGAAGCCATTCCCTGTACAAAAGAAATCGTGTGGAAAACAGCAGCTGATGGTCTGTCCTCTGCACAATGCAGGAATGGGTAAAACAGACCCAAAGCTTGGGTGAAGGAGTTGTTTTTGTTGTAGAAGCTCCGTCATAACATCTCCTCAGTGAAAACCAATCCCCAAGCATGCAGACACTGCTGGAAACAACTCCCCTTCCCTTTCTGCTGACTGCAGTTCTCTCTGCCACCAGTCCAGGGCGGGACAGCACAGGCTGCAATATAAAACCACAATACCAAAGGAATATGTGGAGGACTGCTCTGCACCACCCCAAGAGCAGACGCTTCTAATGGTCTTTCCAGCCTTGTGGGGAAAAAAAAAAATCTATAAAACTTGCTTAGCAAATTCTATTCCTGCAGTGTTTCTGACCAGGACTCCTGTGGCACCAAGGTCGTGCTGTGGGTGGCAGCAACAGCAGCAAAGGCAAGGCTGGGCTGTGGGAGAAAGGCACAGGCCCTGGCAGGGCTCTGCAGCAGCAGGAGTGAATTAGCTCACTTTCCAGCTGGCAGGACATGGTACCAAAGAGCTCAGCGAGATCTGCAACCCCCTGGAGACAGACACAGTCCCTCCTCATCCACCTTCATGATCTCTTGCAGGCAGAGAGTGGCCAAAGGCACAGGCACGATGACTTTTGTGCCTTCCACTGAATGTATGATAAAACCAGCCTATACTTCAGCAGGAAAAACCCAGCTTGCCTTCCTGATTCCCCCCTGGAGAGATCAGCTCTCGCAGAGGGGAAAAGCCCTGTTTATATTCCAGCTGGGCAGGGCAGCTTGAATCACATCCAACCCTCCAGGCTGCCCTGCTCGCTCCTAATCCCCTTCTGTGCACGGGGCAGCACTCAGGTGGAAAATGTGCAAGGTCCTGGGGGCAGGGTCAGAGGAGGAAGCTGGGACACGGCACTGGAAATTCTCTGGGGCACCATTTCCCCTCCCCAGAATCCTTTCAAACACGTGCTTAGCAGGACAACGCTTCCCTCATCAGAAAAGACCAAAAAGAGAAGCAGAGGAGCTTGGCTCAGCTAAAGTGCCAGGCTCAGGGCTGGAAAGGAGAAGACTCCCAAAAATAAAGGGCTGACAGAAATGCCACCAGCATTTCTGGTGACACCAAGACTGGAAATAGCCAAAACACCACGGTCCCACCCAGGGACAGAGGAGCTCAACTCCTGTTCATTCCTGCACAGGGGTCCCTAGAGCTCCCCAGGGCCCACGTCTGGGAATAATCCCCACCCCACTGGATCACAAGGAAGTAAAGCTGGCTGCCATTCAGGACCACGACCACCATATCATGGTGAAGGGCTCTGAATATGAACTTCTTCACTGTGGATGGGTGTCAGGAGAATTGTTCTCCAGCTGTGTCTTTATATAATCATGCTGCTTGCTGGGTTTTACACACATTTCTTACTTTTGGTTAAGAACACACAGAAACAGGGACTCCCAGCCTCAGAGAGCCCTGAATGTCCTCCAAAACTTCATGAAGATGTGCAAAAACTCCACATGTACAGTCAAAAATAGGTTTACTGGAATGTCTTTAGTCACAGCTGTAAGCAGCAATACTGAAAACACTGAGCTTGTGCATTCCCATGGCAGGACCAGAAAGTCTTCTGGATTGTAAAACCTAATTTCACTTTTTCTCTTTGCCTTTTTTTTTTTTTTTTTTGAACAAGAGAAAAACAACACCCTTGCAGTTGTCCTCAAAAGAATCAGTTCCCTATAATGATGTATTTCCCTTCAGACATTTATCCCCTCCTTTTCTCTGATTCAAAGACAGAGTCCCCTCTGCCTCCCACAGCAGGCAGCAGGGAGCTGCTCAAACCATATAATTGTAATTATTATTATTATTATTAATATTACAACTCAAACATATATACAGATAGACCACAGGGGCAAGTAGCCAGCTCCAAACCAGAGACCCAGAATTCCACAAAACAGGCTGTTTGGGATCTGAATCTTGTGTTATAAAAAAAAGTCAGACAGCAGGACAGATACTTGACTGGAAAAGGGTTGTTTGGTAGTTCTTCAAACGCTCCCTTAGAGCTGGCTGCTTGCCACCACCTCCTGCTCCCAGGAGAAAAAACAACTTCCAGGCTATATACAGATATCTCACTTAAATTACACAGCAGATTGGTTGTCCCAGAGGCAGCTCCACAGAAGCCTCCAGCTGCCCTGTCAGGACCGGTACTTCAGGACTATGGGCACTGCAAAACACAAAGGAAGAAGCTGTCAGCACACACCCATCCCTGCCAGGGAGTCCCCCCATTTCTGCAGTGACAAACCCCAGCAGCTGTGAGCAGAAGTGTGTTCCCAGCCCTCAGCTAAAGCAATCTGCTGTCTGCACACACGCTAGACAACATATCCTGCTACCTTCATCTCCTTCCAGCTTCCCAAACCTAAACCAGATGGGATTTTCCATCAGTCTCTTTCCCAACCCTGCTGCCAGCTTTGCCTCTCCCACTGCGGGCTGTGTGTTAGAAGGACAACAGGCTACAAGGGCTTTGCTGAAGGAACGAGAACAGTTACAGAGCTGCCCCTGGACACTTCAGTGGGAGGAAATCCCTCCAGACCCAGTGGCACAGAAGAGCTGCACTGCCATGCTGGACTGCCTGGATCCCTGGAGCATGTCGTTCTGCAGGCAGAGGGATCAATTATTCCTGCCTGGAAGAAACATGCTCTGGTCATTCCGAGCTGTTCGTTAAGAAAAGCAGTGACATCTCTGCTCTAGGGATGCCAGGAAAGGCAGAGAGCATGGGAAGGGACCAATGGCAAAGCCACAACAGCTACTCATTGGAAATTAGGCAGCACATCAACTTTGGAGAAGAGTGTTTGTACACAGCAGGCGCATTGCAAGGTGCCTGATACGTGTAGAGAGGTTTCTGGAAGACGTTGCTCTAGCCTGAAACTTTTCCATGTACTCCCACCCGCTTTAGGATCAGTCAGTGCCAACCCTGGGTCAGTACAAGGTTGGCAGGGCACTGCTGGCCTTCTCTGGTCAGTCAGCAGGACTTGTTTGGAGCCTGCTCTGCTGTGTGGAAGAGGAGCACAGAAAGCTCTGCAGGCACGCCTTACGGTGACTTAAGGCAGAGTGGAGCCCGTGGGGTGGCTCAGGTGCTGTCCCTCAGGGCCAGCAGCACCACAGTGTCACTCCCAGCATGGAGGGCCACCAAGATGTCCATGCCAGACACGGCTGGGCTGATGTGGAGCTACTCACCGATGATCACGAGCAGGAGAATGACCACCACCATCGCTATGATCGCCTTCATCTGCAAGAGGAGCACACAGGCACCTTACTCAGGGAGTAAGGGGCAGCTGCTTCCACCTGGAAGGAGGCCTTTGCTCCCAGCATGCTTTCAGCTGGGAAGCACAGCTGCTCCACCTCCTCCTGGGGCAGGCAGGTGAGCACCCTTCCACAGCCCCAGCCCTGCCTCTTCCCCTTCTTGCTCACCTTACAGTCTCGCCACCACATCTGTCTCCGGAGATGCTTGGCTCTTTTGCTAAAAGCTGCTGCATTGTCTGATAAACTGTCTGTTAAAGGAAAGAAAAGAGTCACTTCAGTGGTGCACACACTGTCACAGCACCACTCACCTGTTCTAGCTCCACTAAGTTCTATGCAGTATAAGACCCAACCCCAGCATGATTCACCAAAGCCACAGCTGGGCTGATGTGACACCCTTCCCCTGATCACACAAACAAATCCCACTGTGCTGGCTGCTCTCTGAGGACAGGAATGTGCTCTGCAAGCCAGTGGATGGTGCCAGAAGACAAACCAATCTACCTTTGCTTGAAGGACCAACTAGATCCCAGCACCCAGACACCTCCAAACTAATGCCTCCGCACAGAGCAGCAGGTAAAGGTGGAGAGAGAGTCAGCACAAAGTCAGATCTGCAGCCCAAGGCCGAGCAACACCACTCTCAGGAAGGACAGAAATGTAAGCCCAGCTCTGACGTGAGGTGCTTTCAGAAGCTAACCAGGTTAACCTGGCCCAGCAGCCAGGGAAGCAGGCCAGCAGAGTTTGACATCACACCTGATTTATCCTGCAGGTCGTCCAGCCGCTCGCCCCTTTCGATCACCTTGGTGATGTTCTCCTGCATGACATCGATGACTTCATCCACCTGGTTCTGGACACTGGGGTGGGGCAAAGGCAGCGTGAGAGGCAGAAGTGAGCACCAGAGCTGCCCTGCCTGGAGGGATCTGAGAGCTCACCCACAACAATGAAAGGGCACAACAGTGGAAAGAGGTGGATGGGATGCAGAGAAAGCCAGAGGCGTGGCATGGCATAGGGTGGATCTCTGGCAATCCCAGGAAGGGTAAGGAAACACAAAGGGCTCAGAGAGAGAGCACTGTAAAGTCAGCAGAAGTGGGACACCCTGTCTAACGCCTTTAACACACAAATGCAGTATGAAAAGGCACTAACTGCTATTGGTGGACACCTCTGCTACAAAAGAGCTCACAAAGGGGAAAAAAGAAGTATAAAAATCTTACCTTACCTTTCTACATTTCATAGAACTCCACATCACACCTTTGCTCAAAAACTTGGAGTTAAATTAAATCAGTTCCCTCCTCCAGGAACTGACTTACTAAATTAAACCCACTCTGCCAGGGGCATCAAGAGGATAGCAAAAGAAATGGCTGATATGAACTAAACCAAGTTATAATTCATCTTCTCCTAGGTTATGCAACTCTGTGGGTAGCCTTCAGAGAACAGCAGCCTAAATCACACCCGTAGGGTTATTAAAAATGCATTTATGCTCTCAAAAAAAAAACCAAAAACAAACCTACACTGGCAAGAGAGAAAAATTTTCCTGGTGGAAAAGTACTGCTCCATTCTGGTTTGTATTTTGGAGCTAACACACGTTTATTTTCCTGGAGATAGAAATGAGGATTTTCTTGAGGCCCGGGGGATAATACATTGTTTGAGACATACCGTTCCCAGAAAGGCAACGGCAACAGCAGGATCTTGGAGGCAACAAAACAGAAATAGCTCCAGAGAGAAACAGCATATCCTCCCCCAAGGCCCACGAAACTGGAGCCAACACAGACTCAAGGCCAGTCAATGGAGCACTGCAGAACCAGAAACAGGGCTCTGTCCTCGCCACCATGCCTCTAATTAATTGATTAATTACAGACATAGGTTCACACTGACCTATTTCTCCTACCAGCTACGTGCCTCTCACCAAGCAGACACCTGTGCTGGTGAGGAGCAGCTGCAACCAGCAGTAGTGGTCACAATACTTGCTCACATTTGCTCACTGTTCCAGCTACAGGGGAGAATAGCCATTAAAAGGCATTTTCCTCCCCAGAAAGCTCTAGAAAGAGTTCCACATCTCTAAATATGAAGGGGTTTCCCATCTTAGACTTTCAGGTCGAGCTCTCCAGCACCACTGCACTGTTTGGCTTCCCGAGCTAGAAGAGCCAGGCAACCCTTCTGAAATTTCTGAGTCAACAGCTGTGATAAGGCACATGATGGCACATGCCAGCAGCACATGTAAAAATTCGCTTTATTTAGGACAGCATAAGAAAGGAACCTGCCTTCTGTGCTGCATCGCAGAGTCTGTGGGAGCAGCATCTCTCTGAACCCATCCACACCATGTGGTGGCAGCTCCTGCCTTCCACACTGCCAGGAGCTCCTTATCCGGAGGGGAAGAGCACAGATAATGCCCAAAGACCTCCCAGCAGGAGCTGCCCCGTGCCCAGGAGCCTGCTCTGACCCCGTTTGTTTTATGAAGCCCGAGGCGAGTGGCAGAGCTGTTGACAAAGCTCCGAAGGTGACACTGAGGATGCAGACAGGAAACACACAGCAGTGCCCCGGGGAGCCAAGTGTCCACCCCACACAGGACACGCGGCCCCATGGCCCATCCCTGGGCACTGGGTGACAAGCAGGCACGTTCTGCAAGGGGCTTTCCTTACCTTGGCACAAGTCCCAGCTTGGAGCTGCCAGCAATGCAGCTACAGCTTGGGGCGAGAGGAAAAGCACCAACATCTGCTACCCCAGATGAGCCAACTTGGCAAAACCTCTAAGCCTCAAACATCGGCTTCACACGCAGAAGTCTACATTTGCACTATGTAAATGTTTCTAAAATAATTTTCTGGCTTGAAAATAGAGAGATTTCCTCCCACAACAGATTTGTCACCAAGTTATCCTGGTACAACTAACAAGTGGGAGCACACAAGGTTACAGTGCATCTAGGAACTTGCAGAGCAATGCAACACCACCTGTATCCCTGCCAGTGCAGGTCAGAGCCCTGAGGGGGGCTGCTGCAGTCCTGGGACACCCCAAAGTGCTGGAGGCAAAGCAGGCTGGTAACTTCAAGCTGCTGCGGTGGTTAACAGCATTTGGGGGAGAGCTATGGAGCACAGGCCCTTACTGCCCAAGCTGCTTCTCAGCATCCTGTCTCTTCTCACTTGAGCTGCTGGAAAAATGCTACAGGCCCTTGTTACCTGCCCAAACCCTGGGCAAGCTGTCAGCTGTCCCCAAGAGAACAAAACATTACACAGATGAAGAATGGAGGCACAAAGAAATCAAGGCTTATAAACTCCCACAAATGTTGAGGTGTTGACTCCTATGGAACACAAATGCATTTGGGTAGCACAGTTGGCCATCTGGGGGAAAAAAAACAACAAAACAACAAAGCAAAGAACAGGATGGAAGAGGCCAAGCCAGGGAAATTCAGACATCCACACAGCACCTTAACCAGACCTTAAGCAAACCCTTTCTTTTTGCCCTCTCCCACCCTTCACTGCTGCCTCTCCAGAAGAAGGCTGAAAAAATGTTCAGCCTGTGTATCAGCCCAGCAGCTTCAGAACAAATTCAAAATTTCCCACTAGTCTGGCATGCTTGAGGTAGGAAACTCAAGTCACATCAAGAAGAAAATATTTTCTTGTTTTATTTGGCAAGAGGAAATGAGTCCTCTAATACAAAGTGTATTTCCTGTTGGGGAGCTACAGGCTTTTGACACATACACTTCATGTGCTTTACTCCTGCCAGATTTCCAAGAGAAATAAAGTGGAATAAACACCTGCCAGGAAAGGGAGCAAGACAAAAACATGAAATATGTCTCCCATGACCTTCTTTCTTACTAATTACTGCAAGTCTGATGCTTTTAATAAGGACAGCAAGTGAACACCATCAAAGCAATGAGATCCAGTGGCACTCAGCTTGCTTGAGACTCCTCTCCTTGTGCTCTGCTGTTCCAGAGTGGGAGGAATAAGCCTTTCCATTTTGGCCACCCCAGGTTAGGTACTGGAAACCTGCCTGGGCTGGTCAGGGTGCTGGGCTAACACCAGTGCTGCATTCTCCAGACACTGTAAACAGCCTGTGCACACACCATGGGGTGTGCTGCCCAAGGCTGCTGTTGTCTCCAAGCTGGCTGTTTGCAGCCAGCATGACACTCCAGTTTTCCACCACAGTGATATTAACAGTGTGTATTTTGGTGCACATTCCACCCAAACACCCCTGGTTGTGGCAGCCACCCAGGGAAGAGGGAACAGCAGGAAGAGCCAAGGCAGATGGAGGGTACAGAGGCAGGAGGCTGCACAGCATTCCCCAGCTCTCTGCAGAGAGCCCTGCTGTTCCCAACAACAGGGTAACAGTGCTGAACCACGCCACAAAGCCGTGGATTGAAGCTGCTGCTTAGTCCCAGCTGGGAGAAAAACAGCAGTCTATGCCTCCCTGCCTGAGGCCTTTCAGTCACTGAAAGGATTATATCCAACAATGATACCTGTCAATGTGGCCTTGTCATCACCTTCAGATGAAAGCCCAGACTGTGGCTGGGGTTCACTGCACAACCTGCAATGAGCCCTGGGAAGCTGCAGTCAGCTCTTGCCTCAAGAGTTCAAACCATTCCCCAAACCTTCCCCCTGCTCAGGGCCTGCAGCCAGCCAGAGCCACTCGGGCTGGCAATGCTGACCCCCCAAAGCTGCACCACGGGGGATTCAGAGAGAACAAGAGGCTCCTGGGGAACCCCAGCACTGTGCTGAGCCTCAGCAGCATGCAGGAACAAGGGCCCAATGGCACAGTTCCCTGAAAGCACAAACATCAGCAGTAAAGTGAGTCAAGCAGTGCAGAAAAGGGGCTGATTTTAGCAGAATTTTTGAAAAGATGGTCTGTGATGAGAAGCTCCTTTTCCAAAATAAAGAAATCCAGCTGGAAGATGAACATCCCAGCTTTCCTTGAAAAGACTCGTGCACACATTCAGCACTTCTTCCAAAGCCTCAAAGCAAAGGCAGAGAAAGGAGAACAGCTCTCCCTTACCTGTTCTTTGTGCCTTTGGGGTAAAGGATAAAAGCCCGTTAAAAGCTGTGTTTCAGCTCCAGCCCACCCTGGGCATGGCAGGCCTCAAAGTGACCCCATGTGGCCTCTCAACTACCAGAGGAGAGTCCACCCCAACCAAGCAGCCTCCAGATACATCAGCACAAAGCTCAGCTTGAAGGGGACTGACACTTCCTCCTGTCACTCACCTCTTTCCCCTACAAGGTTTGCAGTGTTCCCCACAGCTGAGCTAGCCTTGAGGGTCTCTGCTGCCAAACTCCACCCTGACCCAATCCATCCCCCTTTCCTGCCAAAGACAACTACGAAAATTTTCCAATCTTGCCCCTCATGTTTAACATGTTCCACACCTTTGCTCCCATAATCCCATCACTTTTTCCTCTACCCGATTCTCCACCCAGTTTCCTTTTACGCCCATCTTCACACCTCGTTCCTCCAGTCCCATACTGCCATGGCCTCTCTAGCTTTGCCCAGCTATGCCTCAGCTCTCCAAATGCTCAAATTCCTCCTCAAAATGTCTTTTTCTTACAGTTTTTCAGCAGCAACCCAACCCTTTCTTTGTTGAAACAAAGAAAACTGAGTCACTATGAGACTAGGCATTGATCCCTAAGGCACAAGGACTGAACTGATCAGAAACTTCACAGTGATCTACATGACAAGAAGTGATGATTGCATGGTGTAAGTGCTAATTAAACAAAGCAATCAATGCTGATGAGAGCAGGAAATAAATTCTGTTTTGTAACAGATGCTCTAGATGCTCCATAGGTGTAGCCCCTTGACAGCCCAAGGGACATATTCCATGCCACATCCACTGTGTCCACGCAATCTCTGGCAACGGGCAAGCCTCGCGTGTGGGCCATTAGTCACATCACACCTATGGACCCACCAGCTCCTGGCTAAATGCTCCTTTCACTTTTCTTCCTTTTCACAGGTGCCATGTCCTCCTGTACCTAAGCCACTGCTCCCTTCTGCCAGGCTGAGACAGGGAAGAGAAGAGCTCCTGTTTTCTCCCACCCACAGGGAACACAGCAGACACTGCAGGTGCTGTCCAGCAGAGGAGGTGAAGGGATGGACACTACCCCATCTCTACCTTTCTATGGAGGTGAGACCCCACTCATAAACCCAGTTCTCAGCTTTCTCATTCCCTCCAGATCATGCCCTAGAAGGGAGGCTCTGTCCACACTGTCTTACTCCAAAGGGCAGTTCCTCTATATCAACAGCATCCTCACACTCTGGGGGGAAGAGAGATGCCCTGAAAACTCAGGGCGCAGCCACCTGCCCTCTGCCTCTTGTGCAGCTCAAGTGCCCTTCACCCCTCAAGATAACAAGCACAGCCTAATGCTGATGGTGGCAATGAATCATCCCAGAGCTGTGCTGGCTTCTTCCTGGCATGGAAAAAATCCCTAACCAAGAGCCACACACAGGCTGCAAACAATGAGCAGTCTGAACAATGCCCAGGCAGCAGTCCCCACACAGAGCTCTGTCCTGGCTCCACAGAGATCAGCAAAGGAACAGGTCTGTGAGCAACCCCACACTTCTCATTAAGTACCACCACCACATCCTTCACAGAAGAAACTGGAGCCCTGAACAAGCTTCATCCAGGAAATGACTCAATGGGAGAAGGATCCAGAGTGTTCACTCCTTCCTTCTTGCCCCACTCCTCCTCCAGCTGTAATGGTTTCCTGTTTTCCAGCTGCTTTGACCCCAGTGAGTCACTGCTCATCTCCAGGTCACCTGTATCAGGTTTTTATCTGGAGAAGAGCATGCCAGAGCACCAGCTGCTGCCCAAGCCCCATGGTCCTGGTGTGCTCCTGACCACTTACTTTCTTGAAACTTAAAGGAGCATGTTACAGGATGAGGTAAAAAAAAGGCCTCAAAAATTAAAAAAATATGCTAGGAAAGGTTAAAATTCATGGTTAATGCTGTAGAAAAAGAGCCTCACAAAAACATGTAACAGGTCACCAGAACACAGCAAGGGCTTCAGAAACTCCAATAAGCTACTGTGATGTAATCTTATCCCTCTGCCTCTCTGAACACACAATTTCTTGACAGGCTGCATCAAAACTAAGATTTCCTTTAGCTGTGGACACATGGGGTAGGACATATTATTTAGAAGAACAGAGGCAACGAGGGAATGTTCATATGATGAGCTACACAGAAACACTCGACAAGACAGCAGCAGGAGCTCACAGTGCCAGAATAAATTATTATCTCTATGACACTCAGCAACAACAACTTACTGCCTGATCTTGTCGTTCTTGGGTCCAAACCTGGGTCCAGAAGGCCCCCTCCTGCAGGCAGAAAAGAGCAATCAGGACAGAAGGTACAATGAAAACATGTTTTTAAACCAGACCCAAAAGATCTGAGGAGAGAACCAATGCCTTGTGCATAGAGAATTGTTTTCATACCTCCCATCAGTCCCTCCCACGTCTTAGGATCCGTGGGACATCTCACTCTTACAAAAGGTCACACCTATTAATTCATGCTCAAGGCCAAGGCTCTGAAAGAACATCCCAAAGGAATCAAAGGTTTTCATCCCCAAGCCCCCAGCCCCAGAGCTGCAGGCAGGTATGACACTGCATTCCAACTCACAAGAAAAAGTCTTCCTCTTCATCCGAGTCTTCCTCCAACAGGTTCCTCTGCAAACACATAAAAACCATTTTATCAATAAGCACCACCATTTCACACCCACATTTCCAGCTCTTAGGATGCAATCAGCATCCTCTGACTGCAGGAAGGCCCTCTCTGCTCAAGGGACAATCCCCAGCCCTGCACCCAAAATCATCAGATCACCCACAGACACCCTGGGCCATCCCATCCACACGGGAAATCAGATCCACTTGATTTGGAGAGCGAGGTTTCTCCACCAGCTGATGGCAGCAGGTGTAAGAGGGATGACCACAAGGGAACACATTGGCTTCCTTGAGCTGGAGGGCAAAGGGGTCTGGCAGCTCCTCTGCTTCACCCCAAAGGGCTCCTGGGTCTCCCCTTTGCTGATCCACCACACTCCATGAGAGGATCCAAAACCTGATTTTTAAGGGGAACCCCACAATCCCACTGAAGCCTGAATGTTCCAGACAAAACCATTTCTACTTAGGGTCAAAAACAATCAGGAGGGGGAAGGTGACACGCTAAAGCTGTGAGCCCAGGGACCCTGCAGATAGTCCCTGGGGTACCAACAGTTGCTGCTTTCCCGTGTGTAGATCCCACCTGCAAGCCTGATGCTCTGATGGTGCAGCTCACCTACATTTCCATCCTGTCACATTTGCTCAATCAACTCAAGGAAACCTGCAACACGGTGCAATAGCTCCAGCCAGTGCTTCCCCGGAGGGAGGAGCAGCCTGCTCGTGGCAGCACGGGCTCCTGGTCTCGCTGGCAGCTGTCGGGAGCTGCAGCAGCGTTTCCGACCGCAGCCTAAAGCGAGCTTTAGCACAGCCTGACCCCAGCAGGTTAAATCCACTTCGTCCAAACCAGGCAACTGCTGGGACCTGTATTCAAAGCCTGAAAGTGAGGGGACCGTGGTGACAGGAGAAAAAAAATCAGCTGTAAAGCACAGCGTGACTCCACTCAGCTCCTTCAGCCAACGTGGGCAGCAGAGCCAGGCCGTGTCCCTGCCAGGCTGCGCGGGAGGGCGGGAGGCTGGAGCGCACCGGCATCTCCTGGCCATGGATGCGGCCCGAAGGAGCCGCAACAGGTTCCCAAAAGCAGCCGTAGCGAGGCTGGTGTGACACACACGGAGCGGGGCTGGCGCTCGGACAGCCCTTCACCGACGGAACGGCGCTGTCACGGCGCTCCGGGCCGCTGGGCCCCGCGGCTGAGGGCTGCGGCGGCAGAGACCCGGCCAAGGCCCCGCTGCCGTGGGCACCGAGCCCGGCGAGCCCCCGCTCAGCCCCGCAGGAGAGGCACTCACCCGCTCGCTCTTCACCGAGCCCGTCACCTCGTCGTCGTTCAGGTGCCGCTTGAATTTGGGAGGCATGGCCGGTCTGTGCCGCGGGCCTGTGCCCGGCGGGAGAAGCCTGGACGGGAGAGCAGGGAGCGCCGGGCAGGCCCAGGACGGGACCCGCCGCCCCCGCGCTCAGCTGGCCGGGCCGGGCCGGGCCGGCGGGAAATGGCCGGTGCCGGAGAGTCCCGTCACATCGACCGCTCCGCCCGCCGCCGAGCGCCGAGCTACCGATGGCGGGCGGGCCGGGGCGGAGACACGACCGGGAAAGCGGGCGGGACCAGCCCGAGGCGGGGCCGGGCCCGAGGCGGGTTCGGTTCGGGCCTCGGCCCCGAGCGGCCCCCGTGGGGTCGGCCCCGGGCCCGCCCGCCCGGCCCGGCGTCACCCTGGCACACGGCCTCGGCCAGCGGCCCCGGGGAGGCGGCGGGGCAGTGCCGGTGCTCCCGCAGGCATCTGGAGGGTTCTGGCTCGCCCGGCCCCCGCCGCCCCGACCCTCTTGCTCTATAAATGCGAGCGCCGGTGGCCGGCGCGCTCAGAGGGGCGGCGCCGGGGCCATGCTGGGGGTCTGGCTGCTGCTTTGGGGTTCCGTGGCCCTGAGCGGCCGGGCGGACACCGCCTTCCTCCGCCGTGCCCATGACAGCTCCGGGCACTGCACCTACTCCTTCACGGTCGCCAGCCCCGTGGAGGCCGCCTGCCCCGAGGCTGCCGGCGGCGTGCCCGAGCTGCGCGCCGAGCTGGCCGCCCTCGCCGCCCGCCTGAGTCGGCTGGAGAGCCGGGAGCGAGGAGCGGCGGGCTCGGGGCCGCGGGGAGCCGAGCCGGGGGGCGCACGGGACCCCCAGCAAGTGGCCGCGGCCTCCCGCCTGGAGGCTGCGTACGGCGAGCTGCTGCGGGCCAAGTCCCGGCTGGAGGAGGAGAAGGGGCGGCTGGAGCGGGAGAAAGAGGAGCTGGGCAGGCGGCTGGAGAGCAGCGCCCAGGAGATCGCCCGGCTGCGGGCCGCCCGCTGCCCCCCCGGCAGAGAGGGGCCCGGCCGGGACACGCTGCGTGCCCCCGCCAAGGGTAAGTGCTGGGGCCGGCTCCCCTGTGCGTCCCTGCCGCCGGCTCCTCCTCTCTGGCCGAGTCCCGTGCGGCCCCCGTGCTGTGCGCCCACTGCTGCCCCCCAGTTTTGGGGACCCTGCTGGGCTCAGCCTTGCCGGGAGGTCGCAGCCCATTGCTCCATTCCTCCCTCCCCACGCCGCCTCGTCCCATCGCCTGCCCCGCAGCAGAGGGGGGATGCACGGTACCGTGCTAATCTGGGCTGTCGGGAGTTTTCCCCAAAGAGAGCGGTCACAGATGTGCCCTGCTGCAGTGGGAGGGGGCACCGGGCTCCTGCCCAAGGCGTCGGCGTTTCGGGGGCAGGAGCTCGGCACGGAGCCCCCCGAGGGCGGCAGGAGCAGGCAGGCGGTGGGGTGGCTGGCTCAGCCCCGCTCACGCTGTGCCTGACCCCGCTGCAGCGCCGCGCTGGGAGCCGCAGCCGCTGAGCTACCAGGAGCTGCAGTCGGAGAGGAGCGAGGTGCCCGTGTCCCGGCTGCTGGAGGAGACGGCGCTCGGCCGCCCGGGCAAGGAGGACTCAGGTACGGGCCCGCCGGGCCGGCCCCACGTCCCGCCGCTCACGAGGGGCTGGCGGTGACCGCTCTGTGTCCCGTCCTGTCCCCGAGCAGGCTGCGGCCAGCTGGTGTGGGTGGGAGAGCCCGTGGTGTTCGGCCGGGCGGACTCCATCGCGGGCAAGTACGGCGTGTGGATGAAGGACCCCGAGCCCGTGCCGCCCTTCACCCGGGACAACACCTGGCGTGTGGACACCGTGGGCACCGAGGTGCGCCAGCTCTTCCAGTACGAGGAGGCCGAGCAGCTGGCCCGGGGCTACCCCGCCAAGGTGCACATCCTGCCGCGGCCGCTGGAGAGCACGGGGGCCGTCATCTACCGCGGCGGGCTCTTCTTCCAGCCCCGCCAGTCCCGCTCCGTGGCCCGCTACGACCTGCGGGGAGAGACCATCACGGCCGAGAGGGAGATCCCCGGCGCCGGCTACCACGGGCAGTACCCCTACTCCTGGGGGGGCTACACCGACATCGACCTGGCGGTGGATGAGACGGGGCTCTGGGTCATCTACAGCACTGAGAAGGCCCGGGGAGCAATCGTCCTCTCTAAGCTGGACCCCGAGACGCTGGAGATCCGTCGGACCTGGGAGACCAACATCCGCAAGCGGGGGGTGGCCAATTCCTTCCTCATCTGCGGCACCCTCTACACCGTCAGCAGCTACTCGGCGCCCAACGCCACCGTCAACTTCGCCTACGACACCGCCACGGGCACCAGCCGGGCGCTCAGCATCCCCTTCGAGAACCGCTTCCGCTACCTCAGCATGCTGGACTACAACCCTGCCGAGCGGCAGCTCTTCGCCTGGGACAGCTTCAACATGGTCACCTACCCCGTCCGCCTCTCCCGGCAGTGAGCCGAGGCTGGCGACGCGCCGGCTCAGCCCCCGGGACCTTGGTGCGTGCCTTGGCACCCTGCTTCCCTCCCCCTCTCCCCCGGCACTGCCGGGAGCGCCGCCTCACGCAGCCCGGGGTGATGCTGGGGGCCGCACGCTGCCCGGCCACATCGCATTGTGCTCAAGTGCCGCAGAGAGAGACGAGGCACTGCTCCAGAGCCCGGCAGAGGCAGGGAAATGCCTCTCGCCAGCCTCGGTGGGTCTCCGATGGGTCCCAGCAGTACCCAGCCCTGAGCTGCTCCAGCCCCTCCCTGAGCACCCAGCCTGGCCACCCCGAATGTGGAGCAGGGAGGGCTCAGGAAAGGTGGTATAGAAGGGCTGTGCAGGAGGATCCTGCCTTAAAATAAACGTTTTTCTCTAGTTGTGAGCAGCGATCCCCTCTGTGGGGTCAGGGTTTGTTGTTTCCAGGCTCCAGCCCTGCAGAGCTCTCATGCAGAGATCCCACTGGCATCCCACACTCCCAGTGCCCAAGGGCATCCTGGAGCTCAGCCACCTCCAAAAATCGAGTAGGCTCAAAAGCAGCAGAAAATACAGACACACATTGCACAAGCCTTGTTTTATTGAGGGAAAAAAAAAAAAAAGCAGCCAAGAGAGCAGGGGTGAGGAGTGCTGGCAGAGCACCCTGCAGCCAGGGGGCCTCTCGGGTGCCCAGCCCTTCCAGCCATGTGCTTCAGCTTTACAGCCATCCCAGGCCAGCAGCTCTCCCCACAGCAGCCCAATACACACTGTTTTATCTGTTTGTTGTAGAAGGCTTGAGGAGGGAGGCTTCTTTCCCCCTCTGGCACCTGGGGCAGCAGCAACCACATTCCCCAGGGGCTGCATAGGGTCCTGGCCCAATAAACACTGCCCAGCACCTCTGCTGCCTTGCACTTCGTCTTTCCAAGCCTGTTTTCCAAGGCGTGTGGTGGTGCCCCTCTTGATGCACCTACTGGCTGGAGGTGCTGGTGGGGGGACCTGTGAAGCCTTGAGCAGGAAAATGCCACATTTTGGAAGGCAGTTTCTGACAGCAGTACACCAGTTATTGGAGCGGTGGAAAAGGACAGAGAGCTCAGTGGGACGCTTGTGGTGATCCCCTGCAGGGATTTTCAGTGAGATGCTTCACCCCGCTGCTGTCCTCCTGACACTAACGCTGTTGTCTTAAGTGTAGCAGCACTGTATGTTTGCATATCACAATGAAGCATTTGGTTTATCCATCATCCCCAGGCTTTGTTTTGGAAAAATACGAGACGGTTGTAAAAAGTGAGGTGATACGTGTAAGGTATGTTTGGTAAGCTGCAGGGGGGGCAGCACGAAGAGGGAGGAGGCTGAAAGATCCATTCCTGCTGCTGGGCAGGCCCAAAGCCAGGCTGGGAATCTCACCTGAGCCAGGGCCAGTGGAAGCATCCCCCTCCAGTGATGGCCCCAGGAGGGTCAGGAACACATCAGCCTTGTCACTGTCACAGCCAGAGCTGGGGAGCCCCGGGGCCAGGGCAGGATGTGGGTGAGGGCAGGGGAGAGCCGAGCAGGCTGCAGCCAGCAGTGCCCAGCAAACCTGCCACCAAGGATGGGAGAAGGGCATTTCTGTCCCAAAACAGCATGGGAGGCGAGGCTGCAGTCCCCCTTCACCCCGCAGCTGCCGGGGGAGTGAGCCGAGGCCCGGGATGAAAGGCACGGTTTGTGCAGAGCCCCGGGGAGCAGCAGCACCTCGCTGAGCCCAGCCACCGAGGGCAGACAGCTCCGCCCCGCCCGCGCCGGGGCCTTTTCAGGCCGGGAAGTCCATCTCTAATTGACTGAGAAAATAAAGGAGGACAAGCCAATGTACACAGGATTTCCAGAAAGCTGGGCTGGAGCTGAACAGCGCTGAATACACTGCTTTACTTAACAGGCTTTGGGAAAACAAGCCCTCCCTGCCCACATCCCAGCAAGAAGCCAGCCTGAGCCCAGGGGGCTTGCTGGATCTGGCCCCAGGCACATTTAACCCCCCTCGGGCTCTTGCCCTGGAGAAAAGCTACGACCTTTACACAGCCTCAAGATCATTAAGGAAAAAAAAAAATTGAATTCCCCAAACAAAATTGTTTCCTAATTTCTCTGAGGTTCAGCACAATTATTTCTGATGACCAGAGTCCTAGAAAAGAGATTACAAACCAGATCCCATTCAAATTAAAAAAAAAGCAAGAGCTACTCCAGTGTAAATAGCCAGGAGCAAAGTTATCTGATTAAATGTCATAAAATATTCCATCAGCTGGGGTCAATGACTGAAAGCTCCACATAGCCTCAAAGGCAGCTGGCGTGGTTTGGGGTTTGGGAGAGGCACACATCAAACCTGGGTTATTTGGAGGCACAAAATGCCCAAGCATTTACTTTAATTAAACTTCAGCAGAAATACTCCCCTTGTTCTGCTCTGAGCACAAAATAGTCCAGAGCCTGGTACAGTCCCACAACCGACTGTGGGAAATTCCTCTGACTTCCCAATGGCTGCATTACTACAGAATTGAACATGAATCCTTTCAGCAGCGCTTCTTAAAAATAGAACACTCTGGTCAATGAGTTCCCATTTTTGGGGGTGTCCTTTTAAGATGAAACGGTCTGAAGACAACCTCAAAGCAGGGAGACATCACCACAGCTTTTACAGCACATTTCTAGATGGAAGCAGTGTCCACATTCACTCAGTGCCCCATGTCCACCCTCCTTTCCAAGTATTTACTGCAGCTGTGCTCATACAGATCCTTGTGAAAAAGGTGATTTACCCCAAACGTGACCTGCTCAGAGGTTCCTTCTGCCCACGGCTACATCTGTGGATTCCAGCACTTTTGATTTACTCCATATTGCTGCAGTTTTATCCTGAACAAAACCAACCCGGGCAGGAAAGGACTCCAGCTCCTCTGGTGGCCCAAAGCTGCTGCTTCCCAACCCACCCCAGGGCTGGCAGCGACACCTCTGACTGCAGGTCAACCTGCCCAGCTCCTGGAGGTGCTTGCAGAGCCAGCCCAACACTCCTGATGCACCCTCCCTTTGCTCAGAGGTGCAGAGCCAGCCAGCACCTTCTCCCCAGGCAGGAATTACTTCCCAGAGAGCGACACCCGAAGTTCCTGGTGTTTGTGGGAAGCAAGTTCCCTCTGGTGGCCAGCTGAGCGTGTCCTGCCTGTCCCGAGCCACAGCCCAGGACAGGGGCAGGGAAGGCTCAGGCCAGGGCTCCCTGAACTCCTGCCTGTCCCCTGGTGCTGTGATGCCTTGGGAGGCTCCCTGGAACAGAGGCTGGGCAGAGCTAAAGGAATCAAGTAGGGATTTATTAAAGGAATCAAGTAGGGATTAATTAAGGGAACAAAGTAGGGATTTATTAAAGGAATCAAGTAGGGATTTCTTAAGAGGCCTTCACAGGATACACCTTGGGCACTGCAAGAGCCCGGCTGTGGCTCCACCCAAGATGGACCCTGGGTCATGAGTTTTCACACTTTTATCAGTTTTGGTCCATTTCCACATTGGGGTTCATTGTCCAGTTCCAGCTCCAGGTGATGCAGTCCCATCCTCCCAGTCTGCTCTCCTCCATTCCCTGCTGTTTGCACTTTTTGGGCCTGGAGCTGCAAGGGTGCCCTTGGTTCTGGGGCTGGAAAAGGATTGTTCTGTGTGACCGAGCTGTGAGGAGAACCTGCCAACACTTGATATGAAGTTCAGAGTTATAAACTAATGCAGTACAGAGTCTGGAAAACTTGAAAGCTCAACCTTAAGGCATCACTGTCACTCACTGGCTGATGGGACAAGTGGCATCATCCCAGCTCCTGTTGGGAACACCCCCCAGCTCCATCAGCTAGGGATGGATTTCCCAGCCAACACCCCCAGGTTCCTGCTGGGGCAAGCAGTGGCCACGTCCTGCGAGCCCTTGGCTGGAGAAAGGCTGGGAAAGTGCCAGGATACACAAAGGAGCTTCTGGGAGCACTTTCCTTCAGGAGCCTTTCCCTGGGAGCGCCGCTCCCCTCCTGCAGCAATCACGAGAGCAGCCGGGGGCTTTATTTAGAGAATACTTTATTAGTTTCTGTAATCAAACCCATGTAAATAAGACCGTACATATTTCATACAGTGCGTTACCCCTGTACAAATGGAAAAAAAATTAAGTTTAACATTTCTAGACCAATATGGCTGTTAATTTCTGTACAATGCCAACTCACACTACAAGTGGGATACTTTTTTCCAAAGTTGACATCACAGCTAGTTTCCAAAAATTCAAATTATATATATATTTATATAAAAAGATAACCAATAGCGATTCACTAGGCATCAATAGCAGCAACAGCCTTTCCAGCTTCTGCAGTCATTTGAACAAAATTATACACATTAGACTTTCAACTCTTCCTTCCAAAAAAACGTAAAAAAACGAAAAAAAAAATTCCCAGAAAAAACCAGCAAATTCTGCTACTGATGTGGTACCTGGTGCTTTTTATTAGCTTTTTCAATCATTGTCTGGAAAAAAACCTCTAGAATAACATTATTAAAAACAGCTCCAGTATAGCACAGTCACTACTACATATCATAAGCAGGTACAGGATATCTTACATTCACAGAAGTATCATACAGTACTGTCCTACAGCTAGAATACTAGAGGATACAATTAAAAAGGCATTTATTTGACTTGATTCTACTTTCCAGCACACTGTGGGCAAGGAGGTGGTGCGACGCAGCTCTGATATAAAGAATGCACCTTTGAGATAAAACTCTCGTTAATCTGATAAGGTTTCTTTTATTCTCGTGGCACAGTTTAAGTGCTCGTTGCTGTGTTACAGACAGAAACTGGAAACCGTTTAGGGACCACTCGCATCATATCAAGACAGCTGGACAGGGGTGAACGGAACAAATCTGACTATTGATGCAACGAACCTTCAACTCCAGGGGTGAGAGCCACTGAGGGGGCAGCGGGTGGAGAGGACACAGGTGGCCAAGTAGCTTTTTCATGTGGTGATCTAAATGCAGTAAATTGTCATCCAAGCAGCAGCAGCCAGCAAAGCACTGCCTTCAGAGGGAAATCCAACACTGCCAGCGTTACTCTGCGTTAGGTTAAGCCTCGTGTGGCAAATGCGCGGATCCCTCTGTTTATACAAGATAGAAGCTTCTTAAGTCACTAAAAACTTAACACACATTACTTGGCCCAGCACCATCTTCAGATCTGCATGTTCTCATACTCAGGGGTTTATAAAAAGATAAATAGCAGCTGAAGATCAGAGCCTGAAGAGAATAATAAGTCATCGGGTCAGCTAGGAAATGCCTCCCCACCGCTGCTGCTTCTCCGTGCTGTGGCTTTGGGAAGCAGGCGGGTGCGAGCCAAACGGGGCACGCACGTGTGGGACGTGCACACCCCAAAGCAGCCTTCATGCTTAGAGCAGATGCGAGCCCCGAGAGCCTGGGGCTCAGCTGGACACACAGCAGCTGGCACCACGACTGCTGCTGGCTTCTACGCCCCGTGGGGCTGCTCAGAGCCCGGCAGGGAGAGCAGGCTGCTCTTCATCCTTCGGGCCACCAATTGACGCTGCTGACACCTCGGCCACCCTCCCCTCTCCCCCCTCCACGGGAACACAGCCTCTAAGATTTTGTTTCCTCGGTTTTGATTGCCTGAGGTTTGATTGGTCCAGTTCTAACAGGTTTCGGTGTGGCAGCGGGTGCGGGGGTGGCCTTTTCCTCGCCTTTGTCCTGGCAGACTCCTGCAGAGTCGGCAATGGCCTCGCTGGGTTTGCTCCCGTTCTCCTCCACTTTGGGGGCTTTGCCTCCTATGGGTTTGTTCTGCTGCTGCTGCTGCTGCTCAGAAAAGAATCTCTGGGTGGACTGAAGGACCTCTGCTCTTTGCTTTGCCTTAAGAAAGGGAGAAAGTAAGTTTACTGAAGAGAGGGCATCGGAACTGGAGTGACTTCACAAGCATTTCCCATACGAAAGGGGAAGGACTGACCGCAGTGGCCATGTTTTCCCAGACAGGCAGTGTCCATCCTGATGCTGCCCTGATGTCACGATGTCTGGGTGCTCGGCTCCTCAGAAGTAGTTTAACATCATGCCTAGGCTTCCCTTGCTTTTCCTAATCCTTCCCCGAAAAAGAGGATCAGGGACAACAGTCTGAAGCATTACCCAACCTATTCTCACGCCACTGCTACTGCAGAGCTGTACAAGTACGAGCACTGCAGCAGCAGCTCGAGCTGCTCACAGGCCAGCCAGGAGCAGAGGCAGCTGTGCCTGCACCACCGTGCCTGGGCCCCAGGGCCACTCCGGCTGTCACTGCTGCTGCTGCCCCGGCAGAGCACAGGGCTCTCGCTCCCAGCAGCACAGTCTGAGCACTCTGTTCCCTCCCGTGGCTCTGGGCACAGACTGAGCCTGCAGCTGGGATGGAAATGAACCGGGGTCAGAGCTGTGTTCTGGGTGAGCTCAAGCCTGATCTGCCTCCCGCTCTGAGCAGGTTCTCATCCCAGGCAGCACAAACTGCCTGCCTGCCTTCCTTCCCTCCTCTGAATCCTGCCAGCAGCCCTGACCTGCACCTGTGCAATTCCCTCTGTGACACCTTCCAGATACAGTTCTGATATTGATCAGACCCTTCAGAGCAAGCACTTGTCTGTCCTGCCCAGACTGCAGATTATCAAGAGTTCAATCATTCAGAAGTTGAACAATAAAGCCCAGTGCAGTCAAACACCTTTTTATTTCAAATTAGAAAGGAGTACCTGAAGACAAGGAACCCCAACTACAATACAGGCACTAAACCTCTCTGAATATTTTCTGCTTTTTTACAAAAAACGGGGCTGGGACACATACACACAACAACGGGGAGACAAAACAGTAAAAGTCTGGAACAAGAGGCCTTGGCTCTCCTACTTTGTAGCTGCTCCAAGTAAGTCAAGCAGCAACAGAACAGAAAACAAACCTGTGAACTCTCGTTTGCAAGACTGCAGCAGCAGCCTGATTTCACTGGAGCCAGATGGAAACCTGAAACCTTTCAGCCATCCCCTGAGGTTAAGGCTGGATGACTTGACCACCAGTAGCCAAGCATGACAGAGTAACTCTCACAGCTCTCAGCAGTGTTTGCAGGAGATTAAAGACACCAGAACTTTTTGCGCTGACTGGCTACGTTCAGTGCACACTCAGGACAATGTGTTAATCATCACCTGGTAAGCATCCACAGGCCGCATGAACTGGTGGTAGGAAATAGACCAACCACCTGGAATTGAAGGGTTAATCCGTCCTCCCCCCTCCAGGCATAACCAGAACAACGCTCTCCTGCTCTGACACCTCAGTGCACAGGTTACAGCAATGGCAGCAGACGAAGGAGCCCCTAAGCACCATCTGCTCAAGCAACTTTTCTACAGCAGACAGGCTCAGTGTCCAGCAGTGTCCCTACACACATGTCCCACCCTGCAGTCTTGCCTTGGAAGAAGAGTTTGCCTCGAACTGAAGGGTCCCAAAGTGCTGTAACAAGTTAGGGTGACTGTCATCACCTGCTTCTGAAATGCAGCCCGTGTTCTGCAGAGTGCTCCAGGTACTGCCTGCATTCTAGCACAGAGCATTCACCACAGGCACTTCAAACCATGGGGAAAAACTCTCCAGAGTCCCCAAGGAGTGGGGCTGGCTGGAACAGGAGGAGCTGGGGGTGAAGGGACAGCTAACAGCCAGGTGTGCAGCCTCACTGCCCATTCAAAGAGAACCAGGCTCCTGACACCTCACTCTGCCTTGGGCAGCACTGGCTCCTCCACAGCTGCTGACCACGAGACCACTTCAGACAGGAATTCCCTATAAATATTTTAGTCTAAAATTCTTATTAAAAAAAAAACCAGGGCTTCGAGAAGGTCTGTTAAGAGCCTGGCTGCTGGTTGGGGTCCAGAGGCACTTTCTGAAGCCACAACTTGCAGACACATGCCTGCCCTGGGAGCTGTCAGACTGAACTGCTGGTAACAGCACTGCTGTTCACATACTGACCTTCACGTCTCGTTCAGCCTTCAGCGCAGCCTGGGCCTGAGTGCCTCTGGCTCCAGGTACTGATCCACAAGGACCTCTGGCCACACGTGGTAACTGAGGGTGGCTCATAAGGCCTGTGCTCATCTGAGACGGCATCTGACTATGCAGAACTACCGGCAGCCTCTGAACAGGCGCTGGGAAGGTGTTAGTAAATGGGGCTCTTACCAATGGAGGGAGCAGGTTAGGCTGAGAGAGGATCTAAGTGGGGGAAAAACGACAAAGAGAGACATTTCTCAATTAGAAAATTGCCAACTCGACTGCACGTTGGCATTATCTTAAAGGGGAAAAAGCTGCTACTCTGCTATGAAATGAATGTCAAAAGAACAGGCTTGAACTGCAAAAGCAAAACAGCCCAGCAGCACCAACAACTTCAACCCAGCTTGTGAGCAGGGAGAAGACTCTCACAAGGCAGTGGTGAAAGGCAGCCCCTGCCAGTGACAATCCAGAAATCAAAGCTCAAGTCCTGCAGTCAAACACTCCAAATGCTAAAAGGAAGACAGAAATGTGCTATGCTTTTAGAGAGGCCACACTCCCTAGCAGCCTGGCTCCAGTCACCTGCAAGAGAGATGCACAACCCTTGTAAGCTGTGCTCCCTGGAATGCCAAAGCAGATCAACCCCTCTGCCATCAGGCCTGCCTTGTATGGACCGAGTGACCTCAGAGATCCTTTCCAACCTGAACTGCTCCTTCCATACTTCAGAGCTGCAAATCTGCCTTGTCTTTACACGTGTAAAATATGCACTGGGACCCTTCTGAGACACGAAGCTTCTCCCACTTCCCCAGGCAAAGGACCTGTTTCTGCAGCATGAGGTGCATTACAGCTGCCTGGGGAAGCCACACCACCATCTGTTCTACATCACTCACAGCTTGCATTAAATTCCTCAGTGTGCACACAACTCAAAATTAAACACCACGAAATCAGCATTACTTGTAAGCAAGATCAGAGAGGTAATTTTTTGCTTTGATCTTGAAATCGTGTTTCTTAAACAATTTCATTTTAAGGATTCCATTCTGTATCTCCCCATGACAAAGCCTGAGGAGACAGAGTCAGTCAGAGCCACCAGGTGATACAGAGGAACAAACCTGTTTGCAGGAAGCCACCAATCACCTACCTGTGGTGCAAACTGTGCAGGAAAGGGCTGTGTCATTCTCACAGCTGCAGCTGCTGACTGGAACTGCTTCTGGTAGACAATGCTGTTCATTTTATTGGACTGATTGTTAGGACTTGTAGAACTGGCCCTAAAAGAAAGAACTCCAGTTAAAATCAACTGCTTTCATTCAGAGGATGCTTCTGCCCCTAGTTACAACTTCACTAGAAATTCAGCACTGGAGGGGGGAACAATGAATCTCTGAATTAAAAAAAAAAAAGTGTGAAACTTTCCATATAGAAGCTTCTACGTGCAAAAAACCTCAGAACTTCAGAATTCAAAGAGAAAGCATAATCAGAAATATTTAGGCTACGAAGAGGGTCCAGGGCATGTCTGTATGAAAGAGCCCTTTCCCCCAAATACTCGTGACACGAACACCGATGTTAGATTTGTGATGTTTGTGGTGTTAGATGTAGTTTCCATCCCTGCTATCTTATGCTCAGTCCTTTGCAGTCACTCTTTGTTCTGTCATGGCAAGTTCAGAGCTTGTCCCAACAGGCAGTGAACGTGCAGCTGCCTTACTCTGACCTGCTGTCCTGTGTGTCAAAATGCACTTGAATGGATTTCAAGAATTCACAGAAAATGCTCTCCCTGTTTTATCTGGCTGAGAACGTGACCCTCCACTAAAACCTCCAAGGTGTTGAATCACCAGGAATTACATGAAGCTTCACTGATTACCTGGGGGAAGGGCAGCAAATAGCCCTCAAAGAGAAAAGAGTGAACAGAAAAGGAAGAGGGAACAACCTTCTTCAGGAAACAGAGCTTGCCTTGCACAGAGTTCTTGTGCAGAGGGTGTGGGTGATGCACTCCTGGCAAATTGAGCAGAGTGGCACCAGTGGCAGGGACACCAGCTAAGCTCCACACACCAGTATTCTGTAAGCTTAAAGGAGTCTGTTTTGTTTATTAATTGCACTTGTGAGCAGCTTACAGACTTGGCAACAATATTTAGCCCTCTAACAGAACTGTTGCCACAACTGCTGTCTCAGCCTTTAATTTTTTTTTTACTTTGAACACCACAATTCAGATAAACCGTCTTACAGTTTTATCCCAAACTACACCTTCCCTGCCACTTCTTGTTTAGCTTCATTTACCCAAAAAGTATTTTTCACCTTTTATTTTAGAGCCATTTCCTTCTGCTTAAGCACAGCAGATGTGATGACCTACTGGAATGCTGCTCCTGAGCTCACATCAAGCAGTGTCTCGTGTATCAGAGGCCCCTCACCTCACACCTTCCAGAAAAGGCTGCTCATGCATGACTAGGTACATTTTTTAGCTCTGGTTTGAAGGAATTTTGAGCTTAAGGGAGATTTACCGGAAGGGACTGGAGGTTGGGGTAGTGCTCCTGCCAGTAACTGGGGGTGTTCCAGGTTTAACATCAATGCCACCTCCAAAGGCCTTCAGGTCCATTTCTGATATCTGAAAAACACAGCAACTGACATGTTAATTCTAATTAAAAAAATTACATTTGCTAAGCAGCTGTTAGCTTACCTCAAAGAAAAGAGGTCACTTAAGTGGAGATGAAAGCCTGACTGCAGAACAGCCTCTTATAATTAGGACAGGCCCAGCACCACAAGCACCTCTGTGTACAATTTTCCTGCCCTATCTGGCACTTGCAGCAATGGTATTGGCTTTCTAACTTGCTCCTCCTGCATAATGACAGGGGGTTTGAGAGTCATTTCATCTATTTGGCCCTAAAAAAAAGAAAAAAGATATGTTTTGGAGTTGAGATCTCCTTATCCAAGACTCCCATCTCAGGTACCACATGAAAATATTTAGAAATAATCCTGAAAAACGCTGAGAAGAATACCACCAAATAGTCCAGGTCGATAAAAATAAACAAACATAAAGCACAGCAAAAATGGAGCTGTCATTCATGCAAAACAATCTCCAGACTAACTGGAGCAATGACTCTTGAATGCTACTTTGCAGATCCACTCAGCAGAATAAATTAGTCTTTGGAACAGTGTATTTCCACACATGGCCATGAAGCATAACAGCAACAATAAATCAATTAAAAATGAGAGGCTGTTTTAAGTTGACCTTCTTTAGCAGCAACATGATGGG
The DNA here is from genome assembly GCF_015832195.1 of Motacilla alba alba. Lineage (NCBI taxonomy): Eukaryota > Metazoa > Chordata > Aves > Passeriformes > Motacillidae > Motacilla > Motacilla alba. Next base: position 29,310,829 of record NC_052023.1, read on the forward strand.
AATCTCAGAGTAGGGCAGGAAAGTCATCCAAGGCCAGCATCCCTCTGCAGCTCTTCCCTCATTTTTTGCTGAAATGAGCAATCATTTTCCAGTGACAACTGCAGCAACAAACATGCTGCTGCTTGCAAAATGGGCTCCTAACAACTGCCAAGCTGAAAAGATCTGGCCCGATCCCATGAACCTGGAAAACTGCACGGTGCAAAAACCACCGGACATACTCTGGGGGTGAGGAGATGTAAATTTCATCTAGGTGGTCTGAAATTCTGGTTGCCATTACTGCCCAAGACGTGCAATTAACACCCGAGATTTTTCTTATTGCAGCTGTAAATCACTGGGACTCTGGGGTTACTTTGTATTCACAAGCACCCTAAAATCGAGGCCAGAAGCTGCAGGGATTTCAGGTGCAGAGGTGGATCAGTCCCGCAGGTGGGAGGACCTTGCTGTTCCTGCAAGCCAGCTGAGCTGTGTCCATGTCCAGGGTGTCACCCACTGCTCACCTGGAAGCGGACTGCAACTGCCGAGTGCTGCACACTATCCGAAAATCCCCGGTGCCTGTAAAGCTGGGATTCCATCTAAGACAAGAGACCTTGTGATTGGAAGCCAGCTCCACACATCCCCTCATTAGCAATTACCTTAGCAGCTTCACATAAAGGAGAGGAGAGAATTCCCCCCATGATACACAAGTTTCTTGCACTGGTTTAGTGTTATTTCCTTCCTAGACCCGTCGCTCAGTTTTCCTGAGCAGCAAGACCAGCCTTTTCTTTGTTCATTACAGAAAGACACTGTCTTGCATACAATGCCAAACTCTTAATATGCACCATGCTGTGCTGTTCACAAAGGCAGACCCCCAGCAATAATAGCAGAGTTCAATTCTGGCTTAAGGTCATGGCTGATACAGAGTCCACTGAAGCCCCTAAAACTCCCCGTTTTGCACTGGAAACCCCTGAAACCCAAACAGCTTGTTTTGGTTTGAGTCCAGAAACAAAGCAACAAACCCAAGCAGGCCCAGAATCTGCCACCAGCCCTGACAGAGTCCTGTTGCTCCCCTGCTGCTCCAACAACATCTCAGTACTGTTTTCCACATGGCTTCTGCATGAAATCCCCTACTAGTCCATGATGTCACTATCAAACCAGGTATTCCTGCAGTGCAAATGGAGCAGCATCAAGTCAGCTACAAAACCTCAGCTAAATGCACAGACCCAGTCACTCAGGCATTAACCCTGACTGGCTTTTTTATCTTTTAAAGCTGAGGCAGATTTTTAAGGTGCAGGAAATCAGCACGAGTTGCTGTGCTGGTTACATAAACCAAAAACCAGCTGTGCTTCACACGAATTTGGGTCCTGTAGCTGTGGCAATGTTGTTACCTTCCCAGTTGCAGCAATCATGCTGTGCTGAGTTCCTGCTGGGATCAATCCTCTGAAGGGCTGGGTCACTTGGGCAGGTCTGCTCAGGTTTTGAGCCTGAGCTTGTGGTGGGGTGTGCTGTAGTGGTGGCTGCAGGGACTGGGGCAGGGCTATCAGTGGCTGTGCTGTGGATCCAAAGTTGGGCAGGGAAATCTGTGATCCTGGCAAAGGTACTGTCACCTGGAGAGAGAGCACAAAATCACCAGTAACAGAGACACAAAGGCCATTATGTCACTGTCATTACTAGCTCTATTTCAGCTTTATCCCAAGCAAATGCCTTAATGAGTTCATTTATTTAACCAGAGATCTGCAAGCAAATAAGTGAATTTATTGCTCAGTTTGCCTTTATAATCAGTTCTAATGGCATTTGGGTCTTTGCTTTTCAGAAACAAAGGTGCATGAGATCTCCTGCCTCCAACATCATTCAACATGATTTCACTGCATGACAGGGGAATTTAATGCAGCTCAGAAAACAAAAGCAGAACAAAATAACCAGTTTAGGCATGGGTGGGGACAGGACAGGACAGACTTATTTGTTTACTTCAAATAATTCTAGTCAAAGGACACTGGGATAAAAATTTGATTTTACTTTCCAGGAGTTCCAACAACCAGCAGATTGAGCTTAAAAACAATGCCAAAAATACACAGCCTGTCCCTTGCTTGCATTTACAGCACACGAGTGCTGTGTGCTGAAAACAGCAGAGTGGTAGTGATAAACATGGAAATACAACAGCAGTGACCTGACTGGCAGGAGTTACTGCATGCCTTGGCCTGACAATCCATTACCTGCAAAATTATATTCTAAGTGTGACAAGGAGAATGATTAGAGATTCCCAAATGTGAAAGGCTTATGAGGATCTGCTCTGAAGGATGACAGATTAAAATCAGAGAGACAGCCAGAACTGAACACATTGAAAGTACCAACTCTTCTAAAAGGTCCTTAAAACTGTGCTACATTTCCAACAGACAACATCCAATCTTTTACAACTCTTATAGATTTCTGTCTTGGCAACTTTTCTTGTGTAGGAGGTAGGCTATTATAATAAATCAATTAATAAACCAATCTATCAAAAGTTTGGTTTTGGACGCCATTTCAATTAAAAAAAAACAAAACACCAGAAGATGGAAACCACTAGACAGTATCCTGTAAATATGACAGAATGCTTCCACAGAACAACTTAGCAGTTCTTTCACAAAAGAGTAAAAAAGCCTTCAAATCAGTGGAATTATTTTACTGACCTGGCTGTCCTGCATGATCACCTATCTGCTGACTTCTCAGTTACTTTCTATGAGCACTCCTGGGTTTCAGCTCACTGAGAACTGGTATTAACAATTAGGCTGCTCTAAGCACCTGGACTTTGTCCCTCTCTCTCTCTCTCTCTCTCTCTCCACCACTCCTGATATCTGCTTCCATAAAGGCATCATGTGCCTCAATCAATTAGCAACAGCACTGTTCCAATTAAGTATCTGCCCATCACTGAGAAATGAACTATTCAAGAGAAGGATGCCAGGGACAAATGCTCAACACGAACTGCAGGCCATCCAACCTCTGAGCCCTGCAGTTTGTGCAGTGCTGCTGCAGCCCTCCTTCACTATTAACATTCCAATCTTATTTTGGAAGAATTAAAGGTTGTCTCAGCCCTCTCCGGTATTCTCACCCCACAGACACCACCAACCACGACATGCTTTTAGGAAGAATACAATGTAGGAAATTTACCATGCCATAGTTTACCTGCTGGAGAGCACTGGGAGACTGTGCAGTGTTGTAGAAATTGCTCTGGCCAGGCTGCTGAACTTGCCCAGAGTAGAGATTTGAAGCCTGAGTGAGGGTAGCTCTGGCCTAGGAAGAGACGAGACACCCCCCATATCAGGAGCATTCAGGAGAGCAGCTCTGTGGTGCAGCAACCAGTGCCAGAGAAATCCCAGCAAGGGAAGCTGACAAATGTGAAGGTTTCACTTTGTAATAAAGCTCTCATTTGCAGCTGGTGGAACAGCCCTTTATCACAATTTAGAGAATTAAACCTGAAGCTCTAATTAATGACAGAAGCACAAGGAGCCCTGTAATTTGGGGAACGAGCCTCAATTCAGAGATTATGCTAATATACATTTATTAAATTAAAAGAACATTCTCCTCCAAGTGTTTTAAGTTTGCTGCCACCCAAGTTGAGCAAGACCTGATGTCCTGTATCAGCCCAGTGCAGAAGGGCTGCATGTGGAGCATTTCCTACCTGCAGGATGTGTGTATCAATCAGCTGAGAGCCTCCCAGCCCTGAAGCCTGCCCAAGCTGATGCTCATAGAGGATAGGAATAGGCTGAGTGTTGGAGGTCTGCTGGAACGCCAGGCTGGACTGTGCCTTAGCCAGCTCCTGGTGCTGCACTGCTGGGAAGTTGTGTAAGGCTGTGCCAGACAGAACCACTGGTGATGGCTGAGACAAACCACTCTGCATGAAAGCTTGCTGGGATCTGCAAGAGATTCAAGTGTTGCTCATAAAAATTCTGACTGAGCTCAACAACGAACCACCAAAGATGAAGAGCACAGCTTATATTCTTTAAGCAGAATTAGGATGGTTAGCTCTATTGAACATCTTTTCACCTGAGAAAGGTAGATATTTTTTCTACTCTGCACACAACAAAGTAATAGCTGCTACTAAAGGCCACAGGAAAAAACAATGAGGCTTCTTATTAAAATCTTAAATCACAATTAGCTATTTAGGATGTTCATTCTTGGATAATTAACTGTAACACAGAAAAGCTGCCAGTTCGTAGTTCCTGTGCTCCAAAGTGGGATGGGAAAGCACCTTTGAGTAGCCCCATTGCGTCATTAAGTGAACTGCTTTGTTCTCTTGACTCCACAGAGCTCCACAGTCCAACTTCTACTACAGCTTAAATCACTGGATGCTGACCATGGTAGCTTCCCAATAAGTGTTTTGATTTCAAAAGACCTCACAGCCTTTAATTTTAACCAGCTATTCAATTCCTTTGTTAGCAGCATGGGGAAGTTGCAGTTTGTTTACAGAAGACCAAAGCCAGGACAGCAAAGCACCACAGACAGCTTCAGTCCATCAGAAGTATTTATCTGAACATCCTCACTAGGAACTTTGTGAGTTGCCACCTTCAGACTGAAGAATCAAGAGTTTTTAAATAACTGCTCCTCTCAAAGCTTTTGTGCTCAGAGGAGAGTGTTTCTGATGTGAAAACACCTTTTACTTTGCCTGCTGCTGGCTGTGTGTGAGCACAGCACTGCTCCTGCTCATCTGCAGGTGTGGTGGGGTTTGCTTGTGCCCACACCTGGGTGAGCTTTGCTCTGCACCCTCCTTTCACTGCAGAACACTCTCACAGCCATCGCGGAGCACTGGAAAAACTCTCCCAGACTGGATGCAGAGGACTGGCTTCAATGGAGCCATTTTTTTTTCCCCAAGTTTTTTTTTTTTTTTTTTAGCTCACTTTTAACTTTTGGTTGTAATGTTTTAAACCAGCAACCTGTACATCTCCAAGCTTATCCTCCTCTGCACATTTTCTATGTGGGAGAAGCACTCACACTGTCAGAACTCCGTTAATGCCATGTTTGTGTGTGATCAGATTTATTTAATCTGGACCACATGCCAGCCTGATTGTGTTTCTGCAATTAGCCAACTGTTTGCAACAGCTTTTGTCAGCTGTAGCAGGACAAGCAATATTTGGTCCCACAAAGTCAGCCAAGCACCAAAGTCAGGATACAAACGTGGTTAATTAAACCTTCTGTGGCCCCAGCCTCCTACATTGCAACGAGCAGATTTAACTACAGCCCATGCAAAACCCTCTAATTAAACTTCCAAAGCAGCTTTCTCAAAGTGGAACTAACAACATTTGTCAGAATTACAGTGCTGTGAAGCAGCTTTCCTAGGAAGGGCAAGGAAGCTTTGAGAGGCTTCCAGTGGAAGTCTGTCTGGCTATCAGGGCCATTACAGAGATACTGGTCCTACTGTTACCTTCTGCAGCAAACAGAAAACATTCTGAAACATACCATGCAGCCCCTCACACATCTGCAATGAGCTTTTTACTACCTAGGAGTTCAAACTGGAACTTCACAGTGTTTCAAGACTTCAACGTTGGTTTGATTAGAAAAAACAAACTGCTGAACTAAAGGGACAGACATTTTCTGTTCTCTTAGTATGACAGACTGATGCTCTCAGCTCTTTAGCCTGGGTTTCTACAGATACAACTATCATGCATCAGTTTGCAACCCATGATTTCACAACTACATCTGCACAAGGCAGAAAGTCTGCACACAGAGTTCTCAGGCAGAAGAGATTTTGGGGAAGACAGCAGGATGAGGCAGCTATGGAGCACAGAACACAAGTCTGCAGGGAACCAAATTCAATAATTCTGACACTAAAACCCCCAAAAAATATGCATATGCTACCTACCTGTAAGGCTGTAAGGAGGAATTGAACAACTCTTGGGCTTGTGAAACAGCTGGTGCTGCTCCTAAACTCAGCTGAGCTTGATGCTGTCCTTGCAGAGGTGCATAGATGGGGATGGGGATCTGCTGAACTGAAGCAGGCTACACAGAAGAAAAAACATTAAAATTAAGTTAGAAAAGCTACAGCTGAATGTGTGTGTGGGGATTTGTGTAGCATTATGAAAAGTAAAATAAGAATGTCAAATCCCAAGGCTCCATACAGAGTTAGTATTGCTGCCCTCATGAAAATTACTTTCTAGTTTGATTTTAAACTTTTCCTCACAACCAACCAGCAGAAACTGAGTGAAATATCCAGATCTGCATATAAAACAACTGCTTGAGATGGCATATAATTTTGTAAGACAGAAGTTGAGTAAGCCTGCACTCACATGGCCACAGAAACACCTCCAAGGAATACAAACTTTCCCATATATCTGTGAGTGGAAGCTTATTCTCTCAACTTCCATGGCAAACAATCAAGCACTGCCTGCATGCACCAGAACAGACAACAAGGGCAGGCATGACCTCATTTTTTGCAGTCTTTAGTCTCACTCTCCCCTGCCCCCTTCAAATCATCAGTAGAACTTTAAAGGCAATATACATAGGGAAGGAAACAAAGTGAATGAGGAATCCCCAAGTACCTGAGAAAGGCCTGGCTGAAAGCCTTGTTGCTGGGCCAGAGAAGGTGGTGCCAAACGTGCGTGCTGGGTATTGAACAGGTGACTTGTATCCATGTAAAACGCTGGGATTTGAGCTGCAGTACCACAGGAAGAGCAATACAATTAGTACCCGATCCCAAACACCACCCCCATAGAAAGGTTTTCATCAAGAATTAAGAGATGCAGCTACTGTCAGTCCTTCCCACTGAAACAGCTACAGAGAGCCTGGGAGAAGGAGCAGCACTGGAGAGCTGGCTGCCTCAAAAGCTTTGGTATCTTTTCCAGTTCACCCCCAGAATCTATCAGTCTTGCACAGGTATCATTAATCCCACACAATTTTGGAGGGATGAACAACAGATTCTGGGCAAAAAAGGCATTTGGGTGAAGGAAGGGTAAGAAAATGCTACAATGACATGTAATTTAACTAGATTGTTACCTAGATGTAGGATTTTCCTTAAAGAAAAAATGCCACCACTCTCAACTACTGTAGTATTAACTAAATCACTCCTGGTCTTAAATAGCAATTTACAATTCTGCAACAGAAAATTGGTACATTAAGAGACTCAAACTTACTTTCTTCAACAAACTATACAGCACTACCTTTGTACTTCCTGAGAAAGCAGTGCAGATTCAGAGTAGGACAATTAGTGAATCTGAGTACAGAACACTCTTTATCATTCTGTCTTTACTGCAGAGCAAAACTAGAACCAAATTAAATTCTCCAGCTTCAAAATTTAAAAAAAAAAGCGGATGTGTGGCTTCTCAGCCACAAACACCATTACCTGCTGCAGACTGAGACACATAGACCTGGGGACTTTGCTGCTGCTGGGCAATGAGGGATGGCATGCAGCTCAGCTGGGAGAAGTGGCTGGCAGAAGCCAGGCTGCTTGTCTGCAGCTGCTGGGGTTTCACTTTGCAGATATTAGGAGGGTCTGAGGTGCTTGCAGTCTTTGTACTCAGTGAAGAGGTTGTGTATGTTCCAGCTCCTAGGAGGAGAGAAGCAAGGGATGCAACAATCAAAGACATTTCAGAGCCTCATCATTCAGAGGTCAAAGTTTTGGGACAGCTCTGTAAGCACAGCCGCAACTGGTAAAGAACACTGAAACCTAATGCAGCTGTTTCCACCAACACAAGAAAACATGGAGCCAATTCAGTGGAGTTCACTGTGGGAAGTGCTGCAACCCTGATACATCCTCCTTCTCAGGCACAGGAGCACACAGTGGTACTGAAGGAGGCAGCTTGGTCAGTTATTCAACAAAATATTGCAACCCACAGTGTTTGTGCCTCTCATGGAGATATATTTTAATATTCCAGGGGATGAAGACTTAACCAGATTTAGCATCTTTTGCTTGCTGCCAAGAACCAAGGTGGCAACCTTGGTTGTGCACTGGTTGTGAAGAGCAGCTGGACATTTGCTCTGCCTTTTGCAAATAGGTTTTGATATGAGTTCTAGAAGCTTTAACTTAAAAAGCAAGAGTACAAATAGAAGTAAAACATCAGAATTATCCTCTGCCCCAAAATCTACATGCTTGCCTGCATTTGGCTGAACAAAATTAAACCACAGACAAGAGAAGTTTACCTCCTCCTTCAAGTCCATTTAAGTAGCTTAGGCAGAGAGTAGTTTAATGTTATTTTCAGGTGACTGAAGTGGAACAGGTGAAGTCAGTTAACAGGTTATTTGGGAAGCTGCTGCTCAGATCTGACATTCCATTTCTAGCACAAACCTTTTGTTAGCTTTGCATCGAACAATTCCAAAGGGAATCCAACCCCTCGAGAAACATAAGCAAGGAACAACACAAGGGGACGCTACTGCTCTGACATGTGGTACCTGAGAGGGATGTTGTGGGGGTAACTGAGGCCACAGGAATAGGAGGCATTGATGCACTTGAGAAAGAGCTGTAAGTGCCACTGCTTGGCCCAGTGTTGCTGCTGCTGCTGCTGCTGCCACCAGCAATGGGAGATGCTGCTGAGGTCACTGGAGAACTCTTCTCCCCCATGTTTGGGGAATTCTCCCATGCTTTGCGTGCAGACTCCATCTGTTTAAAAGAAAAAACATTTCCTCATCTATTAGGAAGTTTCAAGCAGTCCCTGCTCCTCTTTTAACAGTTCTTTTCAGTTAAAAGGCAATTGGGGCTTCATGCGAGCCTCTTTTGGAAGTCGCTGTCATCGTGCAACTCTGTTCATGCAAAAAGCAAACAGCCTCCAGTTGGAGCTGCTCATCTGCTCCAACTGCACATGTGCACAGGTCATCATCTTAACAGCCAATGCTCAGAAGAGAATTCACTCACACTAATTTGGCTTGGTTTTGTTTGACATGAAGAGCAAAGACACAGTGAGCAAAAGAAAGGGAAAACCCCCTGTAAGTATTTCCATCAAGTCCTTTACTTCCAAGTTACTTGGGCCATTTAAATGAAGCAGCCCTTTTTCTTCTTGGTCCGTCATCCACTTTGAGTGACCACCAAAGATACCTACTGCACACTTCAGTGAACGTGACAGCAGTCAAGTTTGGATTTCCAAAGCAACTACTGCTCAAGAAGTAACCACAACTGACACAGCTGGTGTGCGCTGCTTTATGTTAAAGCTAAAAAATGCTTCATGCTCCTCTATTTCTAGAATTATGAGCTTATGTCTTGCACAGCAAGGGAGATGAAACTTTAAATATTATAGACACAGTTACCTTCCCCCAGAAGTGGAAACAACCATTGTTTTACTGCAGCCAATAAAATCTAATTCTTGCTACATTAGCCACACAATGCAAAATCTAAATTGAGACACTTCTGAGGGTCCAGTTACCAGGAAATATTAATGTTTATACTACACTCACTAATTTAAAAACTCAAACATGGTCCATGGACTACTGCACAACCTTCAGCTGACTCCAGTGGAAACACAAGTTTAGCTAGCAGAGCTGAGATTGCTCACTGTAAGTTTTCCAAGGCCAGGTGCTGCCTTTAGTGGTGGATATTAAGGGGCAAATATATACTCACCACACGCCTGCCCTCACTGCCTGCTCCAGAGAGCCCCCCTAGCTCAGTCTCTCAAAGCCACACTTGTCAACCTGCCCTGCTTTACGTGAGTTAGGCAGAGTCTGGACAAACCAAACATGGCTTAGGTTATTTGTCTAGATGCTTCAGAAATTATATAAAAAGCAGAGCAGTATCAAAAGAAGTGGGTCACAGGTGATCAACACACACCCATGTGGAAAATGAGGTTCTGGATTCCAGAAGAGAATAAAGGGGGAGGAGGGAAATTTAGTTACACATTAAGTCCTCTGGGGGCAAGTCACCTCTTTTCATTTTTGAGATCATCTTCCCCAGCAATCATTCACTGATTCCCCTCCACAACATTTTCCTCCAAACTGGCTCTGATTCTTACAGACAAGGCAAAGTTCATTCATCACTGATGTGCTGGAAATGATTTTGTTTAGGTGTATAGCACTGGCACTGAGAGAAAGTGAGTAAGTACCTGTGACTGTCAGACTAGAGGTGTAGAAGGTTCTATGTTCACTGGTTTTCATGATGTCCTGGAGAAACTACTGATAGCAAAAGTTACACACTGCATTTTGTCACACCTACAGCTATCACAGAGTCCTGAAGTTTTCTTTTGGAAAGCCTCTTAGCAACCTCTAACTTTTATAAGCTAGAAAAAAAGATGCAAGAGAGGTTGATACTCTAGGAATGCCTATTCAGCACCATCTACAGACCACATATGGAGGAATAACAGGCTCTAAATGAAGTGAGACTGGGGACAGTGTTGTAGTTTCACTGCTCAAGGAGAAAGGAGGGCAACAAGGAGGAGATTGTAGCTGGCTGAGGCTTCTCTTCATCAGTGATCCAGTGAGGCCATCACAGTGCAGAACAGTCCTGCCCATATTACTCAAAACCTCCACTGGAGAGAAACCCCAACGTGCCTTTCCTTAAATACACCTAAGTCTCAATGGGTAGAAGAAGAAAACGTGTCAGTTTCTTGACCAGATGCCTACAGAGGAATTTTAGATGAAACCTTGGACATGAAGAGGGCCAAGCAGCTCAGGTTGAGATTGCTCTGGACTTTCTTCTGCTCAGCTCGTTACCTAAAACAGCCCTCTGAGCCAAGTCCTTAAGAGGATGACTGAGTAAAGGTGTCTTAGCCAAGTTACTCCAGGGAAACAAGATCTCAGTGAGGCTTCCGTAGGAGCACCTTATACCTCCACTGAAGAATGATGCCAAGCAGTGGGAGCAATTGTGGCCAAGTGCCCTACAAGTCTCTTCACAGACAGCTTTCTGTGACAGGGGATGGAGGGAAGAGCAGGTGCAAGGACTAATCCTTTATATAGGCAGAGCCTGGACATTTTGATCTTTTAAGAAAAGCAAGGAAATGCTTTTCTCTCTCCTGCTCCAGAATTATCTTTTGAAAGATGCAAGGGCTTTACTGGAAGAGGATGACAAGGAGCAGAGCTGGGCCTGCTGGGACAGTAACAGTCTCAGAGTGTGCTTCAGAACAAGCCTGCTGCCTTCTGTGTTTGTGAAAAGGAGGTAGAGCTCCAGTGGTTGGAATGAAGAAATCAGGGACAAAGCTGCTTCCAAATAGCTTTCCATCCAGATTTCAGTCAGAGGGCTCTTCAAGATAGCCTCAAAACATGGATCTTTGACCTATTTTGCTACTACACATCCAAAAATCTATCCCCCACTGAGAAATCACTGACACCACAAGAGCAGGAAAAGAAATGCAGGATGAATGACAGAGACACCACAGTTTGCTCCGTAACTGGGCAGTGTCCCCACACTTTGAGGTAACTTTCAGGTAACTTTGAGCCCTACCTGTGTGACACAGGATTCAATCTCCAGCTGCCAAACAGTCAGAGACTCTTTCACAACAACTTTCAGACGCCAGAAAGTCACGTAAGGATAACTCATTACACAAGAACGTACCAGAAACCCAGGTTTTTTTTTTTAAACTACTTGTCCTTCCACAGTCCCTGTTTATGTAGGTCTACTGTTTGAAAGAGGGTGTTTTACTCTTTTTAGGAAATAAAGTGTTAACAAAAGAAAAGCAGAGATTCAACAAGAGAACATGACTATTTCTCATCTGTACAGAACACAAGCAAGCAGCTGTCAAACCAAGCCAGTGAGACAAATCTCACTGGGACTGACAAGCAAGTTCCTCCAAAGCATTAGCTCTGCATCCAATCAAGTTTCATTTCTGCTTTTAAAAACTTAGACAAACTAAGGTCAAACACCACTATTCCTTAATACCAGAAGCAGCAACAACACTTCTACGGGCTCAGTCACCTGCAGTCACAATGCCAAAGCAGATCTAGGACACCAAAAGAAGAAAAAACCCAACAACTTCTAAAAATACAGTAGCAAAGCTAGTGCCCAACTCTGTGTTAGTGAGTTATACAATGCACACAGTCCAAAATCCAACAAAACGGGGAAAAAAGCACTCAAAATATACTCTACACATTTGCTCTGCACTGGAAAGCAGGAAACAAAAGAACATTTACAACACTACAGAACACGTTCTGACTCACTGATCTAACTGCCTTTCAGAGACACCAACACACCATCTACACGCCACTACTTGGAACTTCAGCCATCCAACTCAAAACCACATTATCACTGCACCAAAGTCTTAGTTCTAAGAAGAAATCAAGCTTGGCTTATCAAGCAAATCCTTCAAGCCTTTACACCAAACCAGGCAACTTATTTTAAGCTCAACACTCAAAAAACCTCAGCCAGATTCTGATGGTTCGCCATGAGCACTGTGGTCCAATGCTAAAACTCTAGGGTCTTGGTTTTTCAGGGCAGTGGGAACCAAGATTGGTTGAGATGCCAAGTGTTAATGCAAAACGGGGTTAGAAATTTATGGTTTAAATGCATCCTTCGACAGAGTCTCGTGTTTCAGCCATCCATTTATATGCAAAAGCAGTTCAGCAGAGGAAACAAAGGAAGGCTCTAAAAAAAGGTTCACCAGCAAGTTCTCCAATAACTTTTTTCCCCTGCATGCAAGAAAACGACCCTTAGAGGGATGTGGTACATACCTTGAGGGTGAGGTCGACGGTAGCGGGAGAAACTGGAGTTAGGCTGGAGCTCTGTTGTAAAGTCTCCCTCCTAGGGAGGGGAAGGGTGTGGGGCAGGGGCACCTGAAAGGCAGGCAACACACATCACATTCTAACTACGTCTACTAGAAAAGCCCCAGAAAGCAAAGCTCAAGCTTTATCAAGTGAGCTACAATTTCTTCAAGGCTTGAGCATTTGGCAGGGAGACTGATAAAATAAGGTGAAAATTTGGTAGGCAAGGAAAGGCCACTCAGCAGGTGCCAAGATGCTTCTCATCTCTCAAAGAGGCTGAAGATTAAGGTTTTAAGGTGTCCATGTCCTCTGCATAAACAAACACCAATTGTCTGTTTGGGGATTTAATTTCAAGTACCATTTCAGTTTACTGATATGCAAAAATTCTTCCCAAGCCAGGTTTGTCCCTTTTTGTACCAATACAGTACAGGGGGCTTCATGACCTTGAGTTCTGAGATGCAGTTTCTGAAAAGAGGAAGCTTTTAGAGACCTGCAAAATCACAGGACCATGAAACAAACTACAACAGATTTGCCATCCAATAATTGAATTCAGTTATTTTCTCTTGCAAAAGATGAAAGATGTGATACTTGGGGAAATAAACCTGACGTAATTCTATTGCTATCTTTGCCAATGAAAACTCCAATGGATTTCCTAGAAGTTTTAAAGGAAATGAATCAAAAATACTGCAGTGTCCAGTCTGTTACTCCTAACTATTCCTTTCTCTATCCATAGCTCAGCTAATGGACTTCCACTGGATGAGATAAGGCTAATCCAAAAGACAGATCCTGAAGCTCTGAAGCAGGGGATGGCACAGATCCTTTGTGGCCAGAAACCCCTAATTCCCATGTTAGAAATTCAACTCTTAACATCCTCAAGGATTGGATAGCATTAACACAAAAGAATTCAGTCTTCCACACTAACCACCAAAGTCAAAAAACCACAACACTACCAGAAAAGCCAGCAGAAGAGTAAGAAGTTCAATCTGTACTGCTTCAAAACAGTGCTGCAGTAAGCTGAAAAGCATTTTTAGATGGAATTCACAAGACATCTTCAAAAAAACTGAGATCCTACTGTATGATTCTACCTTCCCCCATCAACAAGTGACTCAACCCTGAGCTAATTCTGTTACTCAAACAACAAGAATCACAAGATCCAAGCTCCCTGATGCCACAGCACACTCAAGACAAACTTGATTTTGCTACAAGTCACAACCCAGCTGGTTCTCTCATTCACTGCGCCATGCTCACAAGTCAGGACCACTGCACTGGCTTTGAGGGCTGCAAGCATCTCATCTCCATAGCAACTGAACATCTGAAGCCTGTTGTCTGCTCTCACAACCATTCAGCTGCTCCCTGTGCACACAGTTGCTGTGATTTCAGGCTACAGTTCAAAACTCCTTTGCTTGTAAGAGCCTTTCTTCAAACTCAGCCTGCAGAGCTTTGCCACTGGTACCAGGCTCAAATGCCAACTGCTGCCAAGAACACACTCCCTCATTATGTCTATCTTTGCTTTTTGTAGAATTGTCCCAATGAACATCTCCACTTTCTGTGCTCTTTAGCTCACTGTGATTGTTCAAAAGACAAGAAAACACCTGAAGAATTCCAGAGCAGGTACTAATCAAACCAAATGTCCTTCAGAGTAAGATTACTGGAAAAAGCCCAGCTAGTACACATGAAAGGAACCCTGTGGACTTGTTCACTGAAGGCACTATTTGGTGCTTTAAAAAGAAGTGTGAAAATATTTTCTTGTCTTCAAAGTCAAGACGATCACTGCAATGGACTTACGTTCGTCACCAAAGTCTCCTCCATTTTTGTACTGCTAGTAGCCACTGTGTTAGGATGAGAAGAAGGTGTAGTGTAGTCTGTTACAGACTCCTGTGAAGAAAAACAATTCCATTAAAACATCTCCCTTACCTAAATTCCATTTCAATTTCTTGGACAGATGTCAGCCTTTCTACAGGAGGAGTTCAGCAAGCAACAGAAGATTAGAATTTCACACTGTTTTTTCTTACAAGTCATGTCTAGCAATCCTTACTGCAGAATTGCTACTGAGGTCAGGAGGATTCTTAGAAAATTACAGTTTGCCTCATGACCTCACAATGCACATCTGGAGAAAAGTCAAAATACAGTCTGTGAGGCCAGAACGTACAGAGCAATGTATCTCCTGGGCACTGTAAAACTGGACTGTGGTGCAACCAATTATCATTTGTCACCCAAGATGCTTCAGCCACCTGTGGGCCCTTTCAGTCAGATTAAAAAGTAAAATACCTTAGCTGAAAGCTTTCTGTAGCTTTAAGTAAACACAGAAATTTCTTGCTATGACAAGAAAGGCCCTCCAGATTAAAAGGAACACAAAGGGATGGTTGCAATTTGCAAAACAATTTTATTTCCTGTAAGTTTTGTCTCTGAAAGTCACAAGACTCAGATTCTCTGGATGGTGCAGGCTACCTTCTGATTTCTGCACTGCTTAAGAGGACTTCAAGGAAGAAAAGGACTGAGGTTTCCAGTCTGCTCAGAGGCTTTCCTTGGAGCTTATTTGTCACAGTTAAGTAGCCCTTCATGTGCTCAGCAAACAAGGTCCTGTCAGTGCTGGCTGTAGGCACTGACTCCTGCAGCTGTAGATACAAATGGTCTGAGCAAACTTTAAATGTCTGAAGTTTTACATCCCCGAAGTCCAGGAAAGGCTCCACCATCTTCACAGAACCAAACACCATGAAAGAACTGAAGGACAAATTAGCAGCAGAACTGTTACTGAGGGTCTGGACTTGCCAACCCATAATGATTTTGAAGACAGAAGCCAGATAGTGCTTGTTTAATTGCATCCAACCAGTAGGACGATAAGCTACTAAAAAGGTGCACACTCAATTTACTCCTCAGGCCTGTGGCAATGCCTCTAAAAAAGCAATTAGAGCGCTGAGATAGTAACTGACAAATGACAAAGAGTCCTCCTTAAAAGGATGAGCTCATTTTGGTAAAAGACCAGAACAAGCTAAACCATAACAGGGTGAGAGAGGACAATGTGCACACTGGTTTGTTTTTATAATTTATGAAGAAACTAGAGAACTCTTTTCTTCATTTATTTACTTCCTTTACTTGTTAAACTGGTGAAGTACAAGATCTATGGGTGCTTCCCACAATGTCAACCACCAACCTGTAAGTTGCATACGTGCACTGGATTCCAACAGGCAAATTTAATCTGGGTAAAACAAGGCAAGCATGCAAGGCTGCTTTAATCACAAAAGCCTTCTAATGAAGTAATTAATGGCTCCATATTTTTTAAAGGATGCATTACTGCATAAGAAAGAGGAAGTGTTTTTAATAAATTTCCTTCAAGGTTTAGATGTAATTTTTTCAGTTTGAGTGGTGAAATTCCTTATGAAAGAAGATGGATCAAGACTACTGCTAACTTTCTTACTTTGCAAACTCTCAACACAAGAGCTTTTGCACTGCAATTAAACCCAAACCACTGTATGAGCTCTGCCCTTACAAGTGCATGTACAATGCTGCAGCACAAGGGTGGTTTACAGGCTGAACACGCAGACAAGACAATGCTTTAACCAAATGAACACCACCCCATAAACTGTACATTAATCTCCATCCTTCACTTCCTGGTACATTAAGTCCAGGATTCTGTTAGATGTGGTTAGCACCACAAGCTTCTGCCATCCAGTTAAAGTGATTCTCCTGTCTGACTGAAGAAACCACCTGATCGTTTTATTACAAACTAGTAACAGCTAGAGCAAAAAGCTTATGTTGATGCTTTTTTTGGAGTTCTCCACAAATTGTCTGCACCTGAAGAAAAAGAACAGGCAGACTTCTTGTGAATACCTCCTTGAAAAAGAAGAGATCACAAAACCCCAAGTGGATGAACAAAGCACAAGGCAGACCTCAGAGCTGACCCTGCTATAAAGGATCAGGGTACTTAATGGGAAGAATTAGCTATTTGACTGGTTCTTGATTTACATAAATCACCGAAATCAGAGCTTGAAAGATACTCAAAATCTTCTGAAAACCAGTCTGTGTGTCCTTTTAGCCATGATCTGTAAGACACAGCTGTTGCTACCTGTACAAATATTTCACCGGCATCCACAACCAGGTATTGATCTTCCTGGGATTTGACAGGTTCAAATGGAAGGCTGGGAAAGGCAAGGGCTAAAATGTTTTACCCAAGTCAGAAACTTACACATCAGACTGCCTTCACTACAAAAATACTGCCAAATCCAAGAGAAACAGCTGCAATGGCTTCTGAGCATCATACTTATGTACTAAACTTAAAACATCTCGCTGTAGGAGCTCATTTTTATTTATATAGTTTCTAAGCAGTCTTGTATGATTAAATTCACATGCTCTTATCAAGATGTTTGTTTTGGAATGGATGGGGTATTCTTACAAAGCTTCTGAAGGAGGACAGCTCGCTTTTACAGACATTTAAATCAAATACACCACAAGTGTGCATTCCTGGAAGCTGAGCAGGAATCTCTGAGAGGGATGTTTAAGACTATCAAAAGAAAAGACATTTAGGTTTGCCAAAACTTCAACATTTGACATCGAAACAACAGGTTAAAGATGTCAACACCTTTTCCCTCACGAACAAGCAATGGAAAGAGTACCAAGACAAGAAAAAGCAATTGCAATGTACATCAGTACAAGAACTCCAAGGCTGGCGCAGTATTTAACCCCTTTTAAAATCCTCTTAAAAAAGAAGGGACATTTACTGCAGGCTTATTCCTGCAAAACCTACACGAAGGTTATCTTATCCAATAAATTCGCAGTTGTTGGTTTAACTTCCAGAGATGTAACTCTGTTGGTTTAACTTCCACTTCTTTCCTAGAAAAAACAACCTACTATTGCCTCAGGAACTACTCCTGACAAAGGAATTTAAAAGCAAACCTGGTGCTATTAAGACAGGAGTATTTAGGCCTATTATTAAAGGCTTCTTAAGGCAGCCACTCAATAAAGAAATTACTGGGAACTTTCATAAGCAGCACAAACTGGAAAGCTTCTTCCCACTCTGCTTTTCCTTCCAGAAGACAGAATCTCAGTGCTTTAGTACTGTGGTAGTTCAAAGAACCTTGGAAACCAATGTTAAACTAAACCTAGACTGGCACAAAGTCCAGACTTCTCTTTTGAAAAACTGATACTTCAAAAATGCAATTGCAGAGAGGAAATGTTGCTGATTTTAGCAGAGCTACTTGACTACACTCAGTCAGGCTGCAGTAATCGAAGCTCTGTTTCCTATTCTGTTTGTGGCTTAGAAGAAGCCTCTTCTCCCGTCTTGAGCTCTGGCCACAGGAGTTTGTGGGACCTTGGGAAGCACAGGATCCAAACAGGCTCACTGAACACCTGAGCAAGGTATTTACTGCTCTGCCCTTCTGATTCTTATACAAGGACACTTAATCAATTTCTGGTATGAACACAAACCACTCACACCTACCAACAAGATGGAAAATGTCAGGAAAGATGAGAAATCCCTGCACTGAATTTTCTTAAGCCTGCAGCTTTCGTGTTGGACACAAATATCCTTTCACTTGCTCTGTAGCAACACTTCATTGAGACAGTATCTGTTATGGCAAAAAGCTGCCTAAGCTGTCCTTTGTTTTGGGGTTCTTTTCCTAGCTGTGGGTGACAAAGATGAATTGGGGGTGATCCACACTCCATATTCTTCAACTATTAATGTAACTCTGAAAGAGGATCAGTTTTCCTAAATGGCATCAGAAAATTTCTGCTCAAAACCAGGATGGTTGAGACAGCAGGCAACCAATCTGGGTCTATGCTTAGTAAACTGCTTTTCAAGCCTACAAGGAGCATTTTTTTCTGTACCAAAGCAGGTGTAACTATTAAGCAGCAGCTACTCAAACTGCATCACTTCTTTACATTTAAGAGATGACAACCAGAGTACTTGCTCAAGACACAGGCAGAAAGGAGATGCCTTTGGGGATCTTTTTCAACCACATCTAAGAACTGACCTACAGAACAACGAATCCAAACAGATCACCATATCACTGCTGAGCAGTTATGAAGAAAACAGGGGACTATGATGAGTCCTATATATTGTGAAGTTCTGCAGGGAATATCTAGACAAAATCCAAGCCAAGAGGATACACATGACCATCTAGGGACACAGAACAAGCCTTATCTAAAGCTTTAGCACATTCCTAGTTTAGAGATTTCTTTTTTTTTCCACAGAACAGCACTTAACTCACAGCTTGAGATCATCCATACACTCATCCAGCAATCATGCACGACTTCCCTTCTCTGCTGGAAGTCATCTTGCATACATCACATTGATCTGAGTCTCCAGACTCTGCCTACACGAGGCTCCAGTGCCACTCTCCCCGGCAGTGCTCAGGATTGAGTTTTGCCATTCAGAAGAACAGACTTCCAAGCTCAGCTGTGCTCAGGGACAAGACAGCACATCTCTGCAGCACTTTTTAATTCAAGCAGTACCAATGTTTCCTATCTGCCACTCAGTGGGCTCTGCTGTCCAAGCACCACTAGCAGGCCACCACCTCGCTTGTAATCACATTTTATGTACAGTGCTCAGTAATCTGGCAGTATTTTTCTTACCTTTGTGTTTGTCCCAAACTCTGGAGCAGACACAGATATCATCGTTCCTATCTCGGTGCTCAGCTCGCTCGCTGCTTTGGTCTCCTTTGTAGTGACAGGTTCTGGGCTTCTGACAGAGGTGGGAGATGGCTTCTCCTGTCCCTCAGGCTCTCCCTGCTGGGCATCCTTCACCTTCCTGTTCTTTAGAGAACGTTCTTTCCCAATAGGACCAGGTTTATACTCTTTGTTTTCTACCGGGCTCAAGTCTGGAAGCTAAGTTAGTGTTAACTTGTCAGTCACGCCTTCCTCTCTGTGTCCTATCCAACAAAAACACTTTAACATGCTAAAAGTCGTTGTTTAAACACAACAAAGCTTTTCAAGGGGAAGCATTTTCTAGCAGGTAAAGAATTTGAGACTACGTCATAAGCACATGAAATGCATTGATTTTGAACATTAGGAATCTAAACTATTGTTTTCAAACAATGAATTTTTTATGTGAAGTGGCAGAGTTCAAATAAAATACAAAATAATGTCAGTTTGACTGTCCTTACAAGAAAAGCACAAAAAAACCCCAGAAATCACATGACTTTGTATACCTACAGGTTATTTTAATTTTCAGGGATTCAGGATTTTATGGGACCCCAGGAAACTAGAACAGAATTATTTGAAATTATCTTGACATATGGATTTTGGCAGCATTTTCCCCTGGAAACTGATCACTAAAGAGATCCAGAAAAAATAAAACACCTACACACAAGTGTTGCCTTATACTGCAGACACCAAGGCTGGATCACTGCTGCAATTGAGCAGTTCCTTTCTGTGCAGCTGAATTACAGCAGAATGAAGGGCCCTAGGGAACCTGAATGCTCCACTGCTTCAACAGCCACGTCCTTTCTGGCTGACTCTCAGCCCACTTCACTACTGAGCAGCACTAAAATCCTTTCAAGGCAGTTCTGAAAATCCAATTCCTTAAGCTTCGACAGCAGAAAGACAAAAGCTGCTGGTAATTGTTTTTCTCAATACAAACCAGGTATTTCGGGAGTGGATAAAGACTTTCTAAAATACCTCAAATAATTTTTTCTCTAATAGTTTATAGAGGCTGAAATTTCTCCAGACACTTTAAGGCCATTTAAACCTTCACACTTCACCTTGGAAAGGTAAATTGCTTTGTTTCAAGTATAGTCCTCTTATATTGCCCATATTAATTCAACAATACCAGCCTCCAATCTTGAATAGGAGCTTGCATTTAGGCTTCACAGCAAACAATATCACCATAGGGGTGGGTGGGTGTGTAAGAATTGTTTGTTTGTTGAGATTTATTTTTTGTCATCAAAGCAGTTAGATTTACAGCTGCCTCGCTCAAAGGAGTGTAAACAATATTACTCTCCAATGCATTTACTATTTAATCACATACGTGTCTTTCAACAAAATCTGCAGAAGTCTTGATAGCTCTAAACAAGCAGAAAAAAGGAACTTTCTACACAGTGTCAAGTAGACTGTCTCTCCATGTATTTAACTTTGGAGTTTCAGTACCTGAAAGCGATTTTACTGGGCAGTTTTAGGCATGCTGCAGAGTATCTGACATGGGTTACTGCAATTCACCAGCAGTTTTGATCAGTGCTGATTTCTCTGCTGAACAGGTTTTTTATTCTGCAGCCATGAACTGCAACACATCCACTCAGTGGCTCACACAGCAGAAGTTAAATCCATTCTGTGTGTGACTGAACTCCTAGATTTCAGCTCTTTTTTTGGAAGGGGGGAAAATCCAACAAACAATCAAAACCTAAACAATCAACACAAAGAAACACCCACTCTTCTAGAAAGACAAAAGGGCTTTAATTACATCAGGACTGCTGCCAAATCTCAGCCATCAAGAGGGACTGGAATAGCTGATGCTCTAAGTCACCAGACAAGTTTATCTGCTATAACCTTCTCTTTCTGAGAATTAGAAGCTGGTGCTGAGTGCTAGTGATGCACACATTAGTGTGCACTGAAGGTGGAAACAACAGACAATCTCTGGAAGGCAAGCAACACATTCATTTTTTAAGCTGATGTAAGTCTGATTAACTATTTAGTATTAGTTGCAAAAATTTAATTATTTAGACATCTGAATTCTCCAGTTCATTTTCCACTTCATCCATTTGAACTGGAGACCACAAACTAATGTCACTAACATTCCTCCCTTTCCTCAAAACACTTCTTTTTCTGCAACTTGATGTACTGATCAGTTGATAACCTGGCTACAAAAGTAAGCAGGGCACCATTCATCACTTTAGGGGGCAAGGCAGGAAGAACCACTGCACCTGCAGACACAGCCAGGGCAGCACTGCAATGCTGTTTCCAAACAGTTCTCAAGTGAGTGAAGCAAGGTCAAAAAAGCCCAGAAAACTCAAACTACAAACAAAACCAAAGCACTCCACCACATCCACATTTTCCCAACAAGGCTACCACAAATCCACACTCCCATCCCTGGCTCCCAACACACAACCAATGTGCAGCCTCTGCTGGGCTTAAATGCTGTTTAATTATCTTGCACATCTTCTCTGCAAGAACCACCTTGTTGATTGTGTTAGGAAATATAAAAAGGGATACAATTTTCATGGGTCTAGTCCTAACTCAGTGTATTCTATTCTGCTATTTGTAACCCTTTTTTGCTTGAATTTTGTACTGCAATTATGACCTTTTACCTTTTGTGCTTTGATGGGTCCAGCCCGAGGCTGTTTCTGTCTCTGCTCTTTGGGTTCTGGTAATTTGTCAGTGGACTTCTCAGACAGCACAGGACCAACTTCATTGTCACTGCCACTGGAAGCTGGGGCTCCAAACTGAATGGTTTCTATACCAAGATCAACTCCACCTTCTTGTCCAGGCTTTGTCCCCTGGTTAAAAAGCAAACATTTAACCCATTCTGAAAAATTTGAGTCAGTACAATAACAACGGTTCAGGAAAAAACACTAAACATGCTCAGCTGAAAACCACTAGAAGGGTACTTTTATCTTTTGCAGAGGTACCGTTCATGACTGCAACAGATTTGCAAGAATAAACAATACCTGAACATACACTTCCTCCTCCTCAAGGCTCTATTGTTAAAGGAGCTCAAGAAACAAGCAGTGATGAAATATGTAAACATCATCAAGATCAAGAGGAACAAGTGCCATTCAGATTCAGGTTCACAACATTCTCTGGGAATTTCAAAACTTAATGCTCAATTCAAGAGAAACAGTAAGAAATAGAAAAGTATTTCCAGATTTCTTGTGCAGTTCAGATGGTCTCCTACAACAGCTGTCTCAACATTCTTGCTGTTTAAAACAATTAAGACCAAAAAAGTACCAGGAAAGTAAGACCACAGCACTTTATCCACAGATAATATCGTTATAAAACACTGACTGCCCTTTCTATCTCCAATTTAAGGAGCACAAAACCCCTTTAGTTCCTTGGAGACATTCTGTTTCTGTCTACATTACTGAACCCTACACCAACAGGGCAATATTTTTCCTTTAGAAAGGCAATAATTAACAGCTATCAATAGAATCTGTGAATGGCTGAGTTATTATCAAGAGAACAGCTTTTCCCTACTGCAATTATAAAACCACCAGCCTATATCCCATGCTTATGTACTATCTCCTGGCTTCACAGAATTCTGTGCACATTAGCTTAAGTAACTGCACTCCTGGATACATGGATAATCTGTACCCAACCCCAATGAGATATAATTTGGGTAAGCTTCACACACAGCTACTCTTCCCCTCACTCTTACCTCTGGAGATGGAACTGAACCAAAAGATGTCAGAGGCTTGTTCCAGGCACTGACTGAAGGTGGCTGAGGTGGGCTAATGGGTCCCACTGGCAATTAAGAAAAGAAAGAGAGTTTAAAAACCCCTCAATGTTGCTAGAGGTATTCAAATCAATGTATCAACTGACTGAGAAGTAAATTACAGATGTCTTGAGTAAATAAGCTTAATTAACCTATTCAGTTGTTAAAAATGTGCTACCTATTCAGTTGCTTTCAAGTGCGGCAATTAACACGTCTAAGAACAATGACCAAGTCTGACAAAACAGACTCCTCAAGGGAGCGACAGTTCCTCATTTCTTGTGAGTGAAGAACACAGTAACATAAAATACTGACTAATACTGTACTGCACACCCCTCTTTTTGGAGGTTACTATGCTGCACTTGGGTATGCTGCCCTCATTCCCCGTGCAGAATCCATCTGCAGGTAAAAACACAACCAGAGAGTCAGCTGGCCCATCAGCTTTCTCTAAATACAATGCTTGCTTGCCCCCACCTCAAATCCAAAACCCAGCGCTTACATTTTTTGGAGATGTCATTCAGAACTGCTGTAGGAGGCACTTTGTTGTCCCATAATTCAGCTCCCAGGCCATTGTGAGGCTGGGTGTTCTGCAGGACTTTGCCTGACACGGGGTAGTCAGTGCTGGCTGTCCCTCCTGCAGCCTGGCTTTGTGCTGGAACAGGAGCTGCAGGCTGGGCTGGAGACTGGGCTGGGCAGGGAGGCTGAGCCTGAGCTTGAGCCTGTGCCTGCTGTGCAGCTGCAGCAGCTGCCTGCTGCTGCTTTTTGGCAAATCTGGGGGGCAGCTTGGAATTCTGACCTCGGCCTTTTTCGCTTGATCCTTTTTTGGTCCAAACCTGTAAGGAGAAGCCAGTTTTATTCTTCCAGGTGACAACGCGTACAGACAGCAGTTGCAGAGTGCAAAACGCAAAAAGCAAACTGATTAACCCAGCCTTAAAGGAAATCTATTTTTCTGGGGGGGTATTTAACCACAGGAACAATGATTTCTCATCCATTTTCTTCTTGGAATCAACTGATATACAAGCAATAGGGTATATCTTTATCACAGTATGAAAAATGGTGGTTTTATCAGTTTGCCAATTCCACCTGACAGTGCCCGATTGAGAAGTACAGAATCCCAAGGTGACTAAATAAAAATTAGTTTTATTTACTAAATAGAAACAACTTTGATATTAAATATAACTAAGCATTTGTATTTAGAAGGAGAAAATACAGCGTTTTTGGAAGGAAGTTTCTGCACCCCTGACAATTCCCAGTACTGCAAGCAGCTTTTTCCCCACTACAAATGCTGGTCTTGTACCTGTACTGTTTGTTCTTCCTTCTTTCTGCGCTCTTCATCTTGCAAGCGTTTTTGCTGCTTCTTAGACACCACTTCTGTGAAACCATCATCATTCAAGTTAGATTGGGAGTCTTCAACTACTGTCACTTCAGGGTGATCATCAATGATCACAACACCTATAGGAAAAGGAAAGGTATAGATGCTGCTGTTTCAACAGCTTCAGGTGCAATGCACCAAGCCAAAATTGGCTTTGGAGTGGAAGTTACTTCCCCACAGACACAGATGGGGGCCCTGATCAATGGCAAGCTTCTGCTTGCCAAGTGTTTTGCTGCTGAGCTCAAAGGCAAGGAGTTCATATTTAAGAACTAGAAAACTGGAGCTTCCTGTACCAGATTCTCCAGGAAATTACTAAAACACAGTAATGAACAGCCCTCCCAGATATCAAGTCTAAGCCTAGCAGGGATAACCACTGCATTTACTTCTGAAATTAACTAAATTATGAGAATATGATCGAGAGTGGCAGGAATGAAAGGTTATGATTATAGAAAACTGTTCTCATCTACACACAACACACAATTAGGTGTGCCACCTTTTAGAAGCACATACATTATTAGGTATCACAAATATATCCATGCTCAAAAGTGTACAATTATTCTAGTGTTTTTAAAAAATCCCCTTTTTAAAATGTTTTCAAACATCTAGCTCTATATGCAACAAAACTAGCAGAACTATCAAAAATTATTAGGATATTATCAATACATACTTGCATAATTATTAAGATCAAATTGAGACAAGGCATCCACTTTTTCCTTAGGCTTCTTTGGACCAGCCTTTGGTTCTTCTCTCTTTTTGCCACTTGCATCCTTGGCGGTCTTCTGTCCCGCAGCAGTGACACCTCCATCCTCCTGATGTACAGAGTTGCCATTGGTGGGATCAACACCAGGCACAGGTGCTGCCTGCTCTTCAAATGGCCTGCGTAAGAAAAAAACATTTGAAAATTACGCCACAGAGAATGCTCAGGAGGGAGTCAACAATTTAATTCAGATCCCACTGTACTGTAAGTGTTTACTGACTTCTTAGTAGGGCCCAGACTTTTTACTTTCAGCTCCTAATGAGAAATTCAACAGCAAAAGCTGTTTTGGGGAAATATCAAATGCCCTGCTACATTTTCCACCAAATTAAGCATATGGAAAAATCAAGTTTAGTCTAAATGGTAAGCATCTCTCAACCTGCTTGTCTGTGTTAGGTGATTGATCTAAAATGCAATGCAGCAATTTATATATTAACTGCAAAACTGCTCACATCAACATTTCTACTTGCATCTAAATCTCAAGAAACATAGCTCAACTCAGAAACAGCAATGCAATTTTTAAAATTAGGCATTGTGCATACAAGAACACTTCACTCTCAGCTTCAGGTTCCAGGTGTCTGTATATAAACAGAAAAAATACAAAGTACAGAGCCACAACTGCACGTATCAGTGTATTTTCTACCTTTCTACACATCTACACTAGCTGCTTATGGTTTCAACCACAAGAGGACAATTGAAGACCATCACCCTGTGTGCTTCCTCACACAGGCTGGGTACTCACCCTCTTTTTCCACTTCTGGGAGGAGGACCACTCCGCCTTTCACTCCGGGGCCCTGAGAAGTTCCTCCCTGGCTTAGCTGGCCCATTGTTGCCACGTCTGTTCTGACGGTCTATTCCAGGCCGCTGACTAGAGAAGCTTCTCTTGGCTATTTCCCTTTTTGGAGCTCCAGCATTTTCTCCTGCCTTTGCAGCAACCTGTGCTGCTGCATCTGCTGTTTTCTTCTCATCCCTTTCCCGCCTCTCATTGAAGTCGCTGCTTTCTGAGGCCGTTTCCCACTCTTCATTTGCCTGGTCTGAAGAATTCTGGTTGGACAAGTCCGGTGTCTTACTTCCTGACACATCCAGAGCAGGGTTGGAGGGCTCATTAACTGCATTATTAACTGTGGCACTCGTCGTGGAGCTGGTCACCACCTCGCTGATCTTGGATGCGGCCTCTCTCTCTTTTAGGCGCCTGAAGCGTGGTGGCTTATCCTGCCTTGGAGGCCGGGCAGGCCTCTGTCTTCGTGGCCTCTCTCTGTTTGGATCAAACTTCCTCTCAAATTTTGGAGGTCTTTTATCAATTGGTATAGGACCATAATGCTCATTTCTTCTTGGAGGCTCGCCATCTTCTGGTTTAATGATCTCTGTTTGCCTGGGGTTCCACTGATTGTCCCTGTAGGCTGGTCTCCTTATTGTGGATGGACGTGGAGGACGTCCCCCAGGATCCCTGCCACCACGCCTATACATTCCCCCTCTGCCTCGTCTAGAAGGCTCTCCTTTAGGTAGAAATCCTGGTTTGGGCTTGTTCTCATAATCTCTGATGTATGTTTTTTCTAGGGATCTGTTGTCTACTCTGATATTGTTCTCAGGTTTGAATGACAGGGGCTTTGGAGGCTTCTTGCCATCGGCTCTTTCTTCTCTTTTTGGGTGCTTGCCCTTGATGATGCTGTCTTTGTCTGAGAGCAGGGTGTCACTGGCGCTCTCGTGCACTTCGCTGTCAGAATCTGTCTCCGAGCCATGCTGGCGCCGCCGTTTCGGGATTACTTCAAAGTCAGAACTCTCACTACGAGTTTCACTCTCTTCTCTTTGCCTAACAGGCCCTGAAGGCACATGCTCTGATCTAGGCTTAGGATCTCTGTAGTGTGGGTACTCTCTATTATGGCCTCTACTGCCCCGACCACGTCCTCCATAAGAACCCCTGTAGCTACGGCCCCTAGAATAATACTCACCCCGACCTCTGCCTCTGTATCCCTGATCTGGGAACCAGTCCCTATCCCTGGCGTCCTTCCAGTATGTCCTAGGTGGTAAGCCAGACTCTCTTTTCACTGGCCTGGTTTCTAGGCGTGGTTTCTCCACCACCTCCTTGCTCACCACCTTCTCAGCCTGTTTGTCCTCCTTGCTGGTGGGAGCAGGGGGCTGTGTGTGGGGCGGGGGCTGAGCGGCCAGCGGGGCGGCCGGGGGCTGTGGGATGGCCGGGGGCAGCTGGGCAGTGGCTGGTTGGGCAGCTGGGAGCTGCTGCTGAACTGCAGGGGCAGGGGGCTGCACCACAGCTTTAGCTGCTGCCTCAGGCTGACTGCTCTCCTGGCTTGCTGGTGCTGGGGCAGCATCCTGGCTTATCTTCTTAGCCAGAGGAGCGCTGCTGGAGGTGGGTCTCTCTGGCTCAGCCTGAGACAGTGGCACTTGAGGTGATTCCTTTTTGTCACTTTTTTCAGGCTTGCCTGGTTTTTCACTAGCTGTCTTTTCTCCTTCCTTCTCCTTTCTCTGCTCACGCTCTTCTCTCTGCTCGCGCTCTTCCTTCATGTCCCTAAGCACAGGTTTCTTAATAGGACCCGATCTTCTCACTGGTCTATCGCCACCTTCGTCCCGCCTGCCATAACCCGGCCTAGGACCCCATCTTGTTTCAGACTTAGGTTTGAAAGTTTTCTCAGGTTTTGGTGCTTCTGATGTTCTATTAGTGATCAAAATTTCTTTTTTCGGTTTAATTTCAAGTCTCTCAATTGTCTCCTTTGTCTCAATAGGTCTGTTACTTAATTTAGGGATATTTGCTGCTGTTTCACTCCTCTGGTCCTCTGATTTTAGAGAGTGACTTGACCCATGAGAAATACTTCTCTTTAATGAAGAGTGACTTTCCCCCATAGGCACCAATTCTTCTGGAGAACTACGAGTAGCCTTCTCACTCACTCCTTCAAAATTAACTGCTGTGTTAGGAGTGTCAGTTTGGAGAGGTTGTACATCTTCCAAAGGCCTGCTTGGGAACTTCTGTATCTCTACCTCTCCTGATTCTCTGAAAAATTCTGTCTTTGGATGAGAATCCAACTGGTTGTGTTCCACAGGATAAGCACTGGCAGGGACAGCAACTCGTTCTTGTTCCAAATGTGCCTCAGACCTAAGCAGAAAGCAATTAAGAGTATTAGCATGTGGGGGAAAAATTTATAAATACATAATTACTCAAATAATTTTCTATTAAGTATCCATGTCGGCTCTAGGAAATAAGAGGAAATAATTTTTAATGGAGCCACCAATTATCATCCAGATGGCAGCACAACAGAAAGAATTTCTGAATACTTCTAAGAAGCAGAGGAAAATCCTGACCATTCACCAAAGGCCAAAATCTATTTTTGCTTTATACCACTTGTACTTAACACACCACTTTTGAAAAAAATACACACTGGACAAAACTTCTCTAAAATGGGGAGAACTGAGAGAAAATGGAGGGGAACACTGCAGGAATGTTCTACAAAACTGCAAATTCAAAATATTCTGGCAATCACCATTCATCCAGGCTAATGATCCTAAACAAGGAGTAAACTGTCTTTCTACATCCTGCTACAGAGCAGGGTCTTCTGTTTTGTACAACAGGACCAAGCACTCTGCATCCCCCAGTCACAACTCCTCTTTTCAAGTTTTGTGTGAAGCTACAACCCAGTCAGACAAAATTGCATTTTACAACCTGTGAGACTTAGAGAGTGGCGTAACTCAGGCTTACCTCAAATCATCAGGCTCTTCTAAGACCTTGGGAGGAGAAGTGGACTGCTGAGATTCTGTGTGGGGGTAGGGCTCCGAGCCCCACATCATGCGCGGCTCTGACAGAGGCACGCTGTGCTCCCTCGCAGAGCGAGCCATGTGCTCAAATGAATCTGAGCCAGCTGCTGAGCCCTCCAGCTGCTCTCTTCTCATCAGTGGTTTGGGAGGCATAATTCCTGTGGCAGAGTGAAGTTCAACAATTGAAACAAATTTAACATTAGCAAAGAAACAGACCTCAATACAAACAAATCCTGTCAGAAGGTACCAAGGAATGCTGTTCTCTCCCCTCCAATCACCTTCCCTTTGACTGTCCTTGTTGAAACCAAATGTCTATTCCCTGCCAGCTGACCTCAGATTGACTAAATCACACTCAACACTTGTATCCCCATGTCCCAACAAAAGGAAAAAGCTCTCTGCTTTCACTGTAGTGGGAAGAACCAAGCCTGTGGACCCGTCAACTCATGGATGAAGATTGTGCTGTAACATCTGAATGGCAAAAGGCAAGATGAGTGTACACACAGGCAGTTTTTTATACTCTATTATTACAGCTTGAAAAACTTTGTACCATTTCAAAGAAATTTTGTAGTTTCCACTGTCTCTGCTTAGCCTGCTATTTCCTCCATTCATTCCTTGCGCTCACTGAGGATACCCTTTCCCTTGCTCTTGAGTTGGGCAGGTGTCTCCATTACATTACATGACAGACTTCTATTATTCATGCCCAGTAGCTTTCCTAACTGCAAATCCATGGCCATTCCACAAATTAAAAAGGACTTTTTAGGGTCAAGAGTCTGAAACCACAAATTCATTAAGACACTGGAGCTGTTAATATGTAATGTAAAACCAGCAAAGTTTCATGGGATATTTTAGGAAGCAATGTAGTGCCAAGTGCTAAGAGGTACTGAAACAGAAATGGTAAATACACTTTTTCTCAGTTCAACCTAACTCTTGCCAGCTTTCTGTCTGTAACAAAGAAAGGCTTATGCTGACATTCTCAATCATCTTAATTGTCACTCACATGCCTGCAGTGTGACAGCTGGGATTTTACTTTATAGTCAAAGGTATACATTCTCATAGGAATACAATTTTAGTCACATATGACTACAATCTATTTAGTCTCAAACAATAAAATAATGTAGATTTCTTCTTAAAAACCCACCCATTCACTAAACAAAGCGTGGTCAAGGAAAGACTTCTAGCTCAAAATCAAGTAAGTTCAACAGCAAAAAATTGTTTCTAGGTTTACCTGGATGAATAGGAGGCATATCCATGGCAGGTCTTCCTGACATCATCCGTGGGTCCATGTAGGATTGCATCATGAGCCAGCGGGGGTCAAAGCCCATGGAAGCCAAATGCTGGGGATGGGGCTGCATGGGCTGGTAAAGGGGTCTGTGCTGGGGTGGGGGAACAGGGCCACTCGACGGCTGAGAGGGAGCAGACTGTGGAAGGACACCTTGCTGCTGTTGCTGCCACTGCTGCTGTTTCATTTGCTCCTGCAGATGAAAAACCAGTATTACAGGACTTTTTGATAAGATGAAGACTTGAGCACAGCTCTCATAATCTTTGGAAACAACAAGTACAATTATCTCCAGGACAGCAAGTATTCTGAAAGTTAACTGTTAACACGCATCAGGATGATGTAGGAGAAAAGGGACAAAACCAGACTGGACAACTTACAATAGCTACAGCTTAAGTGGTGTGCACCTGAAGAACACAGAACAACCTATACTTCGTGCATGCCATTAATGCAAAGGGTTCCTCAGGAACCAAGACCACAGGACCAGAGTTGAACTGTGAGTGTCACATCTTTTTAGGAAAAGCTGCAGAAATAATCAATCATCAGACTTCAGGTTCCACAGGCAAGCCCAGGGCAATGCCAGTGTGGGCCAGTTTCAAAGCCTCTCCAGCCTTCTGTTCACTCACAGACCTTGCAAGTGACAAAAAGTGTTTCAGGCAGAGCAAGTCCTGCCAATATTATTTTCTAGAAGCTGGGAAGCAAAAACTCAGGATTTCTGAAACTCCTTTGGTCACCTTCTTCTTCAGAATGAGGCAGAATACAGCATTCTTTAAATGAGCCTCCTTTTAATGAACTGGTTTGTTACCTGCTGCCTCTGAAATCTCGGTGGTAATGACTTCTGGAACTGCTTAGAATAGCCTGAGGAAACAGCAGGACGTGGTTGGGATCCTGAGTCTGGCTCATTCTCATGAGTCACCTGGGAAACTTCTTTCTCATTCCGACCACTGTCTTGGCGAGTAAAGACTGCTTGATCTTCTGAAAAAAAACCAAACAAAACCCCCACCTATGTGAGACAACAATCTTAAAACTGACAATTTTACCAGAATATCAGCTAAAGAATGTCCTAAAATGCCTGCCTTCTCTAACTTCACTGTTTCCCAAACCAGTAAAGGTTTGGGAAAAAAAAAAAGTCAAGGACAATTCCTCAGAACAACTGTTATTAATACAGCTCTGTGTTTTTTAAACTTAGATACATTGGGAAATCAACCACTGGCATCCAGTTGCAGCTATTATGTGATTTTAGAAGTGCTGTATCAATGACACCATATTGCATTTGGATCAACTTTTTTCATTAAGTAAGGTTTGGTTTTACAATCAAAAAATTTTATCTACTTAAATCTAATATAACCTTACCAAGCACAGTCTAACAGTTTTCTTGTGGCATTCCAAGTTTCAGTATAAAAAATTCACCACATTTAAATAGGTGCCCTTTGTGTCTACTTCTCTAGGCTTGCTGAAAGAACAGAATAGCTGAAATAATTTGCACTGCTTTTTAAACAACGTGGGTGGCTGACCCTTCTTAATGAAGAGAAGAAAGCTTGCTTCTCTTTCTGTATTTTTTGAAGTGCAGCCTAAATCACAGAAGCCATTTTTTCCCTAATCTTTTGATGAGCTGGGCAAACAGGCTTAGCTCAAAGGACAGTTATCAGCTGTAATGCACCAGGAAAATAATTGGTCTAGATGCACCAGGTTAATTAGGTATGCAAATGAGACTTCTAGACAACAGCTATGCTCTGTGACTCAGCTTTAAGAAGGACAACTCCCACTTGTGTGCAAGCATACCTTTTTCTTCCTTGTTATTCTTGGTTTCACTTTCTTGTTTTTCTACTACAGGTGTTGCCACAGGTTCTACAGGCTCAGGAATCTCATGTGCTGGTTTCTCCTCTTCTTTCTCTTTCTCATTCTCCTTCTCTTCTTTCTCCACCTCTTTTTCTTTATCTTTCTCCACTTCTTGTTCTTTCACCTTCTCCAGTTTTTCTTTTTCTTCTTTTTCCTTTTCCTTCTCCCTTTCCCTCTCTTTCTCCTTTTCCTTCTCCCTCTCTTTTTCTCGTTCCCTCTCCCGCTCCCTCTCCTTTTCCCTCTCCCGCTCCCGTTCTCTCTCCCTCTCCCTTTCCCTTTCTCTCTCCCTTTCTCTCTCTTTCAGAGGGTCTTCCCGGGAGGGTTTTGTCACGCAGCCGAATTTCTCGTTTAACCGTTTGAGCTTCTCAGCACAAGCTGCTTTTCGCTGCTCTTCCATTCTCCTCTCTTCCTCTTCTCGCCGCTTACGGGCTCGCTCCACTGCAGCCGATATCTCTGACTGCTGCCTCCTCCTCTGCTTCCAAATTTCATCTTCATCTGGTACTGGTTTAGGGGGAAAGGGTCCCTGCCTTCCCATCTGCCGGTCAGGGGGAGGAGGGTGCTGCAGGAAGAAAATCAGTCAGGGTGAACACGTGGTACGTAAGCAGCCAGCTGAAATACTACATTTTAACTACTTGTAAATGCATGTGCATCCCCGTGGCATCTTTGAAAAGCTTCTTTCTTCTCTTTTTGGAAGAAAAAAACAGCCCCCACCTTCCTGATCTGGTTCAGACTCTCACAACCTGAGCTCAGAAAGGAGAGGTAGAGAAGCACTTGGGCTCAGGTCTGCTCTCCTCCCCATCACCATCAAGGCAAAGTGATAGCAAAGATGACAAACATATTTTAGATTTGGTTACAGGCTGCTCTAAATCTCAGACAGAAGTCCCTCAAGGAACCAAGGAATTTCAAGGTAGCTCAGGATAAGATATTTTAGTTCACATTTCATTTGGGACTCCATCTCCTCATCTGTGTTGGCAGCCATCCCTCCAGCACTGTACCCATGCTCCTGTCCTCTCCAGTTTCAAAGTGGGGCTGGAAAACTAAAAGCTCTTGAAATTCTTGTGCATTTCACACGGCACTTACAAGACGGGGCAGCCTTACCCAATCACAGCGTGGCTGTGTTGGGCCCCTTTCTACCAGCCCTGGGCACTATGACCATTTTACCTGTCCCATTCCTACCAGCCCTGGGCACTATGACTATTTTACTTGTCAAAGGAAAGGTTTATCATTATGTGAAGCATATTTTTACCTTTCTTAGTCTAAATCCCTCCACCACAGCATTCAAGAATTTAACTCAAGGAAATAAGGACAATTCTAATCTTTCTTACCGGTGGTAGAATAGATTTTGGAGGAAGAGCAGGGCCACCTCTTTCATGCATAGAAGGCTGTGGTGGACCTCGATCCTGTTGGATCAAACACAGTACCAAGGTTAAGCAAGCTTCTAACCACAGTCAAGCTGAAAAAATTTAGATTTACTCTTTCCTACTGCATTAAGATACTCCATCTAACAAGGCATCTGCATTCAACACAAATCTACATGTGAAACAAGGGCAGAAACATTTTCACTTTTATGTACTGAGAGCTGAACAATTTATGTTCCTGCACCATTTTTCTTTAGATTCAATGTAGCATTTAACCTTAAAGAACAGTGTGGTCTTTAATACAGAGAGAAAAGTGCAAGTAAAACTATTCCCAGACTTCCCATCTTCTTTATTACTGTTGTTAAGAGAAAATACGTCTGGGAAATTTTCAAAACCAACAGTAGCTTTTCCAGGGGGAGAGGAGGGGGGAAATAGGGCTGTAGCAGGCATAAATTGAGGTGGATGGCAATATTCCTCTACCAGAGGAAACAAAAAATGGCTGAGTTGATGAATTCTACATGGTCTGTGTAAAATCCATTAGCATGAGAAGCGAACTCACACTACAGCTAAGCTGCACTGCAGAAAGTGGACCATGATACTAAAAAAAAAATCCCCACACCCATGAAAAATGTGTGGGCTATTTATCCACTGGAAAACCTGATAAACAGCAGAATGGCTTCATCCAGTTCCAGGGATGGACACACAAGAGTACGGAGCCTGTCAGCTGAACCCCAGTGCCTGATGAAGAGCTCTGCCCCCTCAGGGGTGTGGGGCAGGACACACCACATAAAGCCAGGCTATTTTTGTGCTGCGACCACAGGCAGCTAAGTTGTCTGAGCAGCACCTGATCAGTTAGCACAGCTCAGATAATGCTTTCAGCAGCTAATGCCTTCCCTCATGTTCATAACCTTAATTGACCTGACAGTTTGGAAAGACACCTGAGTCGGAGCTCTCCTGACAAGGCTGTTGCCACAGGAGCTGAAGAGAAGAGCACACAAACCTGATCAAGCTGAGAGCTTTTGCTGTAAGGCCCTTTGGCTGCTGCTGTGGAAACCTGGGTGGTAGACTTGGCATTTGTCTGTTCTTCAGTTTCCTTCTGGCCATCAGGACTCTGGGAATCTTTTGATGGTGTTTGTTCATCACTATGTGCAAAGAAATACAAAAAACAGAATGCATACTCCACAGAGGTATTTGGTGATTTATCTCCTAGCCTCAGTGTTTTTTAGGATAATTTCTACTCCACATCTAGCTGACTGGAGTCTACAGGCAGTTATGCACCAGAATACAGTATTAAATTACTGGAATTAGTGCTACTGGAATGAGTACTAGCACTCATTTCATCTTTCCAAAATCTATTTAAGTGACATTTCCCATCTAATTGGCAACACCAACTCACCCACTTTCCTTCTCTTTCTGACTGCTTCCTTGCTCATCATCATCGCTGAAATTCAACTGCTCAGTGTAATCCACTTCACTCTGAGCACCTGACGCATAAACAAACGTTCAATTAACCTTTCAGAAACATTCAGCATACAAATAACAGACCATTAATCTGATGTTCTTACCTGCCCAGCCTTCATCAGCCTCAGCATCCAGATTATCAAATTTATCAAGCTCTTTGAGTTCACTAGCACTAAGAATAGATGGGCGTTCAATAGGTTCTGAGCACCATGAGGGTGGGCCTCTTCCCCTTGGGCCTCTAAAAAATGAGAGAAACAAAAGCCACTCTCACTACTTATCCACAAATGACAGAGAAAAGGTCAGCTTGTATGATCATTATTTGAAATACACAGCACTGCTGTTTCAAGCACAGTGAACTCTCATCCACATGTGTGACCACCAGAATTCAAATAACTACTCTTCCATGTGCCCAGCTATCCTACACTATGGAAAAACACAGAGAGAAGGGAAAAAATAGTTTAGAGTGCATTAGAGCTAAACTTTAATTGGAAAGCATCAAAGTTGACAACCAGGAGTTGACTACTTTCGCTGTAACAACAGAAAAGTCTTTTTATGGG
Organism: Motacilla alba alba; assembly: GCF_015832195.1. Classification (NCBI taxonomy): domain Eukaryota; kingdom Metazoa; phylum Chordata; class Aves; order Passeriformes; family Motacillidae; genus Motacilla; species Motacilla alba. The sequence continues at coordinate 29,346,117 of NC_052023.1, forward strand.
CAAAGCACTGGTTTAAGTTTCAAAGATGTTCCTGCAAGTGACTCCTGCTCTACACAATCAAAATCCCTGTAATATGCAGAATTGCCTCAAGTTTTCCAGTTGAGCTCTCCAACTCCAGACATCCCATGACACTGCTCCACACAAGCAGAACTTGGGAGACTGACCCGATGTCAGTTCCTACACAGTGTATAATCACCATCGGGATACTCAGTGCAAATGATTTCTTTTTTTAAATTAAGTCACAGTTCATACCCAGACAAGAAACACAACCATTTTTAGGTTTCTTACCTGCTAGGCTCAGAATTAGGAAATCTTGTTGGACCTTGCATGGAGGGAGGATATGCCATTCTGGGATACTGATTAAACATCTAAAAAGGGATTAAAAACAGGAAACACTCATTAAAAAGTATTACTGCATTAAGTACACTGAGACCATCAAAGGAAGTAATGGAAATAAAGTGAGACTCTTCACTCAAGTTTGCTTAATATCACAAGTGGGTGACAAAGTCCCCAGGGGGAAGTGACTGGAAGGGTTAATCAACTCCTGATAAGTTCAAACTCCATGTAGCAACAAGCAGCCACATCCTGTGTTGGGTGTCAGTCTTGCCCTTCCAGCAGAACTGATAAGAATTGCATGGAAGGGAGAGAAAGGGGTCTAAGAAAATCCCACTAGCCAAAAACCAATCCCTGCTGCTTAAAAAGGGTTCATGCAACCATCACTCACATAAGGAGGCATCATTGCTCTGTACTGGGATGAGATGGGTGGCTGCTGCTGGCCGTTCAGCTTGGGCTGAGGGACCTGGGGCAACCGCACATCCCTCTTGTCTCCTGCCTTCTGGCCATCATTTTGTTCTGCCGCTGTAGCGCTGCCATCTTCTTGTCCCTTAGCTTCTTGATCTGTTGGAGAAACAGGAGAGTTGTTCTTATCACTCCCATCCCTCCAATTAGTAGCATCTGCATGGACAGAATCAGCACACAAAAAGCCAGAAATAGACTTTAAATTGCAGATTTCCAGTCAGGGATGGTGAAGAACACGTTGTTCCCACGCAGTCCTTGGTGACACAGCAGATGAATGTTCCTATCTGCTACTGTAACAAGCAGTGGCCACTCGAGAATCAACAGAAGCTGCTTCCTGATCCTCTTCAGCCCTAGGTCCAGCTGTGTTCCTGAAGGGTCAGAACTAAATTTATGGACTGCTCCAGTTGTCCCATTCTACCTTCCAAAACACAGTGCAATTTTGCAATTTTGAAAGGATACTGATTATAGCACAAGAAAGAAAACTGATTCAGCTGTGCTAAGTGGGCCACTGTTGACTCAGTGTGAAGATGCTGTCAATGCAAAGATCAAGGCTCCTAAGCAGGAAAGGCCTCTAAGGAAATTCTCAAGCAGCCCAAAAAGAAAGGCAATGCACAGGTATGTGTCCAAGTGAAGACAGGTATAGTCTGGTTAGCATCTCTGCCTGATAAGGATGGAATAGAAGTGATAAGGGCTGTATTTCTGGTGTGAATGTCGAGCAAATTGTCCAGGAAAAGTCAGGGATTTTAATGACCTATCATTTGTGCCAGGCACTCCGTTCTTTTAGGAGTTTCTGCCTGCAGAGCATGGGTTAAGACAAAAAACCCACCAGGATAAACTTAGCAGCAGTGCTCAGATCAATGGAGACAAACAAAAATTCAGAGACACGCTGTAAATGACGTTCCTTTAGGGACACAAAGCCTTTAAGCAGAGTTAAACTCTGCTCCTAAGTATCCATTACAGTTCTTGCACTTATCTTTGCTGGGAAGCACAGCTGCTAAAGGGGGACTGACTACTTGCCAAGTTCATTTAGCTTTCTGCTGTCAGACAGGAAAGAAGGGCTTAATATAGCATGTACAGTGCTGACCAAAACTGTAACTGCCTGCAGGAGGCGGAGCAGACACGTAGCTGTTCTCATTTGGTGCTGGACATCTCTCCCATTTCCTGACAATTTATTCTTTAGATCAAAATCAAGACAAGACATGAACAGGCACATGGCCTTGGTCTGCAGGACCTGACAAACAAATCAAGGAAAATCAAGACCTGTAACAAGGAAAGGAGTTACAGATTGCTTTCTAAAGTGCCTATCACTGGCACGGGACAGTGCCAGCCACAGTCCAGGACAGGACCTCTAGCCCATCAAACCTCATCAAAACCAAACTTTTGAGGGAGAAAGCAAGCTTGTTTTCCACTGATAACTAGCACAGTCCCAAACAGCGTCCCATTAAAGTGATTTGGGGAAGAAATACACATTTCTTTCCTGAGAGATGTAAACCCAGCACTGTTATAGCTGTTTTCACCAGATCTAATCCAGCACTGCTGAAACAGATCCAGCTGGTCAGAGCACTGCATCCAGGAGCTGAAGATGACAATGCCTTTAAAGGCACAACTCAATCGTTTGGCATCCTGTAGACTGAACTTCCTCTTCAGGAATTTTCAGGCTCCACTCTTAGGAGTACTAACAACTTAAGGCCAGCCCTGATCACCATTTGCAAAATTAGTTAATTCTAGGAGAGTTCTTTAAAGAGGTATCTCACCTGCTGTGACATCAGCAGCTGAAGTAAGAAAATGCCAGTATTGTGCAACTAACAAATGTTCCTCAGAGCACAGCTACAGTACTGAGTACACCGGGAAAATGGGAAGTGATAGGATTAAGCACACTACTTTCCACACACCAGGAACACAAAAAAGCAGAATGAAGCCCCAAATATCCACTTCTTCCATGTAGGAGTGTGCTGATTGAAACAACATGTTCATTTATTTCTCCTGTACAGGGCACAAGCAGTAAGTTCCACACAAACCAATTTCACAGCAATTTGTAGCTCACACTTACTCTGTGGTCGTAGGTTGGCTCCTGATCCATCTTCAGCTGCATCCTTATCCTTGCCTGACTTTTCCTGGTCCCCAGCTGCCGGCAGACTGGGGAATTCTTGCTGGAAATAGCTATTGATTGGAATAGGTGGACCTACACAGCAAGATATTCACAAAGTCACAACTTGTTGTAGTCAGAACAGTTCAGAAAGCAACAGAAGCCTGATCATGCTTTAGAATTGAACATTAAAGCTTTAAAAGAAAAAAGTTAAACATTAAATGTTAAAGCCACAGTCATTTACTGGCAATATAAAGGGTTCCAAAGTTGTTGAATTTACTGGACCAACTATGACAGCTGTTGAAGCTGAGAAAAATCCAGAAACACTAGAGAGCAACAATGGACAATGGAACAAGACTTAGCTCAGGGAGTACCTGGAGTTCCTCAGCTCTGTGAACACTTTTCCCCACTCCTTCCAGACAAAGATTTCCTTCTTTTCACTCTAAAGTTAGAATGCCCAAGAATGGGCAACTATGTAATTGCAAACACATTCATGACTAATTATTGTTCTAGTAAGAAATCTCCAGGACTTTAAAAGGTCACAGCTTTTACACTATGAGAAAAATATCAGAACATTCTTTGATTTCTAAAACCCTTGACATCATACCCAAGACTGGAATTTAAGTCTTCTGTTGTACGTGGGATGGAAGCCACATATATAGGTTGTCTTCCTTGTTGGAAGGTTTTGTTGGCATCTGCTTCGCATCAATTTCCTCTCCATACACATAATGTATAGAGACCTATTAGATCAGCAGCATTCCTGTGTCAAATCACCAATAATCCGAGTGCAGATTTCCATTCCAACAGCCTGAATAACAGCCTGTTCCTATACCTGTCTCTACCACTGACTACTGTAAGGGACGTGGTACATGGATTATGGGAGAAGGCAAACTCACAAAGATCTGAATACACGGTGTCCAAACCCCCCCATCCTGACTACTGGCTTTTTTTTTTAACAACTAGAAAAACTTCTGTTCTCTCCAGTCTCTGAAAGAATCATTCACAAAGATAAAATGCAAGGATCCCAGTGGGCTTTCATTTGGTTGGGGTTTTTTTTAAGAATAAAACACAGGATAAATTACTTACACTCTGTGCTGTGTAAAGGCATGTCAGTAAATACCAGTATTTATCCCTGTGTCTACAAACTTCCTTGAACTCCTTCAAACCACATTAATTTGTTTTTTCTTAAAGGACACGACTGTTGCTGTTCCTAAGCAGCTACACGCAGTGACTTACTCAATGGGAAAGAAAACCAGTCCCACTAACCAGATGACCTGCCAGGCAAGGGAGCCCCTTGTGAGATCCTGTGGCATGCAACATTCATGAGTTTTATGAATCTGGAAAAATGCTTTCTGCTCAAGCCTACACAGTGAATATTTTAATGGAATTTATTTAACAGCACCAGAGATCTCCTTGACTGTGTTTAAACTACAAGTCTGAAAAAGCCAGAGTGGCAACCAGCAGTTCAGAAAGAAGTTAAAAGATATTTTGGTAGCAATTTACTCCAAATTTTAGCTGAAGCATGAGCTGAAAAATGCACGCTGCTGTTACACATTGAAAGTCTTTCCCTTCTCTGTGGCCACCAAGAGGATCAGAGAAAGGTTTAGCCTTGCCTCAGTCAGGTTTTACAAGAGCACGAGGCTGAGTGACTGCTGGAACGCTCACGAGGCAGCTGGAGAAACTGCAAGTTCTGAGAGCAGCTCAGGAAAGCAGGAGCTCAACAGGTGGATCCTGGGTTTCAAACCCAGGACAGCAAGCAGCTGCTGCCAATTCACATCCAATGCTGCTTCCTGAAACCCTGAAACTGCAAACCCAGTGCTGCACACTAATTGAATGAAATAAGGGTGCCATCTGGGCTTGGCACACGAGCTGCCATGGTAACTATGAAATAATTAGCTAAATGCATTTTGAAGCTACTGAGCCGAATCACTTTTTCCTGTGTCATGGAGATGATCTTATCAGCTTCTGCAGGAAGGCTGCTATGCAGATCACTTTGCATCAGTGATCATTCTTGTTTTTCTAATTCAACAGAAATCCTATAAAAGCTGAAAGGAGAAAAGTTTCTATATTTGACTGCAGAACACTGAACATTAAGCAGCAAGAAATGGAGTATCTAGAATTGTCACTTCTAATTCCCAGGGCAAAAAATCGTTAGATATGTGATATTAACAAACTCCATACAACAGCTAAGAAATTACCTTTACGCTATTAATATTTTATTATTTTAAGAACTCAATTCTTCAGCTGGAAAGCCTAAACTCCATTTTATAGCCACAGAAAGCTCACAGTCTCAAACTTAAGGAATAAAACACGATGCAGGTTATTTATCATAATGGAGACAGAGGAATTTTAACCTCTCATTCTACAATAATTTTAAAAGAAGATTTAGTTCTGAACTTACATCTGCAATGAAAACACTCAAGCTAAGAGTCATACTGATGGAAACAATTTTCCATCCTTTCATCCAATTATGTTAAATAACCCTCAAAACACACCTTTAATGTTTTTCCCAGAAAGAAAACTACTTAAACACTATCACTTTGATACTAAAATAACCAAGGAATTTATAAAATGAAGGGAAAAGTATTGCTGTTTCACATGTTTAAAGAGAAGCAAAACTACACACACTTTGCACAAGATGATCCAAAACTATGATCAGAATGACCACCAACTGTTTACATCTCTCCTTCCCATGCCAAAATTGTTCGTATCATAAGAACTGACTGAGATTTGCCCTCCTCACCATAGCCACACTGAAGATTTTATGCTGCCACCATCACTTCCCTGGCAATTCAAAAGAGGTGACTACAGCAAGGTTGTAGAAGTCAGCCAGACCTGCTGATAAATCCAGTGACTGGGGATGGGCTCCTTTCCCAGCCTGGAATGTTGCTTCCACGACTTTCAGCCTGGCCAAGGCTCAAGGGACTGCTGAGTGTGGGGGTCTCTCCCAGCCCAGTCCCAGCCTGGTGTGCAGAGCAGAACCTGAGCAGCACTCACCGTCTTGTCCTCCTGGCTTGGTGTTGGCCCAGGATTTGGCAACAGGAGCTGCTTCTGGAGGAGCAGGAACAGCAGGTTTTGGCTGGGTCTGCGGCACGTCTGGCTGTCTGGAATTAGAGGAAAAGCACTTGAGAATACAAGAGGGTGAGCACAGAATAAGAGTGTCAGGATGGCTACTGCAAACAAGGGCATACAATAAGGGAGCTGTGCAGCTCAAGAACCAATAACTACTTTTCCTCAGAAAAGGCAATTTCTTACATAAAAGGTGTCGTTATAGTAACAGTTAAAAAACTGAATAATTTAGCTAATTATTTCAAGATTCCATTTCCCAAAGAGGAGAGGGATGAATGAAAATGGCTGGGCAGAAAATGCAGTCAGGCACGAACTGAATTACAGCTTTTAAAGAAGTGTATTGGACAATCAAAAAAACAATCCATCTACAACAATCAAAGGCAATAATTTGGGATTTATGTTTTCTTGCCTCGGGAGTTAACAAAGGAAAGCACTTCAAGACCACCATGAACTGAGAAAAAAAAGGCAAATACATGTCAGAAATTCCCAAATAAAATGAACTGATAAGATAAGATAAGAGACACCATGAAAAACTCAATAGGTACCATGAACTGGAGCCCAGGACCTTAAGTCTTAAGAAACATGCTCAGTCCCACCATCTTAACAATGAAGAGGCACAAGCACTCTTTCTGTCCAGTGTAAAAAACCCAAACACAAGCCCTTTCTAGTCCGCAGATTCAGTCATATTGTTCAACCTCCTTCAATAAAGGCTAATTCTGAAACCTGCATATTCAGGTAACTTAAAACTCAAAGCATTAGTGTCTAAAACCAACTAACATAAACCCTCCAGCTCCTTAGTGGGGCCTTTTGATAAAACAGGAACTATGGGGCAAATCCTGTAGTCTAGAATCACTTTATTACACCAGTGAAGAGAGAAGCAGTGTGGTATCATGCCACTTCACTGACAAGAAACAACTGTAAATGCTTCAAGTAGATCCTAAAGTGATCCTTAATTTCGATCACTAAGAAATCAGTTCCATTTGGGTTCTGCAGTGATCAACCCAAAGTACTCCACAGGACCCTCAGAACTGACAGGGAAGCAAATACCATCAAAAAGATCACTGTTTGGCAGAAGCACACAAGCTTCTCATAGGGATAGCAAAATGCAACTTTCATGTTCCACGAGAGTATTACAATACAGAAAAAAAACCCCAGTTCTCATTTTTTTCTGCTTTTCACATGCATTTTCTTACAGCTGCACATTTTCTAAGCAGGCTTTGGGGAATTTATGACTTACATGGTTGAACTTTGAGACACAAGTGAAACAAGGAACAAGGCTGTTAAAGAAACTACTGCTTGCATTTCTCCTGTTTCAAATACAAGCCCATTTAGAATTTTAGTTATCTAAGCACTGCCCTGCAAATATGGATGAGTGAAAAAACTCAGCTGAATTAATCAAATCACTACACAACAGCCTGCACTATCCAGGAAAGAGACTGAGGCAACACCCACAGAATGACTGGCAACTTGAGAAAGCAGTAATCAATTTTCATAATTACAGGGAGTAACACACTCATGTGAACTCCAGTGCAATGATACAAGAGAAAACACATTAAACTAAAGCAAGCTATTATCAAGATGTAACCTTTATCTGCAACACTTCTGAGAGGAACAATAAAACACTTCACATGTAAACTGCAGCATTTCAAGCACATTGAAATATCACAAACACAGCAGCAGTCACACAAAGGATCTTAAGATCTGAGCAAACACATCAGATGGTCCAAACTTCAGAGAATTTCCTCATGGCCTGGGCATACACACCTGTTCCTGGGAACAAGTATCTCCCTCACCAGTTTTATCTGGATTCTGAGGCCTTTATCAGAGTAATGCATACAAAAATACAAACAACTTCCAGCTGCAGATAAAGGACAGTTACTCATTTGTTTGTAAACAGAACATCAACTACTGGTATCTCCTAACACATGGCCATGCAAAGGCCTGCTTTAGTCAAACAAGCTACCAGCTCAACACAGAGTTAACAGGGCAAAGTGTAAGTGACCTTGAAGCACAGGGAGATGATGTTAAAATACCAAACAACACACAGAGCAGGAAACTGTGACTCTGCAGTTTCAAAAGTTTAAAATAAAAGGCTAAACACAACACTATATTCCCTGAAGTCTATCAGCTTTTTAGATGTCTAAAATTGGTATTGAAATTATAGGAACATTTACAAAGAAAAATAAAGGGAGAGAAAGATGAGGAAGGAAACCTTTAAACCTCATCTTTTGCTTTCACAAGAACTAGGAACATACAACCACTGTCCCTAAATGCCAGTGTTTTCCAGAACAATTTGAATGAAAAGAATTAATATTTAAACCTTGCTTCTAACTTGCTTACATGGCAAAAAAGAACTGCTTTAAAATACTTTCAAATTAGAAACTGAAAAGTTTCAGTTTCTGTTTAGTTTCTTCCTGAGCAGGACCAGGAGTTGGACTCAATGACCCTGATGGGTCCCTCCCAACTCAGCATATTCTATGATTTTATGATCCTTTCATCCTATTTTCTTTAGCTGTACAAGTGTGAAACAAATCTAGCACATGAAGCTGCACTGAGCCTGGGAAATTTGTATCATACAAGGTATACAACAGTGCATCAACATTGCCACAACTTCTGTCTTGTTTGTATCACATACTGGAGGAGTCTGCAACAAAAGTGTAGAGCTTAAGATTAAAAATTTTTGAAAGTCTTCAGAATTTATGGCATTCTAGCAAAAAAAAAAATTAAGTGCAAATATTAAGAACCATTAGGAAAAGAAAGCAGAGACTTAAACAAATATATGCAAACCAAGAATTTTTGAGTTCCCTCTGCCATACATCAGCACAAGCACAATTAAACTGATCTTTGCATACTCATGAACTTGCAAGCTATTCTCTAATTTTCCTGCTGTGATTCTTGGGGTTTCAAGAGAATTTTATTTAAGGTGATGACACTGATCTTACAAAAACATGCTTTAGTATTTCCTGTCAGCAGACATCAAAACTTACATGTCCAAGCTAATATTCTTCCCCTCATATAGAATTAATAAGCAGACCATTTTCAACCTAAATGTGACGAGGTGATTTTTCGTGCAAGGTTTTTCTTTTAACTATCCCTCTACTAGCAAGATTCTTCCTCACAGGAATTAATAGTGGTGCTATTTCCTCTCTGGTAGCTATGCTGAGAACACTCCAGTGTAGCAAATTTCTTCCCAGGCCCTGCCAATCCCAAGTTTTGGGCAAACCTGAGAGAAATGGCCCTGCAAACCAAGCAGTGTTGATTCTTTTTTTTTTAATTCCACAGAAATCTTATAAAAGCTTAAAGGAGAAAAGTTTCTATATTCGACTGCAGAACACTGAACATGAAGCAGCAAGAAATGGAGTATCTAGAATTGTCACTTCTAATTCCCAGGGCAAAAAAGGTGAAAACTCACTTCTCTTCTTCGTGCTGTTCTTGTTTTGAAGCCCATCCTGTGCCGTCCTTAGGGACAATGTTCACATTGGGGTCGTTGCCTTTGTTCTCTGCTTTGAGGCTGGGCAGATTAGCTGGGGGAGGCATCCTCCTGGAAATAGCAACTTTTCCAAGACTCTGCAATCCATGGCGTGCAGCAACTGTGTGCCAGAACAGAAAGTGCAAGTTAACAACTCTGTTTAGGCAGAGCTACATAAAAATTTTTGTAAGAAAATCAGAAAAACTTAAGAGTGTTAAAAATTAAAAATTTAAAATGCTTCAGAATTTAATAGTTAAAAAAGGGAATTAAAAACACTTGGTTTGGGAAGACCTGAGTACTTTTTGAGCAGTGAGTCATTACGGCTAGCCTATTCCAGAGATAAAAAAGGATACATGGCCCTACCTTTACATATATAACATTCAGTGACAGAAAGCTAAAGAAGCCATTTACAACATGATGTTAATGTCAGGCATTATTCTCTTGTTCTCCTGGAGCTTAATGTACATTGATGAGTCCAGGAATACTCCTATGGGTCTAGCCCTTTTCTTTACTGCTGCAAATTTCAGCTGGCAGATGCTGCCCCTGCAAAAACCTTCCTACAAACTGTATTTACTCCGGACCACAAGTACGAAGCTAATGGACCCCACAGGACATCCAACCTACCAAGTATCCAACTCAGGGAACCAGCACAAGTTACTGCCCTGGGTAAGCTGTATCACAACAAACAGCTCTGTTTCAACCTTTAAAAACAATATTGTGGCAACCTTCAACAAGCTTGGGCATACTTTTTCTCTTTTACAAACAATTTGGGCAACTTTGTCAAGTTCAAAACCTTCAGAACATCATTTCCCCCTGGTTCTCCATTCAATGACTCATGAAAAAGCAGGCTGACAGTCACTGATATTTGAGATATCAGTCTAAGTTTTATCCAGTGTTTCTCAAAAAATCAAAGTCCCTGAGCTGAAAGCGAGCATTGTCTTTTCCCTAATTAAACACTTCCAGCACGGCAAATGTTAAAGCAGTAAAACGCACAGCTGGGGAATGGCACATCTTTATTTACCCACATTCTACTTCCTAATAGAGCGCAAATTCTGTCTCTCTGAACTGACACTCCTGTTTACAGCTAAGCAGAAGCTCTAATGAACGCTGCCTTCCACAATCCTTCCACTTCACTACTTCACCAAGCAGTTATGAAAAACCACGCTGTGGTTAAGTGCTCATATACTCCGCACTCTTAATTAGCACTGCAGTAATGATGAAACTGAAAGAATGCAACTCTAAAGAGAGCTTACTCACCTGTGGTTTTCTGAGTTTCCAGTGACTTTCCCTTGTAAGTATTAAACAGACTGAGTGTTGCATACTTTGTTTTTCCATCCTTTGCTTTTGTACTCTGGCCTGACTTTTCCGACATTTCGCTGGAAACTCATCGAGTCTGGTACCTTCCGTTCACTCCTCAAAATCTGCCTGTGAAGAAAAACAGAAAAGTAAAGCAACCTGAACAGGTGCCAAGACTGAAGTCAGAGTTCACAGGGCAGAAGTGGACAGCACATTTAACACCATTAGCACTGTTTCATTTAAGCGTTCTGCAGGATGCCAAGGAACGCATTAACTCCACAAACCTTATCCCTATGTAACATCAGGAATTTTAAAGTATTTCTATATCTTCAATAAGAATGTCACAAAATCAGGAGGGTCAGCATTTAATTAACATCAAACACTGTTAAAATGGTAAATATTATCCATGATTTCCCTAGAAAATGAATAATAAAAACCCAATCCCAAACCCCACAAACACACAGAATTTCCACCAGCAGCTCTTTCCCCACTGGGGAAGCTCAATGACCTCACCCACTCCCAAAGCCAAGTACTGAGAGACACAATTAACAGTTACTGCAGTACAGAATTTCTGGAATTTGCTTGTTTTTTCCCCAATTAAAACCATCATGAACACAGCAGTCAGGGACACTAAATACACAGAGTAAGAATTTTTTGTTTGTCAAAACCAGAACACAGTATGCTCAGAGGAGGAGAGCGAGAATTCCTTAAACCAAGAGTTACACTATTCTTCCTGCAGCAGTAAATTACAGGACTCTTGGAGCAGGTCATTCCCCTCCTCCCTCCTTCCCCCAGAATAACAGGCCTAGAGAGAAAGAACCCAGTAATTAACAGTGATACTTCTCTAGAAGTTCTTGGAAGGAACTTGCAGAGTTGCTGCTCATCACCAGGCAGGAACACAAGTGAGCATTCACTCAAGCAGAACATTATTATACATGTTGATTTCTCTTCACAGTCAAAAATCCTGCCACCCTCTTCACAACAATTTTTTATCTATTTCTATACGAATTCCAGAAGAGTTATATATGCTCAAAGACTTGTGCTTCACTCTAAAAGCAGGCAGCAAGAAGCAAGACATCCTGCTCAAACCTTTCAGTGATCAAACTCCCATATCAAACCCAGAGCTGCAGATCTTCAAAGGGAACACGATTCCCATGCAAGGTGCTCATGGATTAAAAGAGTCTGCAAGGACAAGCAATCTAAAGAACAAAGCACCTACTTGGTCATGAAAGACATTTAGCAATGTCAAAAGACCATGGAAATTTAATTTATGCAGGTATGATAACATTCCCATCCTCCTCTGCCTTCTACCTCAATTTACAAGCCATGATTGAAAAGAAATTAAGATGGCAAATAACCTTGGGATGGCTCAGTTTCAGCACAACTTGGGCCAGGAGCTATTCTATTACAATCCATGCAGACTGCTGCAAGGGGGACAATCTCCAGCCTTGTATGGGGCCAAGAAAATATTCTCCCCTCAGAAAAAAAAAAAAGAGAGCAACTCCCAGATTCTTCTTCCAGATTAGTCAGCACTTGGCTATTTCAACAGCAAGCGTTACACCAACAGTTATTCTATGTGTCATCCAAAAATATGAAATGCAGGACAGGAGCAGGGTGAACCCAGCCCACCAAGTGAAACAGACTCGGGCTGGAAATCAGAACTTTGGATGAGCTGTTTGCACTTGAAGGAACGTGTGAGCACAGTGACTGTAGTTCAAGGATCACCTGAAAGCTGGTTTGCCACCCTGTGCTCCTGCCAGTTACTGCCCAGGCCCTTTTCTGATGCTCCAGGATGACTGCGGTGGATTCTCTATCATAAATACAAGGCTGGGAACAGAGAGGAACAGAAGAGGTAAAGGGACAGAGTCTGCCAGGTTCTTTCACAGAACACCTTCTGGTAAACTGAATCTCCTTCCAGAAGAAAAGGCCAATGCAGAGCCTCATGTCTGCTCTAGACCCAGCCTGATAAACGAGTCTGCCTGGATTCAGGTCTCCAGACAGGCTGGAAACAGTACTCTGGCCATGAATAACACTGATGGGCAAAGCCTGACACGTTGGATTGCAAGTAAGTACTGGGGCAGCCTGAAGAGTGAAAGGTTGCTTGATAATTCCAAAGGTAAGCTTGCCTAAATTCATGTTTCAGACTGGGTGGGTTTTTTTCCTGTAAGGCTATGTGAGTACTGAGCTTTGGCTTCCAGTGGAACCTTGCAGCCTCAGTGTAGTTTTTTTGGATAGATAAGGGACAGCCTAGCAGCCAAGTCTGTGGCTGGAATCTAGATCATGTATTTATGATAAAGAGTCTACCACAGTCATCCTGGAGCATCAGAGAAGGTGCTGGGCAGTAACTGCCAGGAGCACAGGGTGGCAAACCAGCTTCCAGGTGAGCCTATAACTGTATCAAGTCATACACTGTGCTCACACGTTTTTTCAAGTGCAAACAGCTCATCCAGAGTTTTAATTTTTGGCCCAAGACTCATCCCAGCCAAGGAGTTTGTAACCATCAAGTAGGTTCACAATGGCGAATAATCTAGAAACTGGAAAACAAAACAAACAAATAATAAAAAAAGACAACTTGGGTCATTTTTTACCCCTAAAATTGTCAACAGCAGCAAAGCCCTCACAGATACAGACAGAGCAGAGAGCAGTTTGAGGGTGGTTTAAGATAATCTTCTGTCATATTCTTCCAAAGCCTGCACCTCTGGTAGAGATGAATTACGGAAAATTTTAATCATAACAACACGCTTTTTTACAGAGCAATACAGATTTCATACTTGGGCAGATCTTCACTGTAACAACTGCTCTTTCTAGAACATTTGACAACTTCAAGAACAGGACAGTGAACACAGTCCCTGAATACTCCTTTTTATGTTTAATTTAGAAAAATTAGTCTGCTCATTACAACTGAGCTCTAAGCCTTTTATACTATTAAAATTCATACTGTTTGACAAGTTCTTCCCAACTTATACTACACAGAAAAAGAAACTGCTTTACAATGATTAAAACTGCACATTCCTCAGTAATCTGACTTGCACAAAAGAAATCATTTCAATTAGGCAGGTCAATATATTCAACAGTATATATATTTAAGTACATTTAGACCTGATACTGGTTGCCAAAGAAGATATTCTTACAAAATTAGACTTTAGACCAGGTACTGAAGCCAGGGATGGAAAACCCTCCCTCTGAAGAGCCCATGTGGCCTTGAACAAACATCCTGCCGAGTCACACATTAAACAAGCACTCAGTGCCACCTGACATCAGTTATGAAGAGACAGCTGCATGACTCTGAGCCATGTGAGACTATCCAGCTCCAAGACTTTTCATCCAAACTTCAGTTGTGTGTGCCACATTCCTATACCTGAGCACTGGAATCACTCCCTCTGTCTAGAACACCTGAGGTGTTTCAACACACAACACATCAAGCACTTTCTCCCCAAGTGATTCCAAATTTGCCCAATATTTCCGTATTTTGTTATTATAGTCAAATTCTCACAGTGAAGTGCTGCTGTGCCAGAGGCAGCTGTGAGCACCCCGAGAACACACACAAGATGTCAGGAGCACTTTCCAAGCTAAGGAAGCAGAGTGACAGCCACCAGAAGGACAGGAACAGCACAAGCCATAAAGGCACTTGGCAGGGTTCACTGCACCATTAGGAGATTTAAGCAAGTCAGCTGTTCATTCTGAATGATTACAGTTACTATTATGCACAACTACAGAGAGCACAACGCTCCCAAAATTCTGGAGCAAACATTTACCTTTCAGCTGCTCTGCAGTGTTATTAAATATGTCAACTGAACTTCACTGTAGCTTGAAGATTTTAGGGTAAAAATTATTACTCTAATTTCTGTAACAGATTATTTCTTCAGACTCCAACTGGTTGAGTGCTTTAAATCCTGCAAGGAACTCAGAAACTTGTGTACAGAAGACAGCACACAAAGGAGCTGCCACAAATTCTAAATATCCTGGTGTCTGTTAAGGAACATTTACTTGTGCCCTCTTAGACATTTAGAGCTGGTACAAGAACAAACTGAATGCAGTGGATTCCAGACTACAAAACCATGTTTTAAATAGTAAAACCCCAGCAAACAAAATCCCACACATTCCTAGCTCTCCTGATCATTTTAGAACTCATTAATATAACTAGTTTAGAATTTAATATAATTTATACAATTGTTACACCATACAATATATACTCAATAAAATATACAAATTTATACAATTTATTACTCTAAACTTTTCATACTGTTCCATTAGGGACAACTGCAGCCTCCAAAAGGTGTTAACTCTGCTTCAGAAAAAAGTTTTACTTAAACAAGGTAAAAACACTACATATTTTGAGGACTGAGTGGCAAGAAGTATAAAACATTTAACAACTTAACTCCTAAATTCTTGTCAGACCAGATGACAAACCATATTTTATACACTGCATTTTTAAACCCCTACCTAGACAAAAAAGCTCTGGTTTTTAGTGCAACATATCAAGAGGCTTATTCAGCAGTATTATGGTTAGCTTTAATACAGTCCTTCCATCCTAACCCCCTGCCCACACCTCTTTAGCCTACAAGCACTCAATCAGAACAGGTAACCTGGACAGGAGTTTCCCAGGATTTAACTCTTAAAGCATTAAAAATACTGGAATAATTCTCACAATTCCTATTCAACACAGCAAGGATCTCTAGTCCATGTCACCTCCACTCCAAGGGCTGAGCTTTGGCCACATTTGGAGAAAGATGCACTGGAATGATTTCAGGCAAAGAGCACCATCAGGACTCAAACCAGCTGAAGAGCTGAACTCTCAGTGCCTCAAACGCCCATCTGTGAAGTGGGAAACATCACAAAAAACACTACAGGGAAAGTTTATTCATAACTGGGACACATTAGCACCTCTCTCAAAACAGAAACAAACCCAGAAAGAATTTCCATGCACTATTTTAAGCACACTAAAAGTAGTGAAAGGGTAAAAACCATCATATACAAATCTGTTATTTGTATCCAGCCATAACTTCACTTTTCTAAGAATAGCTTTGTTTCTGGGACACTGAACAATGTGGTTCTGGCAAATCCTGGAACCAAATACAACTACTTAAAAAAAAAAAAAAAAAAAAAAACAAAAACAAAAACAAAAAACCAAACCCCAAAAAAACCTAACATTTTTTACCACATATTCCACTGGTTTTAGAGGCAGATGCTCCCAAATCAGTGTTAGTAATTTTAAAAAAAATTCACTGCACACAAAAATGTGGCATTAAAAATTTCAGACAAAGTTTTCATTTCAACTGTAAGTCTGGCATATTTAGCTTCTAGAACCGAAGAAAGTGCCCACTACTGTAAAATCTAAGCATAATCTCCAGCTAAATACTAACTTCTGAAAAACAACTGTGTGATCTTCAGAAAAGAGAGCAATTTCAATCAATTACAGAAACAGAATGCCAATTTAAAACAAAGAAACAGAGGATACTGGAGTCAAAGTACTTGGAACCCAAGAAAGCCTTTTTTGTGCTTTTTGTAACCCAGTCTCAAGGAATCCTATTATTTTAAAAGGACACTCCAAAATACTGTGTAATTACTGAATACATGGGGTTTGGATGTGGTTTTGTAGAGAGAAGGTTGCACACTGATAAAAAATGGAATTGCAGTTAAACATTTCTCTGACATGCATGTTTATCAACGATCTCTTCTTGATGGCCTCATACTTTTACCTCTGGAACCAACATTTTTAGCCTAATTTTTCTATTTACAAAAGTATAACAACAAAACAAATACACAAAAGTTCAGGCCATTTATCCTACTATTAAGAATTCTTAAGAACTTCAGCACTATCAGCTTAATATGACAAGAAAACAAGCTTGGAGAACCTCTGGTAACACTTGGGTAGCTAAGTTGTCTCTGTCAAATCTAATAAAGCCTCTCAAATCAGGATTTCCCTCCCTCCAAGAGCCACTTGCAGCAAGGCTCATTATCAAGCAGCTTGCTGCTAAGCAGGCTGAAAATTGCAGGAAAATTTAAGGGACTCCAAGCTTTTTCTTCATGTAACTCCATCACTTGGAGCTCTACAAGAGGAGAGAAGCTCTTCAAATCTTTGAAGAGTTCTTGGGTAGATCTCAGTACAGTTCATTCTTGAACAAGACCTACACAAGTTTTATTTCCTTAGAAAGTCTCACTAATAGACTCTTCCATCTCTAGATTTTGGGCTCACTGGTTTCCAGCACAGCTTGAAAGAGTACAAAGCACTGATTGCATGGACTCTATAAAATCCATGGAGATTGGCAGCCACGTAAGACAAGAAAATCCTTTAATCACCATCTCTTCTGCACCCATCACCTCAGTGGGAGAATGTAGGATGGACACAATCTACAGAGGAGTTAACAGCCACCAAATGGAAAAAATCAAAATTAGTTTGGCTTTTCAGAACCAAGACACTCCATCCAGAGACAAAGCTGGAGCAAAGCAGGCTTTGCTAGTTCAATCATTCCTCAAACAGCTCCTCTTTAAAGCCTAAGAAAGTCTTTCCAAAACAGTACCGAAACTGAGTCTGACAGGTGGAAAACCCACCATGACATAAGACAGCCATTTTAGGGCATTATCCCCACAGCTGCATCTATAAAAATGGAGTTTGTGGATGCCAGAAATGGGCATCCACAAATATGTCAGCATCAATTCTAACAGACATGCAACAACAGTCTAAATAGAGCTACTAAGCTAAGCAATGAAAAACAACCCAAATTAACCACCCACAAAAAAAACCTCTACTCAGAAACTACTTCACCACAAAGCATATGTTACTTTGAACCAGCAATCTATGGAGCAAACAAATCTGCTGCCTCAGAAAGGCTGCAAGGCAGATTGTTGAACACATTTTTGGGAGAAATACCGATCACCCAAACCCTGGCTTTCCAACAGGAAAACCAGCAGCAAACCACAACAGCTCAGGGAATTTTTGTTGAGAGCATTTTAAGACTAACATGGCATTAACCAAACTTTTAGGATGGTTATTGCAGAAAAATTAATTCTGTCAGTTCCAATATGCTTTTTCTTGAGAAGAAAAGAAAAGATAATTGAACCCCCCCCCCAGATCCCAGTACAGCAAACCTTAAATTTGTCTCTATCCATAGATTTAAATATCTATTTAAATGTATGTGCATGAATATTTCAATGAAACCATATTCCTGCGGAACAGCCCTGACAAAAGAAGCTTGATCAGCAGGCTCAATCAGAATCAGCATGACTTAAATGTGTCCACATAACAAGGGATTAAAAAGCCACAGACAGGTTAAACTCACACTGGCAACAGAACTGTCAAAAATGCACTCAGTATTTTCATGTGTCACACAGCTGCTTTCCTTCAGCTAGGATCATTTCTGGTATTTCTAGTGCTTAGGAAAGCTCCTTTTTAGGTGACCTCAGGTAACTGAGAGATTCTGGTCCCATCCCCTTTCCTCACAGGCAGAAATGATGCCAGTGCAGCTCTTTAGGAACTCTGGGGGGAAATAAAGCAGTTTTCATTTCATTTAGTGGATTTTTTTTTGCATGTTTATATTCAGAGCATCAAATAAAGCTGTTCAGTATCCTCACAAATATTATCTAAATATTACCTACAACAATGCAGTTATCCAGGAATTCAATGCTTTCAATGTTTGCCTCTTTCTTCCATGTTTTACACCAATGGCCCAAGTCTGGTCTTCAGCTTTCTACTGAATAAGAGAAGCTGTTCATCAAGGCACCCCCTACATTGACTTCTGCCTTTTACAAGGAGGTAAGGAGAGAATTTAGAGATGCACTCAATCATAAATACAGCTATTCCTAAAACAAAATGCTGAAATTAGGAAGTTCCTCCCTAAAAATTTCATTCAGTTCTCAACTACTGCACATGCAGAAGATATAATATCCCTGTCTGCTGTAGCTTTATAATTCTGTTATTTCTATTGTAATGATAACTTTACAATTAAAACAGAAATCTATTTCAAAATATATTGATTTTCAAAGTAGAGTATCAAACAAGGTAAAATTAGGAAACTCCCTTCAGTGAATTTTGTGTCTGGTAATTCTTTGCATTTCCAGGGGTCAGATAATGAAAAATGGTACACCAGAGAAATGGTACACCAATGAAAAAAGCATCACCAGAGAGTTTGAACAAAAGCTTTTCTACTATTCTGGACTGAAAGCCCATCATCTGCCACCTCAAGCAGCAACACTTCTAAGCAAGTAAGATGCCTACAGAAATCCTACTCTGGTGGCCAAGTGCCTTGAAGAAGTGAAATACATGATGTCCAGACTCAGCCTAAAGGCTCAAGTCCTTAGCCAAAAAAAAAAAAGACTGGTTTAAAAGATCAATCTAGAAGTGATTTTAATTTGGTTTCTGAGTTCAAAAAATTTACTTTGGTCATTTTTTCAAACTTCTTTGCAAGATGAGGGATAGTTCTTTAGGCTAACAGACTGATGGAATTTGCATACAATCAAATACTAAAGACAAGGGACCTAAAGGTTGAAGTTGTGAACCTGACTGCACAGGCACCACAAAGTCATGAGCATCAGAAACCCTGGATGTGCCAAATGCACCCCGGGCTCAGCACTCCCCTCTGCTGGAATGCTCCAGACTGACCCTGGCAGAGGCACGCCAGCCTCAACACTGCAGCACATCTTATTCTGTCTGAACAGCCACAGGTTTGTACGGCTGCACTTGTCCCAGAGAGCTTCCCTTTGCGGATGGAAGTGATGGGGAATCACGTTTAATGAAACAGCTCTGCACATGTCTGCTCGCAGATTCCAAGAGTCACCATCATCAGCTGTGTCCAGCTCTTTTCAGAGCAATTCCCAGTTTGGGTTGAGGCACAGCAAGGCAGCAATGCAAAACAAACCTTACTGCTCAATGACACATGAATAAAAAGCTGCCAGAGGCCAAAAAGACTCCTAACTGTAGGATGAGAACACCACAGTGGAATATGGTGACCAGGTACACACGCACAGCCTCCACTGGTACCACAAGCGTCCAGGTAATTCTCCCATTCGTTCTACACAAACCAGACCAGCGGAGAGAAAGTCAATACCACAAGCACAGCTCAAGTGCAAATGAGGAATTAACCACCAGTACCTGTACCAGAAGCATTCCTTCAATGTCAGCCCTTTTCAATTTATCCCAGCTTCTCTGCCAGAAAGGATTTTTCAAGACATTCCAGTAAAGAGACTGCCAGTGAGTGTCCCACCTAGGTCAGAACCAAACTGGACAAAGGCAATGCACCAACCCAACACAGCTACTCTGGCCATGTGCTGACAATCCTCAGACACCAATTCAGATGTTTCAGTAGATTACCAAACATGTTCCAACCAAACATCTATTCTCTTCTGAAAACGTGACATCCCAGATTTCTCTGCAGGTCACTTTTAGAGCAGGCTATTTTATTTCTTCTTAGCCTGACAATGTCTTTACCAGTCTTTTCTGGTATCTTTGACACCAAGCATTAAGCAAATTTTTTGCAAGACAGATTTTTGATTTTCCAGTTCCATGCAGCCGGTTAAGAAACTTTCATAAATTGTAAATTTTTAATTGAGGCAGGAGTTTTGAAGTTCTGGAAGAAAGCCAGGGCCAGAAAAAACCCATAAACAGTTTCTATAGAATTAAAGAGAGCATCATCATGATAAGTGTTCTCATTATTTCTGGGAACAGAACAATGCAAGTGCTTTCGCCCAATTAGCTTTTCAACTTGCAGATGCCAAATGAGACTTATTTTTAAGATTTGCAAAACCATTTATTAAAGAAATTTCCATTATTTGGAAGAATGAGAAAACTTCAAAGCTCACAAAACTGAATTGCTGCCTATTTGAGCACAAGATAAGGGAATAAATGAAGGCAAATTCTTGCAGAAACAAGCTGTGTACCTGCTATCAAAGTGCAGGATTTAAACAGCAGCCTGGGAGGCAGCATTTTCTCTGAATACACAAGACTAGCATGACCTATCTTACCTGTCAGAAGGATTTTTACCTGAAAAAATTACAAGTATTCACCAAGCTTCTTCATAGCTAATTTAGATCAGTACATCCAGACCACAGCAGCTCTCTGTAAAAGCATCTGTTAATGGTTAGGATCACAAACAATCCCATAAAAAATTACAAACACACTCAGCAGACTGTCACAAGCACCACTTTGTTTCTTGCTCAAATGAACCACACCACCCAGCAGAAGCCTGGAAAGGCAAAAACATCAGCAAACCCCTTCTCCCCACACACGAAGTGACATGGGGAGCGTCCTCCTTGGTGGCATCCTGAGTAATGGCTGCTGTGTGAGGCTGAGAAAAGGGGGACAAAAGACAAATCCACAGTGGGGCTACAGCAGCAGCCTCACAACTCTCCTCTGTGAGCTGAGTCTGCTCCTCTGCAGGTGCTGCCTGGGGGAAGCTACCCGAACAACAGCTGAGGTGAGCAGGGTTCCACTCCTGAAGCTGGTCCCAGTGATAAGCTGGTGCAAAACACTTCCTTCTAGGAAGGTGATGAAAGAAAATCAATAAATACATGAAAAAAGACCAGATTCCCAACACATGAGCAGAAGCTGAAGCCATTTACAGCCAATGCCCATCTCTCCACTGTTTCGTTTTATCCTTTCACTTTAATACCTACTGCAAAAGCCTCTTTATTACCAACCCTCACTGAGCTGGTGGCGCATTTTCAACCCTTGCCACCCACCCCATGTAGACTTGGGCAGTGGAAGAGAGCAGGACAGATCAGGAGAAAAAAGTTAAATCACTCCTTTGCTGGGAGTAATTCAAGGAATCTCTTTCAAAACTTCCCTTTCCTGCTCCTTTATCACAATTTCCAAGCCCAGTGAAATAATTTGTTTTTTCACAGAGGAAGTGAGACCTTTTCTCAGCGTTCTTCCCCAGGAGCAACAATACTGAGCAGCAGATTTCTCATCAAGCTCTTCTGTATCTTTTAAGTATCCCTGACCTCAAATGCAAATAACTAAAAATTTTTATACTTAACTTGTTTTTCCAAAGCCCCTATTCATAAGTTAATCCTTAAATAAGAAATAATTACATCTAGGGGGTTTTATTTTGGAAATTGTTAGAAGTTGCTTTGAGATAATGTTCAGGCACGCTCCTCTGTCCATGAGCTCCTACAGAATATTCTGACAGCACACAAGAACAACTCTAGGGCTACATCCTTAAGGATTTCCCCTCTTCTTTAGAACACACGTGCCAAAATTAATTCCCTCTTTGCCAGCTCCTCCCCCCCCAATTCTTTTCTGTTCATCTTCTCAAGGTATTTTTGTTGTTGAAGAGTCCAACCTGAAGATGAAAACACTCAACAGTAAGAACCTACAGAAAAAACAGTTTTGAACTCTTGTACAACCTCACCATTATATAAAAAAGTTAAAAACAGTTACTCTAATCAGTTATGTAATGACTTAAGCTACTTGTCACCACGTCCAAAACTTCCCACCTTGCCCAAATTCTTTGCTGCCCGTTACTCCGATCATATTCCTAACCTGACTCATGTACATCAAAAATAAACATAATTTCTTCTCTGTATTAAAGAGATGTTACAGCGTATTCTGAAGGTTTTTAAGATACTCCCACTGTGATAGTGACAGCCAGGGTTGCCAAATGCTCCAGCTTTTAACACACTGTTAGCACCAGTAAAAAAATCTCACTGCAAAGCATATAAAGGTGGTAGAATTTTGTTCCTCAGTCTGGTCCAGCTTGGAGAGAGCTCACAGCCTCTTCTACCTGCAGCCCATTATCCTCTGGATCTCTGGTTACATGCTTTTCCCTGTGACTCACTCATTTCTTGGAACAGACACATCTCCTTGTTCACTGAGGAATGCTCAGCATGGAAGAGATGCAGCTGCCAACACCAAACTGACAACAGCTCTGGACAGCACCAGTAATTACAGTAAGGGTCGACTTCAGACCTCTGCTTCAGACTGGGTTTGACCACAAAAAAAAGGGAAAAGAGAAGATGAGAAGCTAAATTAAAAAAGCCTTATCAGCATAGGCAGCTTTATGCATCTGTCTCTCAGCACTACAGAATCCATTTTCCATGGAAGTTAACTTGCATCTGCCAAATGGCTGCAGAGGAGCTTTAACATCTTCACTTGCTCTTGCTTCTCTGTTTATTCTGCTCAGAAAAAAAAACCAACCCACACGTCCCTTGACACTTTGCTTTCAAGATGCAGTAAATAATTCAGGCTCAACACATTATCAAAATACTTATCAAGGAACTTTTTGTTATCCAAAGCTCTGTGCGTCCCACAAAGCTCTGTCCATGCTGGTGGCTTCATCTGTGGCATGAAAAACATCTCTTAACCAAGGTAACTCCAGCAAAGCAACCACTTAGAAATGCCAAATGCAAGCTATCCTTGCTAAAATATATCTTTCTTATTTGCATTGTCAAGGAAAAATGTTCTTATTCCTTTTCATGAGAGGACTTCTGCTGTGCACCTATACAAAGCACACACTGTCCTAAACAAGACTTAAAAACAAGCCCTGTAAATCAGTATTTATTTTTTTTCAAAATGAAAGCATCAATTCATTGATATTAAGACTGAGGTCCTTCAGTGGAATATCTGGCAAGTCTGAAACAGAAGTCCTAAAGCAATATCAGGTCTTTAACTGAAAGGAAATTATTGGGTTTTCAAACAAAGGCAAATGTTGCTGCACTTCCACCCCAGCTGAAGCTTCAAATCATTTTAAGTACATCTTAAATCATTACAGCTGCAAACATTCCTTAAAATTGTAACTGTAGATTGAAATTGTAAGTTAAAATTTACAAACAATAAACTCTAGCAACAGTCACTTGTTTACAAAATATGAATTTTAAACCAAGGTGCAGTGATTTATTCATTTCATGAGGACAGCCTGAGAAGGGCTGCTTTTCTAAGCACAGAAAGTTTGGTTTGCTAACTTAAGCAAGCAGTGCAACAAAAAATGGGCAGCCTAGCCATTGCCAAACTACAGCCCAACTAGGTAAAATCCCAGTAAGGCTGCCATTTCACTTAGGAATCAGCTGTACGTTGATTAAATCGGTATTTAAGAGACTCCTCTCAGTTACCCAGGATGGGTGATGCCCCAGTTCTTCAGGCAGTACTTGAGCATTTGCTGTACCGGAGCACAAAGTGCAGCCATTCCTGCCTCTGACGCGGCAAGACCCTGGAAATGCAGCCCACGTTATTTTCAAATAAACATCAGTTAAAATTTATCACCATCATCCTTCAGACTGAACACATGTAAGGCTGAATCTGCACTCTAATTTCCCAGTTAATCAAGACAGTGTCAGATAATTTAAACCATGAACAATGGGAATGTTAAACAGTTTCTCCCTTTAGTATGTGTTTGCAATCTGTAACAGACGAGCTCGTTAGCATTGACTTAGAATGTTATGTAATGGCTGAGGTATTTGTAATAAAAACAGTCTATTTCTGTTAGCCTGTTCTTCATAGACATAAAAGCTGTCTTCATCTGATTTTTATTAGGACTTCATCTTCCTCTGCTCTTGATGCATTTTTAAGACTCCTGTGCACTCCATTTTCATTTCACCAATACTCAGTATTATTTTCTCCCACGTCCTCACACAAACTTCAGCTTTTATTTTTACACTACTTTCACCCATAAGCTTCCACTGGGTTTTGTAAAACCCAAACCCAAAAAACAATGAGAGCATGAAGCTCAGCAAAGGAAAAATTTCCTACAGAAGATGAACTGGTTCTACCAGTAAAACACCACCAGCGGGGCTGTCATTACAAGCCCAGCATCCATCCTCAGCCAGTGGGAAGGTGCTGCATTTTCATGTGGTGGAGTTTTTCCCCCTCAAACCCTCCACTACTGCAGCAGCCTCCGAAGAGAAGTGTTTTTCCCTCTCTCCCATCCCCAATCCACTACACAAGGGTTTACTCCTCTGCAAGAGCACTGTGCAAGGCTTGAACTCTTCTGCGAGATTTCCATCTCCTCATTTTCTCCACGCCACCCCTTATATGGTATTTATCCTACCCTCTCTCCACTCTCACATCCCTGCCATTCCTCAGCCTGGAAATCAGCCTGCAACAAAGCAAATCCCAGTCCTGCAGGACACCTGGCTGAAACTGGCCCCACAGACCAGGATCCTGCTCTGACTTCCAGTCTCTCTCTCCACTGCCACCCAGCATTCATCCAGACAGCCCCAAACCCACAGGGAGCTCCCTCTGGAATTGCATCATCTCTCCCTCACTCACTCACTGGGGCTGTTGCACTTTCCCAAGGGACACGGGACCTATGGAAGGCGCATCCCATAAATCTGTAGCACTGGACCAGGAGCCCAAGTTAAAACTGGAGACTGATGTAACTGTTCTGCTCTACAAAAAACCAGGGCTCCCATTATGGAAAGTCTAAATGAGAGCAAAGATATTATAAACTGCTACTAAACTGCCAAGACACAGAACATTTATATTACCAAGACTCACAGAAGCAACTGTATATTGAGTTATACATATTTCATGGCCTATTATCTACAAAAGCCAAGAACTTCATACAAGCACATCCACCCAGCAAGGCAGAGCTTGAGGTGGCAGGCAGAGCCTCAGTCCTGTCTCCAGGCAGTGGCCTAAGACAGAACCAAGCTCTCACTTCAGTTTAAAGAGTGACCTCTCAAGCCCACATCACCAAACCACCTTTGCACTGAACATTCATCCAATTTAAACAACTCTCTAAACTTTGAGATTCTTTATTCTCAACAAAATGGTTGCAGAGTTGCAGCAAAACACCACAAAACTAATACAGAAGCAAAATTCTCTAGACTATTGAATTAAAAAAAACCCCCAACCTGACAGCCACATGGAGCTCCTGGCAGTCAGTATTTAAGGTCAATCCTTTTGTTTCTCATACATGGACAAATGAGATCATGTCCTGTTTCCTGCCCCTTCAAAAGCAGTTTCTTGCCTGAGCAGAGCTCTTTAAGATGAGACACCAAGTAGGCCAGGTGCCTCATTGCACAAGAAATAAAACGATTAAAAAGCACAGCCCTGTTCCTTCTGTTGGAAATATTGCTATTTTCCAGTAATATACTTATTTAACCCAAATTATCAGGACAACAAACAGAAACGGTCCTTCCTTGAAGATACTGACTTCAAGACGATCCAACAAAGAATATATTTACAGAACACCCACGTGAAACACAAAAAGGAAGAAATACCACGATGCTCCATTCGGCGCCCAGCACCACACTCTCGTGCATGTCCCCTTCCCCAGGAAGAGGGCCCAAACTGGAAGTTACCTTTCAGCCTGAAAATTTTTAATCCCTGCATCCCGGGATTCTGCCCGCTGCAGACCAACCGCCTAAATTTCAGCCGTGTCATCTCAGCACGCTCACCCATCCTTTAAGCGCTATCCACGAGAACACCCCTGGCTCTGACCACCCCAGCCCTGCAAGCCCTGGCCCCGGAGCACAAACAATGCCTTCCTTCACTCGGTCCCGCACCAAAGCACCCAGGAACTGCCTTTTACCGCAGGCGGAGAGTCGAGGAACCCCGGATGCGAAATCCAAGTTGGAAAAGCGAGGCGCCTCGCCTCCAGCACCGCCCGGACAAGGCTGCTCTCCCCCCGCGTTCCTGCAGAGGAATCACGGCCGCGGAGTGAGCGCGAACGCACGCAGGGCTCGGCGCCTTCCTGCAGGAACCCCCAGAGAGAGAAAGGGAGGGAGAGAAGAGGGGAAGGGAGGAAGGAAGAGACCAAGCGCCGTTTAAAAGGAGAAAAGCGGGGGGAAAAAAGAGGGCGGGAGAAGGAAGCGGCACCCCCGCAGGAGCGGTCCCGGCACAGCCGCCTCTCCCGCCGGCCCCGGGCGCGGCCCGGGCTGTGCCCGGCGGGGCGCGGCCGGCCCCGAGCGCCAATGCGGGGCGGCCCAGCGAACCCCGGCCCGGCCGCCCGGCGCCGCCGCCCGCCCCGCTCCGCCCGGCGGCGGTGCCGGCCCAGGGCGCCCCTCACCCGCCGGCCGCGGGCCCGCCCGGGCGGAAGCCGCCCCCGCCCGGGGCCATGCGGCGCAGGCCGCCCGCCCGCTCCTGCCGGCGCCGTGCCGCCACGCGAGCCCGCGCTCCGCCGCGGTGAAGCGGAGGAGCCCCGCCGCTTACCGGGCGCGCAGGGCGGCGCTCGGCTGCCCGCGGGTCCCGGTGCCGGCGGGGCCGCTGCCTCTCCCGGCGCCGCCGCCTCGGCCGCTCGCACACAGGGGCCAAGATGGCGGGCGGCCAAGCCGGGCGCCAACGACGTCTGACGTCACCGCGCACAGCGCGAGCGGCCGGGCCCGCCCCCGCGCCGTCGGTCACGTGACGGCGCCGTGCCGCAGTCGCGCGGGCTCCCGGGGACAGGTGCGCCCCCTGGCGGCGCGGGGCGGAGCGGAGCGGAGCGGAGGGTGGGGCCGCGCGGACCCGGCCCCGGCCCGGTCCCGGCCCGGTCCTGACCCGGTCCTATCCAGGCCCCATCCCGGTTCTATCCCGGCCCGATTCCGGTTCTATCCTGGTCCTATCCCGGTGCCATCCCAGTTCCATCCCGGTCCTATCCTGGCCCTACCCGGGTTCTATCCCGGTGTTATCCCGGTTCTATCGTGGTCCTATTCAGGCCCCATCCTGGTCCTCTCCCTGCTCCCATCCCGGCCCCTTCCCTGTCCCATCCCAGTTCCCATCCCTGTTCCCATCCTGGCCCCATCCCAGGAATTCAGGGTTCCCTATAATCCTAAGGCTGCTCGGGCAATGTCAGGCATGCCTGCTTGCTTGGATTTGTCAGTGTATAATTTATTATTGTATATCAATATATTAACACATAGAACATTTCTCACATACCTTATTTGTTGATATTTCTAGCTGTACAGTGGATAGATTACACCTATACAAGGGCAAGAGTCTCCCCTCTGCCACAGCTCGGGATCCACTTCACACACCCTGGTAATAAACCATTAATAAAACCAGCAGCAAAGAGCAGATCTGTGAGGTTTATTTGTGGCTGCTTCCTTCACGTCCCAAAAGTTACCAGACACAGAAGTAGCTCTCCTCAGACAGTTCATGTTCCACGACATCTCAAGGTGGCACGGGTCTTGCCCAAATTTCCGGGAGCAGAGGGGAGGAAGACTGGCCTCATGCTCAGCAGGTCAGAATGGTTCAGGGTGAACTCTCCGTGTCACCTTCGGTGGAACATCAGCAGGAGGTGGCTGGACACACTCAGCCCCAGGGTCCAGGCTCCCGCTGGTGCCAGCTCCAGCCCTCGGGCAGCGCCTGGCACAGCTCTGCACCATCCCCAGCTCCCCTGGCATCGCATCTCCCCAGGTTCCTCCTACAGCCGGGGCCCTGCCCGCGGGCTCCAGCCTGGCTGCGGGTGTTTGGAGAAGAGCCAGGCTGCAGCCAGAGCTGCCGGCAGAGCCAGGAGGCACATCCAGCACCAGCCCCGGGAGCTGCTGGGGCCGTCGCCCAGCAGCCGCGTCCTCAGGGGCCTCAGGGAGCGCTGCCGCTGGCTCAGGATGGCAGCCCTGGCCCCGCTCCAGCGGCCCCGGCCCTCCAGCCGGTACTGGTACGGGGAGCAGGGCCCAAAAAAGATGGCCAGGCCCAGCTGGGGGTCTGTCAGCAGCAGCCTCAACACGCTGGGCTTGACGCCAGCGCACGCAGCGATTTTGTCCACGTAGCTGATAAAGCTCATCTTCAGGTTCTCCCTCTCGGACGGGTTCCTTCGATGGGACATGAGAAATAAAAGTCAGGCGGCATCATCCTGTCTCAGTTCCCAGCTCCGTGGACAGCAAAGGCCGCGGGCTCAAAGGTCAGGTGAGCCCCAGGCTCTGGGGCAGAGCCCTCTTAGCCCCAAACAAAGCCAAAGACACTGAAAGAGCCTCTGTGGGGCTGGTGCCAGCAGGGCCCCGGGGCAGGGGATGAGCAGAAGCTTGTTTTGTCTCTGCAGCATAGTTGTGGCTTCAAAATCAGTTTTAACCTAACAGTAGCATCATTGTAATGCCACAGGTAGCCTGCTATGTCCTTCCCTCAGGTTCAGGGGTGTGGATTTGGCTGATTTCAAGAAGCAGAGATGTAGACTTTCAGAGATAAGAATGCCAAGGGGAAATGTGGGAAATGCAGAAAGCTTCCCATGCTGGGAGGGACCTCCAGGATTTTTCTGCTTGAAACCTTATCTCCCTCACAGAAGGAAGGGCATGCTGATCTGCTTCAGGAAAATTTGAGACAGCCTCAAGTTTGTTTCCCTCGGGTCTCAGGCTTCAGTATGTCTGTGTAACAGAAATTTCCATATTTCTGTGTAACAGCACCATGGTGTAGTCATTGGGGCTCCTGGTCATAACCCCTGTGGCTCTGTTTTGTC
This sequence comes from Motacilla alba alba, assembly GCF_015832195.1. NCBI lineage: Eukaryota > Metazoa > Chordata > Aves > Passeriformes > Motacillidae > Motacilla > Motacilla alba. The sequence continues at coordinate 29,375,137 of NC_052023.1, forward strand.
CCAGCTTTTCCCCAGTGTCCCATGAGCCAGCCCTGCCCTGCTGGCAGACCCAACTCCAAGGTCCCCTCCTTGCTCCATGATCATCCATCCCACATCCTTGTGGACACATCTCCACCTCCTGTGGAATCCCAGTGCCAAGGAGGCAGGCTGCCAGCTCCCACACACACAGCAGCCTGGTGGGACACTCCCTTTGATCTGCCAAAAAGTGACACAAACTGTCCCACATCCACACTGCCCGGCTCCAGGAGGGGTGCTGGATGGAATCTGGATGGAACCCAGCTCGCCCCAGTGCCTGGATCTGGGAGGGAGAAGCCACGAGATGGCACCCTCAGTCTGGAGGAAACCAAACCTTCATCTTGACATGCTGGGAACAAGGACATGGCTTGGAGGCCTGGCAGAGGGGGATCTCCAGAGGAGGAGAGAGAAAGGGAGGGAGCAAAGGAGATGGGAAGAGAGGGAAGGGGAGCTGCAGGCACTGGTCTTGACATAAACTGCTCCAGAGAAGCTTATGGTGTCTTGTTCCATAAAGGAGCCACGAGAGCATTTTCCCAGCTCACTGTGGGCGGTGAGGTAATAAATGCAGAATCGGGTGTGCTGAGCAGGTCCCTCCCATGTCTGCCATCGAGTCCCCCCCTTTCCCGAGCTTGTCCTGGCACACAGAACCCCTCTCATCCTGACTGCAGGAGCATCACGCACCTTTTGACTGGTGGCTTCCTCTTCAAAACCTCAGCCATCATCCTGCTGGGGGGAGGCAGCTTGTTCCAGCCTGAGAACACAGAAACCAGCGAGCTCCAGCAGCACCTCAAGAGGAAATGCTCAGCCCCTTCCCAAGGTCCAAGCACATTTCCCTAGGTGTGGGATGCAGCTGGTGCACAGAGGCTACCCATGGACCTGAAATATGCCCTAAGCTCTGTGGGCAGCAGCTCAGGCTGCCCCAAACCTCCCACCCAGAAGATCTCCCCCATCTCCTACCTGCAAAGACCCCTGTCACCCAGCGAGCCTGCATTTCTGACCCCACCATAATGGAGCCTGTCAGCTGGATCAGGCCAATGATGGCCAGCGTGGGCTTCTCCAGCTGGGGAGGGAAGATGCAGTTGTAGAGGGAACGGTTGTCGTCGATGGTGCTGCGGACAGACTCCTCAAGGAAGGGGAAGGAGAAGTTGTAGCCTGTGGCAAAGAGCACCACGTCAATGTTTTCTTCGGTTGTCCCATCTTCGAAAACAGCAGAGCTTTCAGTGAACTCCTTCACGTTTGGCTTCAGCACCACAGTCCCAGAGAGGAGGCAGAAGGGCAACTCTTCATTGATAATCATCTTAAATTTGGAGCTTGCGGCAGGGAAAAGAGGGCGGCAGTGTTAGTATCTGTGAGGGAACTAAAATGACTTTTTTTATGGTCAGAATTCCCCTCCAAATGTTTGCTATTCCACAAATATCCCCCAAAACTGAGAATTAAGCATTTCATATGATAAAGACTCCCTTAGCACTCAACAAAACAACCAGAAAAAACACCTTTTGCTGGAAGCCAAGCCATAGTTTGTGTGGTTGAACCATGAATTGAACTTCCGAAACTTGATCCTCCTTGTGAGGGCTGATGGGAGAAGCCAGTCCAGGAGGGAGTTGAAGCGGGTGGTGCTGACCATGTCCAAGGGGAAGCCATGGTCTGAGACCCGGCTGATGACCCACGTGTGGCTCCTGGTGCTGAGGAACACCTGGAGGGGGAAGGCAGGTCTCAGCCTCCTGCCCAGGCATCTCCTTGGTTTTGCCCTGGGTGGCAAATCCCATCTCCTGCACTTGAACTAACACAGAATTAACCTAAGGTAAGGAGATGACATCCAGATGAACCACACAGCTTGGGTGGCTTTGATAAAGTTCCCACAGCTGCTCAGTTGCCAGTCCTCAGGGGGACCAAACTCTCCAGGAGTTGCAAAGCTTCTTCAACTGCCCCCAGTGAGAAGTGAAATTTATTGAGGAACCTGGGGGTGAAGGTCCCTGAAGTACCTTGAGCTGATGCCTCAGGTTTCAGCTTTTCTATTTTTCAGATTCTGTGCTGCTTTAGTGTGTGGGTCTGGGCTTCATGTGAGGGGATGGTGAGCTCTCTGCACAGAGCAGGGAGACAAAACAATTCCTGCTCCAGCTGGGCACCAAGGACAAATGATCCAGATCTCAGCCCAAGAGCACAAACAACATGGGCTGAAGAGAGAAAAACAAGAAGGATGGGACTGCATGGGCTAAAGCTGGAATTGGACAATGAACTCCAATATGCAAATGAAGCAGAACTTACAAAAGTGAGAGACCCTGTGAGCGGTCATGCATTTTGTGACCATTTTGGGTTGTGCTGCCCAAGCTGTATCTACTGAGGCCTCTTAATAAATCCTGACTTTATTCTTTAACTCTGTCTAGTCTCTATCCTAAGTCAGCCTTCACAAGGCATCAGAGCCACTGGCTCTCAGAGGCCCTGTCAGGACCACCACGGAGCTCTACCTTGGCAGCCACACGGCTCAGCTCCACGGAGAGGTCGCCGCCGGTGTTGCCGATGCCAAGCACCAGGACGCGCTTCCCTCGGAAAGCCTGCACGTCTCTGTACTCCCAGCTGTGCAGGTACTGGCCTTTGAAGCGACTTTCAATGCCTAGGCAGAGAGCAGGGATCATCTCCTACTGCCAGATACATTTACTTGCCCCAGCCTTGTGCCCAGATCCTCTGCAGCCCCCAACTCACCCTGCTTCCACCTCCCCTGGCAGCTGAGAAGCCCATGGAGGTCCCCTGTACCTCCTCAGCTCAGTCTTGCTTTGCAAATCCTAAGGGAAAAGCCTGGCTGCACCTTTGCAAGGTGTTTTTCCCGTTCCCTGCAATGCCCCCCACCATTTCCACGGGGTCAGGGTCCCGCCCGCTCCAGCGTGGGAGCTTCATGGAGCCGGCAGGCTCGCAGAGCAAAATCCAACCAGGGGACCCATGGGTGCTGGGGGAACCCCACTGCTGGGACAGGCCTTACCTGGGAAAGAAGCCAGTGGCAAGTAGGGCTCCTGGTAATGGCCGGTGCAAACCATGACAGCGTCGAAGATGTGGGACTCGCGGACACCGTGGGTCTCGGTGACCACCTCCCACTGGCCTGAGGTGCTGAAATCTGGGCGCTTCCTCACGCTGAGAACTGTTGTCTTGCACAGAAGCCCAAGAGAACAGCAGTCAGGAATCACACCGTGCTCCAGAGACGCCCCTGTGAAAGGCTGGGGCTGCTGGGAGCAGGCTGGGTCCCTGGGGAGCTGTGTGCCACTTGTGAAGCTGTCAACCCCCACCCTGCATTTCCCCTGGTGATGGCACTGGGGGGCAAGCCTGTGTTAAACCAGCCTTAGTTAAAACGTTGGGCTTCAAGGCTGCGTTCGGGACTCAAACGGCACATGGTTCTTGCGGGCTGGCACCCGGCCTTGTCCCATGCCACCTCCAATCTGCAGCTGGCCCTGGCCCTTCTCCCCATGGGTTTGGGGTCCCTGCTCACCTGGAAGCGAATGTGCCGCAGGAGGTCGAAGTGCTGGGCGTACATCCTGAGGTACTCCAGGACCAGGCTGTGGGGCAGGTAGTTGGGAAAATCCTCGGGAAAGGGGAAGTCGCTGAAGCAGGACATCTCCTTAGAGGTGTTGGTGATGACTGAGCGGTAGACAGTGATCCTCCTGCTGTCTGTGGAGTCCTGTGTGAAGCCAGTGCTGATGTTTCCAGGTGTGCAGGGGAAGACTTTCTCCCCATCAAGTATAGGAGTATTTTTTTTCCTCACATTTTGGTACAAGGAACAAGCCAGGATTAGGACCTGGAGACAATCATTACTGCTCCCTCTGTCGGATTAAGCTCTTTTCTTGAGCCGGAGATGGGGCAACTGAGAGGTGTTTTAAAACTTTTATTCCATTATTAGTCTCATTTGAAGGGTGAGACAATACAGATGTTATAATTTACACCATCACAATCAGAAGCCAACTAATTCTTAATTACAATACACTATAAGTGTTTCTTGGCCTATCAGTTTTTGCTACACCATGCTGTAAATGCCTGAAAGCCAATTATCTAAAATTACCCCTCATGGGTCCTACTGCAATGCATCTTTAAATAGCTCTATTTCTCCAAAGTATTTAGTCTTATTGGCAAGACCATCCTTTGAAACTTGTTTCTAGTTCCATTTCTCTCTCAACAATATCTGTCCTATTCCATGGCATTTCTAAGTCAGCATTTCCTATCTCAAAGTTTACATACAGATGCACACTATGCGAGCTTTCTGCCAGGCTTTGAGAATTCTCTACAAATCCATTTCCTACATTTTCCCCTCTCTCTTGAACGGAAAAAACTTCTTTGATGGCTTTGTTTATCGTTTGCAAGTGAAGTACACAAGGCACAATCACTAACACTGTCAGTACAACAATCAATGCATATAAACCTATTTTGCAAAGCTCCTTTAGCCAAGGTGCAAAACTCCATCCATTTCCCACACCCTCCATTTTCTTCTCCATCTTGGAGTCTGGAGGAGCCCCAGGAGTGGGACAGGGACCGTCCCTGAGGGCGTGGCCACCCTTTCCTCTTTGCTGCAGTCCAAGAGCATCCAAGGAAGGGGACAAACCCGGGGACAAACCCGGAGGGCACTGACCGTGTAGCGCCAGATGCCGCCGATGTCCTCGCTGCTCTCGAAGCAGGTGGGCTCCAGCCCCTCATCCAGGCAGCACTTGACAGAGGCCAAGCCCCCAGCCCCGGCCCCGACCACGGCCACACGCCGGACCATGCTGGCCTGCAGCGGGTGACAGGCTGGTGTGAGAGCAGCTGCAAACACAACAGCCCAGGGATCAGCAGAAACACCACTTCCTTCTTCCCATTCCCAGCAAGACACCCCTGGTCTTCCCTGCTGCAGGCGTGCATGAAGGAAAACTGTCCTGGGAGAAAGCCACGGCCAGCTGCTGGTGCAAGTGCTGTGCACAGGTCCTGCTCATTACCCTTCCTGCTGTGCCAAACCCACTCTGGGGGTCCAGGAATCTCCCTCCTCCATGGGGTGAAAAAGGAGGCACTTTTAAACCTCGCTGTTCTGCTGCTTCAATTTATTCTCATTTCCAGCCCAAACCAGGGCATGCAAAGAGGTTGCAGCTATCTTCTTCTGCCTGATCATCCTGAAACCTTTGGGAGAAACAACTGCAGCTAAGCTGGCTCGTTTTCACGCTTTCCTTTTTAACTTCCCATTAAAGAGCAATCTCTTGAAAACAAAGAAGGGTTTAAAAGGAGGGAAAAAAGCAAAGCAATGCCTGACTGAGCAGGAGCAGGCTCAGCCATTCAGAAGTTAGACAGCTCCATGAAAGCAAGGCTGGGATTACAGGCTATACAAAAGGTAAGGAACCCGGGAAACGCTGGGTATAAATGGGAGGAACTCAAAGCTGGGGTGTGTAAACTGAGCTGCACTGAGCTTGACTGGAAAGCAAAGAAACCAGGAAAAAATGAACCCACATGAACTTTGATTAGATAAGAAATACTGCTACTGCAGCGTCTGCAGAAAGAGTAATTTAAAACTTTTTCTATCGGTTTTGTGTCAAAAAGTATGTTAACATAAATAGAAACTGGAGGAAACTGAAGAAAGCCAGGGAAAAATGAGGGAGGTGCAAAATAACCCCTTTGGCATCCACGAACCTGGCCACTCCTTGATCTGCAGGAACAGGGTAGGACATGCCCACAGCCGCCTGCCTCGTTTCTGGAGCCTTTTTTGGCTTCAGGAAAGGGCAGGCAAGCTCAGGGTGCTCAAGCCACCCCACTTTTCCAGCACTGCCTGCAGATGGTTTTACTCCTGAGGGTCCCTGCAACACCCCTCTCCCCCCACCAGCAGCAAGACAGAGCCAGCAGTGAACGCCAAAACCCTAGAGAGCTGTCTGCCCAATTAAACCCTGCCAAACCCACCCAAGAAAATTGAGGAGCAAACCTTGCAGGACAGCGCTGTGCCTTCGCTGCTCTGCCCTCCGAATTTCCCTTGAGTTTCTCTGTCTGTGGACTGGAAAGGAAGGCTGAAGTCCAGGCAGCTCGCCACAGCTCTTGCACCACTGACCTTTACACCTGCATTCCCCCGCCCTGTGGGCTTAAATGCACTGGAAGAAAGTTCTCAACCTCCCTGTGGCAGTGCCAGGTGAAAATTCAGAGATAATCCCAAAGGGAACACGCTTGCAAGGACTCCCACGCTGTAACTTGTCACTGCTCCAGCCCAGGCAGCAGCGTGGGGCTGTCCTGATCCTTTTGTGGTGCCCGTGCGGGCTGGTGTTCCCTTGGCATCCCCAGGAGATCAGCAGAACACACTCCCTTGGCCAGCAGACAGCGTGGATGTGGGACATGGAGCACTCACATGTGCAGCCTCATTTTGGGGAGTCAGGGAGAGCCCTGAGAGCCCTGAGAGCCCCAGCCTTGTGAGTTGCCCACAGCAATTGGTGGCACACCCCCAGATATGGCCTCTCCCCACCAGCTCTTCCCATGCACACAAGGAAAGGACAGGGAGGCATCTGCAGCACACTCCTGCCACAGCCACTGAGATTTTATTCATTTAAAGTCTCTCCATGCACAAAACAAAGCCTCAGGATTGTCCAGTGTGGGGCAAGCAGGGAAGCAAAGGCAGGAGTGCTCAGCCCCACAGGCTCATGTGTGACAAACCACCGCAACTGGAAAGATGCACCAATTCAACCCCAACTGACTAGGGATTTTGGGGTCACAGTGTTAAAGTTTGGAGTAGGGGACACCCTGACCTGCATACACAGCTCAAGTAATTCCTGGGCACCCCTGCTCCTGTGACACACCACCACTTTTGCTGGTCTTGTCCTCTCTGCATCCTGTCGTGTGTGATCCAGGCACAATTGTGGCACCAATCCCTGCTCTGCTCCTGGCAGCAAGCAGGGGAGCAGAGGGACAACAGACACTTGGGCAAGGCTGCCATCCCTGGCTAATGAGGCCTGCAAAGCTGGCCTTGGGGTTGAGCAGGAGCAGAGGGAGGTTTATGCTGCAGGTTGCAGATTAAAAGTTTGTTGCCATCTACTGAAATCCTTTTCCACAGTCCGGTGGCACACTGAGGGGCTGTCTGACTGAGACAAAATCCCTCTGGACAAAAAAGACCCAGGACAAAAAAGACCCAGGACAAAAAAGACCCAGGACCCCAACCCAAACAAACAATTAACAAACAAACACGCTCTAAAAGCTATAGGAAACCAAAAATCACAGCAGCCAGGAGCAGAAGGAATCCCATCACAGTCAGGAGAGATAGGAAAGAGCTGGAGGAGCCAGCAGGGACTCGTGTTCTGGTGGGCTTCAGGACGCGGTCCCACTGGGTGAGGATGGCCTGCCGTGCCCCCTGCCAGCGCCCAGGACCCCCCAGCCGGTACTGGTAGGAGGAGCAGGGGCCAAAGAAGATGGTGAGGGCCAGCCAAGGGTCTGTGCAGAGCAGCCCCAGCACGCTGGGCTTGGCACCAATGAAGGAGGCCAGTGTGTCCACGTAGACCAGACACTCGGTTTTGAGGACTTCGTCAAAGGTCAGGCCAAACCTGAATGAACCAGAGAAAAGAAAGAGGCAGGAGGAAGATTGGTATCAGCAGGGCTTAGAGGAACTGGGGTGGAGGTCCTCTGCATCCTTGGTGTTATTGCATCTGGAATACAACTGGGTTCTCTAGGAAAGGACTGGATGTAGGTGCAGTGGGAACCTGTGACACAAATCATGGCCACCACACAGCTCCTGTAAAGTGATGCTGGCTCGAGTCAATCTTTCTCTTCCTCACTCACAAGTTGCACCTGTTCCTCCCCTTCCCCTTGGTGAATCTTTGTTAACAGACTTTGGCAAACCAGTTTGGGGTCTTTTTCAAAGCAAGCAAAAAAAACCAAAAAAACCCCTCAAACCTAAATCCCTTTGCTTTTTGCAGAAAAGTCACGTGCACCATGAGAAAGGTGGCACCCTTTAGTACCCTTCACGTTCATTTCCACCAAATATTGCAAGAATACACGGTGGCTTGGAGAATTGCTTCCAGTTCACCTTCTCTGCAGAATTCACAGCTTCATGTCCCACCTTCAGAGGTCTGCAAAACCCCCTATCCACTTAGCCTTGTATTGTATTCTGTGCAATTCTCTACTTCACTCTCCTATACCTTTTCTCCTATGGCAATTTAAGTGAACCATGGATTTATCTACCACCCAGGTTCCTGGGATTGGCTCATTCATTTCCTAATCCTTTTTAGCCTTTTGCCTGCCTGTGAACCACACACCAGTGTGCTCAGAGACCTGTTCACAGTGAGTCAGGTCTCCATGCTGTGAGATGAGTCAATCTGTGTGTACACCTCGCTGGTTCTGGGTTGGCTTTTTTTCCCTCCCAGCTGAATTACTTTGCATTTATTACCATTAATTTCTCTGCCATTTTATCTCTCAGTCCCTGGGGATCCTGGTGTTCTTCCCCAACTCCCAAGCAAGCTTTAGCCTTGAGTACCCTGATTTATTTTTTCCTGTCACCTGGCTCTTTTCCTGTTTCATTGGCTCTTTACAAATGAGTAAAGGGGAAGCTGGATCCAGGAATCCTCCCCTCTCCTCTGCCATGCCTGCAGGGAACAGGCACAGAGTGAGAGCCTGTGTGTTGCTGCCCCAAAAACTCCAGAGGTTTTTCAATCCACCAAAAAACCTTTCGGGCTCTGGGGAATGACTTACCATTGGATTTGGTTTTTCTTCTTCTCATTTACTTCCTTCTCCATGACCGACTGGGGAGGCAACTGACACAAGCCTGGAAGAGAGAGGCGAGCACCCTGCTGAACTTAACTCCTGGGGGGGAACTGTGAACTCACTCAGTGATGCAAAACGTGGGAATCCCTTCCCTGGGAGCGCAGGAAACTCTCATTGCTGGCAGTTTATTCGGCAGTGGCAGTCCTGACCAAAACCAACCCTCCAGTATTCCAAATTCACCCACACTTCCTCCTGCTCTTACAGATGTGTGCTGTCAGGGCACAGGCAGGTGATGTGGGGGCAGATGGGCTGTGCAAGCCCCAGAGAGGATCATCCCAAAGAGAAACCCCAGAGCTTCTCATCTCTGTGGAGTAGTCCTGACCCAGCCCTCCACGAGGTTATTCTTACTATTTTTATTAAAAACCCCAAACAAAACACCAGTAGGTTTCTTTCCTCACTCAGGCTGCTGCAGCTTAGCTAAAGTGAAATAACTTGGGAAGTCTGAGCCTTGGAAATGCTCCCTTGTCTGCTCTGAACTTCTTAGCTCTGGGATCTCCCTGGCTGCAGGGATAAACCGTGTCCAGTTTTGTCTGAGCTGCATTTTGGGGCACAGGAGGGCTCACATTTGCTCCCCTACCTTTGAAGACACGGCTCACCCAGCGTGCCTGCATCTCTACCACGGGCATGATGGCTCCTAAGGGCTTAATCAGCCCAAGGACAGCCAGGGTGGGCTTCTGCAGGTGGGGTGGGAACACATATTTGTAGAGGGACGCGTGCTTGTTTTCCACCCTGACGACGGATTCTTCCAGGAAGGGGAAGGAGATGTTGTAGCCCGTGCAGAAGACAACAATATCGATGGGCTCCTCCTCAGGGCAGTTGTGGAAAAGGACTGAGTTGTCCTTGAATTCCTTCACGCCCGGCCTGATGGTGATCCTGCCTGTCAGGATGTAGCTTGGGAGCTCGTCGTTCAGCACGGGCTCCCGCACCAGCCAGCTGTGGAGAGCCAGGGGCTCAGTGAGTGGGGCATCACAAACAAGCCTTGCTGGTCCCTTGCTCCTCCTCCCACCAGCTCACACCTCCTGGTGTCATTTTCTCTGAGCAAACAGCCTTGCCTCCCACCTCCAAGAAATGACTTGTGTCACCAACGTCACCGTGTCCCACAGCGTGAGTGACTCACGGACATCTCCTGCCACCTTATTCCCTTCACTCAGTTACTCTTCAAATCATCTCTTTCCAGAACTGATCCATGCTTTAAGCCTTCCTTCTCCTCTTTACCCAGAGACCCCCCACAAGGAAAACTCCTCTGGGCCTTCCTGGGCTTTTCCAGCATGCCCAATCTTTCACCACTTAAGGGAGCTACAGCTTATCTTCTCCTCCCCATTGGAGATCACCTCAGTCTGGGCATTGGTTGATGCTGGTTGCTGAACATCTTCCCCTGCTCACACCACAAGCCCATCTGCATGGGATGGGGACCACCAAGAAGTACCTGTTCTCTGGCTGAAGGCCATAGTTTTCATGGTTGAACCACCGGTTCGCCTTATAATTAATCAACCACCATGAAAGGGGCCCGGGGAGGTTGGTTTTGATCAGGCTCATAAGGCGAGTGTTTAAAATCATATCCCACGGGTAGCCGTGCTCAAACACGCGGCTGAGCAGCCAGGCTCCTCGACTGGTGCTAATGGTCACCTGGAAGAGAAGAACCAATGGTTCAGGTGATGAATTTGCTGCTCTTCCTTTATAAAGAAACTCAGAGGGGCACGGCGCAGACAGCCATGCAATGGAAAAGCAGCAGCAGCATCTTTAATTTCTCCTGGCTGCTGGTGATGGAGGTAAAACAGGAGACAAGAAGAAAACCAGCTTGCTTTCAAGGTAGCTTTTTGAACAAAAAATTCAGGCTCAGAAAGACTGTTTGTACCCCACGTCCCTGTGATGACAGCACACTGAGCTGCTGCCCCAGTGTCCCTGTCCCCACACCCCTGGGGTGGCAGGGTGGTGGCACCTTTGCAGCGACACGACTGGCCTCCACTGCGATGTCCACTCCTGAGTTGCCCATGCCCACCACGAGGACACGCTTGCCCTGGAACACGTCAGGATGCTTGTACTGCCGGCTGTGGAAGTACTGCCCTCCAAACCTCTCGATGCCTCGGGGGGAAAAGAAAAGGAGCTTTGAAGCACTCGAGCATTTGTGGATTTTGTTGGGAGAACCGGTGTAAAAAAGCAATCCAGATGGCAAGCGCAAGGATGTGCAATCTCTGGCCACCAGGGTCTCGGGGAGGTCCAGCCCTCCATCCCATGCATACAGAATTAATTGATGCTTCCTCTCCAAAATGGGGTCTCAGAGATAAAGCTGCTGAAGCACGGGAAAGTATTGCTGTTGATGCCAGCAGGTTTGGAAAGCAGAAGCAAGAAAAGAAAGGGAGAATTTTCCCCAAATAACCCCTAAATCTTCCCTCCCCAGCCCCTGGAGCAGGTAACCACAGGTAGCCCTATACCATACCAGGAAAACACTGCAGGGGGAGGGATGGCTCCGAGAAATTGCCGTTGCAAACCATAACAGCATCAAAGACATGTGATGTCTGCGTCCCCCCCGTCTCCGTGACCACATTCCACTGGCCCGTGGTGGCAAAGTCGGGGTGCTTACGGATGCTGACAACGGTGGTCTGAAACATGGGAGTGAAGCAAAGTCACTGTCACCATCATATTTTCTGGAAAAATCCCTTTGCCAGGATTTTTTTTCCTGGGAGGCTGAGAAGCCTCAGAGAAAAAGGAGAACAATATTATCTCATTTGCTTCTCTTGCGTTTTGCTGCTTTGGAATGTGGTTGGAGATTGTTTATCCAACAGGTGGTTGTTTGATTGCTTTCATGTGAATTGTTTCACGTTAATAACCAATCAGGGTCAGGCTGTGTCGGGACTCTGGAAGGAGTCACGAGTTTTCATTATCATTCTTTGTAGCCTTCTGTCTGTATCCTTTCTCTGTTCTTTAGTATAGTTTTAGTATAGCATAATATAACATAACATAACATAACATAACATAACACAATATAATATAATATAATATAATATAATATAATATAATATAATAATAAATTAGCCTTCTAAGAACATGGAGTCAGATTCATCAATTCCTCCTCCAACTGAGGACCCTGAAAATACCACAAGTCACCACGGGCACCCAAGGTGGGTGGGGAGCAGGGCAGTGCAGGGCACCCATCACTCACCCCAAATCTGATGTGCTCCCGCAGGCTGAAGTGCTCGGCGTAGCGCCGGAGGTAGTCCAGGAGCAGGGCATTGGGCAGGAACACAGGGAAGTGCTCGGGGAAGGGGAAGTCGGAGAAGGCAGACATCTCCTTGGAGGTGTTGCTGATGACTGACGGATAAAGGCTTGGCCGGCCGGCCTCGATGTGCTCCTGCCACGGCACCCCAGGTGCATCAGCCCTGTGCCCAGGCTGGGGACTGTCCCCCCGCTGCCCTGGCCTCAGGGGTGCAGCTCGCCAGCCAGCAAGCCCTCACAGCCCTCCACACCCACTCAAGCCATCCCATAACCCAGCAAAGCTGCAGCTGCTGAGGGGAGGTGTGGATGGGCTTAGCAGCTGGTCTGCTGGCCAAACCAGTGAGCTAGCAGAAGAAGAAATTGATAAAATATGAATTTATCCATAGCAAGGAAGAAAGCAAGGCTGTTAGCATGGAAACCAATAAAATAGATACAGAAGGGATATTTACAGTCAGAGGATCCGTGCCTTAGTGAGCAGCCTATGTGCCTTAATAATTTGTTGTAAACTCTTACCAATTAATTATTGACGTTAATTGCTTTGTACCAATAAAATACAATAAGCTATTGCTTTGTCCAGTGTATGTAATGAACTGGTTTGTTGTAACTAATGACTTAAGATCACACTTTGTTAGGGGTATAAGACTTAAGAAGAACTTGTAATAAAGAAGAAGCCATTGTTGTCTCTGCACAAGTGTGTGTGCTGTGTGGTGTGTCCTACTCTGCAGCGGCAGGGAGGAGCACAGGCCCCCTGGCTCACCGTGTAGCGCCAGAGCCCCCCGATGTCCTGGCTCTGCTCGAAGCAGGTGGGCTCCAGCCCCTCGTCCAGGCAGCACTTGGTGGCTGCCAGCCCGCTGACCCCCGCGCCCACCACGGCCACTCTCATCCCTGCGGGCTCTGCCGGGCTCCCAGGCTGCGAACGGGGCTGGAAGAAACCCCACAGGTGATCATCACTCTCTCAGGGGGCAGCTCCTGGCATGCCCTCCTTAGGGAATTTCTCTATCTGCTTTTTCCCATTTTCTCTTTCCCCAGATGCCATTCCAGTTCCCAGCATTCTGGGCTCTTTGTTTACAAGTTAGATTAAATGTCTTAAATACTAATTTTTTCTTTTTTCCCCCTTTATTTTAAAAAATCTCTCCGCTTTTACAGTGCACTCCCCGGGCTGCTTTCAAACCCCTGCAGCTGCCCTGGAAACTGGCTTTGAAAGAATGTAGTTGAGCCACAAGTCACTGCCAGTTTGTATTTACAAGCTGGGTTTAAACAATCCTGCCTTATCAGACTAGCAAATATTTGTATTTTATCTTTGGATATCTGCCCCTGCCTCTCTCAGGAGAAAAAAGTAAAAAGTGCATTGGAATTGAAACTGCACTGTATTTTATCTTTGAATACCTGCCCCTGCCTCTCTCAGAAGGACAAAAAAATGCACTGGAACTATTCAGTTGGTGCCTCTCTGGCAGGGTCCTGTCCCCCATCCCCAGGGAAGATGCTGCTGGCTTTGACATGGCTGCCAGAGGGGCTGCAGGTGTGGCACACCTTGGATTGAGGATGATTTTGTGTCTCTTGCAGCGCTTGAAAGGCAACAGCCCCTGGGTTGACATCCAGCCCTACAAAACTAACAGTGGGGACGATGGATCCTAATCCTTGGTAGTGCCAGGCAATAAAACAAGGGATGAAGGCCAGGCCCTGTGGCTTGGGCTGGACAATTCCAGAGCCAGGACCCTCACACAGGTGGCCTGGGGGTGCTGCTGCAACCTGCGGTTTAACCCCAGGGCTGGAGGGAGCACCCTGCTCAGGTGAGTTATTAATTCAGCATGGCAGGATGTCACTGCGGGTGGCATCAGTCCCTCTGGCCTCAGAAGTGCTTTCAGCTCCCACCAGACACAGAGGATGGTGTAATCATCAGGAAAAAGGAAAAAAAAAATAAAGTCTTCAGTAAAAAAATGGGGTTGGACACATTTTTTTCTAAAACCCACCAAATTCTCCAGAACTATTTCAACTTTCGGTCATAAAGCAACACCTAATGAATACTCTGCTTTTCCAGGTTGGAATAAAACCTGAACTTTTTCCTTTGTAAATCAATAAAGCACTAGCATGATCTGATCACTGTTAACTGTTTCGGGGGAGGCTTTTTTTTTTTTGTGTGTGTGGTGGGAACTAGCTTATATTACAGGCACCTCCCAGCTACATTTGCTATTTGATTCCCTACCTTCTTGAGGAGAAGCTACAAATAACACCCAAGAAATACCAATTCTGCCACCCTATACCTGCTCCTGCCACACTTTCCACACTAACCCTGCAAGCAGCCAAACTCAGAAGAGCCCAGGTGTGGCACAGGGAAGGAAGGAAAGGCTTCTCAGCCCTCGGGGAACACTTACCTCCAGCCCCAGCCAGCTGTGCTCTGTCACCTCCGCTGTGGGAAGGGAGGGTCCCTCTCGCTCGGGATTTATAGGCGAGACCTGGAGCTGGGCAGGGGCAGGGAGGGCAGGCAGCCACCCCACTGCCAGAGCAGTTGCACAACTCGCTGTGGGAGGAGCGGCTGGAGTGTCCTGCTGTCCCTGCACAGCCCAGCTGTTGATCCCTGCAGGGGTGGCAGGGCGCTCCAGCTGTGCCCCGCAGTCGTGCCGGGGCACCCGTGGGTGAGGGGGCGGCTCCAGCCGTGGGATGTTTCCACTTGCCCCCTTGGCTACTTGCCGAAAAGGGGTTGAAGCTGCAGACGAACAGCAGGGGTTTGTCAGGGCTTTGCACCCAAGGCGCCTTTGAGGACAGAGCTGGGTTGGTGGTCGCTGCTCATGGGGCACAGAGGCCACACCAACAGTGCCAGAGCTGGGCAGGGGGCTGCCCCTGCCACCTGAGAGGGCAGGAAACGGCCACAAAATCAGTGTGCCAAGGTCCCAGGCACGCAGAAAGGGCAACTGTGGGCTGAAACATCAGTGCAGGACATAGAGCCCATCCAGCTGTCTCCCAGGAGTAAATGATCACGGAAATGATAAGGGTGGCTTTGGATATTCAGATATTCAATATATTTAGGGGTGACTGGGGAGAAAGTACGGAATCCCTGCAAATGAATCCAGTTGGGCATGGAGAATATAGAAGCCATGGAGAGACAGTTGATGGAGTCTTTAGGAAAACTGGTGTTTAGAAAAAGACAAAGGTATTTGTGCCGTGGAGGTGACAGCAAAACTCACAGAGTGAGTGCAGGGGACACAGTCAGAGCTGCCAGCCCTATCAAGGCCTCACCTTGTCACTGATGAAGACACTGCCAGGGCAGTGGCCCCAGATTTGGTACCAGCTCTTTTAGCAGTTTGAATAACCAAGGAGTCCACAAGGGGGGAGGAGGAAAACCCACCCAAGGTCTGCAGAACAGAGGGTGGTAAATAAAGTATCCAACAGAGGTGTCCGCTCTGGCCCTGTATTTTGATTTGCAGAGGCTGAAGGGATGTGTTTACCAGAAACTGGACCCTTCCCCAGGTGCACAGGACCTTGCTCCTGCAAAGATGCTCACCAGCACTCAGCAGAAAAGAGTCAGGAATCCACTAAGGCAAATATTCTGTTCTTTACATGCTTCTGCTTTTTTGAGTTCCCCAGCAGGCTTTCAAGTGACTTGCACTTAGAGGGATACCATGGCAGCATTCCAGGAGTGGTGTTAGTGCTTTTAGGAGGGCAGTTCAGGAAAGCTTTCTAAAAGAACAAGTTGTTTTTGGCAAAGAGGAGCTGCTGGTACAGAAATGGGACCAGGTGCCTTTGCTGCAGCTGCTGCCAGTAAGGCTGGCCCTGATTCTGGTGAGAAATCCAGTTCAGAGGTGCAGGGCTAGATGCAATGAGCGATACCATGTGAGTATAAGGTAGAAATACCTCCAAAGCCTCAGTAGTCTGCCTTAGGGCTGTGGTGTTCCCCTCCACAAATAGCCCTGGCCAGGGTCTGGGCCAGGTGTGCAGAACAAAGTATTAGAGGAGATGGAGATGAGATAGCAGGGAGGCAATTACTGGAATTATGCACACACATGCCCAGGGCCTGCAAAGCCCTTGTCAGAAAACACAAAAATTCTTGCTCTTTTACTCACCTCTGCTGGGCATGGCAGCCCTGGCACAGCTCAGGAGGAGCCAGGAGCAGAGAATATCCAGCAGTGGCTGAGGATGAGAACCAGGAATGGGATCCTCATGTGCCTGTCCACTGGTAAGCCCCTTGTCCCCTTGAGAAGCAAAGCTCCCCAGCACCGAGGCACAAGCCTGGGCTCTGTAATAGCCTTTTTAATCCTTAAAGCAGCAGGAAGGAGAAACTAAATATATCCATTTAGTCTGAATCAGATGGGAAACTCACCTTCTCTGCAAAACCCTGGCACCAGTTTTACAATTTCTGTTTAAAATGACACTTCAGGCCAAGGAGGGGCAAATCTCTGCACAAACAAGTCTCAGCACAGCCCACTTTGCTGTTTTCTAGGTTTGTTTCAGCAGCTTCTGGCATGTGCCGTGCTGAAGGGGAAAAGAAAAAGGAAAACAAAAGTGGAGTTTCTTGTTAAGCCGGTCTCAGAGCAGGGCAGGAGACCCAGCACCAGGCAGCTGCTCAGGACCTGGTGGGATGTGGGCTTTGGGCTCATCAGTGAAGCCCTTCATTGTCCCCTCTCCAATGCTCTCACTGCCTCCCCTCACTGTCCAGAGGCTTTAATTGACATTACTGCCCCAAAGGTGGCTGCTGCATCCCCTGCCTGCTGCAGAGCTGCAGCACAAGGCCATCCACAGAGTAAGTGAAGAAGCTGCTGGTGGAAAAATGTATTTCCCCCCCATTTCTTGGAACCTGGATTTTTATCTTAAAAAAAAAAAAAAAGTAAAAAAGCTTTTCCTTCACTTCCAAGGCTAAAAGGCATTTTCCTGCTCAAAACCAAAAAAAACCCAAAACCTCCCCAAGCAGGCTGTTGACCTGTTTACTATTCCCAGCACACAGAGGATAATTCCAGTGACAAACACTGTCAGGACACTTTTGTTTCTGCTTAAACTGAGCTGGATATGTTCAATATCTTGAACTCTTCCCAAAACCTCTCAAAAGATACCACTTTTAAGGAGATCCACAGGATGTGCTGGAGCAGACATGGGCTGTAGAGTGACTTTGGGAGAGAGGTTTACTTATTAAGCATGGAGGTTTCTGAAGTGTTTTACTCCAACATTTTTGCAAAATTTAACCTGATTTAATAAGTCACCATGTTTTCCAGGCATGTAACCTGTGGGATTTCTCAAGAGAAGGCTGCTGCTGTTGTTAAACCTATTGTGTTAATAAATCCTGCAGAGCTGCAGGTATTAACTTCTTGGCATTGGAGTTTTTCAAATGTACATTTTACAGCTTCCCAAGCCCATGGACATTTATACCCTCCCTTTAGCACCACGTCCTTGAGCCAGGACTCAGAGTGGATAAACACAGATTCCCTGGGAGATGCCCCCAAATGCCACACAACACTTGGAAGGGTCTCAGACCCTCCTCAGCTCCTCTGAGCCATTCCTCAGTGTCGGGAGGTCTGTGCCTGTCATTTCCCAGGCAATAAAGCACAGCTACTGGAGAGACTGGCAGAGCAAACAGGACTTTTGGTGAAGGTAACTCCTAAGCATAATAACCCTAAGGAGGAGCTGTCTGGGCAGCACAAGGTTGAGGCAGGCACAGCCTGAGCAGGCGGTGCCTTCCTACCACCACCAGCTGAAGCCATCCATCAGCTTTTGAGTGCTTTCAAAAATTCTACTCAGTGCTGACTCTCAAAAATTCCACTCAGCTGACCCTTCCCATAAATATTGACAGAGGTCCCAGGCCAGGCACTTTGAATGCTTCCAATTCCTGCTGCCTGTCCCCGAGTGTCTCCTGAGGCTGGGCATTCCTACCCCAGCACAGGGACACAGCAGGACTCCTAATTCAGGCAGAGATGTGCCCTTGCACCACCCCAGCCTCCCACCCAGGAGCACTTCTGTGCATTTATTCCCCAAAATGAGGGGTTTATAGGAGGGCAAATGTCGGGTTTCAGCCCCGGATTGGGGTGACCCTGAAAGATGGAAAAGTCCCTCCTCCAACCCGTGCCTTCAAAGAAAGACTCAGTAGTCTTCTGTTGTCCGGTCTCAAGGTTGTTTATTGTTGGTTATCTAGAAGATTCTTCTCCTGAACTGCTGTGGCCCATTCAGCAGCTCAGACAAAGGCACACTGCCCTCCCAGGGGGCTGGTGCCATCTTTTATATCACACATTACGTACTACATGTTTATACCTTTTCCCCAATGCCTACTATCC
This sequence comes from Motacilla alba alba, assembly GCF_015832195.1. NCBI lineage: Eukaryota > Metazoa > Chordata > Aves > Passeriformes > Motacillidae > Motacilla > Motacilla alba. The sequence continues at coordinate 29,393,346 of NC_052023.1, forward strand.
ATATTGAATGGTGACTTTCTACTCTAAACCAATCTGTGAGTGCCAACATCACCAAAGACATGGAGGCTAGGAAGGAGAAAGAAGGAGGACAGGGCACACCCAAATCCCTCCATCTTAGAACCCCTGACCCCCATGTACAAAACTTGGACCCCTGCGTACAAGGCTTAAAACCCCCCTGTACAGCACTCAGAAATCCTTCCTTTCACTTCGTGACTACTGCTACTACAATACCTAAACTTGTGTGTGTGGCTTGTAATTCTTCACACAGAGTTGGTAATTTGCTCCACGGGCTAAGATCAAAACCCCACGTGTGTCTTTGGCTGCATGCCAGGGTCTCAGAGCCCCCTGCCAGCGGCTCTGGCCATCCAGGGCACCCAGAGGGATGTCCTGGGTTCCCACAGGCAAACCCCTAACCCAGCAAGGCACTGCTCTCAGAGCCCTCAGTGGAGCCAGCACAGGCACTGTGGAGCTGCAGGAGCTCTCATCAGCCAGCACACCTTCCACCTCCAATCGCTTCACCAGTCCCCAGATGGAGAGGGACCTCAGAGATGTCTGACCCATCTCCTCCAAATGCAGCTCCAACTGACCTGGACCACCTTGTTTCTTTCACCTGTTTTAAGAACTTCTTGGTTTGGAGACTCCCATACAACTCCAGGCTTGGGGTTTTATGGGTTATCTTTTCTCCCCACATCCAAGCCAGGCTGACATTTGAGGATAATTGAGAACATTTTGCAGCCTCACCCCTCCCTCAGTTTAAATGAGAACTGATTAATGGGATGGAGGAGCTCTGACTAGCTCATGCCTTGGATTGCTAATTGATCTGAGGAGCTGCTGAGCACCCACAGGTGATCCTGGATTCCTGGGAGGGACCACTGAAAATTCCTGGATTCCTCAGCACCACTGAAAATGAGCCCCACTGGTTGCTGTTTCCTATTTGCAACCTGCAGGAGGACTTCTATGAAATAAAAGGTTTGTCAGGAAACAACACCCGGGAGCGATGCACAGCGTGAGAGCAGGCCTGCTCCTGGCCCTGGCATGGGGACAGGAAAGGTCATCCCAGGGCAGGGGGAGGGGAATAAAGCTGCAGGAAGAGTTAATCATTTACCTGGATTGACACAGATATTAAGCAGCTGAAACAGGAAAAGGCCATGGACCTCTTGACTCATCATTTCCCAGCTGCAGTTTTCCTCAAAAGAGAAAAAACTGTATTTTGGGTATTCTTTTCTCCTCTCTAAGAAGGAGAAGCAAAGGAAAGAAAAACTGCAGGTGTGGGAAGGCAGAGAAAAGAAGAAAAGGTAGTTAAATATCCCCAGAGAGAGAGAAAAATAAAATTAAAGGCTTCAACCTTTCTAATGCAATGGTTCAGCTCAATATCTGCAAACTTTTGATGGAGTTTTTGTCACATGCTTGAAGAAAACAAGAAGAGAGGGTTCCCAGCATCCAAAAGAGCACAAAGCATTGGGGAAAAGCATGGAAAGTCTCACCTACAAAATCCTGTCACCCTCCAGCCTGAAGCTGCCCCACAGCCGTGGCTGAGGCTGGAGGTGCTTCCTGAGATGCTCCGAGGGTGTCACGACAGGGCAGTGGGAATCCTGCTGGGGCTGGTGCCTTGGATTGGCCACCTAGAAGAGAGGCCAGACAAGATTAAGAGAGTAAAAGTGGGTATTTATTGAAGGTGTTCAGTAGGCACAGCTTGCGCAGCCAGAAGCCTCCCAGAGGCTGCACCCAGGATGGACAATGGTCACGAGTTTTTCTGACAATTTTAAGTTTGGTCCATTTCCATATCAGGGGTTAATCCTCCAATTACAGCTTCAGGTCATGAAGTCATATTCCTCCAGTTTGTTCCCCTCCAACTTACTTTTTGTTTATACTTTTCAGGGCCTGAGGCTGTAGGAGTTTCAGGCCCAGAGGGATTGTATTGTCTGACCAAAATGTGAAGACAGCAGCTAAGACTCTCTATGGAGTTCAGAGTTGTACACTAAAGCAGTACAGGATTTGAAAAATATAAAAGCTGAAATCCTAAGGCAACAGGGACAAGCTGCAGTGGCAGGAGCTACAGGAGGTCAATGGCACAGTCTGACCTTGGGGCCATGCACAGCTCTGTGTCCTGGCTGCTGCTCCAGGACACGTCATTCCTTCACAGAGGGCACATGCAGGTCTGGTCCCAACCTTCCCACTGGGAGCAGCAGCAAAGCAGAGAGAAAACCCATCCAGCTTTGATCCTTTAGCTGCCTGCAGAGGCTGTCAGAGGCAGGAGCTGCAGGGATGCCCAGCACACAGCCCGAGGCTGGGCAGCAGCTTGCCCACTGCTCTGCTGCTCAGCCCCAACACCCACAGATGCTCCCCCAAGGAGCATTCCAGCTGAAACAGCTGGGAACAGAAGGATTCCTCACTGTACCCCAAAGGAACAAACCTCAACTCACTGCCTTGGCCAGAAGCTGCAGCTGGGCTCCCAACTCATCAGCCAGGGGTGGTCCAAACTGGCCAGAGGTGCTACTGGCCCAGCTGGGAGCACTGGGAGCACTGGGACTTTGTGCCCCACAGACACCCACAGCTCCCGTGGGGCCAGGGATCATCCTCTGCTCCTGCATCCCTCGGGCTCCACTCAGCCCTTTGATGTGCAGCTGCATTGTTCCAGCAGCTCTGAAGTCTGGAATGAGGAACACCCTGGGTGGAGGCTGGGCAGAGCCCTCGGGAGCTGCCAGCAGCACCACCAGCCAAGGCTGCTCAGGGGACAATAAATCTGCAGCTGGAGCAGCACAAAGGAGGCACAAGAACATTCCCCTGGCCTTGGCTCTGCTCTAATTGCATCCCCAGCCAGCTCTTGTTTTTCTTGAGCACAGTTAAAGGTCCGTATTTCATTTGCTTTTCCACACCCTTCCCCCCTATTTTTGTTGGTGAGCAAATTCCTTCCAAGAAAGGGCTGTTCCCAGTAGGATTGGGGTTGATGAATGGAGCACCCCAAGGGGAAGCTAATGCCTTGTGAAAGGGAAGAAAATGTTATAGTGTCTCTTCATCCTCCTTAAGGCTTCCATCTGCCCTGGAAGTTGGTTTTTGCCATTCCCTAGGGAGCTGTTCTGACCCTTTCAGCGGAGATAGGAGCTCTGAGGGCATCACTCACGAGGACACATCAAACAAAAACCCCACCTTGCCTCTCATGGAATCTCTGTTGCACACAGCAGCTGCAACAGGATAACACATCTCACTGCATCTATCTCAAATACATCTCTCCTCTTAACCCTCTTCCCTCCATTGTCACCCAGCCTTGGAGCTGGTGTCCTGCAGACCTCCAGTCCATTTCCACTCCTTCTCTGGGGTCTGTCCTTAGGCAGATCCTCTCTCTGCCCTCCCTTTTTTTTTTTTTCCTTTTCCCTGCCCATGTGTTGTTTTCTAGAGGCAGGAACTGCTGAGAGCATTGGGTGAAACCTCTCAGGAAGCCTCAACCACCCTGTCACAGCAGAAGCTGCTTGAGGGTACCTGGCTTGCAGGTTTCCACTCAGAATATTCCTTCCCTTGGGCAATCACCAGACACAAAGGTGTTCAGCTGGCTCAGGCTCTGCTCCCAGACTTACAAAACCCAGCTGGGAGGAGCACAGACCACAAGGACTCTGTCTGAACTGCCTTTGCTGAAGCACAGCTCTGTCCAGCAACCCATGTGCCACGCAGGGGCTGCTTGCAGTTCTCCTGGGGCCAGAGGGGCTGCAGACATGGGGAGGCCATGGCATCTGCTCCCAAATACAAGAAATCCTGCCAAGGGTTACTCTCCCTTCAAAAAAAAATACATTTCTTCCCCTGGTTGCTTCTCCAACCCATGCCCTGTCAGTGGTGCCTTTGGATTTCAGCTTGTATATTTTTTATCTCTTTGCAGTCCTGCAGTTCTTTAGTGTACAGCTCCAAACTCCATATCCAGTGTTAGCTGCTGCTTTCCCATTTTGGTCAGACACAGCAATTCCTCTCCAGGCCTGGCAATCAAGGACACCTCACTGCCTCAGGCCCCGAGAAATGGAAACAAAAGGGAGTTGGGGGGGTGCAAACTTGGGGTAAATGACTTCATGACCTGAAGATGTAATTGAGAGATTAATCCCCAATATGGAAATGGACCAAACTTATAAAAGTGTGAAAACCCGTGACCCATCATCCATTGTTGGGTGCAGCCCCTGGGGAGCTTTGTCTGCCCTAAATGCACCTGAAAGCCCTTCAGTAAATAGAACTGGTTTTTATGCCCTTAATTTTGTCTGGCTTTGTTTTTAGGTAAGCCCAAAAAGGCATCAGCAGGATTTTGTCAGTGACCTCCCCAGGAAAAGGGCTGTCCTCTGTCACCCATGTGCAAGCCTTGCTTGGGGCCCCAAATCTTGGTGAGGTCCCAGGCTGGGATTTCAAGGTTTGACCTGTTTTTCTGCATGAGGAACAAACACAGCCTTTGCTCAGTGACAGGACACCAGCAGCTCAAGTTTTAGCACCAAACTGTTCCGGGATGCTTTGTGGCCCCACCTGCCAGGATAGGCTTTGTGGATTTAACAATCGCAGATTTCCTGGTGATTACCTGTGCTTCATCTTTTGTCCTTGGCAGAGAGGTAGGCAGCAGGAGGGGTCTGGAACTAACCAGGGACTAACCCCAGAGCAAACCTGTCACCCTCACCTCCTGCCTCCCAGCCCCAGTGGCACAGACAAGTTGCCATCCATGGCTTGAACTACTGCATTTAACTCAAGGATCAAAGGAAGGGATCCCCTCCTTGCTTCAGCAGAGGAGTTTTCCAGTGGTTTGGGACATTCAGTGGGATGAGGGCTGCAAAAGAAGGCAGCCCAGCACCTCCAGGGCTGCATTTCCATGGGGGCAGCTCTGGTCCGAGCTCCTCCAGTGGAGATGAGACCCAGTGTGGCATTCACATTTTCTGGAAAATCCCTTTGCCAGGGGTTTTTCTCCTGGGAAGCTGAGAAGCCTCAGAGAAAAAGGAAAACAATAATTATCTGATTTGCTTCTCCTGTGTTTTGCTGCTTTGGAATGTGTTTGGAGATTGTTTACCCACAGGTGATTGTTTCATTGGGTTCTGCTGTGAGTTGTTTTCACTCTTTGGCCAATTGGGGCCAAGCTGTGTTGGGACTCTGGAGAGAGTCACGAGTTTTCATTATTATCTTTTAGCCTTCAGTAAGTGTCCTTTCTGTATTCTTTAGTATAGTTTAATTTAGTATTCTTTAATAAAATATAGTATCATAAAATAATAAATTAGCCTTCTGAGAACATTCATCAGTCAGATTCATCATTCCTTCCTGCCATGAGGTACCCCGCAAATACAATAACCCAGGGTGCAGGTTGGTGCAAACCCAGAATTCCCAAGCTTTTCCCATTCCATAATTTCTGAGAGCTGGCAGGATGATGGGCTCTTGCAAGCTGGACACCCTCAATGCTTGCCTGGCTGCTTCCTCTGAGGCAGCAGCACAATGTCCAGCCTGGTCCTCACACTCTGGGGGAAAAGCTGTTAAAAAGGAGCATCAGCTTTCTTTACACCAAGGATTTCTGGCCTACTTGCCTACTGTAAAGGGGAAAAAAAAAAGTTACACCTTAAAAAAAACCCTAAAGTTCACCTCGAGCTCCCTCTTGTGACTCCTGTGACTCCTGTACCCAGGCTCTAATCCAGGTTTGGATAAAGCATTGCTGCTGTCACTGTGAGAATATTTGTAGCTCCCAGTCATGTATTAGAATTACTTAACACACAATTAAAGTAAAATATGTCCAGATGCTTAAACGGGCCTTGACGTCACACACATGATCCAGTTTGTCCTGCTGCTGTGCCAGGAAACCTGGGAGAAACTCTGAATCAGCAGGTGAAATCCCACTGCCTTTCCCCTTCAAAGCCCAGATTTTATCACCCAAAAGTGCACTCTGCATTTGGGTTTTCCTGTGCACACTCTCCTTCCAGCTGGGTCTGTCCTTTCAGGATGCAAAATCCCTGCTGCCCCAGGGAAGGCAGCCCAGAGGAGCTTCCCCACCACACATTTTATTTGCCCTGCAGATTGCTTGCTCCAGGTTGTATTTGGTTGTGATAACATAACTCTGTGTGCTGGTTTATGTACTTCTGTATCTATAATCTCCCCTAATCACACACTCAAAAGCAATACTGTTAGGATGTTTTTATGTTGTGTTATTTGTTCTGCTCACCTCCACCCCACAGCCTGTTTATATTTCCCATTCCCTCTTCCCTGAGGGTCCCAATGAGCAGATGGGGATTGAGGCCAAAGCACCAAATTCCTGGTGGTACAAACAAAACACTTTGACCAGCAGTAGGTGCAACACAGATCCCCTGGGTTTGGGACTTGCACTTCCACACACCTACAGAATTCTGCCCTTTTTTCTTTTTTTGTCTCCTACTGAGCAGGAGCTGTCAGCTTTTGGGTGGAGAGGACTTGTGGCTGTCACTCCTCCCTCAGTCCCTTCCCTGCTCTGTGAACACATCAGCCCCTTGCAGCCCGGGAAGCTGGAGAGAAATATCTCTGCATGGGAAAGCACTGCTGGGGCTGCTCCTCTGTGGTTTGTTGCCCCAAGAGCTCAGGATGAGCAATTCTCTTGGCTGAGCCCATCCCAAGCCCCACATGAGTGGGACTGATTTCTTTCCATGCCAGTGCCCTTTCCCATTGTCTTCTTGCCATTGCTCTGCCTGTTGTGCAAAGCTTGCAGAAGTAACCTCAGAACAGTTCCTGGCCTTTTTTGCTGTAGGGATATTGCTAAATCATATTATTCTTGCTGTCAGGCTAGGAAAAAAATTATCCACTTCAGTACAACCATTAACCATAATTAGTGCTCAGTCGCACACACAATTTGGAATGAAGGGATCTGATCTTCTGCTTCCAGTCAATAAATCTCTCCAAGTGCACAGGGAGCAGACAGCAAAGTGAGCAATCACTCATTTCTGCTCCTGTAACTACTTTTAAATGCCCTGCCAACAAGCTCACAAGAATATTTTCCCCCCATTTTCTGTACCAGTGGTTTCTATTCACAGCCAGTGCCTCCTGCTGATGGATTTCCCTGGATCACCAGCATGGGAAACTCAGAGCCAGGCACTTTGGGAGCCTTGACAAATGCAGCCCTAAAATACTTGGGCATCTAAGGTAGAAAATTCCCACAGCCTCATGGCAGAATAGTCCTGACCCATCCCCTGCCTCCTGGCTATGTCTGGGACCCACGGGGCTGCTACAGCATCTTCTGCTCCCTTCCAGCAGATCCTTTGCACCTCTGGCTGCTCATTGAAATAAAAAATAAAACCACAGAATTACTCACCCTGGTTTGGGGAGGCACCCTATTCTTGAGAAGAAAAAAAAACCAAACAACTAGCAGTAGAAAGTCTGTCAAACTGAACCCTTCTACTCAAAATTAAGTGCAGAATTGAATTTTTTGGCTTAAGAAAATTCTCAGGAAAGAGAAATTTCTGAGCCTCAGCTCCAATCAGACTCCCAGCACTGAAGGGGGTTTGGGAGGGCCCAGCTGAGTCTCCTTGGGGCAATTAAAGCTCAGCAGTCCCTCAGAACCTCAACACCGGGCTGATGAATTCAGTTCTTCCCTTAGGCCTAAAGGTGTGGCCAGCAGGAGCAGAGAGATCGTTCTGCCCCTGTCCTCGGCACTGCTGGGGGCACACCCTGAGAGCTGTGGCCAGTTCTGGCCCCTCAGTTTGGGAAGGACTTTGAGACACTCAGAGGAGGCAAAGAGGCTGGAGAGGTTCTGGGAACACAAACCCTGTGAGGAACCACTGAGGGAGCTGGGGGTGCTCAGCCTGGAGAAAAGGACACTCAGGGGTGACCTTATCACTCTGCACAGCTCCTGAAAGGTGGCTGTGCTCAGTGAGGCTGGGCTCTTTCTCCAGGCAGCACTGACAGAAGCAGAGCACACAGCCTCCAGCTGCACCCAGGGAAATACAGGTTGGATATTGGGAAGAAGTTTTTTACAGAAGGGATGATAAAGTTCTGGAATGTTTTGCCCGGGGAGGTGGTGGAGTCACCATCCCTGGGTGTGTTTAACAAAGCCTGGGTGTGGCACTGGGTGCCAGGGTTTAGCTGAGGGGTTGGGGCTGGGTTGGACTCCATGATCTGGGAGGTCTCTTCCGACCCAGTGATTCTGGGAATTAATCACAGGTTAAAGAGCAGGTGAGCAGCATTTTGGTGCAGTAACCCAGCTCCTGTCCCAAATGGCCCAGCTGCAGCCAGGGATGCATTTGGTACAGGGGTGAGCAGCCCCAGGCTCATTTCAGCAGGGATGATTTCTCCTCTCTTCCCCCAGCTCCAGGCTCGTGGGGCACAGGGATCCAGGGCACGGCCAGGATTCTGTGCCCACAGCTGTGATGCTGAGCTGAGCTAGAGCTGTGGGGTTTGGACTATGGGGAAACCTGTTAGTTCTGCCCCAAATCCCACCCCATGCACAGCCCTGACACCAAACATGGGGAAGGGGGAAGCACATGGAGCAGACACTCAGCATTCCCCTCCTTTCTTCACCTGCAGGCTCCAAGTAGCAGGCACTGTCTGGGTACCAGCTCCTCCAGCAGCCCCCACAAGCCACATGGGGAGATGTGATGGCTCCTAATTCACTTTGGCTTGCTCTTCAGCCCCTGCCCCTCGCTCCAAACCCTGCCTGGGGCTGAGGTTTTTGATGAGCTGACTGTGGTCCAGCATGGAGCTGCTGTCCCTGGGCTTGTGCCAAGGTGGGAGGAGTGGGATGAGACACTGTCCCCCTCCCACACTGGCTGAGCACCTGAACCCATCACCCTGTAAACTGTGGGACAGCCCCATGTGCCCCTGGGTGACAGCATCACCCCAGTCCCACTGTGGCTGGGAAGTCAAGGCTCATCACCATCACCCTTGGGGCTGCCTGGAAGAGCCTCAGCTCCAAGGTGAGGCGAGAAATCTCAGGGAGATGTTTCTGGGCTGATTGAAGTTAATTAGCTCAAATGATGCCTCTGAAGGGAAATGGTTTTTATTTTGGGCTCCTGCCAACTTGGGCCCAAGCCTGGTTTTCATAAGGCCAGTAAGTGCAAACAGATAGGGCCCTTTCATTGGAAACAGGCAGTGCAGGATATAATTAAAGAAGTATGCCCTGGCATGGCAGGGAACCGTTTCCAATTACTGCTATTTCAAGGGGATTAAGGGGAAATATTTTAAACAAGACCACTGCAAAAATAGATTTTGTTTGTCATTAGCTTCCAAATAATATTTGACTTCAGGGCTGAAATTTCCATGTGCCAGGTCTGCCCCTGGTGGCACATTCCCCCCCCCCCCCCCCCCCAAGGGCTGGGAAGAGGGTGATTCATAGGGGCAAAGCTCCCTGTGTATGGCCCTATTTCCATATGGGAAGTACCCTCCTTTTCCCCATGCCAATTTTCTCTCTGTGCCAGCCTGGAAATGCACAGGGCAGCCTCAGAAGTGAGGAACACCCTGCAAGGGACTTGTTTGGTGCCAGACTGCACTTGGGCTGCTCTGGGAACACAGTGCCACTGCCTTTGGAAGGGAATGAACGCCCTCCTGCAGAGGGAGTGGTGGCTCCACTGCTCCCTGTGCTTTCCTTGGCCAGGCCAGCTGTACCCCTGACTGTGGTTTGCTGCTGGATCTCTGCACAGCTCATAGGTGAGAGTTTGGGATGGTCTGTTCTGCCAGTGGCCACACAGGTGGCCTGGAAGATGCTGTCACTGTCACACCAGCAGTGCAGCCCAGCCTCCCTGCACCTCTGCCAGATGGGGCTGTACCTTCAGAGAAAGGATGGCATTGGAGCTCAGCACAGCAGTGAGGCAGCATCTGTGACCCTTGCTGGGAGCCCTTCTTGGGCTGCAGCTCTGTAGAAACAGGGACAGAAAGGGTGAGATGGGTTTGCTCTACTTTCCCTGTCCCACCTGGGAACAGGACGTGTGCCTGAGGTGTGTGGAACCCGTGGAGCTGAAGAGAGGCAGCCGCACTCCAAGTGCTGCCCTGGTGGGACAGGGACCACCTCACCCCACCACAGAGATTGCTGCCAGCATGTGAGAAATGAATTTGTAGAGAATTCTTAAAGTTTGATAAAAGGCTCTCATAGTGTGTATCTGTATGCAAACCTTGAGATGAGAAATGCTGACTTAGAAATGCCATGGAATAGGACAGACACTGCTGAGAGGGAAATGGAGCTAGAAACAAGTTTTAAAAGATGGCTTTGCAAAAAAGACTAGATACTTTAGAGAAATAGAACTATGAAAGATGCATTGTAGTGGGACCCATGAGGGGTAATTTTAGATTATTTGCTTTAAGGCATTTACAACATGGTGTTGCAAAAGCTGATAAGCCAAGAAGCACTTATAATGCATTGTAATTTAGAAATAATTGGCTTCTGATTGTGATGATGTGAATTATAACATCTGTATTGTCTCACCCTTCACATGAGACTGAAAAGGGAATAAAAGTTTTTAAAACACCTCTCAGTTGCCCATCTCTGGGTCAGAAAAGAGCAGAATCCAACAGCAGCACTTGTTGAGCACCTTCTGAGACACCTGTGGTAGGACAGACAATCAGAGGGGTCAGTTCCTATCCATGGAAAAGGATCCCAGAGTCATTCCTGCAGATTCACCTCCTAATTATCCAGCAGCTTGAGGTCAGTGAGGGGTCCAGGATTCATCTGGGTCGTGCAGAACAGGCACATTGACCCTCCCTCTGCCTTCCCAGAGGAAAGGGCTGTTTCTCAGAGCACCTGGGCCAGTCAGGCTCCGGGCTCCCCAGGGGCTCCCGGGGGCTGTGTGCGCATGGGAAGGGCCACAGTGGTGAGAAGGGCTCTCCGCTGACATTTGCCCAGGCTCGAGCAGCAGAAACACTGGCCCTAGCAGGATCATGAGAAACCATTCCTCTGTGCTATTTACAGCACCCAAGGACATATTTGTCCTTTTGGAAGCACCACAAGGAGGATGTTTCTCATGGCTGCTGGGAAAGGGGGTGCACCGCAGGGAATAGCGCGGGCTGGGGTGCGTAGGCTCGGGGCAGCGAGGCAGCACATCAAAGGCAGCCAGGGACACCAAAAACAGAGCTTGGCCACTTCCATGTCAGAGGGCACAGCTGCTGGCACCAGTTCAGGCTCTGGGATGTGAGAGGAGCATCAACAGCCTGCAGGGATGTCCAACAAGCAGAGGCACCAAAAGATGGCTCCTCTCCAGAGGGGTTTCCAAACACGTGGCCCAGAGCACACCACAGCTTCGCTGCTCCGAAAGCAGCTGCTGGGCTGTGAAAAGCCCCTGGAAGGAGCGGGCTGCCTGCCATGCCCATGGGGCTAAAGAACCCAAAGGGGCACCCAAGCAGCTCCACATCTCCAGAGCAGCAGGTTTCCCACAGCACGAGAGGCTCAGAGGGCTCCATCTGATCCACAAAGCCTCCAAGCACACTGCAAGGACTGATGGAAGTGAGAAAAGTCCACACCGCTCCAGACTGGGTCAAGTAAGCCTGGACATGTGGGGGTTTCCTACTTTTGGGCTAAAAGCGCCTGGGAGGAAAACACAGTCCTGGGAAGCAGGGACTGGGAGATGCAGCTTCTGCTGTGGGCTAGAGACCTGCAAAAACAGTGTCACCCAGGAGCCAGACAGCAGGGACAGGAGGGCAGAGTCAGGAGAGCACATGTCTATAAAAATGGGGACAGAAGATGGACAGCTCGAGCAAAGAGCAGCATGGGCAGAAGGCTGGGAAAGGGCTCTTTTTCACAAGCAGCATTCCACTCCCTGTAAAATCCAGGGGGATTTGTCAATAGTGCCATCAGTTCTTCTGTAGGTAATTCAGCATCTTCTCATGGAGAGACCCATGGTGATGACACTTCCAGGGGCTTCCAGGCACTTTCCCTGTCCTCATAGCAGCAGGCAGCCGAGCCCAGAGAGGGGGACACAGCAGAGCCCTGCTCCACACACCTTCCCCTGCACTGCTGGGTGCCACCCACAGCAGTGGTCAGCCCCTCCTGACCCCTGGTTTCCACCACAGCAACCAGCTGCAAGTGACAGTTTTCTGGTTCCCACTTCTGCTGTTCCTTCCAGACAGGGAGCTCCATCCCTGTCCCCATGTCCCCATCTCCATCCTCAACCCATTCCCCATCTTCTCTCCAAAGGGCTGCTGTTTGACCTCTCTCCTTCCAGCCCTCCCATGCATTCCAGACATTCCCAGTCTCTCACCACGCTTCTTGGGTGCCTTGAGCACCCCAGGTGCAGCCACTGATCCCCAACCCTCCTCCAAATCCCAGCTGTGGGAACCCTGCATGTTAAGAATTTTAGACTTTCTGTGTTTTTAAGCAGAGACCATCAAGAGAACACTATATTTGACCTGAGGCCATGAAAAAGGCTTCCAAAATTGGATAATATAACTTATAGGTGTGTAATTTAAATAAAAGTGTGTAATATCACATAGTAGAAAATGTAGAGTTTAAAGTTTTAGAATATAGTAATATATGTAAAGCTAAGCTAGAAGTTTTAAAGCAGTAACTAGTCCTTCTTCTTCACCTTCTTCATGTTTTTAGTAGTATTGCATAATTAGACAAAAAAGGTCCACATTACAAGGTATGGGTAATTAGTTATTGAGTTAAAAGTAAAAATAATTTAAGTGTCATTTCTTAATTAAAGAGTTTTTTCCTTAAAAAACCTTGTAAAAACAAATTCAAAACCCTTTTTGTAACTTGTTAGTAAAATGCTGTAAAGCTCACAGCTTATAAGACCATAATATAAATAAGAAATAATAAACATCTAAGTCCAAACACAAAACACTGTCTCAAACACTTTCAATCCCGACCCTAACAAAAACAAAAAACAAAAAACCAGAACAAAACAAAACAAAAAAAGCCTGGCAAGGGCTGAGTCAGGTCTGGTGCTTGCCAACCCTTTATAGGGCCACAAAGCATCACCACGGCCCCTCCAGCAGCAGTTCCTCTCACTGCAGGGTCAGGCAGCCTCTCTCAAGGCTCCTGTGAGCTCTCCAGGAAATATCCTGTGGAGAACAAATGAGATGTCAAAGAGCAGAAGGGTTTGAGCTCTGGCAGGTGCCCAGAGCTGGGAAGGAGAAAAGCATTATGAAAACACTCACCAGAAGGCAGTGAGAAATCAGATGTACTGATCAGATGGGCACTCAAACCCCAGCCCTGAGGAAAGGGGTGAAGCCCACAGGGTGAAGCCCATCTGGGTGGGAGGAAGCCAGCAGAGTTTTTTGGAGGAGGAACTGCTCAGTTTGTTAATTTGGTGACATCCTCCAGGCTGGGCTTTTCCTTTGCTTGGGATAACGGGTCTGGCCCTAGAGCTCAATCCCGCTCAGTGGGCACTGCTGTGCCTCTCCTCCCAACCCCACAGAAGGGCTCAGGCCTGGATGTGATGCTCAGATTTTGGGTCCCGACCACTCAGCACTGTCAGGAGTTTTACCAGACAGAGCACAGGTGCTGCTTGCCCAGAGGATGCCAACATTTTGGGCACTAAGGACCCCGAGGGACTGGCACTCTGGGGCTCTCTGAGCAAGGAGCAGGATGATGTGAGTCTCCTTTGAACATATTCTCAATACTGGGGAGTGGTTTTCTGGCTGCTGTTTGGCAGCCTGTCACACACACCCAGCTTCCACTTCCAAAACCAGTTGGTTTTTGACCATATTGTGTCAAAGGGACTTTGTCTCCCAAGAGAAGAATTTTGAAATCAGCCTCCTGGAGCTCTTGGGGCATTTGCAAGATGCTCCACTTTTTCACCACAGTCTTTAAAGGGCTGACATTTTCATGTACCAGGCCCTTTTCCCTTTAGAAAAGGATGTGAGGCAGTAGGTAAGGCCCCATGTGCAAATTAAGTTATCAGCAATCCTTGTGCTTATTTTTAACTGTGGGAAAAAAAGTCCTTTTTTGCTTTCAGGAACTGAGAGTGGCTGCATGCACCCAGTGAGTTCACAAAATGTTTTGATTACCTGGTCCCGTGTATTTTGAACATGCTACCATGCAGGTTAACTGATGGGCTGACCTCCTGAGATCTTCCAATAATGCTGCAAATATTTTTTGAGAGGAGCACAGGATTGCTGCAGACATAAGAGAAGCATATTTTGGTTTTGATGGACCCTTACATGTGTGAGGGTCCACTTGGAAATTATGGGATGGGATAGTGGGCTCCTAAGAGGATGGTGAGACACCCTGAGTGGGTAATTGTGCCAGTCCTGATCCATCCCTGGAGACTCCCCAAAACCAGCATCCCCCTGGAGGCTGCCAACAATGGAGGAACCCAACAATGGCTTCTTCTTATTACAAGTTGTTCTTAAATTTTGTACCCTCAACAAAGTGTGATCTTAAGTCATTAGTTACAACAAACCAGTTCATTACATGCACTGGACAAAGCAATAGCTTATTGTATTTTATTGGTACAAAGCAATTAACGTCAATAATTAATTGGTAAGAGTTTACAGTAAATTATTAAGGCACATAGGCTGCTCACTAAGGCACGGATCCTCTAACTGTAAATATCCCTTCTGTATCTATTTTATTGGTTTCCATTCTAACAGCCTTGCTTTCTTCCTTGTTATGGATAAACTCATATTTTATCAATTTCTTAGTTCTTTGGCCTGCAGACTGGCTCCTAAGCTCTCCTACACTTCCCCCTTTTTGTATTTCAGCTATAAATATAGGTGTTAAGGATTTTTGCAGGGTTTTTTGCAAAAATGCAAGTAGGTAGGGGAGACATGAAGTGATAAATATAAATACTAACAAAATTAGTAATTTAGTTTTTAACAACATGGTGCTTCCAGTCCTGGAGGGAAGGGGATTTAAATCTTCCCCTCTCCTGACCCCAAGCAAACACAACACAACGGGGTTGTTTGATTCATTTCCTGGAGGGAGACCTGCACAGATCCTTGCACAAAGAGCACCTGGCTCAGCCTGCAGTGCCTGCAGAAGGAGCAGCTCCCAGGAGCTCCCCACCACAGCCTGTGAGCACACCAGAGGGTCAAAGAGCTGGTGTGGAATCACAGTGTCTGCTGTGCTCCAGCAGGGGGGAAAACCATCCATCCTGCACTGCAAGAAAAAGCAAAGTGTGAGAAGCAAGGGAGACTCCCAGGGGGGGAAGGCACCCTGCTGGAGGAGAGGGTAGCGGGAAGGAGATGCTGGAAATCCTTGCCCTTGGCTCCGTGGGCAGGTTCACGACTGCTCCAGCTCCAGACAAGGATTCATTTGCAGCCTAGGATGGTAAAATATTTGCACAGAAAGTATTTTCTTTCTTTTTTTTTTTTTTTTCCCTACCCAGGCTGTCGAAATCTCTGTTATTTGTTACTTCACCATATCAGCACGTGGTTTTTCATCTTGTACCTCACTGGGTTTTCGGAGCTGCCGGCTTTTCCCCACCCCAGCCTCCTTCCCAAGCATATTTCTCTCTACTCCCCTCCTGGGAAGCCCTCTCTCTTCCCTGAGGAGTGGAAGCTGCCAATTCCACAGCAGCACCTGCCTGCAGCACAGAAATGGTCCTTTCTGCAGCACTGAGGCTGATGCCCCATCTCCTCCCCCCCTGCACCTGAACAGATGCTCCCGTGTCTGCTCCTCCTGGAAATGTCTCTGTTTCTGGAAGTTAAAAGGCACGGCCAAAAGCCGTAGACCTGTTTATGACTTGTGCAAATGTGATAAATGACTGCTGAGAAAATCTCTCTGAGCTGCTCCTGGCCTGCGTCTGAGCAGGCTGGTGCTTGGGAGGGGTGAAGTGGCTGTCTTGACTGGTTTGGCTCCGTGGGCCCAGACAGTTCCCAAAGCTGACGGGGGATTTATGGCTCAGTAATGCGATCATGTTTGGTAAGCATCACGGTTTGGGGTAGATTTACGTCCTCTCAGCAATCAGAGGGGCATTCACAGGGCCTGCCAGGGGCAGGGTTACAGGAGGTGCCCTCAGGGACACGGAGATGGCTGCACCTTCCTGCCCAAGGACACCCCCTGGCAGAGGCTGAGGCCTGCAGTGCCGCGGCCTGCCGACATACTGCCCTGCCAATGATTCTCATTAATAAAAATAAACACGAGGGCTGAGGCAGCTGCCTGGTGATGGGAAGAGTTTTGGAATGTGCTTCCCTCCTTCCTGCTCCGTGGCAGGCAGGAAAGGGCAGGGTGGGAGCCACCACGGCCCAGCCCCAGGAGAGCCCATGCCCATCACCCACCTCGGGCACTCTCTGGGAAGATGCCAGGGGGACTGTGCTGCTTCCTTGCAGAGGGTCCCAACCAGCATCAGGGAGAGCCTAAAGGAACAGCAGGATGCCTGGAGCAGGGATGAAACCCAGGAAACAGCAGTGGGGCTACAGGACCCCCACTTCCAAGAGATGGAGAAGGATCATCTAGCCCAAAAGTGCTCCGAACATTTCACAGCTCTGCTACTGAAGTGCAAGCTGCAAGAGTTTGGGACAAGCTACATCACAAACAAACATAAATTCAGTGTTGCAGGTGGCTTTTCATCTGGTCTGACAGGTCCCCTGTGCCTGGGCTTTTCCAGGGAGTGCTGGTTAGGAACAAATCCTCATGTCCAGCAAGTTTAGGAGATCTTTCTCTCTGCCTTTCTTTAAGCTCCAGCAGAAAAGATCCTTCCTAGGACAAACCTCTTTGGGTTGAAATTGTTCCCTCCTGGATCTCAGCCTAGACAGACATCATCAACAAGATTCATGTGATTAAAATAATGTCTTCAAGTGATTGATATTCCAAGAAGCAGGTGCTGGAGGGAGAAACAAGGCTCCAGAGCAGAGCACTGGAACTGCTGACCTGAAGGATCAGCATCACCTTTGCTCTCCAGCTCCCATTGAGACTGGATAAAACAGGTCAGGTTTGGTGGGAATCAAATTAGCTTTAGGTGTTTCACTCCTGGCAGTTACCAGGGTGAGTTTGGTCTTTGTGCAAACAACAGCACAGGTTTTTCTCTAAGGAAGCAGCACCGTGACCAATTCAGCCCCATCAAGAGGAGACCAGGACATTCTCTGGCTACTCTATTCAATTCTTTGGCTTGAGTAGTATTTACTACTTGCAGAGTTTTCCAGATATTCAGATATCCTTCACTCAGCTGGGAGGGAAAAAAAATCTGTTTTATGAGTGGATACATCCATGCAACATCAGGATGGACACAGGCATTCCTGAGATGATGAGCGATGGAATAGAGCAATGCACACCTCCAATAAATGACCAAAAAAAAGTACTGAAAGGGTATAAAAAAGTTAAAAATCTCCCTCTCTGCTGCCCAGTTCTCAGATCAGCTGCTCTGAGCAGGCTGTGGCAGCAGCAGGGCTCCCTGGGATCACAAGTGACACACCTCACTCCATCCAGCTGCTGGATTTCATGGGGATTGCCATTGATAGCCAAGGCTGTGTTCCTGTGCTACTCATTCACAACAAGACAAGGCCAACCCTGCTGCCATCCTGGCCAGCATATCAGCGTTTTCAAGCTTTGCTTTTTTAATGACCCACACCTTGATAGTATCCCAGGAAAAACAAGCACAGGCAGCATCACACAGCATCAAATAAACTGCTAGAACTCATTGGAATAGTAACATTTGAGTACATAAGAGTTTGGAGGTGTTTTTCAGGTGTTCAATCTTCTCTTGAAAGATTTTGGAGGTCTTTGATCAGTGTATTTTTTTGGTCAGGAAAAACCTTTTTTTTTCTTGTCTTAACAATTCCCTCTGGTTCATTGTAGGTGGTTTTTAATTTTTTTTTTTTTTTTAACAAGGAAAGGTGAACAAAAAACACAGAGGGAAATCAGCATTATTGTTCAGCATCTCCTCCCTGCTAGATTCAATAAAGCCAGCACAAGCAAAAAAATTCACTCTAGGCAGGGGAAGTAGAGCACCCCTCCTGCCACCGTTAGCAGCCTACAATGTGGTTTTTTAAATTAGGAGAGTCAGAACTTTGCTGATTTTTCTGTTCCATTCTTGATAACCACTCTTATTGTAATAAACAGCATCACAGCCCAGGCTCCAAGGCTAATAATTGGTGATGGGAAATGTTTTGTTTCATAACAGCAGCTGCAGCCAGCAGAGCACATGAGAACATTTTTTTTTCTTTTTTTTTTTTTTTTTTTTGCAGGAACATTGGAAGATGCTATTTTTAACTGTTCTCCCCCATATTCCTGGTGCTTGGATACGAGATGCACCCGTTGGAGCACACTGCAACAACGTGGAACGTTTAACTCCATCTGTGCCGTGGGCAGAGGATGTGCAGGAGCCCCAGACTGGTGGGATGACCATGCCCATTATCAACCAAATTCTTTGCTGTCCCTCTATCCACAGCTTCACAGCACCCCACACCAAGACCACCAGCATCATCATCAGGATGTGACATGACACTCTGTGTGCCCCAAAATGCACATTTTGGTGCTGGGGGAAGAGCAGGGTTTTGTTGTGCTGAGCACTGCAGACATCCAGAGAAGGACGTGAGAGCTTGGGCACAGAAAGAGGTGTCCAGTGAGGGTGGTCACCAGGTGGGTGTGAGCTGTCCAGGGGTCACCCAGTGCATCCCCCCCATCTGTTGGCATCCATCTGCCCTGCTGGAAGGGTTCTTCTCCTGGAACAGGGAGCAGATCTCATGCCCACCATCTTCCCATGTGCCTTTGGGATGGTAAAAGCCCTGTTCATTGTCATGGCTTCCACTCCTTAGAGCAGCACAGATCCACCAAAGCAACTCATACCTGGCAAGGCCGGGGAGGCCCCAACAGGAGGCTCCAGGCTGGTCTAAGAGCTCCCAACACAGGCAGCAGAGACACTGCAAACCCAACAACACCAACACAGACAGAAGTGGCATTTAAGTGCATAGTTGGTTGAAATCGTGCTCCTCGGTGTCCAACAAAAATAAGTTCTTAATAGGCATGGAGCTAAGTGGAGTCACCCAGAGTTACAATTTCCTTTCAGCAGATATTTCATCTTCAGGCTGTCATTTTCACTCAGGCCATGATTAAAACAACAAACCCTGGAGAAGCCACCCTGCCCCCGCACCAACAGCTGCTTCTCCTCACGCAGTTCATCACTGAAAAAGTGGAGGTGAAATCAGAGACAGATTATTACTATTTATTGTTCCTAGATGCCATGTTTGGCCAGCTAGCTGTCCTTGGTAAAGTGAGGTTGCCACAGCTGCAGACTGAGGAGGGACAAGTCACCCTATGGTGTAGGAGATGCATCAGTGCTGCACCAGGACCTTCACCTCTGACCTCTTGTGACAGGCAAGCCATGGTACTGGAAGGATTCTCCCATTTAGAGAGAACAGCCCAGGTCCTGCCAAGCTCAGGAGCCTTCACTGGGGGCACAGACATCACTGAAATGCAAGAGTTTTCTTGCAGTGTTTCTGTTCCAACATGTTCCACTTCAGCAAGGCTTCAAAATCTATAGTGTCAGCTCTTCTGCCATGCCTGTGCATATTTGCATTTTCCTTGCAGTATTTTTAGAGATTTCCACTCCCCGGCCTGATTTGGGACAAAGTCAAATATGTAAATCTTGGAAGCTGCCACAGGAAAAGAAACTCCATTTTTCAACCAGCTTTAGATACGGCCTTCAGCCACGGCAACAAATCATCTGCCAGCCTGGGGAGCTGTACTAACTGTTCAGATAAGGGCTCAAAACATGGTCCAGAAGGTCTTTGTCCTGCAGCCAGTTTGGGGAGGTGCTGCTGTCCCACCCCTCCAAGGATGAGCTGAATATTCCCACAAGTTGCTGGTGGGAGGCAACAGAGGAGGGGGCATGTGGCAGAGTTCCCTGGCTCCTTGTCCCATCCAGACGAGCAAAGAGCTCAGCTCTCCTCCAAGATATCCCAGTCCCCTGAGGGTGCTGTATCTACAAGACTCACATCTCTTTGCTGAGGCAAGGGAGGAGGTGATGGGGCTGACTGGAAAATGGTTCAGCTCCCAGGTCTGGAGCAGGACAAGCCCCAGCTCAGCCACATCGACCCACGCGTCAGCTGAGGAGTGCCCAGCACGGCTGCTCCAGACACCATTTCTACTGCACTGCTGCAACACTGGGCACTTCTGTGGGGTGCAGTCCCACAAGCTCTGGGACTCCCCTCCTTCCCGTGTGGGATGGACCTGATGCCTTGTGAAGGCTGACCTAGAACAGAGACTGGACAGAGTTAAAGATTAGAGTAGGGATGTATTAGAGATCCACCTTGGGCAGCACAAGAGCCCAGCCAGGGCTACACCCAAGATGGGCCCAAAATGGTCACAAAATGCACGACTGCTCACAGGGTCTCTCACTTTTATAAGTTCTGCTCCATTTGCATATTGGAGTTCATTGTCCAATTCCAGCTTTAGCCCATGCAGTCCCATCCTGCTTGTTTTTCTCTCTTTAGTCCACGGTGTTTGTGCTCTTGGGCTGAGATCTGGATCATTTGTCCTTGGTGCCCAGCTGGAGCAGGAATTGTTTTGTCTCCCTGCTCTGTGCAGAGAGCTCAGCATCCCCTGATATGAAGCCCAGACCCACACACTAAAGCAGCACAGAATCTGAAAAATAGAAAAGCTCAAACCTGAGGCATCATTTCCCCCCTGGCTCCTCTCCTGGTTGAACACGCTGGTCTGTGCTGAGCTGCCCCTCCCAGACAGGACAGCTCCCACCTGAGCTCCTCCTCTGGGGACTGAGAACCCCCCACGTCCTTGAGGAAGGCTCCCCACCTCCTCTGCTCCTTGGGGGTGGCTGTGGAGAGCACCCATCTCTTCACACAGCAGCTTTTTGGGCAAGTGGCAGCTAGCCCATCTGAGGCCACTGAAATGTGGTGCTTGGTGATGTCCCAAGATGGGTTCATGGCCTGGCTAATTTTAGTACCTCCCATTTGAAAGGAGGGCTCCACCTGGCCCTGCTCTGAAACCACCTCTGAGCTGTGGGACAACATCTGGCACAGCTGGGACAGGCAGAGGCAGGAGGCAAAGGAAAAGAGTGTCTGTCCCAGCCTGCTGAGGGATTGCAGCCAGACAGCAGCATTTGGCCAACATGCTGGAAAAAGTAACTCTGATCTTAAAAAAGTTATTAAAAAAAAAAAAAAAAAGAGACATCATAAGGTGCTGGTTGCCATTTGTCATCCTTCAGGCTGCTGTGAACTCCCACAGCACATTTCCTGCCATGGCACAGAGATGTCCATCCCCTGCCCCACCAAAGTCACTTGAGCTTTGTCTTCACGGTTGGAGACCTTGGGGCCCATCCCAGCAGTGCCCTCAGGACTCCAAGGTGTGGACTGGCAGACTGCAGGGACAACGAGGCACAACTATACCCCAGCCCCACCTTGGAAGGCGCCACTCCTTTCAATGACCTTTCCTTGTTATTTCAGAAAGAAGCACCTGGCTCTTGGGTGATGCCCCAGCCCTGCCAGACCTCTCCCACGCAGGGCACTCTGATCCCTGCAGCTCCAGAGGTGCCCTCCTGCCCCCCAGCAGCCATCAAGGGCATGGCAGAAGGTTTGGACACAGCACATGGTCCTCTCCAGCCCCCCAAAAGCGATTGCTGGCCTGCCTGCCTTCCCTCACTGAGAGTTTTGTTTTTGCAAGACCTAATTTCTGAACCCTCTTGAGTGCACGCTGCATCTGTTGAACATCTGCTGGTAGGACACAGGAGTCCTCCTGACTTGTGAAAAGACCTGGGCTTTCCCCACTCCTTCTGTTCTCCTGAATTTTGCTGCCTCGTGTGATTTCATCACATCTGATGGACAGGCAGAGACACAGAGTAACCCACTTGTGCCACAGCTGGCTGAATTGTCAAGATGAGAAGATGACAATGTCAGAGGTGTTCTAAGCAGCTGAGGGGCACAAAAACAACTGGTTGGAAAGCTGGGAAAGACAAGAAGGTGAGCGCAGGAGCAGTGCTAAGCCCCAAATCCAGGCTGCAGAGACCCAAACAAGCTGCTGGGCACTGCTCCTGCTCACCTGGGATCTCGCTGGAGGGGCAGGAAGGGGAAGGGTGAACAGCAAAGCCCCTGTGGGCAAACCCTCAGTCATGAAGACACTTTCCTGTCACTGAGGGACGAGCAGGAGATGTGGCTTTCCTCTGAAGAAGGACTCAAGTCCAGGGTGGGAGCACCACAGATGTGCAGTGCATGTTCAGGAGACACCTGCAGGGTGAGGGGAGGCTGCCACACCCTGCCTGGGCCACAGCTCTTGGGGGTCCTGCTGGAAAATCCAAACCAAACTGAGAGCTGGAGCCATCAGATGTGGGGCCACAGCACAGCAGTGCCAGGCCAGGAGATGGACACCTGCCCAGATGCAGCTGAGAGGAGACGGCTGCAGGGCTGGATGGACATCAAAGCTTGTTTCAACTTGCTCCAAACAGCTCCAGTCTCTAAATCAACTTGGAAGCGATGCTATTTACAAGCCTGCTTCTTTTGGCAACCAAGAAATAATAAGCAAGAGGGTGATATTATTTCAGCTTCAGAGGAGGGAATAATCAGCTTTCCATGGAATGCAAGCTTGGCTGACTGCTGAGGGCCTTGCAGAGATACCCATCTCCCCTTAATGGGGTCTCTCTGGGGACTGCCCTGCTGAAATTTAACTGCCCAGGGAGGCTCAGAAGCCAGATCAGCAGGGAAATAGGATGCCAAGCCAGACACAGCTTCCCAACAGTTGGCTCAAATCTGAATTAATAATTTAGTGACCAAGAAGGGAAGCTGCAGAAGCCCACCAACCCCAGACCCTAAGCATCTCCCCCCAACCAACTGCAGCTCCCAAGAGAGACCCAAGCACTGGAGCACAGCTCACCAACCCCAGCCCAGCTCCACATCTTCAGGAGACAAAACCAGCCCCACAGCACTGTTCCCACCCCTGCTTTAACAGCCTTCACTAATGAGCTCTGGTGACCCTCTGAGCTCCTTCTGCCCACCTGCCTTGCTGTGCAGGGAGGGATTTCCCTGCTGAGCCCAGCTCCGTTCACTCCTGCACAGGAATGGGACTCAACTCTTTTTTTTCCTCTTCATTTGTTGCTCTCCCTCCCTCCCTGCTGGTCACCCATCCCCAGCACCCACAGGGGGATGTCCATCCCTCCCTCACCTCCCTTCTCTGCTCCCCTTCTGCCACACATTCAGCCCCACCTGGGGTCTCACCAGCCTGGTGGGGTGCAGGGAGCTGGGACAAAGCCACGGGTGTGTCTCCACTCCTCCTGAACTCCACCTCTTCTAGGAGAAAGCTTTGTGGATGTTTCCTGCCTTGCACTGCTGCTGAACTTGCAGCTGCCTGACCCCAAGCCCAGCTCCACGGGCTCCTGTTCTCCCCCAAAAGGCTCCAGAGAGTTCCCAGCCCCAGCCAACGCTGTAGGACACCCCAGGGCAGCAACACGAGACACAGATGTGGCAGCTTATAGAAAGGATTGAGGAGTCTCTTCCCCCTTTTATTGAAAATGATCATTTCTATTCTAGTGCAAACACTGTACATTTTACATCACAAAGCAAGAGATAATTTACAGGATACACTTCCATCTGGAAATCCCGTGGCTTCACGGCAGCCTTGTCAATCATCCATCCCTGCACAAAATTCCCACTTTGAGGGAACCAGTCACCTGTTTCTCTGCTGAGAGAGGAGGAGCCTGAGACAACAGTGCTCCTACAGAGTAGGCAAGAGGAAAATGCCTTAAGACACATTTTCTCTCCTGAATGGTACCCAAACTTAATGATAACCGTGGTAACCATGGCAACTTCCCAGAGCTACAACTGGAAATCTACTGAAACCCTGGAGAACTCCACTCTTTGAGGACAAGGCCCTTGATTTGCACACATATTTACATGGCTTAATAAAATACAGATTAAACATACACAATTCTAAAATTTTACTTTGGCTTGATCGACGACGAGTCGCTGTCTTTTGGCTGAGGCCATCAGCAATTAACAAACACCAGAAGCTGTCTGTTCATCCAGCTGGACTCTGGTTAGTAAATCCATGTAAACAAAGCAATACTGGGTCACCAAAGGGGATGTAAAAGTCTTATCTGAACTGACAACAGCCCAGTCAGCTGTGGTGGCACCTCTGACCAAGCAGCCTGACCCAAGGCAAGACCCAGCTGAAACTGGAGGTGCAGAAGCTCCCACAGCCTCCCTGCAGGAACAGCCCCATGCCAGACAATTCAGATAAAGCAAGGAGGCTGAACAAGGGCTTGCACTGGCATTTGTGAGCCCCTTCATGAGGGGCTGGAGTGTGGGGATGGAGATCTCAGTCCACAGCTGGGTCATGGGTCACCAGAAGCTTCATCCTCCCTTGATAACCTCAGAAAGTGGTGTCCCTACACAGACAACAAAAAAAGCTGCTCAAGGTGGTTCTTCTACTGCAGAAAAGCTGAGCAAAGACTGGGGGAAAGCCACAGGCCAGAGGGATGCTGAAGGAAAGAGCTGAAACTCCAGGGTGAGCTTTCAGGCCAGCACAGGGGAATTCACCCAGGCTGCTGGCACTGCTGGGATGGCGGTGGGCCCTGGAGGGCAGCAAGGCAAGGGGAGTGGAGGGCAGCAGCTCAAGGTACTCAACAACCAGTTCAGCCTTTGAGTGATGTTACTCAAAGGCACGGGGTCCTTTCTGACCAATTCTTCTGTGTGTTTGTGTAGGCACAGGAAGCAGGAGTGAGTTTGTAAGTGCAGCCCGAGATTTCCAACATGATCACTTGGCTCTAGGAGCTGGACCTGCCCTGTGCAGGATGGAAATATTTTGGTTTACACACCTGAGGTTCTCCAGCCTGCAGGTGGCCAAGAAAAGGGATCAAACAGAACATGATGGATTTCTTAAAGCACAGTACTCGCCCTGCCTCCTTTCCTCTGGTGTTCTGCCTGTGACTTTCAGCTTTTTGTCCTGATCACAATTAGTTTTTTCCCTCAAAAATACCCACACAGGGAGGGAAAAAAATTAAAATCCAGCAGCAATGCATACAATCACAGGGACAACTTACTCCAGTTTGGATTTGGGGCTTTTTGCCTTGCGCTAGCTCAAATATTTTGGCTGGATTTCCATTCCTCCTTTGCCAGTTTAATTTTCACCTACACTTCAAGAGATTTATTCCTCATTTCTTGCAACATGCTGTTTTAGACTATCAGAGCCCACTGTCAGACATCTACATATGCCCAGTGTGTCTGCAGCAAACACCAGGCTGGAGATCTAAGCCACTCTACCAGAAGTATTTCTCATGGCTGAGCTTCATTCTCCTTCCCTGATGGTCCAGCCTGGGCCCTGGAGTCGCTCTGCTGCCTTCAGTGGGGCTGTTCCCTGGCATTGTCCATCTCAGTTTGGACACAAGTGCTAATTGTCATTAATCAACCCCCTCCTCCCCCAAATGGCAGAGGCAGGCATGGCCAGCAGTGAGAAAGATCCTGATTTCCTCACCATGTTTGTGTGGAAGAAATGCCTTTTGGGCTGCATCTTCTCTACCCTTCATGGAGATAAACTGATTAGGTGCTAATTAAGTCTCCAGAGCCCAGAGGGAGGACAGCAGATAGGGGAAACGGTTAAGGGTATGGGACAAGCCTTACTGAGCAGGGTTAAGGGATCTTTGGTGGGATGCTCCCTGCTGAGACATCGCTTGTGCCCAGAGAAACTTTCCCTGGGGATATCCCAAAAGCCACACGAACCAGCCTGGCTGCAGAGGAGACCCTTGTTGTGTTCTGTGAAGCTGCCCACGGGGAAAATCTGCAGAAAGGAGTGTGGCTCCCTCCAGCACCACTTCTTTGTGGTTTCTCATGTGAAGACATGAGCTGCCTTTCCCAGAGCTGCCCAAGGCTGCAGGGAAGAGCTCTGCCAATGCTGAGAGAGGCTGTGGCTGGAATTTCAATGCACAGCTCCACCTGGATGCAGCACAAACATCCTGAACGTTTTCAATGGGTTTTATTTTGTTTAATAAAAAACACCAACCAAGCTTGCATGTATTATCTTATATATATAAATATATACAGTATATATAAAACAAATGCATCTGGACAATGCCTTTCCCTGTGGCACAAACTGTAAGGCATAGAAAGGAGCGTCCTGACAGTCCTGTTCTTGGCACTACAGAGAGATCCCCCTGCTCACACACCCACGTGTGCTTTGCTCTCTTCTTTGGCTTTTTGAGGCAGCAGTGCAGGGAATACTCAACAAAACAACGGAGCTCTGCAGAGCCCAAGGAGGTTTTCCAGGCAACTCAGACAGCAGGAATCCATCTTGCTGCATTAAATGGGCTTCTGGCAGACTGATAGGAACGTGCTGCCTCTGTGGCACAAGGGACTGGAGGGATGAGGGTCGGGTGGATATCATGGAAATTGGTGACCAAACAAATTCTTCTTCTAGGGTGAGCTGGGGGCAGCGGGGAGATGAGCAAGCTTTGTATCTCAGCGTGCTGGTGGTGGGACCTGTCTGTGGGCTGAGATTGGCAGAGGTTTCTTTTTGCAGTCCCATACAAAAATGGAAACCAGCAAGGGTGAGACTGTCCTTTACTGAAGAAGCTCGCAGTATATTGAGCAAAAGCAATAAACCCGACGATACCAAGACAATAAAAATGGTGGCATTATCCCAAAAGGAAGGAGGAACCTTATCACTCACAGGTTGGGTTTGCTCCCCGTGTTCAGTTCTGAATGAGGGTTGGCTTTTTTTTCTTTTTTTTCTTTTTTTTTTTTTTCTATTTTATTTTTATGGTGTTTTCTTTTTGTTGTTCTCTTTTTCTTTTTTTTTTCTTTCAGCACAGACAAGTTGCGAAGCAGGACGGGTGCTGTTGTGTTTTCTCCTTCTGCAAGGCAGCTGCCCCCAGCTGTTAATTGACTGTGGGCACCTGATTCCTCTGTAAACTATATTCCTTTGCCTTCAGTCTCAGGTTGGCAATACTGTTGGCCATGTTCATGCCCTGCGCCGGGCTGGCGTTGGTACACGTGGCAGAGTAGGTGGCCATGGCACTGAGGGATGGAAAGAGAAACATCACGTCAGACGTGGCCTCCAAACCACAGCAGAGCCCGAAGCCTGTTTATTTCCATACCTGTGGGATGTAATCCTGCTGTGGTGTCAGCAGGGAATTACCACTCCCCTTTATTTAACACCCCAGTAAATCTTTCCGCTGCTGTTCACTTATCCAGCACCAAAGCTGGTTGAAGTCAACGGGAAAAATTTCCACTTCCTATTTTCTAACCCAAAAAAGGTTTGCAATGAGGTCAGCCTGCCAGTTAGACCATTGTCCTTAAAAGTATTCCCACTGGAAGCAAAGTCTTTTTGATGAGACCAATTGCTGGTTTTACAGCCTGTGAAATCACGTCACTTCTGAAACACATGTTACATTAAAGAAACACCCTGGGAAAAACCCGTTTCAACAATTGTGATGTTTTCTTGTTTCAGCCTTTTGGAATGAAAATTTCCACTTTTTTCCTCCCTCAAAACTTCAGCTGATTATAAAGAGCATGTCCTAAAGGCTGAAGGAAAAAACCCAAAACATAAACCACTTTTTCTCCCTTCAAACTGTGACTTTATTCATGAAAAACATCACTTCTGACAGCAGAGGCTGAACAAAGATCTCCAACTCCTTTCTTATCCTACCAAAAAATCTGCAAAGCTGCTTTCCAGACCACTAGAAAACTTGTCTAATCCATGTGTCCCGTGGGTTTCTGTGAAAAGCAGTTCCCCCTGCCAACTCCCAAAAACCCAGCAAAGTATTTGACCTGCTGCATTTCCTTTACGTGGGTCCCCGGATCACAGCCAGTTGAGAAGCACCACACGAAGGAGAGGTGCCCATTGAACACAGAGTGTTCAGGAGGAAGCCCCAGATGCTCTGCTGGAGGCCAGCTCAGCTCCGCTGCTGACCTTTCCCATCTGCCTGCCCGGGTGGCTCACAGCTGAGCCTCTGGGAAATGCTCTGCTCCATCCACACACCAAAACACCAAGATGGGTTGGGGTTTTTTGCCTTCCCGGGAGTTTATCTGCCACCCAGTGCTGTGTGAATCCTCAGTCTGCAGGAGATCCAGACCAGGGAGTATCTGCATTTCACCAGCACCCAGAACACGTGGATGTGTTGTTTCTGGAGCTCTTCTCCACCAGCTGCACCCCTCATTCCCTCTCCATGGCTGGGCTGGTTGTTCTCCTCACCCCTAAGTGCTGCCTGCAGGAGGGTGCAAAGCTCCACAAGTCTAAAGGGGGTGGCTACTTAAGCCCCCATGCCCGTCTGCTTCCACAGGCTGCATCTCTCCCATGTTTTTGAGCTGGAAGAAATTTAGAGACCTTCAAGGGTACTCCAAACTAGATAAAACAGGAGTTTTTAGTCAGGGGTGTAAACTGTCCCCATTCAAAACCAGGTTGCTGGCCAAGTCTGGGCTGAAACTCCAGGGAGCCTCTGGGTCCCAGCTCCCCAGAGGTGTGGGGAAGGTGGTTTCACTTACTGATGCCAAGTGAAATCCCTGCTAAGCTCAAAATCTCTAGAAGTGCTTTCTTTCATCAAGTTATTCCAGCAGGAGCAGTGCACAAGAAGGCTGTGTCCAAACACCAGAATAGCTTGAGGGTTGCTCCAGAGACTCTCCAAGGTCTTACAAGGGCTGAAGTCACCCTGATGCCCCCTCCCTCCACCCCGTTCAGGCAGAGAAAAATCTCCTTCCTCCACTGAGCTGTCTAATTCATGAAACACAGAGGAGAATCATGTTTCTGAGGCCTAAAATCCTTCTTTCAAATAAGGTTTTCAGTGGCCCGTGGAGCCAAAGGTTGCTGGAGTGGGAAGTGTGGGCTGCCAGTCTTGTTTTCTTAGGAACCTAGGCTAAAAATGCCTAAGTAAAACATTTTTCAACTTCAGAAAAAAAAAGAATAGTATCTACTCGGCTGTCTGTGTGACAGAGACCTGCAAATAGCTTTGGCTGACCTGTGGCTGAGTGTATTTGGAGAATAAACACACGGACTGAAAACTTTTCCCAGATCTGAGAGTAAAACCAGCCCTGGCCACACTGCTCCAGGCCCTCCCCTGGAGTGGCTGTTAATCAGGGGCTGCTACAGCACTGCTGGGAAGATAGGGACCGGGCAGGGGGGCCATGCAAACACTCCACATGGCTGCAGGGTTTCACAATTTGAATATTTGAATGACCTTACTGCAAAGCTTTAATGAGGCTGCGACCCTTTGAGATGAATGTGATTGCCAAGAGATGGTCAGAAGGATCAGAAACCCTGGGGAGCACGGAGTGTCTGAGGGTCCTGTGCACCCCACAGTGTGGAAAGCAGCTGCTGTGCTCCTCTGCCAGTGCAGGGCAGTGGTACGGTGCCTCTCCAGCCTGCTTTGAGGTGTAAGCTGCAAATGCCTTTGCTGAAACATCCTGGCTGCAGACAAGACAAGGGGAAGGTGTGTCTCTGCATCCTGGATAGGCACAGCCTGGAGCTGAGGGGCTGGAAAACCATCCCTAAGGCTGTCCCTTGTCCCCTGTTCTCACTAGCACATCCCAGGGGCTGCAAGTGACCTCAGACAGCCCTTCCCAGGGTGCCCTTGGGAGTTACCTTTGCAGGGGCTTCTCCCAGCAGTGATTATGAAGCCCTCTGTGTAAACATCAGCTCGGGAGGGATGAACTCCTTTTGAAAGTGTGAGAGGTGGAAATAAGCCATGAGCACTGAGTAGGGATCTGGTACTGTGACCAGTGCAGTCCCACTGGGGTGGGGAAGGAACTCACCTCCCTTCCCTGATCTCACCTCCCCAGAATGCTACAGCAAGGAACACTGCACAGGGAGAAAGCCTTAATCCAGAAAAGAGGGATTTTCACAGACAGGAGACCTTGAAAAAATCCAAAGGACAAGGGCCATTTCTAAGATGAAGCCGGTGGCCACCAAAAGCATCCTTTTGCATATCTGGAGTGGGTGGGTCTATGACTCGTTCTTCTGGACATACAAGGTGGATGAGGAGGACCCCACAGAAGAAACAAACAGGAAGACCAGACCATGTGTTTGCAGCTCTTGCTGTGCAAACAATGCCTGGAGCAAAAAGAGGGTCAAGATGACCCAGCGAGAGAGGTCCTGTGCACGGTGTGGCTCCTGGAGGGCAGGGGGAAGCTGGCAGTGACCAGGCCAGATGAGCAGGAAGAAATCCAGATAAAGGCTTCATGGTCCTGACCAACAATGAAGCCACTGTGCTAAAAAACACTCACCAACCTCATTTTTAACTGCCTGTGAGCCAGCTGGCTCCCCACAAACCAACACATCCTGTGGAGCTTGTGTCCACACCCAGCTCCTGCAGAGCCAGCAATGGCACAGAGAGGACAGGGAGCACTGTGATGTGCATGGACATCCCAGATCCTCTGAGACTGGGCTTGCCACATCCAGGCTCCTTTCCTGCCATCCCTTAAGCAGCCCTGACCACAGGAGGTGGACACTGAGCAGTCTGTCACCTGGCCCTTCGTGCGGGCAGACCACAGTGCAACGTTCACACTCACTCTTGTGCTCAGGCAATAGAAAGAAACTGCTCACCAGCCCGGTGCTGAGAGCACTGCTCCACGGGAAGGCGTGAGCTCCCAGCCCTTGCTGGCATCCCAAGCAGTGGGACAGCCACAGAACTCCCTCTTCTGGCCACTGTGTGGTGGCTGAGCCTCCCCATGTGCTCTGAGCCCCCCTCCCCTGGATCTGTGTCCCATGGAAAGGTTTCCTCCTTGCTGTAAACTAGATGCACTGGGGAAGACCTCCTGTTTCCATGCTTTTCTACCTGAGCCTCTCTCGAGATTCCCTGAATTGCAGAGAGAAGTCCCCAGAAGCTGCCAGTAAGACACAACACCACCGAGCTGTGACCACACTGCAAAACTGGCAATGAGTCAGTGTCACCATCATCTTTTCTGAAAAATCCCTTCGCCAGGGATTTTTCTCCTGGGAAGCTGAGAAGACTCAGAGAAAAAGGAAAACAATAATTATCTGATTTGCTTCTCCTGTGTTTTGCTGCTTTGGAATGTGTTTGGAGATTGTTTACCCACAGGTGATTGTTTCATTGGATTCTGCTGTGAGTTGTTTTGACTCATTGGCCAATCAGGGTCAGGCTGTGTCAGGACTCTGGAGAGAGTCACGAGTTTTCATTATTATCTTTTAGCATTCAGTAAGTGTCCTTTCTGTATTCTTTAGTATAGTTTAGTATAGCATTCTTAAATATAATGGAGTATCATAAAATAATAAATTAGCCTTCTGAGAACATGGAGTCAGATTCATCATTCCTTCCTCCGTCTGGGGGCAACCCAAATACCATGAGATGGGGTGGGAACGGGTGAGGAGAACCAGTGGGATGGTCAGACTGCTGTATCCTCCAGCTGTGGACTCGTCAGAGCTGCCTGAGGGCCGCTTTTGGGGTGGCCCAGCGTGGTCACTCACTCACTCACTCACTCACTCACTCACTCACTCACCTGTAGGGCGAGGCGGTCCCCCAGGAGAGATAGTCGGTGGGCCTGGGGGCAGGGCGAGGTACGATGGGCTGCTCCACGGCCGTCACGTCCCCTGAGTAGGATTTGAGCAGAGAGGCGTTCTTGCTGGCCAGCATGGCCCGCTCGTTCCGGCGGAACTTGGCTCTCCGGTTCTGGAACCACACCTGCAGGGGGGACAGCACAGGGCCACCAACCATCACATCTGCTGTGCCACTGGCCACATCCCCATGCCACTGCAGGCTCTGGGAAAGCTGGCTGCTTCCCAGGCTGTCCCTGGGAACCCTAAAGATACGATAATCCTGGTGCCTGCTCTGATCAAGCCCTCAGGTGAGGGACACGGGTGTGTCCCGTGCAGATGGCAGCAAGGCCTGGCAGTGCTGTCCAGCACACCGCGCTCCACGCTCTGCTTCGACCTGCAGAAGGTGCAGGCCTGCAAGCTAAGAGCTCAAGGTAACATGAGCAGCCTGAGCATCCAACATCCTGGCCTTGAAGGGGCCATATGGACACATCTGAGTGGGCAGGTGGTGAATGGGGTGGCAGATCAGGCCTGGCAGTCTCCCTCAAGGCATGGTGCTGCAGTACAGCATGAGCCAGGAGCTTGGTGACCCTTGTGTGCCACACAGACCCCAAGGATTTCTTTGCTGCCTTGCTGGAGTGGCCCGATGATCCCCCAGGTGAGGTGTGCCTGGGTGGGAGCTGTGGGATTACCTGAACTCTGGCTTCAGTGAGGTTCACTCTGCGTGCAAGGTCTTCCCGTACGAAGGCATCGGGGTAGTGAGTCCTCTCAAAGACCCTCTCTAGTGCCTGCAGCTGGCTGCTGTTGAAGGTAGTCCTGTTCCTCCTCTGCTTTCTTTTCTTCTTCTCTTCTGAGTTCAGCTGATCATCTAGGACAGACAGTTGGGGATGTGAAAAGTGAGAAAGCTACGAGGCCACAGCCATGGGGTGAACGAGCTCAATGGTTTCAAGAGGGAAAGGGCTTAGGAAGGGGCTTGCACAGTTTCAAGCCCACACATTAACCACACTGTGTTAGTCCCCACATGAAGAGGGGGGGGAAGGTGCACTGATCCCAAGCATTTATTTTTCAATTCCACTGCTTAAGACTTGTGCCAGGTCTCAGCTTCCGTATCTCTAAAAAGCAGCAAAAAAGCCCAAAATGCATCTCCCTGTTCCTGACAACCCCAGAAATCTTTTCTGATGGCAAAGAATTACAAAGCCCTGCTCTCTCTGGCTCAGATTTCCAAGGACTGCTCTGACTGGGATGTAACACAGCTCTCTGGAGTAAGAGCACACTCTTGGACACTGCTAGTGAGGAGCAGTTGTGCCCTCTGCAGTATCCTCCTTGCCTTGCTGAGCCCAGGAAGATGTTGAACAACCACCCATAAGAGCATGTGTTGTTTTGTACCTGGTTTGCATTTACTCAGAAATTAATCAACACGTCTGGATCACGCCAGTATGTCTGGGGTGCCACCAAAAAATCCACATCACCCTGGGGGGACCTGAGCCAATATTCATGTCAGCATTAAAGTGTATTGATCCCTGAATCCATAAAAATGCACAAGCTAGGGAATCACATTCTAAGTCCATCCCTGCACACCTTGGCCCAGGTGACAGTGTCACCACTGAGACTGCCAGGGCTTGACCTGCTATGTAGAGATGGAGAATACCCCCTCAACAGTCACTCCTTTTGCCATGTCCAAATATGACAGCTCCCCTTATCCCTCTCTTCTCCAGGGGTTATGTAAGGCACAGGCTGACCAGGAAATGAAAGTCTGCAGTTGTTGTCCTCACCACCTGTTTGTGTTGCTTTTCACAGCCCATCTGGTACCAGTTACTGCACCTGACACCTCTGGAGCAAGGCCCATCCATTTGAGAACAAAAGGACATTCCTCTTAAATTAAAGCATGGCTTTCAAATTCCTTCAGGTTTACAGTGTCTCCATCCCTAATCCTCCTCCAACAGCCTGATGATCCCCAGAAGGCTCCTTTCCAGCCTGGGGATTCCTGGGTGCAAAACCACACCCTTGGTTTTCCCATATCCGAGAGGAAGTGTTTGCAGACAGGTTTTTAACAGGAACACTGAGACTTAAAGCTGAGCCGAGAAAGGACTGGCAGAGGCAGGAATGTGCAAGGAAAACAAAGGCATGTAGGAATTAAAGCAGGGCTACAGGTGAATCTATCAGCTCAGGTGGTGGGAAGCAAAGCAGTGGAGCAGAGGGATGGGATTGAAGCGATGCTTGTGCAGAACGCCCTGCACACGTTTCTCCCTGCTGGGGGGGTTTAACGCTGTCACAGGCTCCATCCCTTATAAAGAAGGAGAAAAACCCTGCATGTTCCTCTCTTGACTCATCACCAAACCCTTCTCAAAAGGGGTCAGCTATTTCCCCCTGGCTCTGCTGGCGAGTTTCGACATAGCTGTGCTGCTGTGCACCGCACAACACAGCAACAGAGCCTCAGGGCACAAACGTCCCTCCAAATGCCACAAACACCGCAAGGCCAGCTGCTGGAGAGGCCAAAGACAACACGGCCTCCTTTGGAGTTACCCGCTTCATGCTATTTTCTAATCTAAACCCTGTCTATGCAGAACATATGAACAAATCAATAAAAGCCTTTGGGACCCCTTCAGAATCCCACCCAGGCCTCTGAAGCATCATTTCTGCCCAGAAGACAACACCCGGCTGCAGGGAACACGAGTCTGGCCCTTGCTCGGCCCTGCGTGACAGCTACACATGAGGAAGGGTGAGCACATCCCTCTGGGGAGCAAGAAGAAGGGCCAAAGTCTGTAAAACACCGGAGAACAAGAATTCCCCCTGCCAAGCACGTTAGCACAATTTGCCTGGTTTCCTCCCGGCGTAAAGCGAGACGCCGGTGATTCACGGCTCACCTCGTAATTACTGCGCCCAAAAATAGCCGGGACAGAAAGTGTCCGTGCTGGGTGACTCATGGTCAGGTCACTGCTGGCTAAAGCACCCCAGCCTGGGCTGCCATGGAGCAGCGATGTCAGTCACCCCCTTTTTCCAGGACAGAGCTACATGGAGGTGACAGCAAAGCACGACCTGTCACAGGGAGCTCTGGAATTTTGGGATCTCCCATCACCGCACCTCTGGAATGGTGCGAGACCCAAATGTCTACAGGAGTGATGTGGGTAGCAGGGGAAAAAAATAATGACAGGATATTAATCCAGAGTAGCATGGGGTTGGTCAGTCCTGGTGTCTTGCCATGTGCTGCTACGGAGGGACTACAGACACCTAAACCCAGCCTGCCTGCAAGTGTCACCTTGCTCACAGCGCTCCCCAGCTGCCTCCAGCACGCCAGCAGGGTGTTTCTTCTTCTCTGCCATTATTTCTTCATCAAGAAACAACCCTGAACACTGGAAAATGGTATTCCTGAAAAATGGTATTCCTAAACAGTGCTGACAGCAAGAGTGACTGGGGTCAGCAGAAACGGAGAGGAGAGGGAAACAGCTCTAAAGCTTTTTAGGTAGGTCAGAAGTCTTTTGTCAATGTTCTTTTAATCAGAAAAATTTTATTACATGCAGTGTTCTCAAAAGCCGAGCAGCTCGCAAATGTGCCTTGCAGAGAGATCGAAACGTGCGTTCTCCTCTCAGGAACTCAGTGCTGGAAAATCTGGGAATTTCATTGCCAAATCCCAACTTTCCACGCTGGGACTACGTTTCCTGTTTCCACATTTGCGTTTTCCTGTGCTATTTCTACATTCCCTCATAACATGCAAATCCTGGTGGCATACACAAGTGCACCAAAGC
Source organism: Motacilla alba alba (assembly GCF_015832195.1). Classification (NCBI taxonomy): domain Eukaryota; kingdom Metazoa; phylum Chordata; class Aves; order Passeriformes; family Motacillidae; genus Motacilla; species Motacilla alba. The sequence goes on from NC_052023.1 coordinate 29,428,341, forward strand.
ATTTTCAAGTGCTCCTAAATGATTCAGCAGGAAACATCCTATTCTTTTTTCCTCTGGCAGTGAGGCAGATCCACACCTGCAGACACTCCAATCTATTCTCCTCACTGCACAGTGTCTGTCTCAGTGCCTGTAATTATCACTGGGGCACCACCAGGCAGCTCCTCTTGGGATGCCACATTGAAAATTAAAAACAAACAAACAAACAAACACCCAAAACAAAACAAAAAACCCCAACCAACACCCCCCCCTATATTAAATTAAATTAAAATAAATTAAATTTAAAAGAAAACAAATCAGAGTTGAGAACTAAATGCCTATGTAGGAGTTTCAAGATTGGTATTTTTTTCATCAATACTTACAACCACAACATATTTCAGATTTCCAGTTTGCAGGAATGCTTGTGCATACTTGCATTCATTCCAGGTCAGAACAAAAGCTAATTTCCAGATGGGATTTACATTGTGTGGGCAGTTTGGAAAAGTTTTGACCAATTCTATTAAGTCCAGAACCAACTATTACAGTTCATTAATTGGATCCGAATCGAAAGTAAACCATTGGATTTAATTAAGGGAAGGACAGAGACACTTAACCACAGTATAATGTATGGTGAGGCAGCAAAGATTTGTCACAGCAATTATAGGAACTGTAAACTGAGAAAGGATTCCAGGAAGAAAATAAGGAATCACGCTCTAATCACAGCCTTCAAAATAAGATGCTAATGTTTCAGCACAGATTTAAGAACAAGCAAGAAAAATTATTTCACAGTGAAAACCAAAACCAACTATGAATGAAAAAGGCAACAACTTAAAACTCTTAAAATATAAAAAATACTGCAAGCCAGTGAAAGAGAAAGTTTTATTCAGATTGGTGGAGAAAGAAAGGAAAAGGGAGAATAGAAGGGAAAGGAACAGGGCTTTTTATTGGGTTTAAACTTTCATGAAGCATGAATAGAAATATTTCTGGGTGTTCCCCCAGCTCTGGGCAGGCTCCTCTCCCCAACATAAGCCATGCAGTTTATAGCCCATCGCACACTTCCAGTCCACTTTTACTCACGCTCTGCTTTGCTTTCGATTCATTACACCCCTCCAGAACATCGCAACACTTTGCATGCAGGGCAGCTTTGTCAACTGGCATCATAAAAAACCCAAAACCAAAACCCAGACCCAAAATGTTTAATCAAAGCCAAAACAAGGCTCCAAGCAGAGCAATGGGGACACACAAAAACCCACACGGTGACAGAGCCCTGCCCCGCTGATTTGAAACAAGGCTCACTTGATTTTCCACCCTGCTCCCGAGGGCTCCTTGTCCAGCAGCAGCATCCATTGTCTTTGCCAGATGTGAGCAGGGACAGAAGAGGGGCAGGGGGACATAAACGGATAAGATTTCATGCCCAGAGCTGCCTGAAGTATCTTTCTTTCTAAAATCTCCCAGGAGAGAACGAACTCCAGCTCGTGCGGATTTCTGCGTGCAAGAGGAGCATTTCCGAATGGAAACGAGGTTTAACTTCAGGGCACAAAAATGCTGCAGAGAAGGTGCAGGTATCCCACAGCAGCCATCACAAATGTAGGCAATATGAAATGAAGAAAACACTTAAAAAAGAAGTACATATGTTAAGGTAGGAGATGCCCTTTAAATCATATACTTCAGTACAGCAGCGATACTGAGCCCAGCTGTACAACAGTGATAACAGCAGGTTTTTATCCTGAGTACAGGTCAGACTATAGAGATTTTTGAACTATCATTTTCCTCTCATTACACAACATGAGCTGAGCTTTTCTCCTCACCTCGGCTGTTTGGGTTTTTTTTCCTGCACTATCTTAATGTTTAAATTATTTCAATTACACAGAAAATTCAAGTATCCAAAGTTCCAGTCTTGTTAAGAGCATCAGGAACACAGAAAAAAAAATCTAACAAAGAAACAGATGCTCTATTTCCTTTAAGAGCTATCTCTTGTGATTGTCTCACAGTCAGGTTTAAGTTTTGCACATAAATAAGAAGTTGTTCTGTGCATTAGCATGAAGCTTCAGAAAGGCGACACCGAATTTTTCATACCAAACCTGAGTTTTAATGTTGAACAGAAAAACATGCATATTTTCAGCATTATCTGTGGGGCTACAGCAGTTCCTCTCCAAAGTGTCGCCAATGTGGGACCTATCAGGGTGAATTTTAGCTGCCTGCACACAAACAATTACAGATCGTTACAAAGCTGTGAACAGCTGAGATAGCAGGGAGAGTCCTGTATCCTTTGAAGGCCTTTTTAATAAATCCCTACTTTATTCCTTCAACACTGTCTAGCCTCTGTTCTAGGTAGCCTCTCAAGGCATCACTCTGGTTCTCCTGTTGCACTTGGCTCTGCCTGCCAGGACCTGCTGAGGTCCTGTACAGCCACAGCCTCACCAACGTGAAGGATGAAACCCTGGCTATCCTCCCTCAGGACAGCGGCCTGAGCAGAGGGAGCTCCCACCTGCACCACGGCCAAAGGAGACATTCCCAGGTGGGATTTGAGGCACAGCACAGTCAGTGACTCTTGGCCCCTGGAATGAGGTCTTGGGGTTGTCCCTTTCCAGGTGGAGAGTCTACAGATGCCTCCAAGCTTCTGAAAAGACTTTCCAGCATGCAAACAGTCTTCACCCAAACTTACCAGGTGCTGGGAACTTGAGTGCAGAGGCTTTCCCTGTGTTCTGGTCTGCAGGGATAGGGTCCCATGGAAATCCCAACCTGCCCTGCTCCTGACCCACAGACAGGGCAGCACAAGAGAAGCCAAGAGCCCTATCCTAAGGCAAATGTAAGCCAGAACTCCTTTTCAGGGTGGTTTTAGCTCCGGTGCTCTGCTTCTCATCTGGTGGCAACCTGTAGAGCACTTGGGCAGTTACAGCAGCTAAAATGTGAGCCCTCCCTAACCATTTCAATGTTCCCACTTGCTGGAGCTGACAGAAGAAATTATATTTGGGGGGGAAAAAAAAGAGTAATCATGATCCCATAGAAATCCAGAGAGTCTCCCTGGAAAGACGTAACATTCAGTGTTAATTATTGGGAGAACAACATTTGTGGGGGCAGAAGTTTACATCCTCCTCCAGAAATTGGTACAAAGCCATGGAAAGTCCCCCTACATCCCACAGACCAGTCTGAGTTCTGCTGCAACAGTTCTGCTTTTATATTCACTAGAGTTTTCCTTCTGGGCATCCTACAGCTCATAAGGCACACAGCTTAGTCCTGCTCTTCTAACAAGCCTTTCCGACGGGTCTTGGGGTCAGAGTGTTCCCATAATACAATAAGCACTGTATGGATCTCATAAGCTCCAAGGCACAGTATGTTATGTGTTTGGAATTCCTTGTATGCTTTTATACTTTGTTTTACATATTGTAATTTTTATATGCATTACCACATTGATCCTTGGAAAATTAATTTAAAAAAAAAATCCAAAAAAACAACAGACATAATCAAAAGCAAACACATACATTTAAAATCCTGCCAGCGGCAAATCATGTTCTGTGAGGCTGCACTTTGTAACTGACAAAGAGACCAAACCACCAGGCCGTGGCGGAGATCCAGCAGTGTGGATTCACCACGGGATCCAGGGGGGCTGAGTTCCCCCACGTCCCCTCCAGATCAGCCCCACGGTGCAGAGACGCTGGAGCCATGACACGGGAGCACAAATGCCCTTGCAGGGCTGTGCCGGCCAAACCCCACCACCACACCCCAGAGTGTCACACCCTGAATGTCCCAGCACAGCCCTGAGCTGCCACCATGCCAGCGTGACCTCCAGAGCTTCCCAAGAGCCTCTCAGCCTCCACAGCCCCTCCCTCACTCCTGGTTTTGATGCCTTGTGAAAGGCTGACCTAGAACAGAGACTAGACAGAGCTAAAGAATAAAGCAGGGATTTATCAGGAGGCCTCAAGAGATCCACCTTGGGCAGCACAAGAGCCCAGCCAGGGCTACACCCAAGATGGGCCCAAAATGGTCACAAAATGCACGACCGCTCACGGGGTCTCTCACTTTTGTAAGTTCTGCTCCATTTGCATATTGGAGTTCATTGTCCAATTCCAGCTTTAGCCCATGCAGTCCCATCCTTCTTGTTTTTCTCTCTTCAGCCCACATTGTTTGTGCTCTTGGGCTGAGATCTGGATCATTTGTCTTTGGTGCCCAGCTGGAGCAGGAATTGTTTTGTCTCCCTGCTCTGTGCAGAGAGCTCACCATCCCCTCACATGAAGCCCAGACCCACACACTAAAGCAGCACAGAATCTGAAAAACAGAAAAGCTCAAACCTGAGGCATCAGTTTCAGATCTGGATCAGTGCTTGAATATGTGTGTGAACTCACGGCCTTGCAAGGTCAGGGGTTTGGCTTCCAACACCTCTTCCCATCAGCTCCCCTTCCCGTGCCCTGTGTCCTGATGTTTCATCCTAGGGATGGCATGGATTCAGCACAGATCAAACTTCCCAACCTCCGCCCTGCTCCATGGTATCTTCTCACTCCCAAAGATGCCTCTCCCCGTTCTGGATCCCCTCCCTACCCCAGGTCATTCCAGAAAAAAAAACCTTAATAAAATTTTCTCCTTTTCTGTCCAACACCCTTTCCCTTCCCTTCTCCACAGACTTGAAAAGCCAAGCTGTGGGACACTGCTCCCTTTCATGCACACGTAGCTGCTCCAAACGAGCAAATCAGAGTGTCCTCCAGAGCCACCACTGCTCTTAACTGCACCGTGCAATTAACCCTTTCCATGCAGGAGCAGACTGAGGTGTCAGGAAGGCCAATATCCACATCCACCTGGATGTACCCCACAAGCTGCCTCAAAGACAGTGGCAACAAGCACCACTGCAATTAGGACAGACAGGTTACTGATCTGTTTTCCACACTCATATCCCCCTGGAGTGAGCTCTGTGGGGTTACACGTTACGCAAAAGGCACACGGTATTATTTCCACATGCTCCCCTGTTGGATTTTCCTAGTGTGCCCTTCTCTTTATGTACAGAAGTGATCTCCCCAGACCTATAGCTTGCCATGAATCATGAACAGGTGGAATGAAGTGAAGATCTGGCACCTGAACTCTGGACAACACTGCTTTTAATAAATTTATTCTTGCATTTAGAATAAGTGGCAAAAAAATCCTCATGAACTTCAGCTAGAAAAGCTTTCAACTAAGGAAAATCAGATATTTTTACAACAAGCTGACTAGTGCAAAAATAAAAAGGAGGGTGGGGGAAGAAAAAAGAAAGGGTTTTTGTGAAGACAGAAAAGAGCTGCTTTGGGGGGGATTTTTTTCCAGTCCACATATCCCTTGCAGATGAGCCACTTGGCATTTCAGCTGGCTCATTTCCAAACTCTGTGGCAGCCACAAGAGTCTGCAAACGCTCCCCAGCAGGCTCCTCTCAGGGGGAAAGACTGACTCAGGCTGAGTGGCTCCATGAGTGTCTCTGCTTGTCCAGGTCCCCACTGTGCTGCTGAAAAGTGCCATTATCCAACAGCCATCCCTACTGGATCTGGAAATTCACTTGGACGGGTTTTTGGTACGTCGGACCTACACAAACAGACTGACAATGACCAGTGGGATGCACACGCCAGCTGGCTGCTCTGGTAGGCAGGAACACTGCTCCCAATGGATATTTCATCTGTGTACTCCTGGAACATCCAGGACTGCAAACTGCATGGCACGGAACGGCTGTGCCAGGACCACAGGGCGCCACGGGCCGGGAGCAGGGGAGGCGCGAACGGCGGCGCGAACACGGCAACGAGCTCTCCAAAGGCTGTGCTCCCCTTTCATTAGCATCCAAGGACAAATGGGTTTCAAGGAAATTGGACCACCACCACCACCCCTTCCCGAGCAAACTGGACTGGAGCCGCTGCAAAGCTTCACTTAGAAATCCATTTTTTTACTGCTAATGGATTTTATGGGTCCCTCTTGATCACAACTGGAAAAACGATGGCATCCGAGGTCCAGAAATAACATAACTCGAGCCTGGCTCTCAGCATCCAGCCCACCTGCCTTTTCAAGGGCTGAGCATCCCGAGCAGGAGCACACTCCTTGGGTGGGGGATAAAGGACCTTAATAGCTGCTGCAGGAGGCAGAGGGATCAGAGCATGCAGGGCCATTTCAGAACAACTTTCTCCTTCCCAGGTCCACAGTGAAAACCTGCTCTTCTAAAGAGAATGGACAAGGAGGCTGCTGCTGGTGTCTGGGAGATTTTTGTGGGACACAGGGACATCCAGCAAAACAGGAAGGCAGATGGGACAGAGCATGGGCTCCAGGATGCTCCACACCCCAGCTCTGCAGGACACAAAGGGAAACCAGGCTCAGACCCCCCCTCCATCCTCTGCCTCTTCTGGATGGCGAATGCATTTCACATTAGCTAATAAATTGCTACATCTTATGTTTCTTAGCCTGCTGGAATGATGAATATTTTGGAATGTATTTTGAATGGTTCCTTGCCAGAGTGGAACAATCATCCAGAAATCTGAAATCAGAAAGCTGAAGAATGGAAAGCCCTGTCTCTCCAGAGTTCACTGCAGTTTGAAAAGCACAACTCCCTGCAGAGGAGGCAAAATAATGATTATGAGAGATCCCGTGAATTGAGGCACACAAGGGATATGTTGGAAATGACAATCCTTAATACGGAGTAATAATTTTTGCTTCCAGGTGATGAATATATTATAGGATATCTGTTTATTCCTGCCTTTAATCTGCCTGAAGTGTCAAATACTCTAACCGGGAGTTCGACAGGACAATTGGACAATTTAGGGGACCTGTGCAGAAACGTGAGATATCTCAGCCACAAAACACTGTTTTTGTTCTGGTGCAGGGTTAGCAGACAGCTGCTGCTGCTCTAGCAAAATTTAACACGATTTAAGCCTTTTAAAGGGCTCTAGCTAATGAATCACACCCACTGCCAGACCAGCCAAATCCTCACCTACCCAGGAGTATCTCAAGACCAGCAAAAGGTTGGATGGCTCGCCCAAATCAGTTCACGTGCATCATCAGCCACCAGGCTGAGCCAGCTCAGCACAAACCCCAAGCCTGGATGGAAAGTCTCCATGGATAAAGGAGACCAGAAGTGGTCTGGTCTCACTGGAGCAGCTCCAAGAAATAAGCTTTTCTCTCCCCCATAGAGATGGGCTGTCTAGACACATTGGCAAGGCTGTGCTGCCGAATTTGCAGTGCTGCATCCTTCTCACATCCAGCCTGTCAAATACAGCAAATTCCTGTCCCCCAGCCTGTTAGCATGGGCATTTTTTCAAACTTCCTAGTGTTACTCACATCCAGAAATGCCATTATGTTTAATGAGAAGTTTTTAAACAGATTTCTCCACACACGCAGGACGACATCTTAGATTTTCTTTATCAACCCTCTGGCAAAATAATTATTTCATTAAATATTTTTTGCTAACAACTAAAATAAAAATAAAGTAAATTGAGCACAAAGTGTTTTTAAGCCAAGAAACACTGATATGTGAATATGATTTGCAATGGAAATGTAGGAAAAAATGTTCTACAAATAATAAAAATACTACTCAGCAAAACCTTTGGGAGTTAGGTGATGTTTTTCACTGGAAAAACAATGAGAATATTTAGAGAGAACCTAGCCTCAAGGCCATGTTCAACACCGTGTGGAAGGGCAGATTTAAACCCATCCACATCAAAGCTGCCTTGAAATAAGCAAATTACCTTCCACCAGATTCAAGACTGCAGGGGTGATTAGTGTGAGTTACACAGATTTCTCCATCCTCAGAGTTCCTAAAAGCAAAAAGCACATGAAAATTCCATACGGCCCTGGAGTAGAGGTGGGCTGTCTCTTTGTTCATAACACATCCAACAGCCCTGTGCTTAAGTGGGGTGCAGACAAAAAGCAAATCAATAAAAGAAATAAATAAAAGTGTGATTTTAATAAAATCAATCCAGATAAATCACAAGTGGGATGCACTGGCATTACATTCATGCTGTTGACCTTCACAGCACAGAAAATAAAATAACGGCAAGTAATGAAACCACTTTCAGTGTGTGGTATAAAGGTACAAAGAGCAGCTGTTTCATTTCAGCTGCATACACAAGTGATAGCTGGTGTGTTGGTGAGCCCTGCAGCCCCATTTCCCAGCCACTGCCACTGCTAGCAGGGCACAGAGCCTCAGATCACCCCACTGCTGCACTGCAGACCCCCCCTCAGCCTCGCTGACCTACTGACCCCACACCTGGGATTTAGACAGAAGCATCCATGGTGTTGGAACCCTGGATGCTGAGAATTTTAAACTTTCTCTGCTAAGGCACAGACCCACAAGAGAACACTGCATTTGACCTGAGCCGTGGAACAGGCTTCCAAAATTGATTAATAGCACAGGGAGTATGGGTGTGTTGTTGGTTAGAAGTGTGCAATATCATAGGGTGGAAAACTTAAAAGTTTGAGGTTTTAGAATATAGAAATAAATATGAAGCAAGATGGAGGTTTTAGGGCGGAGGCTGGTTGTTCTTCTTTACCTTCTTCTTCCTTCTTCTCCATGGGTTTGGATGGTTTTTGTAACGGGACAGAAAAGTCCACAGTGCGGGCTTTGAGGGATCAGTTATTGGGTTAAAAGGGAAAATAATCTAGGGGTCAGTTCTTAATTGGATAGTTTAGTTTTAAAAGACCTTGTAACAAGAGATAGTTAGCCATTTTGTGCCTTGCTAACGAAAGGCTGCAGAACTCATGGCTGTGAGACTGTTTCACTGATGAGAAATAATAAACACCTGAGTCCGAACATGAACCACCGTCTCAAGCGCCTTCAATCCAGACCCAGAGAAACTGATACCATGGGATGGGCTTTCTCTCTGCTTCACTGCAGCATCCCTCAAGGAGACTTCTGAAACCACCTCATCCCTAGGAAAGAAAGCTCAGCTGCTCCTAGCTGCTCACAGAAACCTCACGAGCCTTCAACTTCACTGAGGAAATCTCCATTCAACCTCTCTGGTCCCGTGAGGAAGCGTGCAGGTCAGAGGTGTCCCTGTCAGAGGAGCCCTCCTCCCTCTCCCTCTTGCGGCTCTCCACACATCTCCCAGACCAGGGGACCAGGGATGACCAGCTGAATGCCCTCTCTGGCCAGCCCCAGGGTCCAGCCAGGAGCTGGACATGCTGAGCTGGAATCAAGCTGGGAGCAACCAGAGGCTCCTGGCCACGGGCCACCACTAGCCCAGATGCCTGTGGGCACATCCTCCAGGTGGCCCCACAGCCCAGCCCACTCACACCAACTTTCCAGGCTCCCCTATGGTCACAGAAATTGAATTCAGTTCCTGCATGGGGAATCCTACAGCGTCCTGATGTGCCAAAAGCTGTACCTGCAACCTGGACAGAGCCTGGGTTTTCTGGTACAGGTCAACTGCAAATGTCCTTCCATCCCAAGCACAGGGGACGCTCCAGCGTGGTGCTGGGTGCACCGAAACATCCCCCAGTCAGGTCCTGGAAGATGCAACTTGCTACACAAAGCCCACTGCCATGCAGCATGGTGTAACAGAGATCAGAGCACCCAAAGAACCCCAAACCAGCTGCGAGAGAACTAAAGCATGACAGGCTGGTCCTGAAATAGGCCCTCTTTTTCTTTTAAGCACAGCTCATTAAATGTTTGCTGGAAAAACAGAAAAGCATTTTCCACAGGAGGAGGACATCCAAGAAAAGCCCTTTCGGACATAAATTGGCAAGAGACTCCCAAGCATTTATCTTCAGCATAGAATGTGCTCTGTCAGGAGGGCTGTAACTAACAATACGCTGAAAAACACGCCACAGACTTCCACTGTATTTTTCTTGGCACTAAGGGGTTATTCCTCAACACAAAGTATTCGCAACTGGCACCGGTTAAACGAGAAATTACAACCTTCAAAAGACCTATTTAGCATCAGCTGCAGAAAGTATGGAATTTGCCATGGGCTTTGATGACAACAGATTATTCCCCATAAAACGCTGCGAACGCGCTCGGCGACAATGCTCGGCACGAGCTGCCGGTTCAGCGGAGGGGATTGGGAATTCAGCACTTCCTGCCCCTTCTCAGGAGGCTGCTGCCTGGTTTGGGACTGGTCATATCCCTCTCCCCAGCTCTCCAGCTCGCTGGCAAGCCTAGCCACAGGGCTGGGACACAGAGAGCTGGTTTCTGCAAGGGCCTCGCTAAGCCGATGGCTGCTAAGCTCTAAGCAGGCTGCAAGGATACCCCGAGCTCATTCGGCCCACAGCTCATTAACTTAAGGAGGAGTATGAGGGAAGCATCCCATTTCTCCAGGGATGGGCCGGATGGTCAGCTGGGATAGACTGAGGTCAACAGAGTGTAGGTTTGGGAGCTCCAACACCTCCTGATCCTGCACAACTCAGCTACAAGCCAGGACAAAAGGCAGCCTTCCCTTCCCTGTCCCTGGATTATTCCCACCTTCCCTGCGGGAGGAAAGAGCTCTGCCACCAAACTCCTCAGGCCCTCAAGCTTTTTTCCACTCAGGCTCTGGAAAAGGAGAGCTCAGAGCTGGGAATCCCTGCTGCTGTTTCTCAGGGTGAATGCTGTGTCCACGCAGAGTGCATGCAGGAGAGAGAGCGCGCCTGAGGAAGGGAAAGGCCATCACTGGCTGCCTGCGCTGCACCAGGGCTATCTTTAGTTAACCTGGAAAAAGTGACAGGGATTCTCATAGGCCAGAAACAGTCTCCACCCTGGCTTTCAAAGGGGGCTCCAGAGAGGTCAGCCTGAGCTATGTTTTCCTGCCACAATCCTAGAGCTGTAAAACATTCCCGTCCCTCTGCTTGGCAAAAGCTTTTCTGTTTCCTTCCCCAGACCTACAGAGACAGGGGTTTATTGGGTAGATATCCTTTGTCTACCTTGTCCTGGAAGGAGACTTACCCACTCACAGGACTTGTGCAGCACCAACAGAGAAGAAAGGGGAAAATGAGTCCTTTTTGCAGGCAGCTGCAGCCGTGGCATGCAGCCTGCCCGCTCCAGCACCTGTAAAAGCCAGACTGCACCAGTTAACCCCTGCTCCTGCAAGGCCAGCAATTGTCACCTGCCTTCAAATTCAGTGTGTCTTACCGGGATGGGGAGCAGGGAGAACTTTGCCATGGCTGTGCCACTCAGAGTTGTTCATACACAGCAGGAGCAGCCAAAGCAGGACCAACCTAAATATTCACGCATCGTAAGCTGGATCCTCTGAGAACTGTGCTACTGCCCCCGCTGGAGACCAGCATCGACACAGGCTCCAGACTGGCTGTGCCTTCTCCCACTGCATTCTCTGCACTTCTTAAACCTTAAAGCTGGCTGAGTCTCATCCTCCTGCCGTACTCGCACTGACAGAGTTGTGCTTTTTTCATTCCACATTTTAACACGACCCCAGAATCTGAAGCCTAAAATAAAAATCAAATAGATAATTAAAAACCACGATCCTTCAAGCAATGCTGAGCCTGGGCTTTGCTCGTGCTGTGCTGGCATGGCACGTTCAGACAGTAAGCGACAGTCTTCCCATAAAGGCTCTGGGCACTCTGTTTGGTGAACCAGGCAAAAGCTGGCATCCTGGCAGTAATGGCCTGGCATTAGTCAGTTGTTTGGTTTTAAAAGCTGAAGTGTGTCAGCTAAACCCACCTGCAGAGCCAGGTGTTGCTCTAGCCACTCCCAGTCAGGCACAGAACTAAAGGCTGAAACACCCCACTTGAGAAAATGCACAGGAAAATTTCAGCCATTTCCTGGTCCACAAGTCAGATGGCAATTTCTATAGGGCAGAGCCTGGAAGGCAAACCCTGGAGTCCTCTAGGGGGAAAAAAAGGCCTTTTAAATTTACTCTCCCAAGCCAACATCATCAAGTGAGTGTCCTGGAATCCTGTTCTATTTCCCAAGCTCTGACGGGAAGGAGTGCATCAAAGCGCTGTCATCCACTGCCACGACTGCGATCCTGCCCGACGCACAGCAAGGCACCGACCCCTCCCAGCTCACCCTCTGCTTTCCCTCAGCAGATAGTTTAAGTGCCCCCTGACGAACAGAGACATTTTCCTGAATCAAAACCAACAGGAAGAAAACCCCAAGTCTCTGCGCAAAGTAAACCCAAGTTGTATTTCAACCAAATCGGGTCCCAGCATTAGAAGCATTACAGGAGCTGGAGAGGAAAATCTCCTTTTAAGCTGGAAAACTCATCCCCGATGAAGGATGGATGAGTTACTAAAACAAATATTACATTTGGTTCTGGCTAACAGGACTCTGCTCAAGGAAGCTAAAGTACTCCCAAAGACTATCATTTATGCACAGCTGACTTCAAGTCCTCTTGCTTGCTGAGCCCAGGCTGTGATACAACCTACAGATTTCTCCCACAAACCTCTTCTGTTGGTCAGGAATTTGTTTCTCAGTCTCTCTGGAAATTTTATGGAATCTACCACCTGTGCACAGAGGTGATAAAATACCAAAACCCTCAGTCCAGGGCATGGGTTATACCCTTTCCTGGTTACCTGCCAGCCTATGGCCAAAATCAGGTGTCCCATCCCCAGTGCCTGCCTCGGGAGCCCTGCTGCTGCACTCCCCAGAGAGTAAGGGTGCCCATGGCCACCCTAATCACAGATCTGCCCCACAGCTCCACCAGCACTGGCTGAAACAGGCCAGGCTGCCCCAAAACAACACCAAATCCCTGAAACTGCCCAGACAGCTTTGGGGTGTCCTGTCCCAGCGGGCAGCCCCAGTTACTGGGACCAGCCTGCCTCACTTTCACCCTCTCCCCACACTTCCAGCTTTCACACAGAAAGGGCTTTGACTCCTCTCAAATCATCAGAGGAAATAAGGAAATAGAGGAAATAAGGAAACAACTTGAAACCCGAACACTTTAGAAGTTGCTACTGACAGTAACCAAAAGGGTTAGGGAGGGGAAATGCCTCCTGTTGGCCAGAGCAGAGATGCTGCTCCTGCGCCACCTCCTGCTGTGCGTCTTGCCCTTCAACTGCAAAATCAAAAAAGAGGGAAAAGCTGCTGGAAAACCCCATCAAAGACCTGTTCCTCTCTCCTGGCTTCCCATCCTCCCTGCTCCCTGTGCTGGCTGAGCTCAAGGCTGGCTGTGCCTTGCTGAAAGCCCAGCTTGCCACGCTGGGGCGAAGCGAGTTGAGGACGTGCCTAGGCCCTTTGAAGCAGCCACAACAGACAGGAATCCACTCCTCAGGGACGTGCCACACGGGGCTGGCCTGGCCACCGGGGGAACAAAGCCAGCCTGGAATGTGTGGCAAGCAGGAGAGAGGCAGCGATAGGGAAGAAGGCATGGGGCAGAGCTCACAGCAGCCTCTCACAGGAGCTGGGTGTTTTGGACTGCGCCCTCAAATCCCAAATCCCTCGAGGTGCCTTCCAGAAGGGCAGGCCAGCTTTCCCAGCTGGTTCCAGATGGATCACAGAGGAAATGCTTACAATGCAATGCGCTCTTTGCCTCTGATCTCATGGCAGTTTTTGAGGAATTGGCAAATTTCAACCACGTTTTGACCATTTGAACAGAAATTGTGAAGGTAATTCAGCTCGTCTCAGTTTTTTGAAAACCTGTCCCAGCAGGTCAAAGGAAAGAGGATTATTAATGCCAGCAGCAAAGACCAAGCAGCTGGGTGAGCCCAAGCTTTTACAAGACACAAGAACCCAGAGTCTCACCCTGCTGCTCCAACAAAACAAAGGAAAATGCCAGCAGAGCTCAGCCCATGGGCATCCCTGGAGGTGCACAGTGGCAGGAACAGCATTGTCACCCACTGCCGCCTCCACGTAACCCCCCGCCCCTTCCTGGTAAGACCAGGACTGGAAGAGCTGACTGAGCAGACCAAGCTCCAGATTTTGGTATTTTCAACTATTAATCGTGGAGAAAGCAGAGCTGGAGGCGATGGGGAGTGCAGCACCAACCGTACCTGCGAGCCCTGCAGGGAGGGAATGCAGCCCCTGCTCCTGGGGGAACACCGGCCACCCCACCCAGGCCATCCGTGCTCCAATCCCTCCTGCCACAGACCGTCCCGTGGGCTGGGGCCAGCAGATGGCACCAGAATAACAGAGAAACCCCTCTGCATCTCCCCACACCTCCCGCAGCACCATCCCTTCCCCAGCACACCGGGCACGGGGCACTGGCACCAACCGATGGCTCTCAGCTCTCTATTTTAAGAGCCTGTTCAGAGCTGACTTCTTCAGGGCTTCAAAAGTTCTACCACGCAAACTCCGGCAGAAAAAAAGAGATTTCAAGCTAAGAGATACCCTGCCTTTTGGAGGCTTATAAAATCTCTTTTTTTGCCTCCTGCAACTTAGATGCTGCTTTTAAATGAAACACAGAAACAAAGTATTTACCCAAAGCGGCTGCTTTCTCCATAGCTGCTTTAATTTGGAGAAGGCTTCCCCTATCCAGCCGGAACTGAGGGAAGTTCTCTGCCTGCTGCATTTGAACAGGATCTGCATTTCTTGACATAGAAGCAATTCACCTGAGAATTGCCAGGCTACATTTTAAGGAGGAAGGTCTCTTTCTCTTTGGCTCTTGTGACTGTCAACACTGTTAGAGGACAGACCAGTGCTGCCTCCCCAGCAGCTCCTGCTGTCAGCTAATGACAGCATCCCTGACTCCAGCGGGCTGAGCATCATCTCAACCCTCTCAAAACAAGCAACAGGACCAGCCCAGGTCAGGGTGGGCATTTTCCCCAGGAGGTACCCACCTCTCTCTTGCACACCAGGTGTGCAAGGATTTTTCTCTTTACAAGGAAGATGCCCAAAACAGATTTAACAGCCAGAGCACGTCCTGCAGCAAAATCCATCCATGTCACAGAGAGTTAAGGATGATCCTATTCCCATTCCTGCCTTGTGCTACCTCCTGATCATCAAGGTGAAAAATCATGCTTTCAGAAGGACCTGGGCAAAGATGATGGTGGCCTCCAGGGATGGTCTCTGCAGCACAGACAGGATTGTCCCAGTCCCTGTCTCAGCTGTGACATGTGACAAGATGTATGTGGGCACTACACGGTGGCACCAAACACCCTGGAGCTGCAGCCACGGCTCTGCCTGGGGCAGTTCTCATGTGCTTAGGGAGGCACCAGGATTGACTCAGAACCTTGAATCCTGCTTGGAGGATCTGGGACAAATTCAGAGACCACCTGACTTTTCACAGCCAGACTGAGTTTTGAACATGGCTCAGCCCAGCAAAGTCTTTAAAGCAGTTTGATGATTTTGATCTTTCCCCCACATCCCCGTTATTAATCATACTGAAGGAAAGCATAATTCCTCCAAACCAAACCGCTTGCCAAACCATTTCTCGGCACATTTTTTTACTCAATGTCCCTTCTAGGAACAGAGCACATTTGGAAACCTCCACAACTCCACACTCCTTGGCCAGCAGCACATCCATGACCACATGTCCACAAACACTGAGCATTGGGGCTGGAAAATGACCACGCCAGCCAGGTGGAGAAAGGCTCCCACTGCGACGGGCTCAGTGGTGGAGCACAGAACCAGCCATGAGGGCTTTGTTTTATGAACCTTCCTGGAAGAGCTGCCCTTCTGCAGCTCTTTGGGCATTCCCGGTTTAGCAGCTCTTTCCCTGCTGGTGACAACTGAATGCACAGCAGAGTGTGGACACAGGGAATGAGTGACTGCTCTGATCATCCCTACCCTGCAAACCCTTCTGCTCCCTTCCATTGGTGCCAGCCCTGCACAGCCACCCCTGGCCTCCCCAGGGAGCTCACCCCACCACTTCAGAGATGCTCTGTCCCATGAGGACGCTGAGCACGTTTATCCCTCTTCCCACCACTGATTAGATTTGCAGCTCTCCCTGTTTTCCTCCTTTTTCCCAAAGCTGGCAGGGATGCAGCTTCAGGAGACACTGCTCACTCAGAGCCTCAACCTGGCCAGAAATAGCAGAAATCACACACAACAGCCTGCTGCCTTCAGAGCTGCAGTAAACTCCAAAGAGGTCCTGAAATACAAGAGAAACTTGGGCAATTCCCATGGCTGATGTTTGCCCTTCACAGCCCTGCAGAGGCTTTCCTATCTCTGTTATTCCTAATAGTGGGATTTTGGAGATTTGGGATTTTGGAGAAGGGATTGTCCCATAAATGTGTGGCAGCTGGTTCACATAAGGGCCTGAGTTATGATCAGAGACAAGGACATTGCTTTCCTGTTGTGTTTCCCGCTATGTTTGGTTCAAACCTGTAAACAGACTCGCACCAAGTGGATCTGTGCTCTCCATCTGGTCCTGTGCTCTGATTTCCTAGCAGGAACATCCCTGCAGCACATCCTCCCTCCCTCAGCCCGAGCTGAGCTCTTCAGTTGCTGTGTGAGACTCAGCCACAGCATTTCACCCAGTTACCCCACTGGTGAGACCAATAATTCATGGCTGACAAAAGCCGCTCTTCCAAAAGGGCTTCCCGACATTCATGGATGCAGCAGCCAGCGCTCTCCTTTGGAGTTATTTCTAGTGATTACACAGCATCTCACAGCTAAAAAATGTGTTTCCTACCTCCTCTGAATGCATGTCTGGCTTTTGCTCCCAGCCACTGGCTCTCATTCCACCTTTCTCTGATGGATTAAAGGCAAGGGGTAGAACGACTTCTACCTAGAAAGTCACAGAAATGTAGATTTCACTCCATCATCACAAGTGTCTGGAAGAACCCTTGCCACTGTGTGGCCCAAAAGGGACAGCGATCTGTCACACAACCTGAAGTGCTCCCACTCAGAGTGGAGATCAGGGAAGCAGAGCAGAGAGCAAAGTCCTTCTGAGGATTCCTGGGGAGCAGCAAGAGAGGCAGGGAGAACAGGGGGCGCAAGAAAACCAGGATTCGGTACCCAGCTCCACACAGAGCTCTTTAAACCCCCCAGAACAAGGCATCCCCTGCATTTGCTGGCTGTAACCTCCTCCAGACATCGGCTCTCTGCTCAAAGGAACACACAAAATACACAAAGGCAAAGATCAACCTGACCAGACTGATGAAGGGCAGCTTTCAGGGGTGGTTTTCCTGCTAACCACATCCTAGTTTTTCTTTTCCATCATTCCACCCAGTGACTGTGACCCTTCCCCATCCACACTCAGCTCCATGGGCTCCTCCCACCCCACAGGCATCCCAGCTGAACACAGCACAGCACCCTGCTTGGAATGTGGGGGAAATTCAGGGGCAGCACCATTGTGCTGGCCAGAACAGATGAATCTCAGGATTAAACAAGTTCCCACTAAAGTCACACAGCCCCTGAAACTTGGGAGGATTCCCTTCCCAAGGTAGGACGAGCTCTACGCTGTTTATTCCTTGTTTGTCTCCAGCAGATCTGTGACTGAAGTCTCAACAAGGTTTCCTTCCAAGGAAATCTCTTCCAAGGTTTCCTTACCCTCTCTAGACCTGGGATGATTTCCCTACTGCCTCGCTCACATCTGCAACAGCAGTAGGTGGGCTTGGAATTCAGTTTATACTTGAGCCTGAGCACCTCTTCTTTCCTTATAAACTGGAGCCAGAGCTCTCTTTAGCTCTTCTCTGGACTCTTTTGGACTCAGTTTGCACCTTCCTTGACACACAGAGCCCACCTGGAGCCCTCCCAGGGCAGAGCAGCACAGGGAGAGGATGCCCCACAAACAAGGCAAAGCTGTAGGACATGCTGGGGGTGAAAAACATCTGCCTCTCATAAAGATGTGGTGTTCTGCATTGAGCAGGAGAGCTGGTCCAAGGCCAGACAAGCAGATTTGCAAAAGGCATGGATCCACAGCGCTCCAAGGGAGCCTCCTTGCTCCCAGTTCATCCCAGATCCCGTGCTGGCCTCCTTTCCAGGGAGAAACACTGCACTGTGACATGGGGAAATCTCTGTGATCTCACCAGAAGAGCACGGGCAACGTCTTCCCCCAGCAAGCCAAACTTCTCCACTGGGAATCACTGGTGGAGACGAGAGGGATCCACCCCACCAGGGCTCCCCTGGGGGAGCAGCTCCCCCGCAGCTGGAGGGCTTGGCTGGCGGCAGGGCACTGGGCAGGAGGGTTTGCACCAAAATAGGTCATTAGTGAGCAACTGGGGTCTGCATTCTTCTCCAGGCCCTGCATTTTCCTAACGGGAATGCCTCAGAAAACCCAGTGGGGGGGAAAGAGGAATTTACAGTTCCCTTCCAAAAACCAGTCTTTGTTTGTTTGATCATTTTTTTAAATGATCGAGTAACTTGTGAATACATTTTCTGATGATTCCCACATCCTCCCAGCTGGAGAACAGTTCATGAACAGACTCCAAGCTCTGTAAATGAGCTTGTTAGTCATAAGTCTTCAAACAGGCTTGATAAACAACTTTCAGCCTGCAGGATATTCATCAACCATTCTGTCTGCCTGGTCTCCTGACACTAATTTATTATTTACAATGAGAGATCCCTCTCCTAAATCACAGGTGATTGTTTCTTTTTACTGATTAGTTGATTTAAAAAAAAAAAAAATGAGGGGAAACAATGAAAAACAAATCACAAACAAGCATAGTGCTGCAAGCACTTATTCCTGAGCAGTCCTCCTAGTTTCCATGACACGTATCAGAAGTTTTCCAAATGAAACAAACTCTAAGTAACGATCTTTTTTGGCCAAACACTCAAGAGCAGGCTGTAGCCAAGAAAAAGAGTGTGACCATCCCAACCAGCCGCTGGGAATTTCACTGCCTGCCACCAGACACTCCAGGGACCTTCCAGCTGATCAGCACGTGCTGCTCCCTGCATCCCTTGGGCTTGTGGAGAGCCCAGGCACTCCAAGATGTTCAGGAGATTCACATCCATGTGCAAAAATCTGAACCTGAAAGCCATCCCAGCCCATGGGTGGGTGCACACAGCAAACAGCTCTGGCATCAGGGGCATGGGGTACACTCAGGAGCACCCCAGCATCAGGTGGGGTCCCTGCAGGAACCTTGCTGAGGTTGTTCCAGGTCTTGGAAGGGGATATTCTCAATGCTAACTCCACAAAGACAAGCAGAAGGAATAGCAGTCTTCTGGGCATGGTGCAGAAGGAGGAGAATCTTCCCAAACTGCTATGTAAGCCAAGCTCTTACATAACACACATAGCCAAAAAATTCCAAAGCCCCTAATTAGGGCTCAGGGTTGTACCCAGTTATATTGGTAGGAAAACTGAGGCATGGCAAGGTAATCCTGGTCAAGTTATGGCAGAGAGTATAAAGTAAAACAGACCTCAAGATTCTGTGGCAAACACAAAGGTGCATTTGAGCAACCAAAGACAGGCTGGGTCATCTGGTCTGATGTTTGGAGGAAGAAAAGCCCTTCTGTTCCAACTGAGATCTTGGGTGCAAGCCTTTTCTGGGTAGGCTTCTCCCAGCACCAGCACACACCTGACCCTAAAAACCTGCCCTACAGTTCTCCCAAGTGGAGCAGCCCTCACTGCCTGGGGAACACATGGAGCCATCGCCCTCCTCCAGGGGCTGCCTGGTGTGCGCGCATCAAACCCACACTGTGCTTCCACCACCACCTCAGCTCCCCCGGACAGACACGGACAGAGTCCCATCAGTGTCACAGTAAAGGCAGCAGGATGCAGAGCTTGGCTCTGGGCTGGTCTTGACAGATTTCTTCCTCTCCCTCTGTTTGAAATCACCAACACATTTCCTCTGACAAGCTCAAGTACTCGGCACTGGACAGGCAGCGCTACCAGCCCGTGCCTACAGCCAGCCTTCCATGGGACACAGCCTGGTCTCCAGCCTTCCTGCTGCACAGGAACCATCCACCCTGAGCAGGAACTCTGTGCTGGATTCACACCCCCTGCTCTGCGCCCTCCGCCCAGGGTAAAGGTGAGGCTGCTGGCAGGACGAAGCGCCACCGGCACTTTAGGCCACAAAGCTGTAAAGCTTGATGGGAAACCAGCCCAGGCATGGTGGGGACAGGAGCTGCCTGCAGAGCCACCAGCAGGGCCAGCCCTTTGCAGCAGCAGCCCCAGAGCATTAACACTCTGTTTTCACTGTTACGGCTCAGGCACTTTTCCCTTTTAAGTCAAATCCATCCCCACCGAGCCCCGCCGCGGCTGAGCTGACACGGGGAGAAGTGACAGCTCTTTGAAAGCTGCAAGCATCCCTGGTTTGTTTTTTTTTTTTTTAAACAAATGTGGATCGTATTAGTGACACTTCCAAAAAAGAAGATGATTTCCAGAGGCACTGAGCTGGTCTGAGTGAGGGCCGCGCTGGCACACCGGCTGCGGCTCAGCCCAGCTCTGCCACCACTCACTCAGCAGAACAAAGCCCAGAGCAGACAGACCACTCCAGGCCCCCGTGAGCTCAAAACCTCAACCTTCACTGCTCCAGCACCGACACTGAGAGGGCTGGAAGCTGCTTGGATGCTGCCTGCTGCAGCCACCCACCCTTGCTCCATCAGTACCAGGCACCCTGCTTTGATCCCAGTGCCCTGCTGCTCCCTTCAGAGCCTGATTCCATTTTCCTTTTCCAAGCCTGCCCACTCAGCAGCTGCTGCTGGCAATTCCCTCTTGCCCCAGACTGGCAGGACTATGGGGAATTTTGATTTTGCTTTGGTCAAGGAGGCCAGAGGAGAAGCTCATCCGCTGGTGGGCTCAGAGCAGGAAGCAGTGTCCCCAAGCTGATGATGGGTTCCAGCTCTCGGTGCAAAAGCAGTTTTGCTGCCTGAGCAGCTCATCAAGACGTGGAGAGGGTCCCAGCCAGATCCTGAGCGTCTCTTTGGACGTTTGCCCTGCCCAGCAGTCTTGCTGACTGGCTGGAGTTTCTCCTGTAGGAAAATTTCTCTAGCCAGAATGGGGGAAAATTTGGGTGGAATATGAACTGGATGCTGCAATAGGATGTAGTGATTTGTTAAGAGTGCAGCTGGCTCCCTTTGCCTCTCATCTAACCTTCCCTTCCAGGAACACGAGGCACCAGGATGTCCTGGGCTGCCACCCCAAGGCAAACGTTCACTTCACATGGGCACGTATGAAATCCAGACTGTCTGGGACAGTGCTTTAAACAGTGGTGTAACCTTTTCTCGGCCCCTGGAGGTGAGAGAGGAGCCCAGAACGCTATGTAAGCTGAATTAGATGCTCCCTGGCTTGCTCATCAGGCCTCTCTTCCCTCTTGGCCTTCACAGACTCATCCTTGCAGATGCCAGGCTTTCCACTGCAGGAGGTGGCCCTCAGTTTCGGCACCACTGCTCCCTTCCCTTCCCTTCTCAGCCAGAACCCTCCAGACACTCTCATTTGAAAGAAACTTCTCTTTAAGTGATGCTCCCAAGGTGCCAGCAGACAGGCAGGGCAGCTCTGCTGAGCTCCCATCCCCACCTCACAGCATCTTCCAGGGATCAGCTGGGCCCAGCAGGAACAGGGCAGGAAGGGAAACGTGGATTAGGAGCACAGCACAGATTTCCAGGGCAAACCTGCATTAACAATGCAAAGGTGAGCAGGGCCGTGAAAAACTTCAAATTATCTGCAGCTAAGGAAGGAAATGGATGGAATTCTTCCCTGTGAGGGTGGCCAGGCCCTGGCACAGGGTGCCCAGAGAAGCTGTGGCTGCCCCTGGATCCTGGAAGTGTCCAAGAACAGGCTGGACAGGGCTGGCAGCACCCTGGGATGGTGGAAGGTGTCAGGGTTGGAACTGGATGATCTTTAAGGACTCTCCAACCCAAACCATTCTGGAATTCCATAAAACCGATCATAGCTGAAAAGCCCCTGAGGTGCTGAGGAGCTTTGGGAGCGGTGCTGGCCCTGTACAATGGGAAAACTGTCCCAACACAGGGTGACAAAGGACAAATCCCTACATTATAGGGCTGGTGGCACCTATATCTACACGTGCGAGTTTCCACTGACACAGTCTGTAACACAGAGCCTCTCTAGAGATCTCCAGTGGGTGGTAAGAGGTTGGATTTCTGCTGCATCTCTTCCTCAGGAGGAGGCACTGCTGCCATCCCTCTCCATACCTCCAGCTGCCATTTCACCTCTCCTTGGAGCTGTCTGCTCTCCCACCAGAGCAGCCAGCAGGTTCTGAAGATATTTCCCACATGCAGCGACCAAACAACAGGTTTTTCTTGGGGGAACCAGACTAAAAACCTGCTCCACCACCCAAGCAGAAGCTGAAGCCTTTCCGTTCCCTGCATGTAAAGCCAAGAGGACAGCTCAAACATCAGAGCTGTGGACAACAGCTCCTCCAGCCAGACTGTGCTGAGTCTCGCTTAAAATCTCCATAATCCGCCCCAAAATCCAAGCCTCCTTTAGGAAAGGCGAGCAGGGTGGGGAACCAGCAGTGCAATGATTCATCCTCCCCAGAAACAGAGGCCCAAGGCTGCAATACTGTGACACTTGGTAAATATTCGTGATGTACTTCATTATGCAACAGAGGCCCAGCAGGAACACAGCTCCCTCAGGGCTACTTAATATGGGTTTCAAGAACGATTAAAAATATCATAAACAACTCGCAACCGGGAATAAACACCTATAATCCCATCAAGTCATTCTGGTGATGTCAAAAACCATGGAAGTCAACTTGGTTACTGGGGGGAAAAATAAAAATACATCCTTGAAGGAATTACAGCCCTGTAACTCTGTGTCTGCCTTGTCAAAGACCCAACTCTCCCAGCCCCTCCTGCTTATGCTCTGTCCATGCTCTTGCTCTTTTCCTTTCAGGCTCCCTCATATCACAGATTTTGATGCATTCTGCACTTCTGCCGAGAGGCAAAAGGATCGAGCTCCCAACTGCAGACAGCAAAACCGTTCCATGCCCGCACAAACATACTCCACTGGCTGAGAAAAAAAGACTTTTTTGCATGACTCAAGGCTGCTGGTCAGGTCTTCAAACACTAATACTCATCAACTGGCACACACATAAGTGGTCCATTGAATCACATGCAATGACTCGTGTGAGTAAGGCCTGCACAAATTAACCCTGAGATAATATTTTCCCATGCAATCACTGCTTTAT
Source organism: Motacilla alba alba (assembly GCF_015832195.1). NCBI lineage: Eukaryota > Metazoa > Chordata > Aves > Passeriformes > Motacillidae > Motacilla > Motacilla alba. Next base: position 29,451,156 of record NC_052023.1, read on the forward strand.
ACATCATCAAAAAGATGGAATATAGACTGGCTAGCTGTGGAAACTCAGTGCAGATGACAGAAAGCTGATGTTCATTAAAAGTGTTCAAGCACTTTAGACCAAACCTTTCAGTTTTATGAGAGATTTCAAAATCTAATTTTCATGGAAATGTTTTCATTACATTAAGGGGGAAGGAGGGAAAGTAACAACCTTCGGCAAAATCTTTTTCAAATTAAAAAGTTGGAAGCTCTGAGAGGATGGATTGAAAACACAAATACCATCAGCAAATTATGAGACCATGAGAACCAGGAAACAAAACTGATTACGATAAAAAAAAAGTGAAATTCACAAACAAACAGAAGTTTCTTCTCACCCCTCAAAAGGAAAAGCACTCACAAACAGAGCCAGCTCCCTCCTGTACACTCACATGGCTCTTTTTTCTTTGTTAATAACAGTACCTTGACCACTTTCGTTTATTTCTTTGTGCCTTTTTTTATTTTTAAGACTCCAGATATGTGGCAGAGCCACATTTCCATCTTCTGTCTTTGTCCAGAAGCTGCAGAAATTTACATAACAAACACAAAACGCTTTCCCACTTCAAACTGCAGGATTCAGGGACGTAAGAAAAGTATCCGACACCGCGATCCTCGCTGCAATAACCACACATCTGCCAGCCTGAGGCCAAAATTAGATAGATATGCCCAAGGAACATAAATGGAAAAGAGTTAATCAAACTTCTAACAACTGCTTGGTGTTAGTTATCTGCTACTCAACCTTCAGTCAAGCGAGCTCTCCTCAAAGCCTCGAGGATACGCGCAGTAAAACCGGCACGCGCAAAGATGCTGCCGACCAAGAACTGCGTTTTTCAGGCAGATAATTTACAACAAGCCCCTCAAAAATAGTAATAATGTGATCCTGGCTTTTCCTACATCGGTTTCTGGAAGAGGAGAACTCTGGAGAGTATTTCTTGAGGAAGATTTGCCGCTGTTGGTGGGGACTGAGGCGCCGGCGGCTCCCCCGACTCATGCCGGTGTAACGTGGGGACACCAGCACCAGCTGCTGCCCCAGGACTCTTTGTCCATCAGCAGGACAAGACAGGAAGAAAACTCCTGGGTTTAATCAATTTTCCCCTTCTCTATCTATCAGTTGTACATCGCCTGTCTACGGATTCAGCATTTTCTGGGAATAAGGGCTGTGATTTACTAACAAAAGAGATGCTCAATACTCCAAGATAAAGCAGAGGTTTACAAAGAAAACCCGGCAGATGTCCCAGGCACTTCTTCTCACCTTCATCCTCAGCAACTCAGCAGCCCAAGGAATTGCTTTCCACATTCCCAAGCAGTGGCAGAGCTTTTCCACCTCTTTTTACTTTTTTTTTTTTTTTTGTGTGTGAAGGATGGGGAGGCACAGGAGCACAGACAATTCAGTACTTAGACACTCTCCTTTATTCCTGCAGCAACCTCACTTGTTCTGATTAAAAAGAGGCAATTAAGGCAAAATGAATAGCCACGTGGGAGCAGACCCAAAGTCTTCCAGCTCAGGATGCTGTTTCAGACCGCCAGGAACAGCAGGCAGAGGGTTTAAGCCCAGGCAGCAAAGGAGAGATCTCTGTCCCAGTTCATCCTTCCAGCCTGCGACTGGCGGCTCCCTGAGCCAGACACTGCCTCCAAACACTGCTGCACTGAGAGCCACCCTCAGCCCTCCCTGAATCTGTCAGTCCTCTCTTCAAATAACACCTATTTCTGACCTGTGCAAAATCCTGGGGTGACGAGCCCCATCACCCAAGAGTGAGAAGGCTGACGAAGCCTTTCCTCTTCCTGCTGCCAGGGAAGAGGGGCTGAAGGCGCAGCGATGCTCTGCCTGACCTGCCTGAGCAGAGGAGCTCACTCACCTTGTCCCAGCAGGGCTTCTGGGATTTCCTTGGGAAGGAGCAGCAGCACTGAGGGGTCACGATGCTCACTGGGACAGGAAAAAAATCATGGGGGGACTCAGGCAGCCTGTGCCCAGCTTTAATTGTCAATCAGCCTGATATAATCCGCTAGACACCTGAGTGCCGCACTTTTATACTGAAGAGAGAGGAAAGGACAGCATTAACCCCAAAACACAGAACTTGAGCATGTAATGGACTGAAGCACGGTTTATTCACTCCTCACAAAAGAAATCCCAGCGTAACAATTTTTCTTTTGCTGTTCATGCTTTCCCCACACCATTTTATGAGCCATCAACAGTGAGTCTCAAACAAACCAACCAAAAAAAAAAAAAAAAAAAAAAAAAAAAAGCAGAAGTCAAAAATGCCCATCTGAAAATAAACCAAACAACAATTGAGAATTACCCCAGAGCCACAAGCTCTGGGAACCCACGGGCAAGTGACAGGTTTCAGTCACCCTCAAAGGGCACAAAAGCAATAGGAGATCATTGCCTTCTCTGGGAAGTTGGGGGATCCCCTCAGCTCAGCATTTTCATCCCAGCTTCAGCTGGAATTAATGAAAGCTGTGCTACCACAGCAAGAATTGGTTTTATCTTAACAGGTTATTTTGTGACAAATTGGAACTGGGATTGCAAAGCCTTCTCAGCCAAGCAGCAGAGGCAGGGAGGTTTGCCGTGATGTTTATCAGCTTTTAGGGTAAGGTGCTCAGAGCTATGAGTTGAAGTGAACTTGTTAAGAATGACAGCTCTGCAGCAAACTCAGCTCCTTAACCCACGGACAGCTCTCCCTGCAAATATTACAATCACAGCTCCTCCCAGGAATGTTTTTTCTTTTTATTATGAGAAATGTTTTATCCTGAACCTCTCTCAAATAAAAGAGTGGTGAAATATTTCCTTCAATCTCAAACATCCAAGTAAAACCTTTTGTAATTTCTGTGTCAAACTACTTCTCTTAATTTTTGTTTACAAAACCAGCACCAATAATTTGGTTTTTCACTTCAGTTTGGAACAAAAATTAGTGGCAGACTAGCTGATTTTCCTTCAGGTTGGAAGAACATTTTTAGTATTCTTGAGAAATCCACAATTTCTTCAAACGGCTTTTACCTTTTCTCACTTAAAAACAAGAAGAGTAACTGAGCCCCGTGTTAGCTTTTCCACTGAACTAATTCTCATTTTTCACCGAGAAAATATCCTACCCCTGTTGCACTTCCTAGCTCCAGCACAGTCCTTTTCCTGCATGGACTGCACAACACTTCACAGAACACACGCAGCAGGTAGGGAAACTGAGGCACCAAGACTCCCGGGACGTGCTAAATGCATCCATGAGAGAGCCTGAAAGCCCAGATGACAGTTCTGCCCAATAAACCTGGTGGAATTTATTCCACTCCCTTTCTTTTTTTTGGTCGCCGCTTACTTTAGAATACTTCTAAAACTTTCTAATTCACCGCAACGGTATTAAAACTTTTACAGCATTCAGAGAATTGCTAAATTATTTGAAGCTGTAGTTTGGTCTCTGCTCAGCAGTGCTGGCTAGAAAACAAGCCCTTGGACTGCTTTTTTGGGGGGATTTTTTCATGCTTTAAGAGCAAGGTGAGTATTGGTGAAACGCAGTTCTCCTTTTCCACGCTGACCGAGCTTGCAGTTGGCAAGGAGCAACATCAGGAGTAAATCGGAGTAAATGAGGAGTAAATCCAAAGAAAATATGATAAACTAAATTTGGTACAGAGCAGAAGTAAAAAAAAAAAAAAAAGTTGTCTGCATTTGATATCTCGAGGATTCTTCCAGCGGCACAAGCTGTTGAATCGGAGGCAGCCGCAATCACTGTTTTCCCCACTAAAATACACACCTTCAGAGACAAAAATTGCAGATTATCGGGTCCTGGGAAGGGAAATACTTTTCAGCCACGTCCCGGCGGCGGTGGATCCGGCTCTCGGGGGAGCAGAGGAGCCGCTCCGGCAGCCGCGCACCGCTCGCTCCGTCCCGAGCGCGCTCCTGGAGGATGCTCCCCGCCGGGAACGCATCCGGCCGCGCCGAGCCCGGGCATCCCACGGGCGCTTCTGCAAGGAGCGGCTGCTTTTGGGAAGGCTTCCCGCTTCCCCAGCTAGGCTTCCTTCGGAATACCGAGAAAACCACGTCGGATCCACGGGGACAAATGGGTCGGAGGCGGCTCGGGCGGGGAAAAAAAAAACCAAAGAAAACCAAACCAACAAAAAAATCGAAAAGCGAACGAAAATTTAAATTGGCATCTTCGTTCGCTTCTCGTTTCGTTCTGTTGTTTTGTTCTTGTTTTTGTTTTTTTTTCCTCGTTTTTCGCCGCGGCCAGCCCGGACCCCCACGGAACTCCCGGCCAGTCCCTGCGGCCGGGGATGAAATTATTTTAACAGAGAGCGGCTAAAGGGGGGTTACTGACCCTGCACAGCCCCCTCAGCCTTTCTGACAGCGCTGCCCTTGGAAAACAACACGCGGCGCTTGGAAAACGCCGCGCAAGCCGGCGCCCATCCCGCTGCCCACGGCCGCTGGGCTGATGGGTCACGGCTACTCGGGCTGCCGAGCTCGGACTGCTCAGGACGGGCAGCTCCGAGACAAGTCTGCCCCGGCCCTGCCCTGCCCTGCCCTGCCCGCCTGCAGCGGGGAGAAGCGGGGCTCGGGGGAGCGGCAATCCGCGGCTGCACTCGGGAGCCGCGCACGCACCCTCGGGCTGTTTGCGAGCCCCGGCGCTCCCGGCAGGGCACGGGACAATCGTCCCGACCCCATCCAGATCCCCGAGCAGCCTCCCGGTGTCCCGCTAACCACGGATCGGACAATCGTCCCGACCCCATCCAGATCCCTTCCCTGAGCAGCCTCCTGGTGTCCCGCTAACCACGGCGCCGGTGGCCGCTCTGACGGGCCGGACGGGAGGATGGATGGATGGATGGATGGATGGATGGATGGATGGATGGATGGATGGATGGATGGATGCTCAGCGCCTACCGCGCCTCGCCCCGTCCAGCCAAGCGCCGTTCTCAGCGCACCCCGGCAAGGAATGGACGAGGGGGCCGAGCCCGCGGGCCCGCTCCTGTTCCCCGGGATGGTCTCCGGTTCCCCGCAGGGTGCAGGAGCCACGGCACCGGACCCGACGGCCGCGGCGGCGAAGGGCAGGTCGCCCCTTTCCCGGGACGCGGCTGGGGAAAACAAGGGTTTTCACAGTCCGGCGGGTGCCGACCCCGCCGGGGCTCCCTGCACGGCGGGGAAGGGCGGCTCGGGGAGCGGGGGAAGCCGGGCTAAGCACCAGCGGAGCCTCCTCGGAGCCGGCACCGGCCGCCGCGGCAGCCCCGGCGAGAGATGGAAGGGGAGGATGCCCCCGCACTTACTGTCCTGCTGCGGGGTGTCGCTGCCGCTGGTCAGCCCGGGGGACTCCAACAAGCTCCGGCCGGGCTCGCCGCCGCCCTCCTCCGCCTGGGCGGCCACCATGTCGCCCGCCTCCTCCAGGTCCAGCAGGTGACTCACGGAGAAGTTCTTCTTGGCTTGTAAATTGTCCAGGCCGGCGGGGCCGTCGAGGCGGGCGGGCAGCAGGGCCTGCCTCTCCATGGCGTGGGCATAGCTGGACGCCATGGTGCCGAGCGGGGCTTTTCTGCCCTCGCCCCCCGCGGGCGCCCAGCGCCCCCGCGCCCCCCCAGCCGCCGGCGCTCCGAGGGGGGGAGTAGCGAGGAGCGGAGCGGGGCGAACGGGACGGGACCCGACGGCGGCGGGGAGGGAAGCCCGAAGGGGAGCGGGCAGGGCCGGGCTTAAAACATGCCGGAGGGGAGAGGCGGCGGCCGGCTCGGGGCGCCGGGGCGGCGGCGCGGGGAGCTGCCGCCGGCCGGGAGGCGCAGGGCGGCTGTGGGGCCGCTGGGGCGGGTGCGCCCCGTCCCTCCGCCCCCGCTGCCGCCGGCTCCGCTCCCTCCGCCCCTGCGCTGCCCTCCCCTCCCCTCCGCCCCGCACTTCAAACGGCGGGGGCGGCTCCGGGCACCGGGGGAGGGCGGCCCGCGGGGCCCCGCCGGGACGTGGCACCGGGCCGGGGGTGGCAGCGCCGGCCCCGCCGCTGGGCCCGAGGGGGTGCTGGGCAGGCTCCCCTCGTCGGCCGGCGCTGCACCTGGAGGGGAGGGTGGACGCGGCCCTGGGAGTGAGGAGAGGAGTAGCGAAAATGAGGAATGCAGATGAAAAGGTGAGCGAGGCGAATGGAAGAGAAAGTGCGAACGGGAGAGAGGGAAGGAAGAGGAAAAACAGCGAAAAAGGAAGGAAAAGTGCAGCAGAGAACTGAGAGAAACGGGGGAGTAAAGTGGAAAGGACAGCAGGGAAGGGAAAAAAAGAAACAAAAAAACCCGAGGACACAGTCAGAGCTCCTGAGGCCGGCAAGCAAAGAGGTCCCCGCAGGGTGTGCTGGCCCTGGTGGCCCTGTGGCCGGGGACAAGTGGTGGCCCTCGGCCCGTGCCGCACAAGGGGCTGGCGAGGGGCCGGAGCAGCAAAGGCCGCTGCTCCCGGTGCCTGCAGCCGGGGCTCCGAGCTGCCACAGCCAGCCCAGAATTTCCATCCCCCCTGATCTGGGGAAAGAACATTTGATGCCATCAAAGGGCTCCAGATTGAAAACAGATGTGCGTCCCCGAGCCTCTCCATGCATTTAATTAAGGCACAGGCATGGAGGAGACATTTTCATCATTAGTTTGCTTTCAGCCCCCCCTGCCCCCCAGTCCCAGTCCCAGTTTACCCTTTGCAGTCTCAAAGACCCAAATGAGCAGGGCAGGGCTGCAGAGCTCTGCTGTCCCCAGTTTGGGGGGTTGCAGGGGGGTAGACGAAGCTGGTGGGAACTGGGTAGAAAGGCCCAAAAAACCGACCAGCTTTGGGGCAAGTCATGCATGTGCACAGAAGCGTGTGGGTGTGCACACACCCAAAATGCTGTGAGTGCATCTGTGTATGCAGCGCAGAGTGACTTCTTCTGCATCTGAAGGAGGATTTGTGTGATGTCCTCTGGTACATGTTCACATGTTGGATGGGAAGGAGCTGTGCCTTCACTCGGGTGTGCAAGGCTGTATCTGGCTGGCTTTCGTATACTGGCATCTTGTACCCTGGCTCTGCAGGTTCAGGCAAGGCAGGCTGGGTGATCACCTGTACATACCCTGCTCATGAAATGCCCTTTTCTGTGCCTTTCCCAGATATCTGGCTGCTGCCTCCTTTCTTGGTGAGCTGGGGTTTACCCTCTTTCTCCCTGATCTGCTTCAAATGGATGTTTGCAGCTGGCTGTCCTGAGTGGGTGCTGCAGAGGCCCAGCCATAAAGATCCCTTTCCATGGGCAGTGGGGTCTGCTCTTAGCCTGGGGGCTGTCAGCAGGAGCCACAGAAACCAGCCCAAGAGGTCTCTGTGCCACCTTCGGCAATGCCCTCACTGACATCCCTGCTGACATCTCCCCATGTCTAAGTGCATCCTTCAGACCATGCTCCCTCCCAGCCCTGGGGTTGGAAATACAGCCTGAATTTCCCCTGGAAAGAGGAAACACCCAGCTCTAAAACTGAGGCTTCATCCTGAAGCGAGTCCTGGCTGCTCCCCTCACGTGCAGCACCCACAGGCTGAATTCCAGTACAGGCTGCCTGATTCACATTCTGAATGTGACCTGAACCCCTCCTACAACGCAACTTTCTGCATTTCTGTCACTGGGTGGGAGTGACAAGCTGAATCCACGGGCAACTCTGACAAATCTGTCTGTCCCAGCAGGAAGGACACTGGGAGCAAGGCCTGCACAGAGCACTACAGGGCTGCAGTTCATCTCTCAGTTATCTCTCTTATGACCAGACAGGCCCTGTGCCAAGGCACACCTAGGAAGTGGAAATGAGTGCAGCAGGAACCTCCTGGGCTCTGACAGGGATAGTGCCTGTGCTGCCAGCTCCGTTTATGATGCATCAGACCCAAAGCAGAGGTGATAGGATACCCCAGTTCTCACAATCCGGAGGCTGGGGAGGACTGCCATGCCACAGATGGCCCATGGCAGCAGAGCCAGACACCCTTTTAACATCCCACAGGCCATCAAGAAGTTGATCAGATATTTATTTCCTCCTTCACCATTGCTCTGGTGTCAAGCTGAGCAGGTAGCTCTCCTTCCCCCATCCTCCCATCCCACTTTTCCTCTCCAATGTGCACCTGCCCAGAGCTGCTCACAGCCCCATTCCTCCCTTTCCCACCTGTCCAGCAAATTATTGCCTTCTGCTCACACCCCCAGCAGGGCAGGAGCCTCTGAGCCACTTCTGCCAAGGGAGAAGAAGAAAAAGCCCAAAAGTCCTGAAAGAGCCAGAAGTCTGCCTGGTGAAGCACCCACAGCTGAAAGGCTCAGCCTCACACCATGCCAAACCCCAGTTTTGCCCTTCCTGCTCCCAAAAGTGGTTATCATGTTGAAGGACATCAGTGAGATTCACCAGCTGGAGCCTTGCCTTAGAACCTACCTCCCCTCTGCTGTCATCATGTCCAACACTGGGAGAAAGTGAAGCAAAAACCACAAACTCCCCCATTTTCCCTTCCCCAGCTGCATTTCAAGAAGGGGAACCCCAAATATCTGCATCTCTGCGGATGACCAGCACGTTTTGCTTCTGCTTTCTCTTCTCATAGAAAATCACAAGCACCCTGCAGTGCCAGTGAGAAAGCCCCTAACTGGAGTGTATTTCTGATTCTTGAAGTTTCCCATGAAGTCCTGCACTGGCAGCTCCTGTGGTTCCCAGCTCCAAGTATGTTCTAAACCCTCAGAAACATTCCCTTGACATCTGTCTGAACGGCAGCTTTGGAGCTCCACAGTTTTGGTGCCACTTTTCAGGTACAACAATGATGAGTCTCCCAAGGGTCTTGGAAACAACAAGAAACAGCCAGAGCAGATGAGCAGCTGTAAAATCCCTGGGGCAGCTCACACCCCTTGGGGATGGCATTAGTGGGATGCAGGAGGGTACAAAGGAGTAAGAAAGCCAAGCCTTCCTCTGCCCTGACCACCACACCTTGTGCCTCTACCAGCACAGATTGCCCCCTTCTTTCAGGTGCCCTAAATATCTTTTCTTCCACCCGGGTTTGAATAAAAGAAACCAGGCAGAAGAGCCTGTGGTACCCAGGTAAGTCCTCAGCTGGCTGATGGTTATCATGGCATTCAGGTGGAGAAGCATTTTGCTCAGTGAGGGAAAATCCTTTGGGTATCCCCTACCTCATTTTCAGTGTGTGAAGTCTTAGAGCCCTTTTTTGATCTGCCAAATGTGTTTCATCCTAGAAATTAAAAAAAAAAAAAAAGGGGGGGGGGGCAGTGAGGAGCAGGAGCTGACAGCCAGAAGAAGCTTGTGTCTGTAGGAAACCTGACCAGAATGCACACACCATCTATTCCTGCTCTGTGCAGGGCACTCAGGTATTTGCAGACATGCTGAATGCCCTCCAGCTTTGCCCTCTTGAGGGCCTGGATGGGGTGCAAGCAGTTTAGATTGGTGATTCAGAGGGCACAAATGATGTCCACTCCTCTCCTAGGCCCAGAGCAGCTTTGGAGAGGGAGTGCTCCAACACAGACCTTTGCACTCCGGAACATCAGCCAGGGCTCCTTAGGGGAAAGCTGGTGAGAGGCAGGGATTCAGAGCATCTCTCTGCCTCTTCTCAGCCTGCATCCACAGTGTCCCATGCCCTGCCCAGGCCAGTGAGATCCCCACTGCTGGACTCCTTGATGCTGCAGTGCTGTGGAGCCAAAGCAGAGCTCTTTTCCCCTGGAATGTTTTCCCCCAGCCATCCCACGGTGCTGGTTCACTTCCATGCCTGGCCCCAAGCCCTTCTGCACTTGCTGCAGTCAGGGCTGGGTGAGGAGCCTGGAGCTGGGGACAGGGAGCACCTGCCAGGACACTTGTGTGCATCTCACATCCCTTTACAGCGGTGGGGGGGATTTTGGGTGTGTGTGCTCATACTGGGGTTTGCAGCCAGACCTGTCCCCCACAGACTCCCGCTACACACTTGGACCAAGCCTCCCTCCTCCCTCCCCACACAGAGGTGTGTTATTACATCTGTGGGGATCAGGTAGTCTACAGTCCTTCCAAGCTGTAAACTCAACATCAGGGTTTCTTTTAATCCCAAACATCTTGATGTCATCTGGAAATGCCATGAGCAGTTTATAATTAGGGTTTAGCATGCAGATTAATACCAGCAGCTCCAGGGTGAACAGACCATCAGAGTCTAATCAAAGCTTAAATGGGGCAGCAATTTAGTACTGAGATTTATTATTCCTCTGCACAATATTTTGAACCTGAGGCTGAGTTCACAGCACACACAATCATTCCTGGAAGTGCTATCACATCTCCAGTCAGAGCAAGGTGCCTTGTTACTGGTTCGAGGGGGTGATAAAGACTTGGCTCTGGGAACTTGTTTAGGAATATCACAGCACTGACACTGTACAAGATTTAAAACCTGAGGCAGGAGAACACTTGCACACATGCTCCAGCCCATGTGGATGCTGGGGCAAGGCCATGCACTTTTTTTTTTTTTTTTTTTTTTTTTTTTTTTTTTTTTTTTGCTGTGCCCCAGGTGTAATAAGGGAGGTGTCCCAGGATAGCAGCTGCGGGGAATTTTTTGCCATCCCCCTGGCCGTGTGTGTGGGAGGAAGGATGGAAAGATGGAAAGCTTTGTGGGGATGGAGCCGCCTCACAGCAACAGAACCTTCAGGGGACCTGGCACTCTGTAGCGGGTTCAGCTGAGGGCTGTGGAGGGAGTTCTGTGCCCAGTGCAGCCAGGGACAGCCCCTCCTGAATGGTATTTCTGCCAAGCCCCCTCTGGATGGCTCCTGGGAGTACCCCCAAGTCCCAGAGGTTTGATTTTCACAGTAGGGGCAGCTGGGCTGGCTGTGCAGTACCTGAGTTGGTGTTTTCACTAACAGGGCTCCAACCTGCCTTGCCCAAACCTCCTCTGACCCAGTCTGGGCTGGAGCCTTTCCCTTGCCTTGCCATTTATAAAACACGAGTGGAGGAGGGGCTGAGAGAGTGGAAATTTGTTTTATCAGTTTGTCTGCACTAGTCCCAGTTTTTAGATTCCAAGGCAGAGCTGCCACAGCTGTCACCTAGCTTTCAGCAGGGATGACAGGCACATTCACCAGCTGCCAGTGGCAAGAACTGCTTTTCTGGTTCCTTTTTCCATCATCTTTCCACCAAGTGGGAGAGGAGCTGTGAGGAATGTCCTGATCCCAGCCTGGATCTGAGGTAGAGTTCAGCTCTTCCCTCCCTTGGCTTTGCTCTTGCCAGGGATGCCATGGCAGCCCTGCCTCAGGCCCCAGGGCTGGCACCACTGGGCTGGAGGGGGCAGATGTCACACGCTGTGGCCTCTCAAGACAACCCATGACTCTTTCCACCAGGAAACCACCCAAGTATCAGCACAAAGACCTCCTCACCACAGTTTTGTTGCAGTGGCTGTGAGCTGTCTGAGCACAGGGCACAGTCCTGCAGTGGATGATGCCTGTGTTTATTGCTCCAGCACCTTGGAGGACTTCAGTGGATTTATGTGCCTGGTAAGAAACCAGGCTGTGGCACTTCCAGGGTTCCTATTCCCTATGACAGCAGCGACCTGGTGGCACTGAGGCCACCAGGACTTGCAGCCACTCCCCCCTGCCCCAGGGCAGCTAAGCAGGGCTGGCCAAGCTGAAAGAGGGCTAAGCTGGTGTTCCCAAGGGCTCAGACTTGAGCTGGCTCCAGAGCTGGCTGTGTAAGGAGCCCTGGGTTTGGATAAGCCAGCAGTTTAACCGGGGTTTTATTACCAGGCAGGGGAACAAAAGCACTCAGGGGTCACCCGGGAACTTTAATCAGCACCGAGGGTCATTGGATAGCAGGATAGGAGGGAGGAGGGCAGGGCCCAGGGCACACAAATAAATAAATAGATGTATTGAAACCACCTCCTTCCTCCAAGTGATTTCTCTCTCTCTCTCCCCTTCTCCATGTACACACTCTGCTCCTTACAATCAGACCTTCAAATGGCCCTAATTTCCCCAGCAGAAAGTCCAAGATCTCCTGCAAATTGAACTAAGACGTTTATCCACAAGGTTTGGTTGGGTTTTTTTATTTTAAATCCCTTGCTGCTGGAGATGAAAGTTCAGTCTGCTGGACTGCTCTTGGGCTGGGTATCAGATATCCCTAACCCTGGAGAGAGAAAATGTCCCACCAGCTTCTCTCCCCTGCAGGAAAGGAAAAAAAAACCCCACCACCTCCCATAATCAGAGTCTGGGCAGACAAATTGGCACCACTCTTTTCTCCCTCCACCCCCCTTTCTGGAAGAGGACTAACCCTTCGGAGCACAGTCACAACTCACAAATATTTGTGGGTATTATATTGCAAGAGGGAAAAAAAATCCAAAGGAAGGTAACTGTTAAAAGCTTAGTCCCTCTCCCATGGAAAGCAGCTTTATGCACGTCCATAAATCTCCTTTGTAAGTGGCCATTAAAATTGCGTCTTGTTTAATTTTTTTTTTAATCTTGTTTAAACACTTTTTCTCATCTTGCAAACGAATGATGTCATTGGCAGGCCCAGTAATGAACTGAAAAAAAAAAAAAATCAACTTTCTAATGTTTTGGGGGCTCTCTCTAAACGCAAACCCTTCAAAGCCAGTTTGCTAACCCAGCCAAATACTTAAGCACGTGCTTGACAACCAACTTGTGTTTAAGTGCCTTGCTCCCACATCTGTCCACACTCATCTCTGGGCACAAATGATGTGCCTGAAGGGAGGAGAGGGTTTGAACTGCGGCAGGGTGAGAGTCCCTGGCTGCTGAACTGTTGGGCTGCTCCTTGCATGGGCAACACAACGGGACAGAGAGCCCACAGCATCTGCACAGGACAAGATCCTGACTTTGGCTGAAAGGCTCCTTGCTGGCTACTTCTGTTGTTTGGGTTTGGTGTGTGGCTGGAGGTTTTAGGTTTATCTTTTATTTTTTAATTTATTTTTTATTATTTTTTAAACTTTTTTTGGAAGCTGTTTTAACGAAGTGGGAGCAAAACCAAATAGCAGGCTGAGCAAACAGGGAAAAATAAATGCGAAACTTGCAAATGAATAATTGGTGTGGTTTTAATTAAAAAGTGGTTAACTGTTTCGGGGTGAAGAGCATGGGTTTGGGTTGACACCATATGAACCCTGGAAAGAGCACGTTAAGCTGTTCACCATACTGTGGGTTAAGAAAATGGGAAATAAATACATCCCAGCCCCTTGGAAAACTAAACCATCTTTAGGGCTCAGCTGTAAACTTTCTTCAGCAATTTATTAGAGTTCCAGAAAACACTTGTTGAGTAGCCTCGGCCTGTAATAAATATCAGTCCTTGTTTGTTTGTTTTTGTAATGGGAACAAAACCACATCTTTTTCTTTCTCAAGTGAATAATTTAATTACATGGCAAGAAACACATTCATTGTCCAAAATACCCAGAGAAGATTGACACGAAACTCTCAGTTCTGTGGTGAGAGGAGGAAAGCAGAGCCAGCTGATACCAGAACTGGATTCAGGGAACGTTTCTGTGGTGGCACATCCACTTTTGCTGGAGCTGGGGTTTGTAGTGACACTGGGGTTGTCACTACAAACAGGAGACAGGCACCTCTGGGCAAAGCACTTCTTACCCTACATGGAGCACCAGAAGGGAAAGGCAGAGGGAACCAAAGGGAATGAGGGGCAGGGTAGGGAAGGGCAGGGAAGGGAAGGGACCTGTCTGGGCCACACAGAGGGTCTGAGGTGGCAGTAGGGGAGAACTGATCCATCTGTTCTCACGCGCTCCCTCAAGCCTAGCTCTGGTCTGAAAGTATCCATGTTTTCTTCAAGAGGCTGAAATACTGGAACATTTCTTGCTCTGCAGGTTGTCACCCCTTCCGTGGGGACTTGTCCTGGCCTCGGTGGTAGGAGGCAGAGAGTGATCCCTAGAATGTCTGGAGGTGACCCGCTGTGAGAACAGGGAGTGCTTGGGAGCATCCATCCCCTTCTGTGCCCCCATTTCTGGGAGCCTGCCTTGCAGAAAGAGAAATAGGAGTCGATCCTTTAAGACCAATTCTTGATGGGTTTGGTTCACTCATTCCCTGCAGGCAGCTTTGTGTTTAACCCTAGAAAAGTCTGAAATAGCTGAAGGGGGGCACTATCCAAATAAGCAATTACCCAGTGCTCTTTCCCAGGGATAGCCTGGCAATTATGGCCAGAATCCAGGAATCAGATGGTTGCAGAAAGACAGACCCTCACTCCTCTGAGCTCGTCTTGAGGGGCACAATCAATGTGCTGATGTGATTAAAGCCACATTCAGCTCTGGGATACGAGAGCCAGATGCACCAGGTGACTCCTCTGAAGGTGCTGGTTACCTGATTTGTAGCAAATCAAGTAGAAATCAGCCATTCCTGTCCACACAGCTCCATCGTGCTGTTAAACAGCCAAACCCTCTTCTCTTCCATGTCTTTGAGGGAGATGAAATCCATATGGCCCAGAGAGTGAGCACAGGCCAGGGATGGAAGGAAGGACAGAAACACCATTTCTTCAGGACAGAAGACAATGGAAATGTTTCCACTGATTCCAACAGGTTCTGAGTCAGCGGCTGCAACCAATTTTCCTCCTAAATGGACTTCCATATGTCTAAAAGAGTCTTGCAAGTGCTGGAATTTGTTACAGAACAAACCTGTACTTTATTACTCTGCTCCCTGATTCCCAGTGTTTCTCCCTTTAAATTCCTTGCTCAGCCATTTCTGGGCTTGGGGGTTCACTTCTGAGAAACGCATTCATTTCTAAAGCAAACATTTTCCATGGGACAGACAGAGTGAAGCCTCCCCCCTCTGCTCCCCAGATTTGACTTTGCTTTGCTGGGAACTTGTGCCTTCAGGTTCATCAGAAAATGATGTGGTTCTCTGTGCAGAGCAAAGCATGGTGAGGAAATCAGGCTCATCAGGCCTGAAACCTTCTGTATTTTACAGATTTCCTCTGAAACATAGATATTTGGGCAAAAGTTGAGCAAAGCTGGTTTTTACCAGAAATTATCCATTTGTCACATCTCTTAAAACAGAAGAGGTTTTGCCCTCTTTGCGGCAGGAATCTTTAAAGATTTTTCTTCTTTCATTAAATTGAAACAAAAATTGGCAAAATGGACTTTTTCCTTTTCATCAAAGGCTGTTTTTTATGGAAAGAGAGTCACTTTCCTGCCCATGGCACCATTTACTACATTTAAAGGGATTTAGGAAGCATTGTACCATCTTCAGTAGTGGTTTAGGGACTACATGGGACACTTGCATGACCTGCTTCATATCCATATTTGAGAGCTGTCAGAAAGGGTTAAGCAGTTAAATACCATTTATCTCATCCTGAGGTGTCAATGAAAGACAGGCTTGCTGGAATGTCTTGAAAAATATGGCTCAAGTTTGATTAAGTTCCTTAAACCGAATAATATAATGTTCAAACTTCCTGCTAATGCTACACTGAAACACCCATAAACATTACAGTTTTCAAATTCATCTGTTTAAGCAAAAATATTTTGTTTCCTTGCAAGAACAAAAACACAGGAAGAAACTTTCAAATCAACTCCCCCAAGGAACATCTCTAAGGCCCCATTTAATTCAGAATTTTAAGAAGTTTCTCAGTTTCCCAAGTTTTTTTTTTAGTTCATGCTGACATTAGTTTAAGGGTGTTGGTTCAAAATGAAATCTCAAAACTTTTCATTAGAAAACAAAGCCAAAACCCTTGGACTTCTTTTTCTTCCTTTGCCAAAACAGTTCTTCAAGCTGATGTGAATTCCCAAACATTTTCAGCCAACCTAAAGCACAGCCTTTGGCAAATACATAATTTGCTTAAAAAAAGAAGTAATTGTCCCGTTCTAAGAACAAGGATAAAATCCATCCGTGATTTTAAGTGCTCAGACTGAACAATGATGGAGTATTTGCCCTGATGACAGAAAAAAAAAAGAAATCAATTTTGCTTATTACTTTATATATATATATTTATACGTTTCTGAAATTTATATACACGCACAGCCCTTTCCGTCCAACATGAATATTTTCAACACAGAAAAAGTAAAGAGAAGAGATTTAGTGCTGATTAGAACAAAAGTCGCACTGTACCTTACAGATTTCAGCATGTCCCATTAAAACTGGGCTTGAAATATACATATCCTTTAATAAATAAAGCTTAAGGTACATAAACACTGCAGCGGATATAAATTATTTTAACCAAAGTATGTAGGGAGAAAAAAAAATTACTGGAACGCCATGATCCAGAGCATTTTACAGTAAATTGGACTTCATCAGCGGTTTTGCATTTTTATTTGATTTTGGAGTTCCTCCACTAAAGCTGTAAGTTTTGTAGAGTTTATTTCACACCTTGTAATTTAAAACGTTACACTCCATCGAAATTCCTCTCAAAAAAAAGGACCCGAGTAATTAATGTCTTTGGGTTCAACGTTCATTATATCCCACTAGTGTGAAAATTCATAAAAATAAGACATGGGATTAGGAGCTTAACAGCCTCACACATTTGCAGAGCTGCTGCATTGGCAAATACTTCCCTGCCCTTTCGGAGCAGAGCACTCTCCTAGCTGCTCTCATTTGTTTCACTGGATCATCCAAGTCATTAGAAAGTGCCTGAAATAAACTTCCATGTCTCACACTCGTTATTTTTTTTCTTGGAAGCAGATAAATTAGATGGGTCGAGGCCATTTCTTCCCGTGCTCTTCTCCTCTCTCCACTTGGTGTTTTCTTCATTTCATGTTTTAATTCCTCATGGAGACAATGGGAACTTTGGCCACGTGGAGCCGGGGGACTCCAGATGCCCTTGGAAAGGAAGCAAGAGCTGGGGTTTGAATGCAGAGAGCTGAATCGTTTCCTTTGTGCACACACCCTGGGTTCTCCTCCCTGATTCCAAGAGCTCCAGGTTGAATCACAGGCTCCGTTTTGCCCTGGGCAGATCCATAGATACAGTGGGTGAATTTGTGCAGCAAACAGTAATTTTAACCAGAGTTTAATTTTGGAGGGACATAAACCACTCACGAAATTGGGCTGAATTTGACAAGCACTCTTTTCCAAAAAACCAAACAAAACCAACAAGCCTAATACAGGAGGCTCTTTTTTAAACTTCAAAACATTTCATTCCAAACTGTTTTCAAAGCAAAGGGGTTGACTTCATGTAGGTGTTTCTGAAATGAGCCTTTTGGAGGTTTTATTGAAAAACCCGACTTTAGAAAAAAAATGAAATTCAACTCTAAAATGGAACATTGTGTTTCGGATCAAACACCATGTCCTAAGTTGACTCAGTATTTCTCGTTTATTATATATATAGATATATAAATATATAATTCCCCCTCCCCCCCTTTTTTTTTTTTTTTTTTTTTGGGACTGTTTTGGTTCAAAACAAACAGAATTGCTTCATTCCCTGCTCTCCTCCCCCAGGTATCTGAATCTGACACAAAGCATCCTTTATCCACCCAGGTCGCCGTCACTCACCCCAGAACACGCTGGCCAGAAAGCCTAAGGGGCAGATCAGCCCGGCTCTCCCCGCAGCAAGAGCTGCACGATTCCCTTCCAACCCGGGCAATTCCTATTCAGCTGAAGTTCCTTTCACATCCCAGCCTCTCATCACGGCTGACAGTGAGAAATTCCAGCCCAGGATGCTGAGGACCACATTCCAGGGAACCAAGCTGTCCAGTTTGGACTCGGAGATACTTTAATCGAGGGGAGGTGAAGTCTGCAACAGCTCCGTTCTTGGGCAGAAATATGAGTGGAAATTGCTGCTTTCATTGCTGCACGTGGCTGTGCAAAGGAAAATCTTTGTCCAGGATAGATCAGCCATTGCATCTGTCCTGGAAATTAATTTGGAGACCTGCAGCAGCATTCGAGTGCTTAGCTGCTGGCTGATACTCTGGATTTACCCTTCTGCCAAACAGTTTTTGGCACAGTCACCAATCCTAGGAAGGGGTTTTCAGAAAGTTCTCTAAAGAAGAAAGAGCATGCCAAAGGAAAGGCCCCTTAGATTTTTCCTCTGTACATTTTTGAGCAAGGCAATTAACTTTTAGCATCCTAACTCAGGTTTGCACATTTTGCCCCATGAGCAGTTCTTCTAACTGAATGGAGTTAACACACACTTTCAAAAAAATTAAATATTACATGTATTCTTTGAGCTTAAGGAAAGAAGCTCCTACTTCAAGCTTCATCTGGAGGCTCTGCTGAAGCCTCCCTTTGTTCTCAATCCCTAGAGAGCAGCTCTGCTCTCAGAGCAACCCATCTTTGCAGCAAAAGGGCAAAGGGATTCTAAGGAAACATCAGGGCTCCTCAGATGGGTGAAAACTGGGAGATCTCTCAGCAAAGTTATTCTCTGGTTCAATCAAAAAAACCTGTCATCGTATGCCGGGGCTGGTGAAGGGGTGATAAAATCATTCAGCTTTGGGACACGAGCAGCTCTCTGAAATTTAAATCAGATGGAAATAGAGTCAGTTTGTTTGGAGAAGTAGCTCAGCTCTCAGCAAGGATTATGACTCTTATAATTTTCCTGTCGCTGGAAATGGAGTGTATTTCAGAGCAGTAAACAACCACCATGCTTTTCTTATGAACTTATCTTGCATCATAGCCCTGTCCACCCGTGAGGACAAAGCACCAGGAACCCAGGGCTGTTTTCTGTGGCAGCAGGCAGGGAGTCAGAGCCTTGCTTGCTCTGAGGATCTCTCCATGAGCTGACGCACAAGCACGAGGATGAGTCACAGATGGCTCGGGTGCTGTTGGAATCTCAGCAGATCTGAGCAAGTTTGGGATGCTTCCCACCACGAATACTTCACTCCCTGCCTCACTGCAGATCCTGCTGTGCATGTGCTTTAAGGGGTAATGCAGAGAAAGGCCTGTGCCTTGGGAAGAGAAAAACCATTCCCCTCAAACACAGTTCATGGGGTAAGAATAGCCAGGTTCAAGTGTGGCAGTGGAATTTCCAGTTAGACCTTGGGTTCCCCTCAGCTTCCACTGCTGAGACAGATTCTCCATCACTGCAGGAGGCAGGATATCACCCAAGGGGTACTGGGGACAGATGAAGGTGATACAGAGACTCCATCCTCAGAAGGCATGAAAAGGCACTTTATTATTAGAAATACACAGTTCTTATAGAAACAATGGTGGACCTAAGACCTGATTGGCCTTTAGGAATCTTCTCTCACCTATTGGTCAAGAAGGGACAACTCCTTCTTGTAAACATCTTTGACAAACAGAGATTGCCTGCCAGGGGCAGAGATTGAGATAATAATTGTTTTAATTCTTTCTCTGAGCTTTCTCACAGCTTCTTGCAGCTTCCCAGGAAAATCCTGGGAGAGCTATGTCTCTCTGTTCAGAGGATACGTGATTAGCACAGCAGGAACTATCAGACAGTCACCAGTCAGGACACACAGGGTGGACTTGGTTGTGACTATGAGTTGGAGGATATGTTGAGATCCTTTCCAGTTCTGTCATTCCAGAACAGGAGATCACCCCAGCTACACCTTAATCTTGTTTGGAAGGTACACCCTGAAAAGACACAGGCTACAGGTCAAGTCCATGCAGCAGCTGCTGAAGTAGCAGAGTAAGAAATAACAGTAATGCAACCTTTCAGCAGCAGGAGAGTCATGTTTTTCAAGGAAACATCATAAGCATAACACATACCAGCACAGCTGGGCAGTACTGAGACAGAAAATTTTGTTTGAGGGTACCCAGGACATGATTAAAACTGTTGTGATCCCATGCAGCAAAACACTGACGGAGTGTATACCACTCTGCCTGGTCCAATTTATCCTCTGAATTGTCACAGGGTAACTGTGCTCCAACAGGATTTATGCCAGATGGGGTATAATGTGTCTTCCTGCAGTCAGTGTAAAATGTAAAGCCAATAAAAACACTATATACCATGTTCTAGCTAATTCAACACAAAGAGCAGTGTGCACACATCTGACGTGGAGCAGATTTGTCCTGCCTGATGATTTTGCAATAAACATCCTGAGTGTTACTGAGGTGGAATCCCAGCCCCATCTATTGTCCTGACAAGCCCCACCTCGTGTTCCCTGCCTGCAGAACCCTCCTGTCAGCTCAAGCCCATGGGCAGCATTCAGGGACAGCAATGCTGTTCTGATGGGTTATTCACCATGAGCCCAATCTGTCAGTGCAGCCTGCAGGGAACTTAGCAGAGATGCAACAAGGAATATTGATGTTTGCTTGGTTAAGCTTTGGGCTTAACACCACTCTCCTCATGCCTCTTGGCCTTGAGATAAAGGAAAGGTCTAGAGCTGCCACAGCCCCATCTCCTCAAGGTAGCGCAATTATCAGCTGAAGGCTTGATTAAGCTTAACTAAATTTCCACAGAAGGAATGCTAACCCTTCCTTACACAGAAACACATCCCAAATGTACAGTCGCTGGCACAAAAAATGAGTGGCCACTCATTTTAGGGTTAGCTGGTCATTTCTACAGCAGAAATGACTGTGTCAGCATCTGCAAGTATTTAAAATTCTCAGGCTTTCTTGGTTTTTTCTGCCTTCTGGGCTTTTTTGAGGCTTTATGTCAGATGGTGCTGAGTTTTCAAGCTTTTCTCCACAGGGATGAGGCCATTGGGTGATCCACAGACTGCAGAGCCAGATCCTAACCCTAAACCTAAACCTAACTCTAAAACTGGGGAGTTGTGATGGGAGCAGATACAGTATGGGGAGAAAGTCCCAGAAGGAAGAGGGAAGACCTGGCTGTGAGGGGTTCGAAATGACCCTGAGAAAATCTAGACATTGAAAGTTTGTAATATTGAAGGGGTGAAGAGGAAGGAAAATATTAAACAAGAGGAGGAGGAGAACTTCCTTTCTGTCTGAAGAGACCACCTGAGCAGGGAGTGGAGTGGAGGTGATACCTGAGCAGACACACTGGAGGACAGTGCAGCAGGTTTCCATCTGGGCTCTACCTGATCACCAAAAGCAACCACACTTTAGGAAAACAAGGAGACACAAATTTAGCAGAGGAGCCTGGGGAAGTATTGTCAGTATTGTCTTTTAAGGATGTAGTCCTGACAGGAAGTTTGGCATCTTTTCTTTCCGACATAGGTGAGAAAAGCAGACAGAAGAAACCCAAAGAAATGTCAGCTGTTCTTCAGGTCCAAAGCAGAAGCAGGAATCTACGAGGCCAAGCAGGACTGGGAAACAAAAGCTCAGAGTTGCACCAGCTCTGTACCAGTTGGTGCTGTGAGGGAAGCCAAGTTTCTACCTTGCATGGATTCCCTGTGCTCTGGTGTGCAGCTGAGCCCTGGCCGTCCACAGGGTGGATGTTTTAGTGCCTGGCTCTTTTTAACTGGCACATGTTAAGAGCTTTGAATTAACAGGTGCATAAAAACTGTCAAAAAACACTTAGCTCTCAAGACAGTCTGTCGGTTGTATTAAAAATATGGTTTTATGTAACCACATTCTCTCAACACTTGCTGGGTATTACGGCATGGGAAAGTCACTCGCCCTTTCCAAATGAAAGCAGCGATGTTTAAACTCTCCTGCAGGGAAAAAAAAAAAGAAAAAAAGAAAGAAAATGAGAAAGACTACAGTTCCTCTGATCTTGCCAAGGATTTGCTCCTGTTTTAAACACTAAAGGTTGATTTCTTCCAGCAGAACAGGACCGGCCTAAAGCTCCAGACTAGGGGCAAGCACCCCAGCAGGTCAAAAGGCCAGTGTCTTGCAGGCTCAGTAAGGTGGAAATGAGGGGTTTTTGACAACTGAATGGGAAGATGTCTCTCTTGCTGACTGAGGAGGTGGTATTTACTGTAAGCATGGCCTGGGTTTAAAAAAAACCACCCGAGTTTAACAGGGGTTTAGAAAAACCAAACTATTTGTGCCCATATTTCAAAAGAGGTTTAGAAATAGTTTTAAGTTCTCAGTCTTCCCTCAGTCATGAATCCAGAACATCTGGGATCCCAGAAACAAAAGCATCAGGTTTCCAGAGTGGAAAGAGCTCTAAGATAGAGGTCCAGAAGAATTTTTAAAACTCTCGAAAGCATTTCTGAAATCCATTCCCTTTCAAATATGTGGCAAATACATTAAAGTGGGCTTTGGATTGGTTTTACTGCCTCTTGATAAAAGCCATTTGCACCTTTGATGTGTGTAAGGATAACAGCCATCCCAAATGCCTTCCCCAGGCCTCGACTCCACCAGGAAGTCTCCTTCTGGCTCTCTCCAGGAATGCCCAGCTGGGTTGTGATTTGTCACCTCCCCAGAGGTGTCCAACTCAAACCAGCCACCTCTATGGGTACAGACGCGGTAGGTGAAAGCAATGATTTCTGAGTGTTTAGGGTGTAATGGTGAACATGGATACCCCCAAAGCCTGGGAGAAGTGGGAAGAACAGCAGGGACGTGGGCTTCTGAAACTGGCTGTGAGTTTAATCCTACTGAGTTTTAGTGCTATGAATTAAAGCATTCCAGTACCACTCTGTGCTCACCCATCTCCTGGTGGCTCTGGGGAGCCCTGCTTATTTGCCTGGCCTGGAGGACAGATGGGTCCATGAAGTTTCTTGGCAGCTGCAGGAAGTAGAAAGGGAAACTGTTCGAAAGACAGGAGAAAAGAAAACCAGTGGCTTGGAAGGGTGCAAGTAAGGAAAGGCTCCAGTGTGGCAGGCAGCTCGGGAAGAGGAGACTGACTAGTCCTTGAAAAGAAAATGGTGACTCCCTTCTCTGAAAAGCAGATAGAGCTTTGTTAATGTTGAGGCCAGAAGGAGCACAGAAGGAGCACCATGAGGGCCCAAGTGCAACTTGCCAGGCCAAGGAAAGTATTTTCCAACAGCTTCTCAAGTTCTGCCAGCAAAAGCATCATCCCTGAGAGACTCACAGGGGGACTGTCACTGACAGTACCAGATACTGTCCAGGAGTGGAGCCTGCCTGCTTGGCAGTGCTGTTTTTCTGCAGAACTGGTTAATGTCAGTGAGACTGATGAACACTCCACAGTAGTTAAGGGATGCAGTGGGATGTCATGGAGAAAAGTCCACTGCTAAATATTTTGATTTGAGGAATGAAGAAAAGAAAACAACTGGCATTTTAGCAGATGGGGGGGAAAAGAGATCTGGAAGCAAGAAGAAAATCCTGCAGAGAATGAGGCATGACTTTTTAAAACAGCTGCAGGATGTTCTTCTTGGAGGCTCAGAGAAGCACGTTAGGAAAAGCCTGGAATGGACCTGGTTCTTCATGAGCACATCCTCATGCCAAAGAGAATCATCTTCTCCATGAAGCAAACCACCAAAATGTGGGAGCAGCTGCAGCTCACACGACAGCCAAGCCAGAGACACAACCTCTAGGAGACCATCAGCACCACAGACAATGAAAAATGCACCATCAGCAACCAGAGTCATCACCTAAACAGCTGCAGAACTATTTAGGGCGTGATGCGGGTTTGGGGTGATGCTCAGAAACCTACTCCAGATGCAAACTGGGAAACTTTGAAGAAAATTAATTGGATTAACCCCTCCTTGGGACAGGGACAGTGTCTGTCTACACTGGAATGGGCAAAGTGACTTAAGCCTGCAAAGGCAGAGCTGTACCTAGCTCATGTGCCCAAGGCAGCGAGTGTACTCAGCAGAGATTTTGGCAGAGGCTCACAGCATGGCTCTGCCAGGGGTTTGTTGCCCAAGCTAACAATCCAAGGGACAGCCACTTTGTGACTCTTAAACACAGTCAATAAACACCTCTAGTGAGGTATCCTTGATGGGCTGATGGCTCATGACCTCCTAGGGCAGTGAAGCACAAAGGACTTCCCTCCCACATGGAAAAAGGAAGGGAGCATGCTGAACACCATCTGCAGGATACCCAGCTCCTACCTGTGAAGGAGCCACAACAGCAGGGAGTTGCTGGTACCTGCTGCCTAGGAATGACTCCAGAGCTCTCCATCCCTTCACTTCTCCTGGGGATACAGCAGCCCACGTGGAGGCAGTGGCCAAGAAGGTCAGCTGCCCTTTAGCTACAGGGCAGGCAGCTGAAGGGCTCCTGTTTCTGTTGTTCCTGGACTTAGGACTGCAGAGCAGCCACAGCCTCGCTCGGTATCCATCACCAGCCAGGCACCATTGCTAAGCCTGTAGTTCATGGAGTGACTCTGTGCTTTGCTCTACTCCTCCTTTACTGGCTCCATGAAGGAGGAAGCTGTGGAGATGAAATAACTCCGTGAGGTCTCCTTCAGGACACTTAGGGACTAATGCAGGAGCAACACAAGGTCAGCAATTGTGCATTTAGAGCTGTTCCATTACAAACCCATCACAGTATGTGAGGGCTCCCAAGGCACAGCAAGTTCAGAGCAACGCCTTCCCAGGCTGAGATTTGGGGCTCAATTTGGCCCTACATAATCAGGAAATACCAGCAAACCCAAACAAAGACCAAGTACTGGAGAGAAAAATGTCAGACAGACATTTGAAGGGTGAGATTCAGCCCTGGTAACATGGACAAGAGAGGATCACATCAGTTGATCATGTTCAGATACATCACCAGCCCTTACCAACTGCTAGAGTAAAGAAACCTTGTCTGGGAAAGTTAAAAAAGCCCATCACTCAGGGATTTGTGACTTATGTTTCACTTTTATTACCCACGAAGCATCTTTTTGGTGTTTGGGTGTTTTTGTCTTACTCAGCTCCAGCCTTTGAAAGCTGACTGAGGGAGGGCACGGCTTCAGCCCGTGCATCGTCTGGGTGAAGTGACTCTGTTCTTTCATTCTGCCACATCCTCCCCAATATGAGCAATGTAAGAGACTGAAGGGATATCCCCAACACTGCAGCTTTCCCTTGGGCTGATTTTTATCCACTTCAATGGCATCACAAATCGTGCAATGGGTTCTTTCATCTCTTGGGGTTTCATTCTTTGCTGTGAGGAACCTCCAAGCTTTTCTCTTGCTGCCTGCAGAAATGGATCCCAAGGCTCCACCACAGCACTGGGCTGAACTGGGTACAGGGCAACCTATCCCATCCCAAATTTCCATCAGTCTCCAGAAAACAGCACATGGTGGAGCCAATGGAAAGGCTCCTGGGAAAGGAGTCATGTGTCCATTACCCAGCTCTAGAGCTGCAGCCCCAACATGTGCTTTCCAGTCCCAGATATCACATCCCTGCTGCTGCTGGACTTTCTGCACTCATGTCACCACCCACCACTGCCTATTCAATAGGACACCATTCCCAGCCCCTGAAGGATAGTGTGGCTTAGAGTGCTGAGACTGTTGAATCCCTGCCACTTGTAAGAGGTGTTTTACTTTCTTGCCCGAGAGCAATTTCTCCCACTTCTCCCCTCCTGCACTCATGTGCCAGGTGTGAAAACCAGTTCAGACATCAAAACCCACTGCTCAGCACTGGCAGCATGGAAAAATAAAATCACTGGCTGATCAGCCAAACAAGCAGGTGGGAGTGGTAAGGACAGAGGCAGGAGGGACAAGGTACTAAACCTGCCCAATGCTCCCAAGTGCCTCGTTAGACTGATTTATGTTTAGCTAATTGAGAAAATGACCCTAACTACACAATCCAGGCCCTAATTCAGAAAGGCCCAGGCTTTTTAGTGTCTCTACCAGAGCCTTAAGAGGCATGATTTAAACCCTGTAACTAACAGGCTGCCAAAGGCAGGGATTTGGAGGATCTGATGTCCTATCATGCTGAGGGGGTGAGACTTGGCTCGCTTCTCTTGTTACTTGGTCTTTCCCCACTGATGTCCGAGTTCTCTGCTGAGACATAAATCAGGGAAACCATGAAGGAAACCACTCTTGTGCCCCATCAAAGCAGCCAACACTGGCTTTAATGGGACCATGCAGACCAGCCTAAATAGGGCACTTAACAAGCATGTGGTTTCTATAATACCAGCCCACGTCCCTACACCGTTTGCACTGCCACTGGCAAAACCCTTTGTCCATTACATGCCACACCTGCTGATATCCATGGAATTAGGAAAGGGATCATGATATAACACCATATAAATGCTGAACATAGGATTTCTAGGATGGATCAGGCCTGCAGAAAAATTTTAGCTCTCTCTCAGCAACAGCATGAACCCTTATACACAGCTACGTGTATACAGGCATGGGCAGGAGAGGAGCACAGATACCCAAGACACTGTTACACAGAACCCCACTCAAGTACCAGCCTCCATCCAGGACGTGCAGATGCTCCAAGATCCCACATAAGGTGCATCTGGTGAAGTCCCGGGCCTCAGGTGTGGGTGTTTAATCCCATCTTGAACCTTGACAGAAGGGAGTTAGGGACAGTAAATCTTGAGGTTCTACTGTCCTAAGCAGAAAATACGGACTAGACAGAAAAGGAAGGCAGGAATTCCTTCCTTCCCAGCAAAGGAAGGAATTCAACAGTGCTCTGCCCCTTTCTTGGGCTCCAGAACTTCCTCAGAGGTTAAGCTGCCATGAGCATCCCTCTCTAGCATGTTCCTTATGCAGCTGATCAGGTAACACAGTAGCCCAGCCATTAGGCTAGGCCAGTCTCTACGTTTCTCTCTTACTAGTTTTTTCCTCATTCAGTTCAGATGGGATCCAGGCTCCAAGGAAAGACTCCACTGCATCACAGAAGGTATTAGGAAGAAAAATGGCTGATGGAGGACCTGAGTCCCTCCCCAGAAAATTCCCCTATGCTCAAACCTCTAGAGAGCCCAGCTTCATCTGGCTGGACATACAATCAGATTGGGGGTTGTCCAAGTGTTTTACACCATGCTCTACGCATCCATGGGAACCCCAGGCTGAGTCATGACCATCTGTGCTCATTTAAACATTTCTTGACAGAGGAGGGAGTGCTAATCCTGACATCCTGGCCAAAATGCAACACGGATAATTATACTGTGCTTTGTAACTTTCTCAGTGGTGTACATTGGTGTTTTCCAGTTCTTCCCATAATGATAATGTGGTGATCCAATACAGGAATGGCCACGTTGCCAGAGGAGAGTCCCCCGTGCCAAGCCCTGCAGTGTTACTGTCAGACATCACACGTCTCCATTTTCTCTGCCATGGGTGTTCAACCCCAGCCCACTTCACACTCAAGACTTTTACCTCTACCTGTGCAAGAGGTGCTCACTAAAAATCTGCACACTCATTCCTGAGCTGTGCTGAGCTTCCCATTTTTCTGAAAAGACATAAAAGTGGACAGCACGCGTGCCCTTAGTGCACACCTGGGGCAGCAGGACAAACACTGTAACATCAGCTACTACAAAGGTAGAAATGGATTTGCTTGAGGAGCCTCAATTCCAACAGTTCTCTTTCCTTCAAGGAGAAACAAGAAAAAAAAAAAACAAGCCTTTTGTTGCACCAAAATCATCTCCTGGCATTTCTGACCAGCACACATGTTGTTACAATTAGGACTGGACTCCTTGGCTCCGGCACAGGGGGAATTTTAAACCGGCACACTGGCACCCATCAAAACATTTGTGAACTTCCAAAGTGGAACTGACACCATGGTAGTGGTTTATATCACACGTCAGAGAAAGGCTTCACAGCTGAGATCAAACAAATTAACTCTTCAGCTCCCTGCCCAGCAAGAGCAGCCTGATGCTGGGCTGCTATTGTTACTCCATACAGCTGTTTCACGTGGCTTCCAGCCAGTCCACTTCACTTCACAGGCTCAGAAGTTAAAGACAAAGAGAACTGGCCGGAACTGCAACAAGAGACTTGTAAGAGAACAGAAACTGCTGATTTTAACAGCATCTTCCCTCTCAGGCAGAAACAGCACCAGCACTATCAGAATGGTACACAAGAATGTTTCAGCCTTTAAACAGCTTTGTTGCATATAAACTTATTCCCTTTTAGGAAACTCATAACCTTAAGCAGCTGTCAAACAATCTTTGGACTTGGAATTTTTTGGAACATCACTTTCAGAGTTTGAACAATAATCTTAACTGTGACAACAAAGTGTAGAAATATTCTAACCACTTTTTAGCCTACCAGAGAACCATAATTTATATGCAAAATGGCGTCTGTGTGATTTCTGTAAATACCATTTGCAAATTCAGCTCTTCTGTCAGAAGCTCTTCTGTGTGTCCCCGACGAGCTGAACACAACTGTAATGAGGAACAGACTTATCCTCTAGGCCTTTGAATCTCCTGAGAACAACTCGGGACAGCTGCAGAGGATGGAAACAGGAATGATACAGGAATGATTATCGCTGCACTTACTGGTATCCCATTCTGAAAACCATCAGCAGGTTGCTACAAGGTGTCCTGCAACAGCAGACACAGCAAAGGAAGTCACTCACAATTTTCTCACAAGACCATAAAATCTTCTGCTTTTAGGTCAGGTTTTCCAGCAAAGTAACAGGAAATGCAGTGTGCCAGCAACAGAGCAATGCTTCATACGTATTTCTAATACGACTCTGGAGTTAGATTCTAACTCCAATTAGCCCAAATTATGAGTGGCTGCTCTAGGAGACATATTTATCCCACTTTCTCCTGTGTATGGAAGGCACCAGGAGAGATTTTCCAATGTTGCCCTGAGTCAGTTGGAAAGATTCCTGCCAAGCTGTATCCTGCCATGTCTTTACTTCATGCATTTCCATATTTTGGAACAGCCTTTTTTGAGGTTTTATTTTCACCCAGCGGAAAGTTGCCAAAGGACGTATCTGATTCTACCATTTATCATCTCCTGTGGAAAAATAGGCTTGGATCCCTGTATTAGTCTCAGATATCACAACTGAAAGTAAACACACTGCGTACAAGATGCACTGATTTATTAATAGAATAAAACTGAAATGTAGTGACATGTTTTTCCACTGTTCAAGCCATAGAGACAATCACTGTCCCGTTTATAGACTCGGTGGCATCATTCAGCAACTCATTCATAACCTCACACCCAACACGTCCAGGTCAGGCATTCCAGGAACCATTCCCACACTTCCCTGGTACCAAGAGGTTAACCGTGAGCGCGGAGTTTGCAGCTGCAATCAGTCTATGGGAGATTTTCCTATGTTCTCTTTTAATTCCTGAGGCTTTCTCCACCTGGAATAGCTTTTTAAAGGCTTTCAACAGCAATAGAGCAAATCAGCTGAACTTCTTTGGGGTACTAACCTGCTCTTCAGGCAGGAAAATGCATTAAATGTTCTACAAAAATAGGCTTATTTCCAATATACTGTGGGGATTATTCATTACAAAATGAATTATTGGCTAATTATTTGCACTTTGAGGCAACTATAACAGAGAAAATCTCTGCAATGGAACAGCTTTAAATGTAACACAGTCTCTTTTGTGTGTTTCTACTTCTACATTCTGCAATGTCTTAAACTGTAACCCATCTTTATTGTTAAGCCCTAGCAGCTGTGATTTCATAGCTAATAGTGTTATCAGTGTACAGCTTCATGATTCAGCACTGTCTGAAAGGAAGTGATAAATACGAGGTATTACAACTGACTTTGCAGTTTGCCTCAATATGCAAATTTCCCTTAAATCAGGAAAGAGTAACCCCTCTGAAGGCAGCTAGTGTAAGCACTTGGGTTTGACAGCAGGAGAAACCATTGGAAACTAATCCCTTATGGATACAAAGGAAGACAAACATCCTATTGCAGTTGTCAGAATGTGTTCTGAAGCAGACCCAGGTTTCTCCTGTAGGTATCTTTCTCTCGCACACTGCTCAGAACAGGCATCCTTGAGTATCAAAAAGCTGAAAACCTTCGGACAAACCCTACTGTTCGCCTTCGAGTGTCCTGTTTCAGGAAGGTACAAAAGCCCACGAAGAGCTGGGCAGTAGAACATGAACGTACACAAGAATGAAGATAGATGATGAACCCCAAACGCGTCTTGAGGAAAGAAAAGAGCCTTTAAAATTTGGAAACAATAAAAAGGAACAGAGAAATGAAGTGATTACTGGCACTGCTGAAGCCCAGATACAACATAGAGCCACAAGCCTGCAGAGAGTACCTCATCCATAACCACTGGCTTATCCGCATCCAGCGGTCATGTGGCAGAACAAGCTGGGGAGCTCCCTGAAGTCACATTTACTGCCTGAGTTTGGCTGTCCACATTGGAGAGGGATTTGGTCCTGGGGTTTTGAGACTGTTCAGAAACTGCAGGAGAAGCAGCAGCAGCATGGTCAGCCTGCTGGCTCTCCTGCCCCACACCACAGGGAGCAGGGTTCTCCTGGGCTGTCCCAGCGTGGCTGTGTGCCTGGCTGGATCGTCTCCCTGCTTCTGCCTCCTGCTGCTGCAGCATCTGTTCCACCTCGATCTCGAGCTCCAGATTTTCCTCATCTGCCTCCACGTCCAGCTGCTGCATTAACTCCTCCAGCTTCCTGGCCTTGCGGAGCTCGTTCTGCTGGATGATGGTGCACAGGTGCTCCGTGAGGTGCTCCTTGATCTCTGTCTTGTGCTGCAGCTCCAGCTTGGCTGCCACGTACTCCGACTCGGCCTTGTCGTAGCGCTTCCTGCAAAACCACCAGCATTTCTGGAGGGTTAATTCTCACAGCACCTCGCACTCTGACACAGGCACGGGTACTTTAGGAAGCCCTGGAATGCAACGTGCTCTGCAATGCATTGTGCCAGCTGTTCATGACATGCTGCCACATTAGCAAGAGGGAAAAAATAAGAGTGAATCGATCGAAACTTCTCTGGACACTGGGGGCTCTGCTGTTGTATACCCCAAGAGTCAACTTGCTCAGGTTGCATCTCAAACACCCATCTTTACTGCCTGTTTGAAGAGATGCATCACTGGCAGCAGAAAGAACCCATCAGAAATGGCAGTGTTTTCACACTTCTAATGAACACCCTCTCAGTGAACTGAAACACCACAGAGAGTCGGGTGTTTTTCTAGCCCAACCACCCCCCCACAGATACAGATGCTCGATGGAGCACGTTGACATTTGGATCATGTGCTTTTCTAGCCGCTCGTAACCATGTTCAGAAAATCAGGGGCAGCACAGACTGACACAGCACGTGACATCAACACAGATGTAGAATTTTATTGCAAGCATCCGTCCTGACACTCACCTCCTGCCAATTTGCACTTCCTGCCATGACAAATACAGCAAAAAGGGAATATTCCAAGTATTTATTGAGTTAACAGAGAATATCTAGCACTTTAATAGCTGGTGTCCACATTAATGATGCAACTTTCACTACATCAGTGAACCTGTGTATTAATTCTAATCAAAAGATAGATGCAATCTTGCTCATCAGGGAAGGGAACACACAAAGGCTTTTGCAGCTTGACTACAGAGCACTGATAAAACTAGTATTAGTGAGGTGGTTGAATAAGGAATCCAGCTCTTTTATAAAACCAGATTCCAGTATCTGCTCAAACAAAGCAACAGAAAGATGGCAGAGGTCCTTTGCTTAGTGAAACAGAAGTAAATAAGACATAGAAAAATCTTCCCAAGTATCTTCTTTTATATAATAACCACGTGACTTTTACCCAGCTGTAAAGGCTATGTCTGCAGTGGGCAGAAGATGCTCACTTATGTTTCCCCCTCAAGAAAGTCAAGATTTCTCTGGGTCAGATACCTGAAGTGGCAAAACCAATGCGATGCTGGAAACATCTGCACAGCTAAACCTTTGGGCTGAATTCCCACCTATTAGTCACACTGTATTTACAAAAATTCTATTCCACAGCAATTGTCAAATGATGCTAACTAGCTATGTGCTCAGGACTATTTAACATTGCCCTCTTTAGCACATTGAAATGCATTATGTTTTAGCCCTAGAACAAAAGGCAAACAATAAGAAACTGCTTTAAAAGACTCCACTTAAAAGTAAATTGGCTTTGGCTCATAAGAACTACAACACTGGAAGTATCTACCTCACATTGCCAAATACTTCCCTCAAGAAAACACCTACTAAATTAATGAAAGTCATTAAGATTTTGGTGAAGTTAACCCACTTGTCCTACTAGCATCTCCCTTTGCTATTGTCCTTGAAAACTGCTTTCCTAACGTCAAGAGCTGCTTGTGCTCTTCAGCCAGTAAGCATTTCAAATAGATACATTATTACAAAACTTGGGTAAGAAGATTTCAGGAGCATTTAATGCTTTTAGAAACCAGATGAAACCTAAAATCCATTGAAATGTTTTTTCCTCTTGAGCACATGAAATTCTGTGTTCACGTGCAATCAGCCAGGCTAACTACAGTTAATCTTAGACATTTCAAATGATAATTACACCAAAGAGATCTTAATTATTTTAGCTACCACTGCTATTTTTTTCAAGGCTAATTACCAGCTTTATTGGCCTGTGGTCATGGTACGGCAGAAGTCAGAAGGAGAAATGAGCATTTAACACATTGAATGGTGAACCAAAAACCGCGAGCGAACATTTCTGCTTTATGAACCGGCTGCACAAACACGCTGCTGTTTATCTACTGATGTTGTGGTTTACCCACAGCTAATGGGGTGCTCCCATTCATTTCTTGCCTTTAAGGAACTCATCACACCCACAGTGATTAAAGGCACATTGTGAAGGGTTAAAAGCTTCCCTCTTCCTTCAATTTTTGGTCCTAGTTGCAAAAATGCTTCAGCAGGATTATATGTTTTAAGCTTAACTGGTCTCATTGATTCCAGCAGGACCAGAGCTGTCATGAACAAGCAAATTTCCCTGAGCAGGATTTTCATTTCAGGACTTTCCAAGAAAAACCTCTTTCCCCCTGAGAAGAAATAGACAACCTTGAAACAATAAAGCAGGGCTTATGGACAACTGCACACTTAAAGCAGGACCTGTCTTGTGACAGCAGTCTGCAGTCAGAAAACCTGCTTCAGTTCCCAGATTCCAAGGGAAAAATTAGGAACTAAAAAGCATACTTTTACTTCCAGATCTGAAAGCCCCCCAGACTGTGACCGCTTCAGCTACACGATATTACAGTGACAGCACTTCATTAGTGCTTCAGTGAGAGGAAACAGCATTTTCCCCTCCCCTCAGGCAGGGCTGCTCCCTGTTCCCCCCTCGCTTACCGGGCATAGGAGTAGTCCAGGCTGGCCTGGTCGATGCGGTTCCTCAGGATGCCGATGTCAGCAGACACCATGTCATCCAGAGCCTGCAGCTCCTTCTGAATCCTCTTCAGTTTCACCGTTTCGGCTTGAGTTCTTTTGGATCTGCAAAAGGAAGATGATTTTTTGGTTGTTGTTGTTGTTTCAATTTCCTTTTCAAGCCTCTCTTCTTGACATACTGGGCCCCATTTCACTTGCAGAGCAACTGACCTCTGTAGGACCTATTCGGAAGGTTTCTCCTTTATGGTGTAGGGCTTTTGATCTTTTTTAGCATCCACAGGGATCTAAAATGCCTGCTATTAAAGGACTATGGCAAAATTATGTAATGACTATAATCAAAGTGCCTAAAATGGATTGTGTTTCTTCACTGTGGAAACACACAAGAAGCTGCTGTATCTAAGTAGTTCTCAGTGTAAGGAAACAGGAAATGGCTTGGGGGGAAGTGAGAGGGGGAAGGGTTTTTAGTCCTGCAAAGATCCCCTTTCAAAGGAGCCCAGTTAGTAGGGGCCAAAAAGTCACCTAACCTAAGCTTGATTTCCATTTTGTAAAATTATTCCCAAAAGGCCCAGCCAAATCCCAATGAAGTGAATGGAAAGTTTTACATTAAACACAAAGGATTTCAATCAAGCCTTAAGTAACCTTTTTCAACTAGGCCATTCATTCCGAAGTCCTGAAAACGAAATGTTACTAAGGGCAACAAGCTTTGATGGATTTCATTCCCAAGCAAGCCAAGTGACTTTCCACAAGCTTTTACACCACCTCACTTTGCCATCATTCATCATCACCAGCAAAACGGTGCTTCTCTGCCACGGCTTTACTCCCAAGGCAGGTCCCTGAAAGCAAGACTGGGTGTGCAGGCAGTGCCAGCATCCCTCATTTGACCAGCTGATGCAGGTGGAGGGAAACAGACATCCTGTGGTACTGCTGGGAGCCTGAGGAAGGCCTTTGAGTGACAGAAGTAACTCCTCAGCTGTCACCTTCCGTGTCTTGTTTCTCCTCAGGCTTTGTTTCCAGGAGGAAGAACCAAACCTGGTGGCCACACCCATGTTTGATGTCCTAAGTGACTCAGAATGAAGGCGCTTGTGTTTTATCTCTGCCTGACAAAGGAAAATGAAATTTTCAGGTCTTTAGCACAGTACAGGCTGTGTTCATCTGTGCTACCCAAGGGCTCTGATGGGCAGAACATAATATACGCCTGGAGAGCACTGCAAGCCTGAAAACCTCACATCACTGTCTCTGACGCAGTACTGTCAGCTGTTCCAACATCCTTCTCTACAAACTTTGCCTTCCCTGGAGTCTTAAACTACCTTGGTGCCATAAAGCCTGGTCCCCTGAAGAGCAAGAGCTAACAACTGTGAGAGCATGCGCAATTTTATAATTTCTAGTCACTCAGTGGTAAAACAGTACCTTCTTAAAGCTGGTCATCTTCTCTTTTCAACATTTTCACACACTAATGAGCCAAAAGTCCAAACAGAAACAGCTTCTTCTCACAGGTTACAAATTAAATAAACTTCCCTTACATCCAGCCAAAACAGATCAGAACCAGAACACCCACAGGCATCTGAGCACCCCAACCTTCCAAACATGACCTCACTAACAAATTTAAGGAGTTCAGCTAATCCTCCAGTTGTGTAATCATCTGCACACAGAGCTGCAGCTTGGGAAGTGTGAAAAGC
This sequence comes from Motacilla alba alba, assembly GCF_015832195.1. Lineage (NCBI taxonomy): Eukaryota > Metazoa > Chordata > Aves > Passeriformes > Motacillidae > Motacilla > Motacilla alba. Next base: position 29,485,598 of record NC_052023.1, read on the forward strand.
TTAGTCACAACTTCTTAGCCAGCACTTGTCATCCAAGGGAAACGTCCATCACAGCTGCTCACAGAGCACAGAGAAGAGGAAAAAGTGAAATTCAATTCAAGATATGAAACTGGTTGCAGATGAAGAGTCAGCCCTTGCCCAGGCTCAGCCCCACCTCTCAGCAATGGCTCTGGCCAGGAGTGCCTTCTTGCGTTTATTCTTCTCTTCTATCAGCCGCTGCTCCTGCTGGAGGATCTCCCATCGGGATTTTTCCTGCCTGCTCATTGACAAGAACATCAAAATTAACAGGAAGTTCATTTCTCTCCCTGCTGCCCACAGTGCAAGTAAATATTCACCGTCATATATTCTGGAGCAAACTCTTAAAAAAGACGAAGGAACTACAAACAGGTTTTGGTTCTGAGGAAAGAAGAATCATCTGCAAGAAGCCATTCAGACCAATAAAACATTTCCAGATGAAACCTGCTGATCAGAACTAAGATGTGCATAACCAAATAAGCTGCGTGGGGCACTTTTTCAGAATTTCTCATGTAAAGGATGTGCTTCCCTATCAGGTAGAAGCAGTTTCAAGTTTCTTACTGGCTGCTGTCACCACCTGTTCAGTCTGCCAACACAGCCTCTTTTTCGGAAATGTTTTTTCCCATAAAACAGATTCTTTCCCAGGTCTGCTTTACAGCACAGCTCCCAAATAATTAAATGGATACAAATGAAAGGTTGGTACCAGTTACAATGAAAACAAGCAGCAAGGAAGAACGAGAATCTGCTTTTGCCACCAGTCAAAGACTGATACAGATTCCATTTCCTAGGTTACCTCTCCTAAGAAATACAACCATCCCAAAGGATGGAAGGCCATTACAAGACTGTCAGTGAGGGGGCACAACTTGTGGCAGGATTTAGGAGAAACAAAGAACTGTTTGCTGCTTTCCACCCCACCATGTTCTTCTTGCCCTCACTCAAGAAGCCCAAACTTAAAAATACCCAAATAATTCCGCTACTAACAAACATTTCTGCACATCTCTTCAGATTTGTCCTCATCCCCCTACTCCTAAAACCTCACACACAGGAATATTTTTAGTAAGATTTAAATTCAAGCATCCAGGCTTGAGAAGAATCATCATCTCAGGCTGAGAAGAATCCAGCAGATTCAGGAGGTGACTGTTGCAGCTAAATGCCATTTGCTTTCACCAGTGTGAAAAAATTCTCAGCAAAGCTCCAGCTGTTTTCTCCCCAGACAAGCAGTGTCTGTGTTCTTCCCACCACAAAAATGAGATGAACAGCCAGTCCCACTGGTGAGCTGCACCCACAGGAGCATTTTGAGTTCTCAAAGTGCTGCTGCCCTGCTGCAGGGAGTGCAGGCAGGTGATCCCAGCGTGGAGCTGGGCAGGGCAGTCCCAGGCAGTACAACCACCAGCCCCTCAAGGCCCACCTCTGCAAAAAAGAACCTCCTGGACCCTTCTGAGTCTAGAATCTTAGAGAAGCCACTGGTGCTTCTCCACACAGTGCTGCCTGGTAGAAAATGGAATTATTTGATCTTGCAGAGCTTCCTATCAGACACACAAAAGTTGACTCCACAACCAAGGAACAAATCAGTAGAGAATAACAAACGCCACCCCTTGATTTTACCGACTTACTAACAATTCCACTTTCTTTCTCTCCACTTGGCTGGTGGGCTTTGTAGGGCGGGGCTGGGCACTGTCCCTGCCATTGCAAGACTCTGCCGGTGTCACTCCCTCCTGCTGCTCTCGGCTGTCCCTTTGCCTCTCACCCCCAGGTGCTGGCCCGGGCTGCTGGGGGTCACAAGGTTTGGGTTGTGGAGCAGAAAGCAGCTGCTCTGGAGTGACAGAGGCTGCTCCTCCCTGCAGCCCCAGCCTCTGGCTCTGCTGCTGGAGAGCTTTTTCCCGTTGCAGTTGCTTCCGAGTCTTGGGCACAGCCTGGGGGCGAGGCTGCGGCGGCGGCGGCGGCGCTGAGGGCTCGTACAAATCTGTCGGTGGAGAAACAGGGTTAAAAAACAAACCTCAGTATCAAAGACGGGCTCTGACAGAGCTGTTCCGGGCAAGCAAAAACCAAAATAAGGAAAACACAAGGCAGGGCGTCATGGGAAGGCAATGCAGGGGCAACCTCAGGAAGCTGGAAGTGTTTTGTTAGCCTCAGATTCAGGAATTTTCAATGATATTGGGATCCCTAAGTGTGGAGAGGGAAGATTAAGAGGCCTGGCCTAAAAGAGAAACCATAAGTGGGAGCGAGGTGACTCTTGGGAAAACCATGACGAGGCAGATCTATGGCTAAGGAAGGGTCCCTGCCAGCCTGGTGGGCAAACTGAGGCTGTAAAGTGAAGAACGGGGAAGAACGAGGTGACACGCGGGCAACGAGGAGCCTGGGAACGTGAGGGGGGCGTTGGGCAGAGATCTGGCTGCAGGACAGGGGCCCGGAAAGTCAGGGATTTTGGGGATTTTGTGGGAGAAGCTGCGGGTGGAGAGAGGGGCTGCATGAGGGGAGCAGGGAGAGATGGGGCTGGATGGGAGGGACCAAGGGGCTGCCCAGGGCAAGCGAGGGACTGCCCGGGACAGCGCAGGCGTTTGATGTGGGGATGGACCGGGAAGAGGTGGAACTATGGACGGACAGGCTGAGGGAAGGGTTAGAGATGCGGGTGGAGGGGCTGAGGGGAAGCACAGGGTGTGGGTGGAGGGGCTGAGGGGAAGCATAGGGGCTGAGGGGAAGCACAGGGTGTGGATGGAGGGGCTGAGGGGAAGCACAGGGTGTGAATGGAGGGGCTGAGGAGAAGCACAGGGTGTGGGTGAAGGGGCTGCGGAGATGGGGCGCTGAGGGGCGATGGGAAGCAGGTGCAGCTGCGAGGGCTAACGGGGTGTCGAGACCCGGGCTCTTCCTCCGCGCCGCTCCGGGCCCCACTGTCCCCCGCTCCCCGGGCGCTCCCGGCGCGGTCCGGTCCGTACCTGGGCGCTGCCCCCGCAGCCGCCGCAGCTCCTCCTGCGAGAAGCCGGCCCAGGCCTCGGCCATGGCGCTCCCTCCTCCTCCCGCCGCGCAGGCCCCGCGGCTGCCCCGGCGCCGCCGCGCCGCCGCCGCAGGCGAACGCCACGGACAGCGCGGCCGGGGGCCTCGAGCCGCGGCGGGGCGGGGCGGGCAAGATGGCGGCCTGAGGGGGAAGAGGTGGGGGGTGGGTGGAGGTCGCTCGTGCCCCGGGAAAAGCTGCCCTGGCGGCTCCTGAGAACCTAGTGCTGTAAAGAATCACAGAGTCAATTAGGTTGGAAAAGATTTCTGATCTCATCGAGTCCAGCCTGTGAGCGAGCAGTGGGTCCCGGCTAATGCGGCTGAAATGGAGAGGGGATGTCGCTCCCGGAAAGAGCGAACAAACTTCAAGGGACATCACACGTACTCCCATGCAACTCATGATTCGTAATTAAGTAGTTGTGAGCAGGTGAGATCTTGCTCCAGCATGTCTACCAAGTTACAGAGGCAACACTGCGAGGGAATCAGGGAATCCCTGGATGCTTTGGGCTGGAAGGGACTTTAAAGTTCAAGCAGTTGCAACCCTCTGTGATGGGCAGGGACATCTTCCACTAGACCAGGCTGCTCCAAGCCCTGTCCAACCTGATCTTGAACATTTCCAGGGCTGATATCTAAACTCAATCGCTCCTCTTTTAGTTAAAAACCGTTCCCTCTTGTCCCATCACAATCTGCCCATTTAAAAAGTCACTCTCCCTCTTTTCCTATAACCACTGGCAGGCCATCAGGGAAAAATACCATTTTGCCCAACCTGGTGTTTTTTAAGATCTGCTTTCACCATTGTGCTCAAGAGTGCACGCATTCGCTTTCGCCCTTAGGTATAAACTGAAAAGACCCCACAATTTACAGCATTATCCCCCAGTATCCATGAAAAAAAGCATTTTCCTGCCTATCCCAAACTCCTGTGGCTGCTGCAAGCCTGTCAGAGGCCCTGTGCATGAGTTCACCTCCCACAGGGACACAGCCAGAAGAGAGCACAAAGGCACGAGCCCCTGCTTTGCTGCAGCAGCCCGGGGGCCTGGAGGCTTAAATAGCACATAACGGGCAGTAAAAGGGGATGTTTCCAGTTCCACATCCCTGCTCAGCTCCAGTCTGTGAGGGATTAGTCAAGCTCTGAAGCGCTGCTGCCTCCCTGAGCAAATCCCTGACTCCACGGCCGTGTAGGACTCTGCGATTTCCGTGGCCACGCTTCCAGCAGCTCCCGTGACTAACACATCCCGTAAACACTGCTTGGAGGGGAATACTCCCTGAGCTGGCTGTAAAATGTTTCTGATGGCATTTGAGTGCCACCATTTCTCACCTGCAGCTTAGCCTTGGTGCCAAGCAGAGATGCCGATTCTTGTACTTTCGGGGTGCCCCCTGGCAGGAAGGAAATGACTGACTCCATGTTCTCAGCAGGCTAATTTATTATTTTGTGATACTGTATTATATAAAAGAATGCTATACTAAACTATACTAAAGAATACAGAAAGGACACTTACAGAAAGCTAGAAGGATACTAATGAAAAACTCGTGACTCCTTCCAGAGCCCCGACACAGCTTGGCCATAACTGGCCATTCAATAAAAACAATTCACATGAAGCCAACGGAACACCCACCTGTTGGGTAAACAATGTCCAAACGCATTCCAAAGCAGCAAAACACAGGAGAAGCAAATCAGATAATTATTGTTTCCTTTTTCTCTGAGGCTTCTCAGCTTCGCAGGAGCAGAATCCTGGGCAAGGGGATTTTTCCAGAAAATATGATGGTGACAGCTGATTGAGCAGAGGAGAAGGAGAGCGCAGTTATCTCATGCAGAAAGTCCTTCCTGGGTGAGGCCGGGGCAGAGGGATGCCCAGCAGCCCTTCACACAGGATTATGGCTTCTCTGGGAAACCTGACTGAGCACAGGAGACATCTGAATGAGAACCATAAGCCAACCTTGACTGAAACGCTCTCAGACTCCAGGGAGTCCAGATGGCAGAACCAGGTGTCAGCTTGAATTTTACAATGGAACAGTGTTGGCCAGCCCTACAAGGGTTGGCTTACAATAAGGTGTAGGCACCTAATTCCCTTTGAGATGACTGTAAAAGAATCATGAGTCTAAGTCTGGTGTCTAAATCACAGTAATGGGCTGTACCAAATCCAGAGATATCGACTGAATGTGCTTCACCAAGTACAAACACCAGATCTCATCTTGAACCTCACTTGTTCTTTCTTCTTGCAAGTTTTAGCACTACAAACAAAAGCGAAGCACCACATCCACTTTATTGCTGCAGATATTCCAGGCACAAAGCTCCCACGTGTTTTATAGAAAAAGTAAAAAGAGTTTGGAGTTGTTAACTCTGACGCTATGGGCAAGGCAGCAATCCCTGTTAACAGTTTCCATCAGCCCAAGGTTTAATTGCCAGCCATTGGGCCAGCTTGCTCCAGGAACAATTACGGCGCCGTGAAGTCATTTCACGGAGCATTTACCAACAGCAGGCTCAGAAAACACAGGCTGGCCATGTTCTCTGGCTGATTAAAGTCCTGTGAGCAGAACAGGGCACTGAACGTTTGCCACCGAGGAATGACGTGTTTTCCAGGCAAAGGCTGCTCCAGTGCAAGCTGGAGGAGGCAAGATGAGGAGAAAATAGAAACCTTTTCCCCAGGTTAGATATCCCCACAAACCTTCCTCTTACATCTGGGGCTGGATTTGAGTCCTGTATCTTTTTGTGCTTCAAGAGCTGCTCTCTCACAGCAGACCTGGAGACCTCCCTGACTGCTGCATCCGTTTTCTCTTGGCCTAATTGCCCTGGAGTCTGGTGAGTAGAAGCAGCCAGCACCAACGGATCACAAAAACATCTTTTCTTGTGCAGCTCCCAAATCAACGTGGAAATGTCATCATGGGCTGGCAAATTGGGCTGCCCAGGTCAGAGCTCAGGGTCAGACCTCAGATGACATTTCAACCCAGGACAGAAGCAATTTGTACCGGGGCATAACATCAATTTGCATCGGTTTCATACTGAAAACTTGTGGGGTTTTTAGGAGCCAAATCAGATCTTCTGCCAAAGGGCTCCCTGAGTTAGATGTATATTTGAAACTTCATTCTTGCACCGCTCTTCATGCTGCCACACAAACACACAAAGCAACATTTTCCCAGTAAAGGACTGAGCCTGATGTGGGACAGGGAAGGGCTTGCATAGGGAAGGAGAGTTTCCTTTCTGCTTGCATTTCAGACCCTATCATGAGCTTCCGAGGACTCCGGCATATAATTCAAGAGACCTAGGGAAAAAACATCCTGAAAATAACAGAGCCAAAAATTCCTAAATCAATTTAGCTGCTTTTCTAACAAAAAAAAAAACCCAAAAAACATCTATAAAACTGTATCCATGTCAATACTACCCCATCCTTTACCAGATCATAACACAGGCTGGCTTAGGAAGAACCATCATGTCCAGATAAGCTATGGCACTATGTGAGCAAGGAGCAAGTCTTTTGTTTTGATAATAACTCTGGATTTAATTTGTCCTTTAAAATCCCTTTTGAGATCCATGAAAATTTATTTTGTTGATTTTCTGCTGGACTGTCTCAGGCTTCAAAGCCTGAGATGAACAATTTACTTTCTTAGCAGAGGACTGAAAAGTACTGCATTATTCCTTTTCCTCAGTTTCTGTTTCCTTAACTGCCTGGTAAGTGGGATTAAGTCAGCACTGTCATTTCTGGGACCAAGGCAATCTTTTGGTTTGTAAGAATTTCATAGAGGAAAACCAAAATCCACTTATCTAAAGAGCTACTGAGTGAAAAAAAGTGACACAAAACTCCCTGTTTTTTAAACAAGATAAACCAAAGGTTTTCAACATCTTTTGATTTGTGGGTCTGTACCCATTTTCTGGGGAAGAGGCAAACTTCCCAAGGTTACTCTGGGCTGTCGGCAGCCAAGCTGGGGGGAGATGGTCCCACAGGGACTCCACAGCATTGCAGGGCTGAACCTGCTCCTCTCTGCATCCCGTGCAGAGCTGGGTGTTTTTGTAGGACACTTCTCATTACAGTGATGTGTTTGCTTTGAAACTGAGCCTCAACACTTCTCAGCTTTTCAGGCCCCCACCCTGTGTTTTCATGTTTCAACTTTTGAGCTTTTACCTTAAGATAAGTTCAGCTTTCAAAAACTAAAATCTGAACTGGAAGGAAGCTCAGCATGCAACATAAACATAAAAAAAAAATTCCTACTGACATTTTTTGATTCTTTCTTTCTTCACTGTGAGTATTTCAGAGAAATTTTCCATACAGACAAACATATTGTGTAATAATTCCTCATCTTACAATATTTGTGTAAAAGAAAACCTAAACAGGATTAAACCCTGCCTAATTTAAAGTGCCGTAAAAAAAAAGCTGGTAAAATAAAATAAAATAAAATGAATTACTACCAGAAATATCCTGAAGATTATAAACTTACCATTTTGGCTGGCACAACTGGAGCTGAACAGTAAAATAAGTGGAAATGAGTAATTACTGATATATATTTTTATATAGTTTAAGAAGTATTGTTGCAGCTAATTCCTTTTAAAAGATACTATGAATCATTAAAAGAATACTTTTTATAACCCCAAGTTTAATATTTCATGACAGTTCTAGAATGCATTTAATTGCCTTGCCTAATGTAAAAGTCGTAATTCAGATCTTTATACAGAAAAACTAGAAAGCAATTGCTTTCATTCTAACCCTTTGTGTAAAAATTATAATCTAGCTGTCAAAACAGTTGATAAAACTAAAGATTTGAAGGGAAATTTGCTGAAGGTTTGTTATCTTTGGCATAACTCGAGTGATTAGAACCCCTGCGCTAAATAAATTGAGTATTCATCAAACAAACTTCTTGTTGTTACACGCTCCAGAGAATGAATTGTGCTTGTTTAGTCTGGATGGGAGAGAAGTGTGGGGGAGAGGACATGATAATCGTCTTTAAATATATAAAGTACAGCTGTAAAGATAGAGGGTGATGTGTTTTCAGGGCCTGTGGAGTATAGGTGAAGAAGAAAGTGAGACTCAGGTTAGAGATGAGGAGTCAGGGCAGCAAAAGGTGGAGAGAATTGACTGAGGACCACCACACCAATCTCCATTCAGGTATTTTTAAAAAGAAACATCTTCTGGGCAAAGTCAGTAAAGCCCCGGGAGAGTGAGATGCAGGTTTTGGAGATTTCAGGTGCGTGGATCTCCACGCAGGTTCCACAGGAGATGGGGACCCACAGACTCAGGGTTCAGGCTGCTCCTGCAACTTTCAACATTGCTTTCTGCATCATTTATGGTCTGAGTGCTGGCCAGCTCCCGACACCTCTGCCAGCCTTGTTCCTGTGACTGTGGTGCTTCCCACACCATTCCCACCTCTTCCCGCTGCTGTCACAGCCCCATCCCCCTCCCCATGGGCGCTCACATCGGCACCAGCAGCTGGATCACTTTGGGTGCCAGTCAGCCGTGCAGCTCCTGAAAAAGTCTGTGAAAAAGACACGTTTCACCTCTGAGACAGTGAGTCTGTGTGGGAAATTCTTGTGTTTTCAGGGCAAGGCAGAAGGACAGATGGCTGCCAAACCCAAAAGCCAGCAGTGCTTGTAAGATGTATTTGCAGTAGGGTATTATATGATGTGAAAATCACTTTATTACCATCACATGCCAGTTGGCCCCAACGTGACAGCCGAGCCCGGTGTCTGTTGGCCAGTTCACGTCTCTCCTTCCAGCTGCACAAGGAGGATATTGTCCTCTCACCTTTCCCAGCTCTGCAACACAACATATTGGGCTTAGACAACTCCCTTCTGCAGGGAAATGCTGCTGACCCTCAGGGAGTGGCAGGCGATGCTGCTCCCATCCTGCTGCATTCCCACAAAGAGCCCCACAAGTGCTGCTTTTGTGTCTCAATCAGTGCAGGCTGCTTTGACTCTCCTTCAGCCCACATGGCTGAAGGGACACCACGTGTGCAGCACCAAAGGAGGACGCGTGACAACACCTCACCTGTTTGCAAAACAAGCCCTCACCTTTCCTGTATCCTTGCAGCAAGACACTCTCCATGAAGCCTCGTTCAGAGCACAGCCACCTTGTTCAGTGTCTCTGGAGGTATCTGAAACACAAATACAAAGAAGAAATACAAGGCAGAAGAACCAAGGAACCAATTGGAGACCAGCAAGCCGCAGGTATCTCAGGACATGCACCAGTTTGCTTCCCCTCCCCATCCTGCAAACGCTTAAGCTGCACCAGGCAGAGGTGAGGGTTAGGACCTCTCCATCCCTCAGCTGCCTGGTACTGCCCTGCAGGTGAGGGGAGCCCAGGTCAGCCAGGATATCCTCAGCACTGCTCAGAGACAGCACAGCAAATTGTGTGTGCAGCCCTCCAGTGTCACCCTGAACAAACTCTGCCCATGTCCAGAGGGGCTGTGCCCCCCCAGCTCCTGCCTCCACCTGCAGCCTTGGCCGCCACGCAGATAATGCCTGCTACAAATTTGGAAGTTCTTAAGAGGAAACGTTGTGTCTTTCCTGCAATAAAGTTCACAAAATGTCGATGCTTTGTCCCTGTAACAAGCACACAAAAATAAGATATAAACCCCCACATGTTTATAGATGCTCTCTGTGAACTGCTCTTTGCCAAGGCTGGATCTGTGAGGAGGTTTTCAAAGGATTGCCGTGCTTGGATCTCGCCAAGGCTTCAGTGGGTAACTCCTTGCCGTGGCATTGGCGAGTTTCCCCCATCAGCTGGCTGCTGCCTTTCACAATGTTTGTGTAGAAGCTTTTTTTTTCCAGCACTTTCTGCGGAAGAGAGTGTTTACTTTAGTTTTTGAACAATGCCATGACTGCACACCAGCTGACACCCACAGGCTTACCAGGGGCACGAACTAATGAGGATTTCCAAGTGTTGGTGTCACTGGCTGGGTTTGAAGTGGAGCTATAAAGCCTGCAGACAAGCAGGCTGCTGGCCAGGGAGGCTTAGCAGCTCTTTGGTGAGGTATCTGAGATAGTTGGAGAGAGATCTGTACCACACCCTGGCTGCAAACTCTGGTATCACAGAGCTCATCCTGCAATACATCGAGAGGAGAATAATAAAGATTGAAACAGGAGCAACCAAAATTAGATCCCTGACTGCTGCAGCAGGAAGGTGAAAACAAGGATGACTGGTTTCTTCTAGTGGTGGAAGATTCTGGTTTTGGGGCTGAACTAAGAGGAAAGACTTAATGTAATGAGGAAAGCTCGATTAATTTTGGGTCAACCAAAACCACTTTGCTTGACCAGTAACAAAATCTTCTGGTTTGCTTGGAGACTATTCCATCTTTTAAAAAAGTCAATGTAAAAAACCACAACCCTTTTCCTTTTAAATTTAGGTCTATTGAAAATGAAAAGAAAAAAGAAAGCGTCAAACTAAATAATGTTCAATAAAGCAAACTGCTTCAGCCTGAAAATGCTGAAATGAAACATTTCAATATTTAAGGAAGTAAAGGAAGACTTCTATTGTTTTGTCTTGTCATTGACTGACTTCAGCCCAGATTTGTGAGTTATCTTGGTTGCCTTCATTTTCACAGGGGACTTAATTTTTTATTTTTCAACTAATTTAACTCCCTTCTTGTGCAGTGCGAGGTACAAATGGTCAGGTTCAGCAAAGGTTTATAAGAACATAACTGAGCTGACAATTTGCACAAACTTCAGGGGTTTTCCTCCCCCTTTGCATTTTAGTTTTCCTTTGAAATTGTACCTAAATTTCAAGAAGCTGGGGGGCTCTCAAGACCCCCATAACATGCACAGAATAGAACTGTCAAAGTCTGTGTGCTCTGGTGGGTAACCTGCACACCGCAAAAATTCAGATGCCATCTTCAGTCCTGCAAAATATTAAGCCAGGCATTTAAGATTTACCCCAGTGATTAAGCATGAGCAGCTTGTAATTGTTTCCAGACCCCTCTCCTAGCAGGAGAAAAGGCTCTGCAATCCCTGTCCACGTGCTCAGTGTAGCAATGCACTCACCAACAGAGAAACTGAAGCTGAGCTGGGGAGGACAAGCAGATATCCTGAGTTCTGAGAACAAGCCAGCTTTAACTTTGAGTCCAGCATGGACTGTCCCGCTCAGAAAAGCAGGATTATTTATTCAGCAGTGTACATCAGGGCACGTCTGTGTCCTGCCTGGAGCAACACCTGTGCACCAGCAACTAGAAATCCTTCCTGAGTACATGTGGTCACATTCAGTCTGCAATTTTTCATCTGGTTTGGGAGTGTTAAATGAAGATCAACTGCTGAAATCGGCCTCATTTGGGGAATCTGACTTTACAGAGGAGACCTTTGTCCTCCAGGTTTTATGTGAAGCCCCAAAGATTGCAGGCTTTCTGTGTAAGCCACAAAACAATCGAGAGAGCATCTGCCTCACATCCCAAACTGTTCCCTCCATGCAAATCTACTGATGGATTTTTCCCACAGACTGTTTGGTCATGAAAAGAGATCTTCCCCAACTTGCTCAGGGCTTCGGAAAACCTCAGAGAAAACCTCAGCAGCCCCAGCTCAAGTTTGAAAGCAAATTCAAGGGTTTGCCCTTGCCTTTGAACACAGCAGGGCTTGACTCCAACAGGTTAGATCTCAGGGGCCACCTTGCTCCCAGGATTTAAACCAGACCACATGTGAAATGGAAACTACCTCTTGATTTTATATTTTATTTTATTTTTAAATAGGAGAATTTAGGGGCTATGATTCTTCTTATTACTATTCTAACTACTATATTAATGGCAAATTCAGTGTGTTGCCTTCCTGTCATAATGAAGGGAAGCAGAGAAATTGACCAGAGCTCCATTTCTCCTACTTTCTAGAAATAATACCTACAAACCCTTTGTAGAAAAATAACCACAATTTTTGCCCCCTTCTCTCTCTCCCCTGAGATGGGGTTTTCATCAGCTCAGACAATTTTTCTTCTACCACCTCTTTATCTTAACCTTTTCTCAAAGGTGACATTTATTTTCTGAGGTCCATAGCCAGGACAAGGATGCAGAGGGTGCAGCTGACACTTCCTGTTGAGAATCACTGTTACGACTGCAAGAGCCACAAGCCTAGGGGGCAAGGATGCCTCTGGAAGTGGCTCCTGTTGTCAGCCAGCCCAGTTCACCCAGTCAGGCCTATCCAGAGCAGCTGGAGTTGCTGCCATCAGAGCACGTCCTTGTAGCCAGAGCTGAGTCCTGCTCCTGAACTGTGCAAACTCATTTTCTCCCCCTTTCCCCAGCCCTGGCTGTTGCCTGCACATCTGGTAGTTCCTCTGAACCTCTCTGCAATCATTGCTTCATCTCTGTTCAGCTCCAGGCTGGAATGGAGCTGTTCTCCCTCCCCTGGGACCTTGAGCGCGTCCTCCTCTCCTAACCGAATTCACTGTGCAGTGGAGCCTTCAATCCCTTCTTATGCAAAACCCTCCGAGAAGGGTCTTGTTCCAGGATGGAAATCTTGGCATGCTCCTCAAGTAGATGATCTCAGATAAGCCCACTGCTGAGGAGAGAGGTTCACCACCCTCCATGGAAACTTTGCAAGCTCTGGTTTTCATCCAGATGAGATTTTTTTTTTTTAATTTAAATTTGAGCAAAAATGCTTCAATCTTTACAGTGTGAGAGAGGAGTGAAAAAATACATCATTGCCATTATACTGAAGGGGTAAAAAAGTAGTTCAAGCTGTCTTTGAAGAGCCCTGGTGCTGAAACAAATGGTTTTCTCTTGTTTAAGTTAGACGAGAATGGTTCTTCTGCCAGAAATGGCCTCTGCTTGTTTCAGTGAGTGAGGGGTAGCATTTGCTGTCTCCTGCCCAAGCCCATCTCTCCACGGGTGGGGTGGTTAGCACCAAACCTGGCACTGACCCTGTGGAGTTCCGTGGTGGAGCCAGACAGGTGGGACCTGGCTGTGCCATTTGAGATCTGCAGTGAGGGCCAGAGCTGAGCCTGCACAGGAGCAGAGAGGGGTGGCAGCAACTTTTAACCACATTTACACATCAGGGTGCAACAGGAGCTCTTCCATCAAAGCACATCCGTGCACAGCCTCAAGATTGTGTTTTACTCAGCATAAGTAGTTCTCTGTCTTGTGGACAGAGGAAGATTTTAATTCGTGTGCTCACCCATCTGCTCATGGCCAAAGCCAGGTCAGTTCTGGTTTGTAGAGCTGAGTCCTGGCCTAGCTGTCCCTCAGCTCCTGGTCCTCCAGGTCATCTCTATCTGCAGCCTGTGGTGCCAACAGAGCTCCTGGGATGTGCAGTGGCCCCATCTGCACCATGACCCAGGGCTCACAGCTGAATGGCAGCAGCAGGAATTGCCTGCAGGGAAGATGTTGAGAAAGAGATGAGGAAAAACTGCATCTCACCCCAGCCAAAAACACAACTCACTTCCACACACCCACCAAGCACTGGGACTGTGGCAAAGCCAAGCTTAAAGGGGCCACTCATCCCCCAGAGCATCTTTAATTATGCTTTTCTAGGTCGTCACAAGCCAGCCTGGACAGTGCTGGGAGAAAACAGATTCACAGCAAATCCCCGCAGGTCACTGCCAGCAAACAGCATCTCCCAGGGGAGCACGGCCCCGGCCTTGGAAAGGCAGTGGGGAAACACGAGGGCTGGGGCTCAGGGCAGCCCAGCCCTGCCGGGGCTACCTGCGGCACGGTTTGCCCGCCGCCCCGGGAGCCCCGCTGTGGCGGCGTGGAAGCCATTAGCGTTTGAAAACTACTTACAGGAATGGAAGGGTGGAGGGGGGAGAAAAAGAAACGGTATTTGCGGAGGCCCATTCCTCAGCACACTTTCATGTGTGCCAAAGTTTGTTGGCATGGCTCTGAGTTTGATAGGGAACATCTGGGCTGCTGTTGCTGCCTGGATATTGGCTGAGGGCAGCGAACAAAAGGGGTTTGTGCAGGAATGCGTGGGGAGGGACAGCTGCGAGAGGCGAAACGCAGCCATGCTCCCTGAAGAAGAAAGCCTAATGCACATCCCATGTTCCTGCTTTTAAAAAGGGGATAAAAGCCTTCTCCCGCCCCCACTTCTTCTCTTCCCTCCCGGGGTACTGAAGGCGAGCGGGGCTCAGACAGATCCGTGCCCTGCTGCTCTGCACATTCAATTATTGGTGCAGTCTGGAAAAATGCTTGGGGTGGAGGGAGCAGGTGAGTGGGAGAGCAGGGGAAGCTGAACCCAGCACCAGCACAGACCCAAGGCACAGCCAGCCCGATGCTACAGGGCAAGCGCCCAGTGACAAACCCTCTCAGGAGAGCACCGAGTGACATGGACCCACCAAGAACAGCGCTGATTCAAGTTTCTTCCATCCTGTTGGAAATGTGGCGTCAGAAGATGAAAATTAGCACTGGCGCCACTGCCAGCAGCCCAAAAGCCAGAGACTGCTTCCTAGAGACACAGGGTCCTGTTGTGTCTGACACCGGAGGATGGCATGGAGGGATGGAGGAGGAGAGGATTCACGCTTGAAGAAAGCTGCTCTTGTGGGAAGTAGCTGAAAACTTCAGGTCAGGTGCAACCCTTGTCTCTAAAGGTCACAGCAGCCATGCTCTATCGCCAAGGAGTCACTGCTGCCTGCGCACAGACACCAGAACCTTCTGACTGAATCATCCTGACATATGAATCCTGAATTCTTCCTTTTGGAGCTCCTTTCCACCATCCCACACCTGCAGCGTTCCTCACCCAAAGGTGTTTGTAGCATTCACAAATCTTTTGAAAATTTCACTTTCTGGAGTAAGCCTCTCCCTCAAGAGGAACAGCACTGGTGTAATTGCTTACCTTCTGACACCTTTCCCCTCATTCCATTTTTGTCCAGCTCATTACCATGAGCAACGGTTTTGAGCGTTGAAGGTTTTTTTCTCCAATCAGTGGAGAATTTTTCTCTTTTGTTGCTGGTACGTACATTTGGCCTGAATCCTCCCTAGCAGCCTACATTCCTCCTTGGCTCCAGTATTTAGCAAGAGCATGCATTGGATCTGCTACCTAGACCAAGATTTCCATTGCCCGTGCCTTTGGCCCTCCTTGGAGTTGCTCCAGAGAGGGTATTTGGGCACTTGGTGTACACATCCCTCTTCCTTGACAGGAAAACCCTCTGGGGAAGCCTCAGTGAGCAAAACCTAAAGACAAAGGTTCCATGTCAGCAAAGACCCTTGGGTCTGGCAGTGCAGGCAGCTTTTTCCAGCTGTAATCTGCTCCCCAGGTCTCAGCTGCGTGCCTCCACACCATCGTTTGGAGCTGACTTCACACCAGCCCCGCAGCCCCAACCCCGCTGGCGCTGCCTCAGGCAGAGGGCTCGGGCTGGGGGTGCTGGCTCCGGGGCTGGGCATGTTTGCAGATAAGCTTCCCTCAGCGATATTTGCATTTCGATTACATCAGTGTCAAGACAGCTTTTGGCCAGAGCCAAGCGAGCTCCCAGCACGCCAAAGAAAGCAGCCAGGCCGGCCAGGGGCTGTGCAGAGCACACCGGGGGGACAGCGGTCCCTCGGCAGCCCCGGGCAGGGGCACCGGGCAGGGGACAGCCAGCACTGCCACCTCCGTGCCACACACACAACCCCACCAGGCCCCTGTTCTGTGGGCTGGGAGAGGAGCTGCGGGAATCCCAGCCAGCCTTTGGGATCTCCCCGCAGCCATCACCCGGGAATGTGAAGCCGTACATAAATATACATAAATATACATAAATATACAACCGGGCTTAGCGGTCAGGGCCGTGTTTTAGAGAGGAGGAATAGAATGTCACTGCTGTGTTCAGTGCTCCTTGAGCCACTTTTGAAGACCAGGAGGGTTGGGGAAGCCAATCTACTCTTGCTTTATCACTCATAAAAAAGCACATTTCCAAAGCACATTTGCCAGCCCTCAGGGACAGGTCTGTGCCTCCATTCATCCTCTCCATCCTCCTCCAGGACACCTTTTCTCTTGGCTCTGCCTGAAAAACTGCATGTCAGTGCACCAAGGGACAAAACATTCCTTTCTAGCCATAGTCCCCTCTGACCTCACTCCCAGCTGTCCTTCTTTGACTGGCCACTAAGAACCACCAGTCCCAAAAAAGCAAATTTGAAAAGCAGAGAAACAATCTAAGCACCTAAATCCCACTTTCCAAGTGGTTAAAGGCCCCATCAGGAGGCAGACTTTTAATCAGCCTAAATGCTTTTGAAGGCTGCAGTGGAGGCTCATCTGTATCTTCAGTGTCCCAAGGGACTCCTGTGCCTTTGAAGTCCCTGCTGAGGGACCGTGATGGTGGGAAAGAGGACAAAATCCTGGAGCCACAATTGAAATCAAGAGTCCAGTGCATCTCACAGTGGTTCAAGCTGCTCCTGCAACTGTGGCTCCATCCCATTTGGCCCATCCCTGCATTTGCCCACCATTCACTGGGCCAGCTGGGACACTCCCTGTGCAGTGGGCCTGGGAAGGGAAACAGGGGGGAAATGCCCATTTTATTTTTTGCAGGGGAGAGTGGGATGGACAGTTATTTCAACTGGGAAAAAAAAACTCAAAACCTTGTCCAAATTGTCCAAATGTTTGGCTTTTGTACTTCCTCCAGTGACACATCCCAGGGCTTTAGTTGAAAAGGTCTTCTCTCTTCAGAATTAAGCTGTTGTAGGAAAAATATCCTATCAAAACAGGAAGCTTGAAATTATCAAAGAAAAATATTTTCATTGACCTTAAAAGATCTTACCCTTTGGTTTTCTAGTTCACAAAATTTTTCAGAACTGACTCCTCGTCCCCATGAGAGATGAGAAATACTGTCAGTACCTCAAAAATGTTGCCAGAAGGAAAGAGTTATTAATTACCAACCTCTATTTTTAACCTGCAACCAAGAGTCACTTCTAATGGGTGACAAGTGGATTCCCTTGAGGCTCTGTCATTGGCTTCAGCAAGGCTTTTAAATCAGAGATAGTTTTGTTTTGTTTTTTTTTTTTTTTTTTGATGGGAAATGCCCCAGGCACTCTGCAAAGCCCAGCCTATCAATTTCCAAAGCTAGCATCAGGTATCACAGGCTTTTGCTATCCATCTCTTTAGAAAAATGATGTCATTACCTTTTCCTCTTCACCTATATTCCAGTTGAAAAAACCTCATATTTTTTCCCACATAACTCAAAAAGGGCTACATGGATTTTTTTTTTTCCCTCAGAGTTAAAAAAAAATCCCACCTAGTTAAAGCCAGGCATGCAAAAATTTCAACATGAAAAGTAAATGTTTTCAGAAGTTATGAACTTATGAATAGGAGGACCATAATGGAAACTGTTTTACTGCCATAATTATAACACCATGAACAGGGCCTGCTGCAACATATAACACTATCAAGCTCCTGTCAGCATTTAATAGAAGTCTTAATTAACTGCTGGGGAGGTACCTGGCAAAATTTATTTTCAAGAACACTTTTGGGAGCTGTGCAATTCTGCTTTTTTTTCTTTTTAATTTTTTTTTATTTTTCAAGTCCATCTCAATTGGAGCCTTAGCAGGGTATGGAGGACAGACTAAACACAAGACACAATTGTGTATCTTGTTGGCATTACTTCACGATAGGATTTTCTTTTCTCTTAAACATATAATCCAGAAACAACAACGTTTGTCTTGGGTCAGAGCCAGACACTTCAGAGGTAGATTTAAACCTTCCCCATGTTTGGGGTTATCCAGAGCCAGGGGATTTATTCAGCTTTTTGGGGACAGGGGCACATGTGAGCCCTGTGGGGCTGCGCTGCCCCTGCCATTTGCTTTCCTCCCCACCTTCCGGCACCCAAAGAGGCTCACACTCAGAATTTGGGGGAAGATCCTGTGTTTCCCTGCATGGCAATGGCTCAGATCCTGGGCTGGAGACCCAGGCAGAGAGGAGAGGTGTGTAGAGGGCCAAGCACAACACTTGGAGGATCTTTGTAATAATGTCCTGCCAATGGTTTCACAGGAGAGAGAACCAGCTCAAAACCAACCTGACCTTGCGTGGTTTCTCTCCCTTGCAAATTTGGGGAAATCTTGCGGAGGAAGGCTCCTCCTGCTACAGCCTGATCCTGGAGATGTGCATCTCCAGGAACCCCTTCTATCTCCCCAGCACACTCGTGGGGTCTGGCCCCTGCACCCTTTCTGGAGTCACCAGGCTGGGCTGAAGAGGGGAGCAGGGTAGCAAGGGAGGGCGAGCCCAACCCTGGGATGGGCAAGCTGCATCAGCAGCAGGTTTTGGGGTGCCTGGGGCACAGAGCCATCCTTGGGGGGAGCACATTCAGAGAAAGCTCTTCAAACGTGCAGCTAAATTAGACAAGGAGCACAGAGGAGACACTGAGCAGGCAGTGATAAGGGATCTGCCAGGGTTAACCTGGCTCTCCTCACTGCCACACCTGGCCCACCAGACCACATCTCACAAACATTCTGGCAAGCAAAGAGCTTCTTGGCCAATGCCACTACAAACACTCCCTCAGTCTGGCCTGGCAGCCCAAGCTCATTTTCCTTCCCTTTCTGCCCCCTCCATCTCCCGGCTGGCCCCTGCTCCGGCAGAGCAGTGATGGGAGCTGGCAGGCCACATCCATTTCCCTGATAGCACCGATAGCCCGACAGCTGCTCTCTGTCCCTTCGGAGATTAGTTTGTTTTCCTAACACAATTACTGCCACGTGGCCCCGCTTTGTGCCGGGATCAGGGCTGGATGGAGATAAAGCAGCGATAAGATCCCAGCCCTTCCAGCCCCTGCACAGCCGGCATTGCTCTCCTCTCTCCTCAGCACGCGAGCAGCCTGGCTGCCAGGGACCTGCTCCCAGCTCTGCCAGCCCAGGGCAACTTTCTGGCCCTAAACCCCCAGGATTCGGCTGCCAGCTCTTCACGCAACACCGAGGAGTTGTTGTGTGACGTGGCTGTGCAGGGTTGGGTGGGTGCAGCCATCAGATGTGATATGAAGCCGCTTATCAGTGGTAGCGCCCTGCTTTGGGCGAGCACAGCTGGCCAGCAGCTGGCTCCGAGCTGGAGCCTGCACCCAGGCCAGCTGGCTCTTCCCAGCCTCTCCTCCTCCTGCTCAGGGGTAGCCGAACGCAGCTCGGCCTGCCCATCCCACTGGAGAATGAGGCAGCTTTAGCCCAGTGCATCCTCTCTCTGAGCAGGAGCATCCCAGCAGGGCTCACCCCGGTGCCTGCAGCGCCAGCCCGGCTCCAGGAACATCCATGGAGCCACCACAGAGCTCCAGTCTGGCATGACTGCTCTCCATCACATCCTGCAAAGGCTCTGAGTGTCTCCCAGAGCCTCCTGTGGGAATCCTTGTGCAGGGAACAGCTCCTGAAAGCCGGGCCTGATGTGGTGCACGCCGGGAGAGGACACTCAGGGAGCCTTCAGAGAGACAAGCAGCCTTGCCAGATGTCTCCCATAAAGCTGCAAGTACTTTATTTTAATAATAAGCCTTAATGTATTCATTAAAGGCTCCCAGTGACCTGGGATGAATTTCCCCACTATTGTAAAGGGCTGTGGGAATCTGGAAACCGCTGCATTACAGTTAATAACTTTAATTTTACAAGGCCCAAAATAGACAACTGAAAAAATACACAGACTCACTGTTTCCAATTAAGAAGGGATTTCTTCTAATTCCTCTGCCACTGGCGCTCTTGTTTAGCAAACAACAGCTACAGATATTCAACCATAGACAGGGGGAAAAGCAAACTGAGGGAGCTGCCTTTTGCATCTCTGTTGCAGGAGTTGAGGAAGGAGCTGGGACCCTTCCTCCTCACTAGGTTATCAGAGAATGGAAGAGCCACGGTGTGGTCAGCAACAACAAACCCACCCTGGGGCAGCCAGAGATAAAACTTTAACGCCTGCTTCTTAAGCCTCAAGTGGCTTTGATCCAAGGGAGATGATTTCCAATCCATCTTCTCCCTGCTATCTCCCAGCTAAGATAGCTGAAGGGGTTTGGTGGGAGTCCTGGGGTGCTGGAAAACCACCCCAGGAGCTGGCTGAGCATTCTGCTAGTATTTGGGGCTACAGAATTTCTGACTTTAAGGTCAGGAAGGACTATTTACTCCCCCCCCAATCAGCTTGGCAGAGATTGCCATGGATTTATTTTGCCTGTCTCTTTTTTCCTCTGTCAGATCAAGGGTAGATGGTTACCCAAGGGGAAAAATACCCCAAAATCTGGGAACCAAAACAAAAATAATCCAGCCTTATTTTTTTTTTTTTAATTTCTGGGAATCCAGTGTTTAACAATCCAAATCTTTTAATTTTCCATTTTGTTCTTTTGGGTTTTTCAGTTAAAGCTGGAGCTGGAGCTTTTTTTTTTAAAGAGGCCTGACATTTTACGTAGAAGCATTCATTTTGTGGCAAGTCAAGCTTTCTTGGGTGGAAAAAGGAGTTTCAAAGGCTAACATATCAGTCTGGCTGTGTTGGCAACCAACACCTGCCTCCTCATGCACCTCCACATCCTCCTTCCACTTGAGGCAGGGACATGCACATACTCTCCTTACCATCACCCCAGCATCAATCCATGCCAATAATCACCTCTCCTCCTTAACAACAGCTCCATGTTTCAAAGCAGATCCCAAAATCTCCCTCTGCAGACTTAGCCTGACACAGGGAAACACATTGCTTAAAAATCCACAGGTGATCTCAGCTCGTGGAGATACCAAAACTCATTCCAGGTCAAACCAGCAGGATGGAGCACAGTAGTTTTGGGTAGTCCTGCAAGAAGCTGGGAGTTGGACTTGATGATGCTTGTGGGAGCCTTCCAACAGAGGAAATTGTGATTCCCTGCAGCAACCTTGAGATCCTCCCTTCACTGCTCTCTTCATGACCAAGAGCTACCTATGAGCAGCACTGACTTCACCCTGGAGCAGACTGAGATTTCCAGCCAAACTGATAAAAAGAAAATTGCTTTTCATATGCCTGGACTCGATTTCCCCATAAATAAGGCCAAGATGGAAATTGGGGAAGGGGGTTGTCAGAGCAGTAGGTCATCCATCAGAGCCACACTGAGAATGCTGATCCAACCCTGCTCCAGGAAAGCAACTTAATTCAGGAAAGCCAGCAGGCACATCCCTACTCTCTGCTGAAGCCCCTGAGAGCCAGGCAATTAAAGATATCTAAATGCCTAAAGGGACAGATAAGACCTAGAGGGCAAACCCAGAGCTTCAGAAGGTATTTAGGCAAACTGTTTTTAATAGAAATTAAGAGCTTACTTTTGTGGGCAGGGTCTTGAAGTGCGCACTGCCTAAAAAAAAAAAAAAAAGAAAAAAGAAACCAACAAAACCCAAAAGCATTCCTAGGGGCTTTCCTGAAGAGATTCAGACACACAGGTTGTGTACCAGTGCTTGTAAACCTTCCTGTTATCCCAGAAAACCCAACCTCCAGCCTGGTTGTGGTGTCTCCACTTTAGACATCCCCAAAACTTCTAAAAATGTGGAAAAGCCAAACTGCTGCGCCTCACCTACAACTCCAACAGAACCACAAGCAGCACAGACCTTCCCCAACTCCTACTCCTGCCTGCAGCTCTGCTACTGCCTTTCTCACATCAATACTCTGTCTAAGCTGCTTGAAAAATTTCCATCCAAACAGTTCGTAGCAGGTCATTCATCAGTCAAAAGCAGATTTTTTTGGTTCTTTTTTTTTTAAAAGCACAGAAAATATTCTTGTGGAAATTTGCCTGACTTGTCTGAAATGTCAAAAACCCTAGAAAAATTAGACAGAGTTTTGGTGTCAAGCTGCAAAATTCTTGGTTTTAAACAAAAAAAACCAAACAACCAAAAACAAACTCAAAACAACAACAACAACAAAACCACCAAAAAACCCACAAAAAAACAAAAATAAAAAACCCAAACCCCCCCCCCCCAAAAAACCACCAAAAAACCCCAACCAATTTACGTGTCTTTTTGGTGAAAATTTAACTTCCAGAGAATAAATTCTCTTGCTTTCATTAAAAATGTTCCTGGTGTGATGGGTACACTCAGATTATCAGAAAAGCCTGCCTCCAGGGATTATTAAGGAAATTAGGCACTGCGTAAAAGGGAAGGAACTGGTTAGAGCCTGGCAAAGGAGCAGAGCAAGGATAAATGCTTTGTTTCCAGCCTGATGTTACATTCACAGCCAGGCATCCCACACGTCTGCTCCAGGCTTTTGTGTATTTATCAGTGGCCTGGGTGCAAAACAAGGTGGACACAAAGGACACAAACCCAGGGGGGCTCAGGATCCCGCCACCCCAAGGTGGTCCTGTCTGATGGCACTGGGTGCAGTCTGGGGACACAGCTTCAGCCTTGCCACTGGCTCCCAGGAATGGTTTGTGCATCACCCAGTGGAGATGCCCAACCTGGCCCTGCTTTGGCCCCGTGGTGCTGAGAAGCCCTTGGCATGAGCTTTTAGGCAGCGAGGAGACGTCCCCCCTCTCCAGATACAGCCCTGCCATGCCAAGTTTGGGGGGTTCAGCCCTCTCACCCAGCATGGGAGCAGGGAATCCACACGCCCTGGATGCTCCAGGCAGAGCCTCCAGCACCCATCTGGGTTACAAGTGAACGTGAACTCTCCCTCCCCATCTGGAGCCCATGTACAGCAAGTGGCAAGATTTATATTGTGCTGAAGCATTCCACAGTTTTGAGCACAGAAATGATTGAACTCCAGATGTTAACAAGATGCAGGACCCTTTTTTTATTATTAAAAACGTGATTTCTTGTTTTGCTCATGACAAAACCCATCAGATTAACTTATTAGGAGCGGAACTGCCATCAGGCTGGTGGAAGCAAGGCAGCCTGAGAGCTCCCTGGAGCACAGGGGAGCTCCAGGCTCCTTTGGAGCAGAGCTGTGTGCAGCCACTCCCTGCGCTGGGCCAAGAGCAGGACACAGGGTGTGACATTACTCCACACCCACTGGCACTGCAGGGACGGTGTCCCCGTGCCTCAGTTTTCCCATTCCTTAGGGATAATGTTGGTCAGAGCTGGAAGGGAAAGCCCTGAGCAAATACACACCCTGCAGCCTCATCCAAATCAAATCTCCTTGCTGAAGTAGCAGAGCCTTTGCTAACAGGCCCAGGCCAAGAATGGAAACCTGCTCAGGTGTCACCGTTGAGTCAGGAACGGAAGTGAAGTGACACACAACTCCAACTCTCTTCAGGAGGCTAATACAGAGTTTATTAGAAAGCCATTCGTTTTTATACACTGTTCCTATACAGGTGGACCTGATTGGCCATTTAATCAGCACCCCCTCACCACTGGCTAATTAAGAAGACACCCTTTGGTAAATATCTGATGAGACAACAACTGTTCAAAACACCAGCTGCAAGATTGTTTTAATTCTTTCTCTCAGCCTTCTCAAAACTCCCCAGAATAATTCCTGGGATAGTTTATCTGCCTTTCTCTTTCTGACCAGGCTGTCAGTATCCACACTCATGCTCCCCCTTGGGAAGGGCAAGGAGGATGGAGGATGTGGAGCTGGCATGACTCAGAGGCAGCTCTCACACCCCAATTCCCCTCAGGGAGAGTCCCACAGCACCTTACAGCACAAACTTCACTTCCCATCAGGAAGGAAACAGATTTCCAAATCTGTTTTCCAAGTCCTTGGTGAAATTTTGCCGGGACCATCCTCCAGCAGTGCCAACATCTGTATCCCAGAGCACGGGCTGGGGCCTGCCTGGAGCTGTCACATCTTCGCTGCTTTATCACAGGAACTTTATCACAAGCTCATAACACACACGTCTTTGCACCACGAGATCAAACAGGTATGGGATGGCAGCACAGCCTGCTGTCACAGCACGGCCCCCAGCAGCTTGGGCTGCTCCCTGCTGTGAAGACAAAACGTGTTGAGGCTGCACGATGGAGAAGACCCACATATGCTCATCACCCTGGTGTTGTTCAGCCAGACCAGCTTAGGAAACTCACCAGCACAAAGGCAGCCTCTCCTGCTAATCCGGGGAGGCACGGCATCCTTAGGGGTCCACACTTTTCCACTTCCCCATAGCTCGTGGCAGCTCTAAGGACAGTCACATCTGCTTGCTCAGGGGCACAAAAGCACTCCTGGGCAGTCCCAGTGTCCTGCTTGACCAGGCTGAGCTGGGGACAAGCCAGAGTGATGTGGCCTCTCTGCACCCAGCACAAACATCCTCCCCACTCAGCATGACACAAGGCACTGCCCTGTCCCTCTCCCACATATTTCCCTGCTGACTTGCTGCAGGGGGACACAGCCACTCTTCTGTCCATGCCCAGGACAGCAGGCACCAAGCACTCACCTGCAAGCAGGAGGCTGCTGCCTTCATAGGACAGCTTTCCCCAGACACCTGCTCTGACATCAGGACCACCCAGGTGTGCTGCAGCCCTCCCCCAGCATCTCAGGAGCAAACCCTCCAGCCCAGCACCAAGAGCCACCTCCCTCCACAGTCTGGGCTCAGGAAAAGCTGCTGCAGATCACAGCAGTGTTTATTCACCCAAAAGGGCCTCGTAAACAGAGCTGAGAGCTTTGTCGCTCTGCCTGACCTGGTTTTATTCCTTCCTGCATGCTTTGAAGGGAGCTTCTTCCAAGGTAAATCTCTCCCTGCTAACTGTGCAGCCTGCCTCCATCAACATTTCCTTCGCCTCTTCCTCACAGCCTCCTGTTTAATGCCACATCCCCAGGCAGAGCCCTGGGGGTGCCACACTCCCTCTTGAACTTCCCCTAAATTGACTGAATGTGGAATTTTTCATTCTGAGAACAAGAGAATCAGGTGGAACGAAAAACTGTAGTCTTCCACTTTTTTTGAGAAAAATCCCATAAAACTTTAATCCTCCTCCCTTCCCCAGAATCATTCATCATCTGGGAGAAAAAAGTCTGAGTGCAAATGTAGTCAGGCAGTGCTGTGAGTGAGCACAGGACATTAGCACCACTCATGGGCAGCAACAGCTCTGGGAAAGCTCATATTCACCATCTCACCTGAGCACAGCTGCTGGATTTGTCTGCAGTGGACAGGTCCTGCCAGACCCTCATCCCCTGCCTGGCAAGGCTGAGTGGACCATTGAGCTGGGGCTCTGCAGCATCTGAGACACCCGAGCTCCCAGCTCTGCTGACACAAATAATTTCTCCCCTGTTCTTGGCACGGTGTGTTCTGCTCAAACACACTTCAAAGAGGCAGCTCTGCAGCAAGAATGTTTCAAAAATATAATATTTCCATCTGTTATTCCAATAGCTTATGCTGTGGAACTCTCCTCATGGACTATTTGCCTTTCTTTGCTCCTATTAGATATAAAAAATATTAAACCAGCAAGCCCTGGGGGCTGGCAGGCAATGCCTAACAGGTCCTGTTCCCTTGCAGTTCTGCACCTCAATGCTTCTCCTGGGAGGAAGGTGAAGGCAGGGAAGCAGCTTTTCCTTAAAGGCAGTAAAATCCCCTTGATCCTCCAAGCTTTATTTCTGCCATGAGAACAAACAGCACCTGCCTGTGCTCCTGGGGGTGCCCCAGACTTGCAGAGCAGCCCAGGATCCCTTCCCAGCCCCAGCAGCACCCAGGAGTTGAAACCACAACCAGAAGAAGGCACAGGCTGCTGGGCATTGGGTGCTGAGCTCCCACAGCAGCCTGTCCTCACTGGGGACACCCCCAGCATCCCTCTGCTCACCTCCTGTTCCTCACAAACCTCAACAACCTCTGCCTTACTGCCAGGTGAGTCCAGTCTGGAAGCAAATTATTGAGTGGGAAAGGGAAAACCAGGCAGAGAGCTGCCTGCAGGAGCCCCTTTGCTGGGAAGGCAGAGCAGCAGCACAACAGGCACAGTGAGCTCTGACTCTAGAGCACCAGCAGGCACAAAACAAGCTGCGGGTTCAATGCATCTTGAGGACACCTGAGGGGTAGCAGGATCTGGATGTTCCTTCCCTGGGCTGCAATAAGGACATTTTAAGGACACTGCTGTGCTGAACCTTCCCCCCTTTGTGGTTTGTTTGGTCTGAGAGGGTTTCCCAACCATGTGGAGCAGCAAGGGCTGCTCCCTTACCCCCTCCTTGCCCTTTTCTGCTTCCCCTCTGGGTGACCAAGGACACTCAATGCCAGTTGTTCTGGCCACCTGAAGAAGCCAGACCCATGGGGAAGGTGTGCATGAGAGCAGCAAAGCCTTACCCCCATCACTTGTGGGCAAGGTGCCCTGTTGGATGGTGCTTGTCTTGGTCACCTGCTCTATCCCACAAGCAGAGACACCATGGGGAAAAGCAGCTTTCCCAAGTCTGCCAGCAGAGCAGCCCCACACGGCTGCCACCACAGCAGGTCCCTGGTGAGCAGCTACAGCACAGGAGACTTCCTCAAGATCCATCTTCCCCCCTCAGAGAGTCACTAAGGGAGACAATATTTCAAAAGAGATTCAAGGCTTCACAGCAGCAGCATAAAACACCTGAGTCCCCTCCTCATTTCCCATTCTGTGACCCAAGGTTTCACACTGCTAAGACAGCAAAGGATTCCCAGCCCCTTCAGAGAGCTGGAGAGATGAGAACTTCCCCTTGTGAGCCACAGCCAGAACAAAATGAGCCTTTGTTTTTATCAGACCCATTATTAGTCACTATTTAGTGCTCCCAGGTGTCCTTTATCAAAGGCACATTCCTGGGTAAGCAGCCACCAGAGACTGCACTGTGCCATCCTGCATGCAAACAGAGCAGAAGGGATCCTGAGACCAGCTCCAGCCCCCAGACCTCACGTCCCTCCTGGGCCCAGGGGAAGGTCGTGCCCCATCTCTGCACACACACCCAAAGGAGAAGCACAGTGCTATTTCCCCCAAACTCCACAACCCAAAGTGAAGCCCAATCTACTCAGCTGGAAATGGAGCTTTTATTGCATCCTGAGTCATTCAGAGCTCCTTTTTATGAAACCAAGATTATTGCCCCCACTTCCCCAGCTGAACAAGCTCCTCCTGACACCAAACCTTTCCCTACCCTCCCTCCCCATCAGACCCAATGGAAAGCAGGATCCCATTCAAGCTGCTCCTAGGGTACCAGTACAGAGAAAGCGACACAACCCCATTTCATATCAAGGATGATCCCAACCTTAAAACAGTTCCATGGTGATGGCAGAAGAGGCCACCACACTCTGTGCCAATGTCCCCTCTGTCCATGGCACACCTCTCTGTGCCTTTGCTGTACAAAGCTGTCTTGAGACAGTATCTGCAGACTTGGGCAAACAAACAAACAAACAAAAAACCCTAAAAAAACCCAAACAACAGAATAAAGGTTGAGTTCAGAGTCTGTGAAAGGTGTGTTGGCCATTGAGGGTTTCCTGTTTGTCAAGGTAAGGGGGAATGAAGGCACTGAGCAGGGCTGGCAACCTAGAGAGCCCAGTTATTATTTTTAAATGAAAGCTCAGGTTTTGCAGCATATGAAATCCATCATGCCTTTAGCCACATAAATACATCAAGGGGTCTGGATATTTGAAGTTCCTTTTCTCAGTTCAGTAATAGAGAAAACATTGCACAGTGGCACATATAGGGACCCTGAAATTTCAGATGGCTCTCGTTCAATAATTTTGTCAGCATTTGTGTAATAGTCCTCACTAGCAGTTAATACAACTCACTGTAAATACCAGATTGATGTTTAACAGTGTTAAGATGCAACCTATAAAACATATGCTTGTGTAATTATACTGATAAGTTTCCAATCAGCAACAACAACAACAAATCTGTCCACAGATCTTTACACAGAATTGAAAAGATCCCAGCAGATTTGCAGAGGGGCTTTAGGAGCAGAACAGTGAGGTGCAGAAGGGAAGATGAGCGCTGGCTGCAGGTCAGGAGCAATAGGACTCTGTCTCCATCCTGCTGGATCATCCTGTGCCAGCCCTTCTCTCTGCCTGACCTGATGCCAGGCTCTCCAATCCTCTCACCTGCTCGAGCAAAGGCAGACATGATGCTGGGATGGGAACATCCCTGATATTCCCTTCATTCTGAAGGCTGACACATAGAGGGATCCAGGTGGATTTCCCATGGGGCTGGGCAGTTTCCCAGTATAAGGATGGAGAAGGCTGTCTTAGACACATTTTACCCAACTTAGTATTTAAATAACATCACAGGAAATGCCTCAGCAGGACCATTTGCACATATTTTCTTCAAGGAATTGCTTTTTTAAAATGCTACATTTTGTAGAATAAGCATCCCTCAGCAGGGCCAGCTGTCTTTCTGGGGTTGCCTCACTTCACTGCACCCTCACTGACCTACACCAGCTGCACCCAGAGAGCAGCAGATCCTAGGCTGTCCCATCCTGGGGCAGAGAGGGTGCTTGGAGAAGAGCAAACACAAAGGCATCCTGCAGGATCACTGCACAGGTGAGGCACATCCCAGCACCTTCACTCCTTCCCAAATACGTTCTGACCCTCCAGCCATGGCAGACTTGCACAAAGCAGCCAGTAAAGCAATGGCACAGAAACCAGCCAGCACTCACATTCCAATATCCAGCTACACACTGGCATCATCTGCAAACAATTAGAAAATATAAACACTCACAATGAAACTTGGGTTCCTATACTTAGCAAGACTTTAATGGGCTTTTCTTCAGCCAGAAAAATCCTATTAGAGTGATAAATTAGTAGCCTTTTTTCCTAAACCAGCATGAAACCTTACAATGGAAAAATGACAAAAGGAGAAACATGCCCATTTTTGGCAGCCCTTGCAGGGAAGAGGAGGGGATGAGGAAGCAAGAACCAGCCCAGCAAGCAGAGTGGCTTTTCTCCAGTGTGCCCTCACCTGGGGGTTCTCAGCCCATGCCACCCCTGGGCACAGCAGCCACCACAAGCCAGTGTGTCCCTGAGCCTGTCACCAGCTCCAGCAGAGCCCAGCACAGCCATGTGGCTTTCCCTTACAGCTGAGCTGGGCTCAGGAGCCCCCTGCCCTCCACCAAGGCAGCCTCCCAGCACCCCAGAACCATGCTGGCTCCCCCGCCTCTGCCAGCTGCAGCCTGGGCTGTGCTCATCTGAAATAAGCCCCAAGGAGCAGCAGCTCACAGAGGGAACTGGGTTAACAAGCCCAAAGTCTGTTCTAGGATGAAATGGCCTCACTTTGTCATGGAACAGAGAGGGAGAGGCTGCAGGTAGATCCTCCAAGATGTCACAGCCCAGAGAGATGGGCCCAGGAGCCATTGATGCCTTGGATACCTCAGGTTTTAAGTTTTCCTGTTCTGTTTTGGTGTGCAGCTTTTAGCTTTATATGAAGTGTTACTGGGATCTTTTCACAGGGTGGTGAGGACAGAACAATCCTATTCCAGCTGGAGACTCAAGGACAATCTCTTCAAACTTCAGGCCCAAAGCATAAACGAGGTGAAAAGAGGAGGGTGGGCAAGCAAGCAAGGAGGATGAAAGTTCATCATTTGATGCTATTAATTGGACAGTTAACTCCCAGATGCAAATGGACTAAAACTTATGAAAATGTGAGATCTCGTGACCAAGCCCTCTTTTGCTCCCATCTTGGAGCCATCCAGGCAGAGCCACGACTGTGGCTCTGGTACTGCCAGGGTGTGGCCCTTGAAGGCACTTCAATAAACATCCACTTTATTCCGCTCAACTCCATCTAGCCTCTGTGCCAGCTCCTTAAGGCATCACCTCCACACACATCTTGCCTGGGCACACCGGTGCCCCTGCCTGGCACGGCCCCAAGCATTTGTGTAAGATTGCACATGCATGAGGTCAATGGAAACTAGGAAGGAGCTGCTGTGGTTTGGCTCCCAGAGGCGGCCAGAGAAGTGTGATCTTCCCTTGCCCCAAAACAAGTCAGGGAAATTCATGAGAACAGCCTTTCTTGTGGGTTATTCTGGCAGCAGCGGGGCTGGACAGGACCAGGAGTAAGATGACACAAGGCCATAAAACATGTCAGAGCAGCAGCCACACGATGAGAGTCTCTGTGCTGGATGCTCGAGCCCGACCACAGCCTGAGTCAGCCATCCCCTGACCTGCCTCCGGCACACTCCAGTGCCATCAACCAGCTCCAGGGAAGGCTCAGCATCTCCCACACCAAGTGCTCCTTTGGGACCACGCCCTGCTTGCCGCTTTCTGCTTTCAGGTACAGGCACCTACCACCCAACAAAGCCACCTCTGGGTGAGCAGCTGGCCCAGAGCCCACGCAAAGCCACCAAAATCCCATAAATCCCACACAGACCAGCCAGACACCCCAAAAAAGTGCTCAGCGAGCCAGACCCACCCTTCCCCTGTCCCATTCCTTTCAGCCTGGACCCATCCTATGAACGTGAGTCCCCTGTGCTCTGTGCCAGAGCATTTAATACCTCTCCACACAAATGAGGAGAACAAATGAGTGCCAGGGGAGAGGGAGATGGTTTGCATCACTTAATCAGCATCCCCAATAAAGCGGCCCCGCAGCTCTGCGGAGGGTAAGACAGCAGAGTTCAGCAGATTTTATCAATAACATCACGGAGCCCTGCTGCGTGCCTGAGAGAGTTGCCATGGTTATTGTGACAGATTTACTATCATTGTAACTTAATGCACCATAATAAGGATCTGCATAGTTATTATTGTTTTACAATGATAACTGTAATTCGACCGCAGATTTATGACTAAATTTGTAACATTACTACGATGTTCTGGGAAGAATTGGGAGCGGGGTAATTCACATGCTTTCTCAGAATATAGAAAGAAAAAGAGATCTTGGTCGGTGCCCTTTTTTTTTCCTTTCAATTGCTTCTTTGAGAACAATTTTTGTGGTCTGGTTACTGTTGGTTTGGGAGAGGGTGCTCTGTCAGAGGCCATGCAGAGAGGTAGCTGAAAAATGGGATTTTTCCACTGCAAAATTTATCCTGGGGAAAAAAAAAAACCAACCCAAAGTCTTTCAACAGAAAGTTGCAAAAAAATTTCCCAAGTGTTGCCAACTGGGAAGCAGACGCGAAGCGCAGGCAAGATGAACAAAAATGGTCAGACTTTGTTCAAAAAGAATGACTCCAGCAGCATGGGGAGGGCTCTGCACCACCTTAGAGCTGGCCTGGGCAAAGACCACGGAGCAAAGCCAAGCACCATCTCCCAGCTGTGGGGCTGCAACCCCACAACCTGCCCCAGCCCACCCCAAGCTCCTGGCAGCCCCATGAGATCCTCTTGGAACAACTCAGCACAAATCACTGCCCAAAAAACTTTAAACAGTGTTTACTGATGGATTACTGCTCAGACATGGAGTGATTTGAGAAAACAAAACTTTAGACAAGGACTTTTTGGCAGTTCTCAGGGCATAGGACCCACATTGGGGTCCCCACACCTGCATCCCAAGCTGCAGCTCCTCAGGATGGGGAACAAGTCCCACCTGGCCTGGACCCATACAAGAAGCTGGACCCCAGGGGAAAGCAAAAGAGACTTCAAGCCTGAAATAAAACCAGGGTTTCCATCAGGTTGCCTTGCACCCTCCTCCCAAAGCTCTCCCCTGTTTGAGGGCTTAGCTCCTTCTTGGATTTCATCACAAATGCAATGCTGCCAATTACCCCACAAATTTATAGGGAGCCCTGATGGTTTCCATCCCTTTTTCAATCTGCCCAGGCAGCCCGTTGCCCCCAGGAGCTGTGGGATGGTTAACACCCCCTGCATGCCAGAGGCACCTACACTGGGCAAACTACAGCAGAAAAGGGGCATTTCCCCAGCCCTTCTTGCTGCTCACTGGGGAAGGCTCCCAAGGTTTTCTAAGGAAAGTAAACCAGTCTGCACCACCCATTTGGCTTCCATGGCAAGTCCCCAGGTCAACACCTCCTGCAGACACTCCAGGCTCAGCACATCATCCCAGCTTCCCACCATACCTCGGTCTTTCTAAAGACACACGGACACAGCACGCACAAATCACACCCCTCCAGCTGAGCAAAAGGGGGATTAGGTCAGCAATCCATGCTCTGGGACTTGGAGCCTTTTGAGTTCCCAACTGGATTGCTTTCCAGAGTGATTTATAGCTTTTCCCATTCCTCATCCTGACCGGATCAGGGATGGAGTTTTCTATATTCCCCCATCCTCACGCAAGAGCATCAAGTGTCCCTTCTTGGTGCTCCTCAGGGAAAAGCTGCTCTGCCTCCACATGGAACACTTCAGAAGTGTTCCTTTCTGCATGGAGAGGCCTGAAGCTTCCCTGGAGCTGTGGGGAAAGGTGGGAAGAGTGGCAGAGGCTGGGTGCTCCCCCTCGCTCCCTCCCTCCCAGCAGTGATGTGTGTCAGAGCAGGTTACATCACACTCCCCTGCCACCACCACCTCCTGCTTTCGGGCTGATATATGAGAGTAAATATAGGAAAATCTCCTCATAAAATTAATGGAGGCTGCATGAACTCACAGATCATAAACTCAGAGGGGTTTGTAACTTGCTTTTTGGGGAGGGGGAGGGGGTGGGCTCAGAAGCAATTTAGCAGAGGGGACTAATTGACAGCAGTTGCCCCAGCACATCCCACACCGCCCTCCCCACTCTTGGAAGGATTCAGGAGAACACAGCACTGAAGTCTCAAAACACAGTGCTGGAGCAGGCACCCATCAGCTGGAGGTCAGGCGCAGCATGGCTGCAAGGTGTGCTCCCATCGAGGGACTGCGGCCAAGCTGTGCTCTCAGTGACATCTCTGTGCTCTCCACTGCACAAATCTCAGCGCTGAAGGCCAAAGCACGAGCAGATCCATCCCATGCTCTGGGGGTTGCTGACAGCACAGCACCTCTCTTGGCTGGGGGGCTGCAGGGTGGGTGATGAAGAGGACTAGGCCATGGACCCAAGCTCCCCAACACACCCAGCAGTGGGGGCCACACAGGGGGCAAGGCTGAGGTGCTCTTCTCCAGCCTCGCCTAGGAATTCCCCTGAAACCCTCTTAATACAATCAGGGACCTTTTGAGACCATCACTGGCTCCCCAACACATTCCTAAAGCCATCCTGTGACCCCAGTGTTGGTGGCCACAGCTCTGCCACAGCAAACACCATTTCCAGGACCTGCCTTCTGCCTCCATCCCCTTCCCAACCCACAGAAGACCTTTGCTGGACCACCTCCATGCTCCTCCACAGCATCAGCAAGGCCAGTCCCTTTGTTCAGGCACCTTTGCTCTATGCTGGGTTATTCAGTGCATCTCATGTCTTAGGGAACCACCTGGGCTTTTCATGGCACAGCCAAGAGTCTCACACAAAGGGCAGTAAATAACCACTACTGCTCAAAAATCCGCCCCTACATGCCATTTCTCTACAGGACGCTGGCTTACTCTGCCTGGTTAAGGGCCAGCCCCATGGATCCAGCTGCCCAAGGAAGCCCTTTGCCACACCAACACCAAGTCAGCTCAGGGCTGTCCAGGCACCAAGACCTCCCTTGGCCACCAGCCCTCAGGGGGAAACCCAACCACCCCAGCTCCTAAGCAGCCTCTTGGTCTGGCCCTGCTCAGGTTTACTCTCCATGCCAAATGTAGTTTTTTTGCTGTTTTCTGTCCAAAATCATCTTGGTCCCCGGCTGCTGCCCCAGCAGCTCTGGCAGCCGTGACTCATAGCTCTGCCCCAGCCTCAGGCTCCCACTTGCCTCCTGCTCTGACTCAGGCAGCCATGAGCACCAGCCTCAGCTCCTTTCAAGTGGTTTAGGGATCCAGCCAAGGCACCAAAGCAAAGGGATTTAGGCACCAGGCTCCCTGGAGCATCCAGCCTGAGGCTCGCCCCAGGGGGCTCAGCTCTGAGGCATCATCTGGTGACCAGGTTGTGCCACCACTGCTGGCACTAGGAGCAACCACCAAACAGTAACGGGGTCCAGGTACATCACCCCCACACTTTCTGCCTCCGACAGCCAGCTGGCCCCTTTGGTGCACCCCCACTTCACATACATGCATCCCCAAGGCATCACTGGGTACCCCCTGCCCTAGGGTGCCCCTTCTGCATTCCCCAGGCTGCTGGAGGGAGCTTACAAACAAAACCGTGTCTAGATAAGAGTTCACCTTCCAGAGAGGCAAAGCCCACAAAATAACACAGGAAATGAGCCATGTACTGCCCTCCCTAGCGATGCTGGCTGCAACCCTCCTCACTCCACCTTCTCCTAGCTCCTACTGTTGCTAGAGCTGAAGGAAGGCAGAGGCTCCTCCCTTCCCTTTTATAGCGTCCCTCCGGTGGTTCCATCAGCCTCTCCCTGCTGCCTGGCTCAGGGACCAGCCAGCTGCCAACCCCACTTGCTTCACAGGGAGTTGATTTACTCCCCAGGTGGAGTTGATTCTCAGGTGAAACCCCGGGGACAAGGGCCTGCAGCGTTGCTGATGGGCTCCAGTCCCAAAACAGCATAGGCGAAAAGGAGGAGGATGGCTGAGGCTAGCATTGAACCAGAGCTGGGGCTTGAACAGAGAAAAGCAGACCTGCCCTCTCCTCAGACAGGATCCTTAAAGCTCTGGGACATGTTCCCCAAACCCCCTCCCTCTCTGCTGCAGGTACCCAGGGAAAGGGGAGCCTCGCTGCCTCCGGACAGCAGAGAAGCCGGCAGGGAGACATCTGTTCCCCATCCAGCAAGCAGTGTCTTCCTGATCTGCCTCTTAAAAATTACAAGGCAATTTGGAGTTTCTATTTTGTACTTTTGATTTGCCCAAACACCTGAAACATGAGCTCTCAATCCAGGATCAAAGGCTCTCTCTGGAGCAACACAGACAGCGATATCCACCGCCGTATTTATGCGTGATTAGGAACGCCTGCATGGGAGAGGGGATTTGGCAAGGCTGGGTGTGCTGCAAATCCTGAAACTCCATCTCTTGGAGAGGGAGGGAGCTGGGGGTTGACGTCCTGGCAGGTCAGGTTTAGTCCCAACCCCTTGAGCAATTCCTTGTAGAGGGAGTGTCTCTCTGTGTCACTTGTCCCCTGTCACTCCTGCCTGTAGGACTGAGACCCGCCCAGTGGTGTGCTGGATCTCTCATCCTTGCTTTGCTCTGTCTCTGGGGGTCACTGGGTAGGTGCACACATCCCACATGCAGAAGGATGGAGTGTGGACACAGTGTGGACACAATCCTGGTGCTGTGAGATGAAAGGCACCGGGAATAAAGCCAGGCCATGTAAGGGGTTAATGGTAATCGACACAGTCATTAATGAGCTGGAGGGGAGGGGTCTTCCCAAGCTCTTCTGGTCCAACTTGTCCTGCTTTGAAAAATCCCAGACCCTGGACCCCTGTGGGCTGGGATTTTGCATCATCTAAATAAACTGGGAGAGGTTCAGGCCTGTGAACAGATGTGGCCAAGCCTCCTCTCCCATGGAAGAGTGTGGCTGAGTTGCTGTAAATAACCAATTTTAATGGCAGAGGATCTGTCCAGTACCACTGACATGAGGGCAGACTGGATCCCTGGAGAGACCCTGGCTCTGGATCTGTGTCTCACAT
The DNA here is from genome assembly GCF_015832195.1 of Motacilla alba alba. Classification (NCBI taxonomy): domain Eukaryota; kingdom Metazoa; phylum Chordata; class Aves; order Passeriformes; family Motacillidae; genus Motacilla; species Motacilla alba. Next base: position 29,520,744 of record NC_052023.1, read on the forward strand.
GGGCTCCTGCTTCCTGCCACTGCAAACTGCTTCAGAAGAGCTGGATGGGGTTCCCAGGATAAGGGAGTAGTAGCAGGGCACATTGTTTATGGGAAAGCCAGCAGTAAAATCAGGAGGCTATGAAGAAACCTGCCCTTTCAAAGGTAGAGGGCCAGAAAACACCCTCGTTGTGCTGAGGTGTAAATCAGTGCCAGTGATGGGTGCATTAGGTGGGTGACTCATGTCAGGATCACACAGAGCCATCCCCTGTGGGGATCTGGTCTCTCCTGCCATGGGAGAGAGCAGCAAGTCACCCCATCACCCTTAAACGAGCACCAGCGTGGGCAGGAACACTTGAGACAGCAAAACCTCCATGAAGTCTTTAACTTTTAAGCAAGCCAAACTGATGGAGACAAGTCCCGCCTTCCCATGGGATCACATATCTATTTATAATCAATAAATTTCCATGAAAAAGTCTGAAAGTACATGTGATTCAACCCCAGTGCTCCTTTACTGGAAAATTTGTTGTTTGTTGGTTTTTGGTTGGGGTTTTTTTTTTGCCACAGTTTCCTCACACATTGAGGCACCTTCAGAGAAGTGCTGGGAAAAGCTGCCCAGGAGCTCTCTGCAAATCAGGGCGTGCTCCTGCCCTGCCAGTTCACAGGCATTTAGCACTGGGAATGAGCTGGGAAGAAAATTTGCCACAAATATTTTCAGCAAATTATGAAGTCTTGGAAAAAGAAGATTTCAGTTCTACTGAGAAATTAGTGTTTTGACAGATGTTTTAAATATTTGTTAAAGAATTTCAATTTTTTTAACTGAAACTGAAGGAGGTCCTGAAACCAAAGACTGGGCCAAGAAAAGAAACCTCAGAAACATTCTGCTTTGAAAACGTCTCAGTAAAACATTTCCTTTTTCCCCTCTTCCCCAATTCAACAGTTTGGGGAATGGAGATGAATTCACAGAATTTCATCTTCTCTGACTCCAACCCTTTTTTTTAGCCTGGAGAATGTTTTGACAGAGAAATGCCTTTCCTGCCCCACTGAGTCCAAGTCCTCTGTGGGTGTAAGACTGAAGGGGTCTTCAACCTCCAGCATCCTGGTGTGGTTTCCACGTAAACTGTCTGTAAACGGAGTGTGGCATTCACATTTTCTGGAAAAATCCCTTTGCCCAGGATTTGCTCCTGGGAAGCTGAGAAACCTCAGAGAAAAAGGAAAACAAAAATTATCTGATTTGCTTCTCCTGTGTTCTGCTGCTTTGGAATGTGTTTGGAGATTGTTTACCCACAGGTGATTGTTCCATTGGGTTTCTGATGTGAACTGTTTTGACTCATTGGCCAATCAGGGTCAGGCTGTGTCGGGACTCTGGAGAGAGTCACGAGTCTTCATTATTATCTTTTAGCATTCAGTAAGTGTCCCTTCTGTATTCTTTAGTATAGTTTGGTTTAATATTCTTTAATATAATATATTATATTAAATTAGCCTTCTGAGAACATGGAGTCAGATTCATCATTCCTTCCTTCATCAGGGCACCCCACAAATACAATAACAGAGATTTTCAAATTTTATAAAACCTCTGGGCTTCCCTCTTCCCACCTGCAGAGCAGCCCCCATGGCAGTGGGAGCACCCACACCCCATCCCTGGGAGGAGGAACCAAGGCCACAATCCCTGCATGGGCCATCCTGGGTTGTGACCAGCTGCACCCTGCACTCCCAGCTGGTCACAGCAGGCTGGGGCTTTGGGGAGCCCAATAAAAATTCTGAGGTGTTGAAGCAAACCCACCAGCTCCTCCTGCACTCGCCGGAGCTGCACATGCTCTCCCGAGGGAAGCCTTTCCAGCTGGAGCAGCACAGTGGATCCATGGGGAGCTGCTTTCCTTCCATGGGCCATAGAAATCCCATTTGGGGTTGCAGTTGCCTTGCTCCCCTCCTGCATCCTCCTGCTTTTTAAAGAGGGTGTGTCCAACTCAGTCAAACACAGGCAGAAAGCACCGGGAGCTGCTGAACCTTAAAACAACTGTTATTCTTTGGGATAGTGCTCCTTCCAACACCAACATTATTCTGAGATGCAGGTAACATGTGACTCATTTTCTTTTGCTCTCCAAAGTACAACACCCTTCCCTTCTTCTATCCTTCCTTACCAAATATCAATCATCAGCAAAGACAAGGCAAATGAACTTTTAATCAATAACAGCTACTGTTTCTTGTACCGGGACTGTTTATGATTTAAAAGGGGGAAAAAAAAATTAAATCAATCCTGATGTGAACGTTTTCCCACTTGGAAAAACAGCCCAATCCCATATCAAAAGGCTGGGGGGTTTATATGTTTTTAAAAGATTTAAAAGCTAAATTAATTTTAAATTGTTTTTACATATCTTGCCTATAGACAGAACCACATCATATGATGAGGAAGGGTGGTCCATGGTGTATTAATGTTCCCAGTAAGTGCTTTAGCACCAGTCTGTCTGCTTTACACACATTTAATACTGTTGCCATCTCAAAATCAAGACTACTCTAACCACAGTGTGTCTGTCCAGGCACTGCAGCTGGCAGCCTGTCTCCTTTCCATCCAGACCAGGTACTGCAGACAGCTCTGGGTCTGTCTGCTCTCAGACTCCACTGTCCTCATCCCAGCCACCAGCATCCAGGAGCTACCTGAGACTAAAGTATGGTTTTGGCAAAACAGCACCAAAAACTGGCCCCGTCCTCCTGGCTGGTCAGGACAATGCTGAAGAAACGACGTCCTAAAAAAACAAGAAAAAGAAGTAGGAACTCATTCCTGGATCTAGGAGTCCATAAAGGCTCTCACAGTAGACTGACTTAGGTTTGTGGAGCTGGACATTGGTACCTAAAAAAGGTGAGACTGCAACTAAAGCTCCTAACTTTATTTTTCAAAAGCTTTCTATTCCCAGGGCCTGAACAGCCAGGAGACTGATAATTCATTTTCATCTTCATATGCTGCAGCACTGGGAGCAGCTCAAATGGCAATATGCTGGCTCCAGTCCAGATTTATCTGAATGTGAGACACAAACCCAAATGCATGAAATGGCATCCACCAAGTCTTACATGAGCCTCAAACTGGGTTCACTTTAGTCCTCTGCAGTGACAGGTTGCCCCTTTGGCCAGTTCCTGTGTGCATCCATCCACAGAAGCCACAGACATGCCTTCTCTGCTGTCTCACCTTCCCCTGCCTAGGCAGTTTTGGGGGTCCTCCTGCTTCATCTCTTTAAGTGCTGAGACATCCCATGGCCACATGCAGCTTGCTGTTTCTGCCCAGTCTCTTCCTGTGGCTGATTCTCCCAGGCCCAGATTTGGGACAACCGAGAGAGTAGTCTCTTTCTGTCAGGGTGATGGAGCAGTCCAGCCATGGCTGAATCCATGCAGGACAAGCCAGGAGCTCTGGACACAGCTGTGGAGGCAAGGGCAGAGGTATACTGGGTGTGGATGTGCCTGAAGCAGAGCTGCCAAGGTCTGTGATGGCAAATGGGAGAGGATGCTCCCCAGATGGCTGAGGGGAAGTGGCTCAGACACACACCCCTGAGGGGCTGAGTCACTGGCCAGGGATGTCCCAGCTGGAGAAAGCAGGACATGGCCTGGGGCACAGTGTCAGCACTGCTCACCATGAGCACATGGCACTGCCCAGACAGAGATCCCAGCAGGGAAAATCATTTGGTCCCTCTATCTCCCTACAGTTTTAAAACACATTTTCCCCTGGATTTACTAAGTAGATCTCCTCTGCCACCATTGTGATACAGTTTTTGCCCCCACCCTACCATCTTGACCTGCTGGGGGATGGGGTGTGTAGTTTGCATGGTGGCATAGATGGCCACGGGGCTGTGGCCACGTCTGAAGTCTTCTCCTGCCCCAGCAGTTCTGCAAAGCAGCCCCAGGAAGTCAGGAAGGTCCTTTCCTTAGTTCGTGCCCAAAGGAGAGTCAGGAGGGAAGACAGAAAGGTGAATTCTGATGTTTTCCTTGGTATCCCGAGATCAGTGGCTGAACCAGAGCAGGGACTTTGTGTTTCTTCATTTCCCACTTCCTCCACAAGGCCCCTGGCCCCTGGGGAACATCTCTCGCTCTTGAGTTCTCCAGGCCTCTTTTATCATCATCCCCATGATGAAGGCAAGCACATTCCAGTTGCAGACTGAGGTGAAAACCCACCATGCCCCCACTCTCTCCTCCCAGCTGAGAAGAGACATCAGGCAGCTTTTTAGGATCAGGATAGAAGAGAATAGAAGTTTCTCCGCTTACAGTTTTGCCAGACTTTAACTGGGCTCCAATTTTCCATGCTGGATTCCTGCCTTGGGCTGTGTTTTGTTTTGTGTTTGTCAAAAAAATTCCATGACTCCATTTCCACCAGCCCTTTGAACGAGTTTTAGGGAGGTCTTTTTCTTTCTTTATTTTTTTTCTCTTGCCCATGCTCAAACATTATTACAACCATTTCAGTGGGAAGCAGCAGTGCCTGCAGGCCTGGCAAGAAGTGTCCCCTGAGTGAGAAGACGGGCCTTTCTCCATCCCCGTGACGGCGCCCGCAGTCGGTCAGATCACGAGTCTGGGAAACAGCAAAGGCTGGTTGGTGTTTGGCAGATGGATGAAGCCCAAAATCCGCCTGTGCCGAGCGCTCCCCATCTTCCAACAGGCCTCAATCAACAGTTTCACAACAACACGTCGGCCAACTGTGTAAACACAGGGCACGGCTCAAACAGAGCCCTTGCCTCCATGAACAATCGGCGCTGAAAGGGAAGAGCATCTTACTCAAATAAACAAAGGCCCTGCCCAGCTCAAGGATTTGGATCAAGGTCAAAGGAGGGAGTTCGTGATAGCGGAAGTTATTGAACCTAAAAGCACACGCAAGTTTTCAGAGATGGATTTTGTCTGCAGGGAAGTACTAATTCAAGTGGACTGGACCCCTCTGTGGCTTGGGTTGAATCCAGTTGATCCTAGATCCAAACAGCTGCAATGAGAGAAGAGAGGAGGAGATGGGGAAGTGAGGAAGGCCAAGCCAAAAGGCTTTGTTTGGGGCAGATCGATTAACCTGAAACCCGTTTTTGTTTGCTTCACTGGGAAGATGAATGTGTCCCGCTGGCTTGGCAGAGCCTTTTCTTCTTCCAGGCTTTGGCTCCACCAGTAAAACTAAAAATCCCCATAATTATTCCAGTGGCTGCAGCTGTAGAATGATCCAGGTAATCTTCATGCCTGCAAAACCTGTGGGGCCCCATGGTACCATCAGCCAGGTCTGGTGCCTGCAGGTCCCTGAGCTTTGTACACGCCTCCAGAAATAACCCCCTGGGATAATGGGGGTCAGACCCCCTGGCATGGCTCCCAGTGGATTGAGAGTCCAGTTTTGGCTGCAGGAACCACGGTCTGAAATTAGAATTGCCTGGTGATGTGTAACAAAGAGGAAGAAAAGGGCAAAAGCAGCAATAGCACACAAGCCAACCCAAAAAATCCCAGCTTGAGGGTCCAGGAAAACTAAAAGGGAAGAAATGTGCCTGCCTCGAGGGAGGCTGAGGGAGGGCTCTGAAAAACCCCCGCTTGGTGAGACCTCTTCTGAAGAGCTTAGCAGTGAAGGGAGGAGGACAATGGAGGCAGGAAAACCACAGTGCTTGGGGACAGGCTCCTGTGCAGCAGAGACCAGCCAGGTCCCAGAAAGGATGGCATTCTCTGGCAACAGCCCCCTCCCTGGGGCTTGGTTTCAGTCAGAAGGGTCCCACATTTGACAGTGCACAGACAGGAATATTTCTCCACTCTGCTGCTTGCAAGGTGGCCAGAGAGCAGGAAAAGCCAATGGGTAAAACAGCTGCAGCCTTACAGAGCACAGGAGCACAGGGTCATATCGTGCCTTTAGAGCAGATTGAATTTAAGAGCTGTCAACCTCAATGGTGTCTAGGTCAGTTTTCTTCCTCTGCATTGACAGGGAACAAATTTGAAGCCCTGAGGTGTCATTTCTGCACGTCACGCTTTGAGTTGTTCCCTTCCTTTACCATGATAGACCTGTTCCTTTCCTGAGGATGATCATTTTTCAGCCAAACATGTGGTGGTTCACATTCCTGAGTTATGGAGCACACAGCTCACCAAAGGAAGGGGAATTTGGTTTCCTCTCCTGCTGACCCCACAAATGCACGACAGAGCTGGATGGTCGTGGCCACCATCCCCCAGAAATGACATTGCTCTGGGCCAGGCCGTGCCTTGAGGGAAGGAGGTCACCCCCAGGGAGATGCTGTGCTGGATAAGTCACCTTCCTCTGACCCAACCTTCCCCTTGCCTTTGCTCCCCGATATGGGCAGATGTGCCCCAGCCGTGCACAGAGTGGCATCTCTAAAACGTCAAACTGCCAAAAACCCCAGGCTCAAAGCACTGTGTAAAACCCAAGCTGCTTCCAAGCCTGACCTTCTCCATGCCCTGCAGGAGCAGCAATTCCCTTTTTTAAACCAGGGGCTATGACCTGTGCCCCAAGACACTGCGAGCCACTCCTACAGTGAATAAGGAATGAGAGTGAATATCTGCTTGGCGATTACATGCAGATTAGAAATGTCTAAAGGGGGTCTTTATTGCTCAAGAAAAAGAGTCAGAACTAAAAAAAAAAAAAAAAAAAAAACAAATAAGTTGGCAACAACCGAGCTGGAATAACTGGACTCAGGTTCCATGAGGGCTTGTCTCAGCATTTCAGCCCATGTCTCTGGGTGTGAGCACTGGATTGTAAATAACTGCTCTTGTGGAAACTTGGCTGCAGGGGACACAGAGACTGTCACACACTCTGATCCTTATCACCACTTGAAAGGCCTGACTGGGAACAGCTGCTCTGGAGCTGTGGGGCAGCCCCAGGAAGGATGCACAGCCCTCTCTGTTGGATCCTGGAGCTCATGAGCCCACGAGGCTGCTCCAAGGATCTGGGCAGGCTTGCTGTGATCCCAGCTGGTCAAACCTTCCAGCTGCAGAAGACCCTGCACGTAGCTGGGCTGAGACACACTCTGCTGAGGGGAGTCCTCCTGGCCAAGGGAGCCAAGCTGTGCCTAGATGAGGTTATCCCAGAATGCTTCCCGAATCTCAGATCTAGAGGCATGCTTTGGCTGCATCCCAGCTCCAGACTGGGGATGTACAGCAACCCCAGAGCCTCAGAGAGAGGAAATCCAGATGGGAATGCTGGCGTGTTGCAGCAGCTCCCTCCCCTGCAGGGGCTGGGGACCACAACACAAGGGGTGGTGAGCACAGAGTGAGCTCAGAGACCTGCCTGCCCATGCAGAGCTTCAGCCCTCTCCTGATCAGCCCTCTCGTTAACCAGAGCCCTGCAAGGTCTCCCAAGAAACACCCCACCAGACAACATCTCCAGATTTCCCACTGACTCAGTTACAGTCATCCCAAGGGGACTAGTTTCACATGGGGATGATTTTTCTCCCTTTTTTCCTTGAGATGCCATGCCAAGGTAAGCCAAGAATCATGCAAAACCCTCCATGGATGATGCCACCTTGTAAATTAAGGTCACTACCCCATCACAGACAGTAAAAAGTCTTTATTTTCTGCTGATTGATGTTAATTATGCAACATACTGTGAGTCCATATGGACTGTGTTCCATCAAGGTTTTCCTTGTGTTCATTCTTTCTGGATCCACGTCCTGCCAAACACGGCTTGTTTTCATGGCCCATCTTATTTACTGCCCTATTAGTCTGGTGTTAGATTTTCCCCCCAGTCCTCTGGAACTTCCCCAGAGTTTCCAGATTTGTTTAAAAAATCGACACTAATGGTTGAGAGAGCTCTCAGGCCAATTTGTTTATCCTTTGATGCAAGTTATCTGATCCTGCAGAATGTCTAACTTTAATCACTGCTCTTTAACATTCGGCTTCATCACTGGTAGAATACGAAGTAATTCATTATTTCCATAAAGTATGGTTGTGTCATCCCACTTCCTTCCAAAGGGAAAAATAAATGTTGAACAAATAACTTTGTCTCTTTTACACACAGGATGAGTATTTTCCCATTATTGCCAGGGATCTCATTACAGGATTTGGCTTTTTTGATATGTTTAAATAATTATCATTAACTCCAGTGGCAAAAGGCTTTTCTCTCCTACCTTTAGCTTCCCTTCCCAGGTTCTTGCTGATTTCTACTGACCACTATCAGATTCTTCGTTTTGTATTAATCATCAACACCAATATGCACTTCACTGCCACATATTTATGCCCATAATGCTATTTATCTATGTATATATAGATAAATAGCTTCTACCTTTCCTCCTAGCTGGGCTGGTTTCTGCAAAGCAGTGTTCAGGCTTCCAGGATAGCACAGATTTTTGAGCATCTCGCCAAACAGCCTCAAACACTCCCTGATTATCCTCTGCTCAATTTTGTAAAAATAATTCCTTCCACCCCTTAATTGTAGTCCTAATTATTTTCAGCCCAGGGAAGCAGTTGTTTTTCCAGAACCAGGGGCTTCAGCTGGGCATCTCTGTGCTCTTAAAAATCTGGTCCCTCACCACTTATAAATAGCTCTGGTCAGAGTTTTTCTGTGTTTGCACATAGTGTGGTGCTCGCTGGCAGGGAGACAGCCTGGGAATAGGTTGTGGAGTCTCTGTCCATCCCAGGACTGGAGAATTGCATACCTAAAAGGCAGAGGAAGCTGGTTTGGGGTTATTTGTGGGGGATGCATCCCTTCTCTGCTCCCAGGCTCACAAGAGGGGAAAAAGCCACTGGGGACCAAAGACAGCTTTCATCAATTGTGATGTTTTATTTTGTGTTGGCTTTTTTTTTTCCTTAAACATCCTTTGTTTTCTAACAATAAATCATATCCCGAGGCAAAAAGCCTTTAAAGAGACTGGGCATGGAGTCTGCTTCCGTTGCCTGGCTGGCGAGGCAGGCCACCAGCTGACAGCAGTCATCAATCCACAACTCAGCGATCAATCCATCTTCCTCCGGGAGGCCCCCGGCTGTGCCAGCCCGCTGTCCCCTGCCGTCCCTCCTCCAGCCCTGGTGGCACCCAGGATAGTCCCCGGTGCCAGACCCTGTCCCCCTTGCTGCCTGTTCCCTCAGAGCAGCGTCCCCTTCTCCCAGGCCCCATCCCCTGGTGTTCTGCAGCCAGCTGAGCCAAGTCACCCTCCAAGTCTCCTCCCGTGATCCATCAGAGAGCAGGCACTCCACCTCCTGCCCCTCCAAGAAAGCAACAGCTCTAAAGAAGGCAGCAGCATCTTTTCCAAGCAGAGGGTACACCAAGAGCTTACTGGGGGATAAACCTTCCCAGGAGGTTTCATAAATCCCAAGCTGTTTGCTTTTTTTGCCATCAGTGGAGGTTTCCACCTCCTGTTGTTTACTGCAGGCTTCTGGGTTTGCTTTTAACATTTGTGCTGCCACGACTCAGCAGTTTTTGGTGGCACCTACATGTTCTGCTTACCCTTTTAGCAGTGCTCCCCAAAGATGTTCCCCTCTTAATGGCTCTGCCTTGTTATTTGAAAAATCAGTTGTTGTACCACCAAGATGGAGGTGGTCCAGCTCATATGATCCTTCAGGAGGTAGGCCCAGTGCTCCATGACCTGCTACACTTCCTTTCGACCTCCATTTTACACTTTTTGCCCCTTGGTGGTCTCCTCCTCTGTCTACTTTTACTCCCAAGATGCAAGGTGGGGTCTTGCTGCTGACCGTCTGAACTTTCCTCTCCTTCAATTCCCTCCTGAGATCCCTCAAGTTCTTGCTGATCTGAGAAGTATTTAATGAGGCAATTTCATCCATGCCAAATGTGTCATAACCAATGGATCCCTGCCTACAGTCATCAGAGCCCTGCTCAGCCTCTCAGTGATGTGTGCTGTGCTGGAGCCAAGGAGAGACCGCACACAGGCCCGCTGTCTTTCTGTCCCCTCTTCTGCTGGGCAGAACATTTGTATCTGCCTGCCTGCACACATTTGGTCCATGGCCATCACTCGTGCTCATACCCCCTTTAAGTCTGCAGGGATCATGGTGAAAGGGGGCCATCTTTGTGTCCTTGTGTCTCTCTCACCAGAGAGCTCCAGGGTCAAGAGCTGTTGTATCTTGGCTACTCTTCAGTACCTCATGTCCCTCCACCAGTACAGGCAGAGCTTTGGCCTCTGCCCGCAGGTTTCCATGCAGCAAGGGGAATGTGGTGCTTTCTCCCTGCATCAGGGCCCCTGTCCTGGGAAAATGGCCTCAAAGATGTGGGGCACATTCCCCTGATGTCACCTCCCCAGCCACAGCAGCCAAAGCCACCAGGACTGCGTATCCTGACCAGACAAGTGTGCCCAGGGGCAGATGATGCCCCAGACAAGGTTACAGCAGACAGCCCCCAGTGACTCCATGATGTTACTGGTGACCAAGATCTGTTCTTGCAATCCTCAGAGCTTTTCCTCCCTTGCATCAGAGCAGGACTGTGTCCCAAGAGAGGCCTGTCCTGCTTGGAGAAGATGGGGCAAAGAGGTCTGCCCCATCTCACAGCCCCAGGGGAGGGACATGGCCACCATGAGGTTTCCTCTGGCATTTGCTCTGTGCCAAGGTTGGAAAGGATTCCAGTGTCACAATAGCATCTGATCAGGGAGTGCACTTCAGGGCTGGGGATGGTGGAGCAGAGGGATGGGAGGAGATAGAGATTCCTTGAGGAACAAGGAGAAAGAAGATGGAAGCTGTCACTCCCAGCTGGCCAACACCAACACACTCCCAAGGCATCGGGAGGTGCCAAGGGGTCTGCTTGAAAAATTTGGAGAGACTTGGGGGGGGTCACAGAGAGGGCTGCTCTGAGGCCACTTTTCCTGGCAGGAAAAGCCATTTGCAGCAATGGAGGAGCAGTGGAGGAGCAGTGGAGGCCACTCATCCTCTCTGAAGGGACATGCACTGTCTTTTTTAAGATCCAGGCCTGGAAACCCTTTTGTGGGGCAGGCAGCAAGGCAGTGGGGGAAGGTGTGGCGGGATCTTGACATGGAGTCGCCTCAAGCTGATGTCCCAGCCTCTCTTAAAATGTCCTCAAGCCCTTGGAATTGCCTCAGATTTAAGTGCAGTGGCCCGGGCTGGCGTGTACCCATCCAGGGCGTAAATGAGAACCACCCGGGACACCTCAGTCCTCCCCCTGCTCTCCCGGGCAGGTTCATTAGGGCCTTCCCAGCCGGAGCAGGCCGCGGCTCGGGGCAGCGCCGCCGCGTTTGATATTTTCCACTCTGCGTGTCAAGGGCATTTACAGTCGGCGTCAGGCTGTTCCGTCAGTCTGAGGGAAGCACTTTGAAGTGTTTGTGGTAGAGGCCACATGTGCACTCAAGATGTGCCTCTCTCTCCTCTCGCTGCCTTTGCATTCCCAGCACCATGTGACAATCGACAACACGGCTTAACCCTTTCGCACCGCCGCCTTGGTGATGGGGAATGGAGTCCTCATCCCTCCCTGTGTTCTGGTGGCCCAGGAGGCTGCAGTGACCCTGCTTCCTTCCAGGGAGTGAAACAGCACAGCTCGGGCAAACACGGCTGGTGAAGGTGACGGGGTGGAGCTGGGAGAACTTGAAGCTGCTGGTCCAAAAGCAGGATCTGTCACTAATCCCCAGAAATGCCTGCTTTGATGATGAAAGCATCATTGGCCACAAGCAGCTGTGGAGTTGGCTCCCGCCCTTGCCCGTCCTGCAGTGGGTCCCGAGGAACGGCGTGGAAGGAGTCCTGGTGGCTGTGTCACTCCAGGGGTGCCCACAGTGACATTGCTGCCCGTCCCTCCAGCGTGGTGGATGGCACATGACAAAATGGGCAGCACTTGGGTGTGTGGCTGCTGCCCAGGGAGCTCTGGGCACAGAGAGAACAATTGCAGCTGCTTCCCCTCCGAGGCACTGGTGCAAGCCTGGCAGTGTTTTGAGGAGCTCTCCATGGGGGCAGCGGTCAGGGGTGAATCTCATTTCTTTGCACAGTAGCCATGTAGTGTTTTGCCATAGCCACACGCTTCAGGGTATTTTCATGCACCCAGAGAGCCCTGGAGAGGAGCTTGCTTTGAAATGAAACATGGGGATCAGCAAGCACAGCTGCCCTTTGAGGGGACAGTAGCACCCACCCAGACGTCCGCCTCTCCTCAGCTCCCTGAAATGACTTCTGGGACAGAGTGGAGAAATTAAAGACATGTGGTGTCACCAGGTGATGATTCCCTAGTGCCTGAGAGGCACCTTCTCTGCATCCCTGCAGGCAAGAGGAGAGGGGCCTTCTCCAAAGAGCCCCCTGCCATATTTCAGTCTCTGCGGGTGGATTTCCATCTTCTGTCAGGACCCCCTGGGTGGTTATGGGGAGCCAGGCTTGGCTTGCATCTTTGGAAGTCACATAGGATAGAAAAACCTCACTGCCTGACTCTGCCTGACTCTGCCAGGGGTTGAGCTGCAGCCCCCATGGGGTGCTGTTAATCCTGAGCAGATCCTGCTCCGTGCAGCCTGGACCCACTGCAGTGATAAAAAGGACAGGGAAGGCAACAGGGCAGGAAAAGGCAGAGCTCAACGACTGTGAGCCAAGGGGACAGAGATGTGAGCTGCAGACAGGCAGCTCCCACCCTTTGCTGCTGTCTCCAGCACTGCAGTTTTTGGGGGCCAATGTGGAGCTGCCCCGTTCAGTGACCCCTGCATTCCTGGAGCATTCCTGGAGCTGGGAGCGGGCCATGGCAGCACAGGAACGCGGCTCTGGCAGCTCCAGCGTTAATGTGTGGCACAGCAGAAATAATCTTCCTTTTCAATGATTGCATGACAGTGGGTGGAGGCCCTGGGGGAAGGGTGTCATTGTACTGGCCCTTGTTTGGCAGGGAAAAGACGTCTTCTGGGCTGCAGCTTCCTAGAAAAGTTGAAGTCAAAGCATTATCCAGTGTAACTGACCTCTCCTTCTTCCATGAAAGCCCCCTCCCTGCAATCAATCTGAGTCATGGAAACCCCTGCCTTCTGCTCTGATTTCCAGTCCCCGCAAAGTGTCTGACTCATCCTGCATCTCTCTGGCCGTGGCTCCTCCTTGCCGAGGTGATTGACTCCCTCAGCCAGGCAGGGCTGAGCTTTGCAGCCCATCAAACAGCCCCGGGCTTGTGTGTGCTTCCATGTGCTGAGCTTGGTACCTTGTGAAGGATGAACAGAGACTAGACAGAGTTAAAGCTGGGATTTATTAAAAGGCCTCCATGGACCCACCTTGGGCAGCACAAGAGCCCAGCCAGGGCTACACTCAAGATGAACCAAAATGGTCAAAAAATGGACACCTGGTCACAGGGTCTCTCACTTTTTAAAGTTCTGCTCCATTTGCATATTGGAGTTAATTGTTACAGCTTTAGCCCATAAAGTCCCATCCTTCCTGTTTTTCTCTCTTCAAGCTGGCCCCAGGAGGAGAGGTGGCAGGAAGTGTCAGCGTTTTCTGATTAATCAGACCACTTGGAAATCCCAAATCCTCCAAATCTGAAGGGTCAAAGTTAGACAAGTGGCTCCTGGCAAGTGGCTCCTGGCTGCCCCTGGAGCACCACCCCTGCATCCTGATAAAAGTAGGACCTGTCCAGAAAACCGCAGCCATCCAAACATCACACACTCAGCCTGAGGTCATCATCAGCCCACTGGTGAGAAACGGATGAGGATGGTTACATCAGTAGGGGAAAACTGCCCAAAACAGCCTTGCAAACATAGGCAGAGACAACCCCTGAGCAGGAGCTCCTGAGCAGGAGCTTTTTGGTTTGAGGGATCTTTCTGATTAGGCTTGCTTTCCATTTCTGCTGGAGTAGAAATCAGTGGTGTTTTTAGAGTTTTAAATTTCTGGGGTATAAATCAGTTTCTTTAGAGTTTCTTTTTTGCCCCCATTGCCCCAAAGCCCCCCCACTGTGATGACAAATTCACAGACCCAAGGGCAGGCAGGTTTCCTTTCACCTCTCAAACCCCCAGTGGGGCTGATTTCATAAGACCTGAACGTGCCACGGACCCCAGCTGTCTGTCACCCTCCCAGGGTGTTGAGAGACATCCATCCCCACCAGCCTGCCAAGCCAAGCTCCCATGCCAAGGCCACGTGAGCTGTAAATGGGGAATGAGGACAGCTTCTCCTTTCTGTGCCTGCTGACAGCCCCAAAGGCACACTCAGCTTCAGGCTGACCTGGTCACACACCCCACCTCTGCTCAGGGCAACACTTCACCCCTGGATAAACCCTTTCCTCAGAGGATCACACAGTGCTTTGCAAATGCCTGCTTATTAATCCTCGCCACAGCCCTGGGAAGGAATAAGAGGCACAGGGGGATCACCTCACTTGCTATGGGGTGGGGGCACCTTGTGGGGTGAAACTGAGGAGACTAACAGATGAGAACAGTGCTGCTCCATGGAACACACCAGCCAGAAATTAAATGGAAGGAATTAAAATCGTGGTGATTGAGGAGAACTTTAGGCAGGAACAGTGTGATTAATCACACTGAAATTTGGCTAAGACAACAGTGAAAGGCACCATGTGATTCTTTTCAGGCTCTGTTAGGGCTCCCCTAATACTCCAGCGTGGCAGGTAATGCAGCATCCCAGCAGAACGGGCTGGGATGGCAGGATCGGCGCTCAGGGTGGGAGGGAAAGGGCTGGACAGGACTTGTTGGACATGACCCACAGCTGCCATCAGGCTCACTCTCTGCTTGAGAAGTTCGTGCTCCTTGTGACTGCAGGGACCAGGGGCCCTCAGCCCATAACCCAGGGCACCGTGGTCACCTGCTGTTTGTGCCACACCCCCCTTGCCCCGAGGTGCTTCTTGCCATTCCCACTGCTGATTCTGTGTTGTTCCAGGCAGACAAGACAAGGGCATGCCTGGTCTTGATGTTCAGGTTTATTTTCCATTTAATCTCTGCACCCTGGGCTCTCCTCAAACCTAGCATTCCTTTGGAAAGCTCCTCAGCTCAGCCATACCCTCCTGCATGTGCAGCCAATGTGTGTGAAACCAGTGGCAGGCACAGCTGCACAACTCTGTCCTGGTGATGCCTCTCAAGGTGGTTTACAAATAACCCAGAAACTGCTCATTTAAGTGGGATTATCTGAAAACCAAACCCTGCTCAGCTGCAAGCCTGGTCCCAATCCCCAGGCAGCCCAGATGACAATACTTGCCAGGAAGAAAAGGTCAGTAGAGCTCATTTTCTCTCCAGGACTTCAGGAGGCAAGAATTTGCCAATGCTTCCATTCTAACAACTCATTTTGGAGTGGGTTGCACAAGACTGAAGGATACTAAGAGGGACTGGGCACTCTGTGTGAGCCCATCTCATTTTACAGATGCTGTCCAAGATGAGGGCAGGAGGTGGAAGATGAGATTGTGTATGAATGAAGCAAGAGATCACAGTCTTGTTTTCTGGGCACTGATAACTTCAGCAATTATCAATGCCAGCTCTGCCAGCCCTGTGCCTCCGCCCAGGCTGCACAGCACTGTGAGGTGGCTTTTGTTTCCTCATTGCAATGAAGGATTTTATCCTGCTAGGGTTTATTATTCTTTTATAGACTGAAGGGCTTCAGCCTAATCTTTCAACAAATAAAAGGAATCTTTCAACATTTCAATGCTGTTGCAATTGGCTCCAAAAATAGCATCCTCAGAGCTACATTTTTTTGAACTTCTCAAGTCCAGAGATTAACCTTTTTCAGAAAAAGCACAATAATCAGAAGACCAACTTGTATATATTTTATACATTAAATCAAATAAACAAAGGACTAAAATTTGAAAGCTAACCTATAGTAGCTTTTATTTTCTCCCATTTTGCTTGTGAGCATGCTTCTGTGGCTGCTGGAGGGGAGAGAGAGAGGGGGTTTCCTATTGTTTCATGAGCCACTGCTGGATATTTTACTGACCACCAAAGGCCCGTGGATCAGGGTCTGAGAAACACTGCTTTAGAGATAAACAGGCTCATTACAGGCTCTGTTTGTGCCACCCTGTCCTGGCAGTTCCTGTGCCTCTTCAGTTCATACCCCTGGATCCTGCTCTTCAGTTTATACCCCTGGATCCTGTTTCTCTCCAATTTATACCCCTGGATCCTTCAGTTTATACCCTGGATCCTGTGCCTCTCCAATTCATACCTCTGGATCTTCAGTTTATACCCTGGATCCTGTGCCTCTCCAGTTCATACCCCTGGATCCTTCAGTTTATACCCTGGATCCTGTGCCTCTCCAGTTTATACCCCTGGATCCTTCAGTTCATACTCCTGGATCCATGCCCTGCTCCCTGCACTCCCCCCAGCTCAGCTCCATGGCAAAGCACCCTCACCCCAGGGATGCAGAATAATGCCAGCTTGTCCTGGGTCTTAAAAAAGACAGTGCATGTCCCCTCAGAGTGGCCTCCACTGCTCCTCCATTGCTGCAAATGGCTTTTCCTGCCAGGAAAAGTGGCCTCAGAGCAGCCCTCTCTGTGACCCCCCCAGGTCTCCAAATTTTTCAAGCAGACCCCTTGGCACCTCCCGATGCCTTGGGAGTGTGTTGGTGTTGGCCAGCTGGGAGTGACAGCTTCCATCTTCTTTCTCCTTGTTTCATGAACTGTCAGGTTAGGGGTTTTGCTCTTCCCTGGAGCCCAGCCCTGCCAAGGGATTGATTCCCACATAATTTCCAGGGAAAGCTGTTGTAACCAAGGCAAGGAAATGCACTGGATGCACTCAGGAGATGGTGTTCACATATTGTACTTTCATAAAGGTACAGCAATGGAAACATTCCCTATTTTGATTGTCCCAAAGCCACAGGAAAAAGGGAATTAAGGGAATTGATACGTCTGGGAGAGATGCCAGCTCTGATTTACTCATATTTTTACCCTGATGTGAAATACCTTGGTCAGAGATGGAAAACTTTTATAGAAGACATGAACCAAAGCAGGCCCTGCAAGTGCTGGTATCCAGCTAAGAGCTGTCTGAGCTGGCACAGCCTGAGAAACACTGAAACAAAGGACCTGGGGATCAAATGGACAACAGCAGCTCTGTAAGAAATTTCTTCTCTTCCTCCAGAGGGTTTGGACATACCCACATTTGCAGTCTGCCTTCTGACCACAAAGTGCCTAAGGTACCAGAACACCAGTGTGTTAGGATGTAGGGGTTGGCAGGGCTCCTGGAAAGAGGATGTGCTTTATCATCAAATCCCAGCATGATTTGGGATGCAGAGGCACAGAGCGGTCAGGGCAGAGTGGGGAGCCCAAAACAGGGTTGCCTTTGGAAGCAGTATAAAAAGAAAATATCCTTGCTAACATAACCTCGCCTTCCAGTTTAACCTCCATGTTCCCTCAGAGAGTGCAAACATGCCTGCACATATTTTAGGCATAGCAACCCATTTAGGAAGACTCAAATGCAGGGTAAGTCCAATTAAAGCAAAATGGAATGAAAGTCCCAAATTATTTCAATGTGTCAGAGTGAGGAGTTTGCAAATCCACTGGTTATTGCAAAGCTGTTCTGGGAAAAATAATTTCTGTATAGATTCCACCCCACTTTGCTGAATTCCATGGGAGTTTTGCCATCAACTTCAGTGGGAGAAGGACCAACACATACTGGCAAACTTTAGGCAATGCATTATTCGTGCTTCAGGCCAAATGCATTTGCTCTTACACCCAGTCCCAAAATGAATTTTCTATAGAAATATCTCTGCCCCTCCAGTGGTGTCCACTGAACTCAGCACCAGCAAGGTCCAACTGCAAGATCTGACTGTCCAGAAACCCCTAAGAACATAGATCTGCATTTGTCTTGCTGAGATTAATATGAGTTCAATTAAGGGCAGAGTTTGATGAAAATATTTCATAACATATCAAGCTGGAGGGTAGATCAAAGCTCTTTTTTTTAGCTCGCTAATAAACCAAAACAGAAATAGGACTGTAGAGGAAATAGCTCGTTTGTTTGTGATGGCTCCCTGCTTTGGGAAGGTGACTACAGAAACCACAAAATTATTACTGCTAAAATAACCAAAACAAAACACAAAAGTAGGAGGATCCTTCTTTGTTAAATTACAAAACCTTAAATTAGGCAGGCTATCACCCATAATTATTTCTCTTGTTAAAATTCCCAAGCACCAAACAGTGGGATGAAGTGTTCGGCCCATATCACTCACTTCCAACCTCTGTTCAGAGCTATGCAAAGTAGTGAAGGTCCTTCCTTGATTTATGAAGCTTTAGGGGTTTTTTGCATGTATTTAAATTCTAACAGGACCCCCAAAATTCTGGTGGCATAAATTAGATTTCCAGCACCTCAGAACACGTGCCCATGGCTCCTCTAAGGTTGTTGCTCTCCAAGGCTCTCTAACACGGTCACTAAAGGGCAGATACTTGTTTTTTTTAAACTTACTAGAAAACCATTTGCTCCCTTAAAAGTAGTTTATGTCATTCAGCTAGAAAGTTTGTTTTCAATATAAAACACTTTTTAATTGCCTCTCTTAGGTCTTTCTACTTCATCTCATCTGGTTCCTATGGAAATGGCAAGTCTTCCAGAACTGCAAATTTTGTTTCCCAGCCAATGTTAGGAAAACTGTTGGTCTTTTCCCACTACATTCTGAGACAGCATTTGCATATAAATACTGTTCAGATCTCAGAAAATACATTTGAAATTACTATACATTACACCAGAGACCTTCCATGTTTCCACAAGCAGCTCTCCTATTTTGTCTCCCCTTCCACATAAGCAAAAAAAAAAAAATCTCCTGCTTGCTTTTTCACTAATCCTCACCTCCTTTATATATGCAGCTCTTCTTTACCTGAGTTCTTGTTATATAAAAAAAACCAAACCAAACCTAAACCAACAGAGAGAAAATAAGAAGAATTGTCACCTTTTTTGCCAAAATAGCACTTCCCACCCTTGATCCATGGTTGGCTGGTGAGGTTATAAAAGTCTGTAATTCGTCTGGAGAACCAACTATTTTTAAAAACTCTCTATTCAAAGCTGAACAATACAAGTGTGAGTGCTCCAAAAGACATAAAGAAGGTTATCAGGGCTCTTTGCCATGGCCTGTGCTAAGGAGGAGAGGAAGAGCCTGGGGCTGCCTGTCTTAGTGTGACACTCCAGTGAGCTGAGCAAGGAGTCATGGATTCCTTGCCAGAGTGAACACCTCACACTTCAGGACAGGCAGGATCAGTGAGGACACTCCTGTCTTGGCTTGTTTCACAAACACACAGTGATGCTGCCTGCTTGTGCATCCACTGGACATCCTGGGCTAGTTGCTGGTGCTTTTTTCCACCTCTCCTATCAGTTTGCTGCTCCCCTCTCTCATTTCAGGGTTCCACCTGACTACTGTGCCTGCATTTGGGATGGCTCTTCCAGATGTAGAACAAGCCTGAAATGCAGGACAGACACCACCATGCAGTGGGCAGTGGGAGAGCAGGGCATGAGTGCAGACTGTCAGTGAAGGTGCTGTGCAAGCCTCTGCTTCCAAGCCTTGTGAAGGAGCTCTCCTTGGAAGGATGACCCAGAAGGGAAGGTGTGGCTGGAGCAATTTCTTTAGTCTGGACAGTGAGGAAAACAGGATTTCTCCTGCTCTCCCCCCTGCAGATCAGTTTTGAACCCCCCTCTTGTTCTGACACTGTCCCAGGCAAGGAGCAGACAGAACACAGCAGCATGCTGAGATCAGGTGGTGAAAAGCCCTTTCTGTGTCTCTGCATTGCTCCTGCAGGGCACCTGAACCCCAGCTTCATGAGCAAAGAATTGACTCTCTCAGTAGGATCATTCTTGATATGAGCACAGAAAGTTACAATAATATAAATTTTAGCAGTCCCTTGTTACCTCCTCACACACCTTGGAACTCTTCAGGATTTTCTCAGCTGCTGACAAGGAAGTTCTCCTTTGAAAGACAAGAAAACCATGATTTATTACTGTTTTCACCAGGTTGTGGCACATGCAGAGTTCTTACTGAGATCATCCCCTCTATCCCCATAAAGCAGCAGCAAAGAGCCTGTATCTTTTCATTTGCTTCATTCTTTTCATTTGCTTCATGAGCTACATTTTGGAAATACTCAGGACTTGTGCAGCTGGGAGATGGCTGGAACAGTGCTGAGAAGGGCCATGGGTCTCTGGGCTTTGCAGCCACACCAGCCATGGAAAGAAGACCTGCCACAGATGCTGGCAGTCATGGGCAAACCTTCTTCCAGAGGAAATGGGGATGTGCTGGGAAGCTCCCAGGAGAGCAAAAGAATGCTTCCAGACAGGCAGGTGGAGCAGCCTGCTGGCTCCATCAACCTGATGGACTTGGCAGCCTCCCCTGCTCCAGCTGGCCAGGATCCTGGAGTCTGCAGGCAGAGTTACTGAATTATTGGGAGAAAACAGATACCTGCATAAGCTTATACACAGCAACACACACACACACATAAATATAAATATATATTTGCACCCAGATGCATTTATACATCTCATGGAGTGAGATTTGCAGGATATATGAACCTGCAATAATAGTCATGTTCATATATCCTATGATAGATATCCAATATTGTCTTGGTTTGAAGTTTCCAACCTAGGACAAATATTCATATATCCTATATTGCAGGGTATATGAACTAGCAGGCAATGCTTTATCCTGTCATGACTAAGCTGGTCTCTGTGTCAGGCATATTAACTCTGTAGGAGAGCTCAGACATCTTCCTGGACAAGATTTAAAGATGCATTTTTATTACCTTTTGTAGAAGAAGCACTGACTAAAAGCTCCTGAACCTTGCTGAACAACCTCACATTCCCTGGGTTCCTCAAAGCTGTCACAGCAGAGGCCAAATCCCTCTTCCAGCTCCACTCTGGGCACCAGGATCTCTTGCAAGGCTCTTGACTGCTTTAGCCCAGAACAGAGTTTCTGCTTACGTCAGTAGCTGGCCAAGAGAAAAAGAGAACAATACAGCCTTTATAGATTAACAATATTTCAATTTACTGTAAATTATGCAGCATATAACATGGCCCAGAGGAGTAATTTGTCATTCTTTCATACCCTTGGTTTTTCTTTCATTTCTTTCTCTTCACCTTCCCCTTTTCCCTTCTCCTCCATTCTACTTCTATCTTTTTGCCTCCTTTTCACTCTCCTTTCTGCATTTCCTCCCTTCCAACAGATCCCACCATTGCTGCAATGGCTCTGCTCCAATCTCTGCCTCTCTGTTATCTGCCAAAATCACTGGCAACAGAACATCTACGTGGAGGTGCATTCCAGGATCCTGGAAAGGGATGTGTAAAGCAAAGAGAGCAGGGCCTGAGGGAGCAGAGGACTGGGATGTGCAGGAAGGGTTACAGGCAGGAAAGACCAGAGATAGATCCATTGATGCAGGCAAAGTAAAGAGCTCACCCCCAGCAGCGGCTGATAGAATCATCTATAGCACTTCTATCTGGAATGGTCAGCCCAACAAAAAACACATTTCATGGTTCATAAGGATAAAAATAAATAGAAGTGTATCAGCTTTGGGTATTTGATCTTATCTGGAACAAGTGTGTGTGTACGTGTGTGTACATCACTGTTATTTTATTATGGGCTGCTGTTATGAAACTTCCCATTTTGTATAAATCTTCCTTTTCAGACATGTGGTCACTGGTTAAGGGAATATTTACTGGGAAATGCTTCGGGTTTTGCAGACCTGACTTTTCCAGGTTTCATTCTCAGGACTCCTTGCCATAACCAGAGCCTTTGCCACAAATGTCCCAGACACTGCCTTAAAAAACATCATCACAAAGCAGCAATTAGTCTGTTAGTGACTTACAGCCTTTGCCTCCTCAAACCCTGATGTTTAGGTCCCATGGAAAACTGCAGTTATGGACACAAAATCAGCACTGACAGGTGTTTGTTCCAGCCCATCCTTGGTTCTCTTCCAAAAGCCAACCTCCCAGCTGACACCTGAGGTGCTGTTTTCCTCACCTGGATGCCTGCTCAGGGAAGGAGAAATCCCTTCCCCACAGCAAGTAAAGGCCTTCCTCAATTTGTCCAGAACCTGAACCTCCAACACTCTGGAGATAAACTCCTCCAGCTCTGCAAAGGCTCAAGTTTCCCCTGGAGTGGCCATCTGGGACACCAAGGAGCTGCTTCTACTAAGCCAGTGATGCCTTGTGAAGGCTGACCTAGAACAGGGGCTAGAGAGAGCCTCATTGGATCCACCTTGGGCTGCACAAGAGCCCAGCCAGGGCCATACCCAAGATCAACCAAAAATGGTCACAAAATGGACAACTGGTCATGGGGGTCTCTCATACTTTTACAAGTTCTGCTCCATTTGCATATTGGAGTTCATTGTCCAGTTACAGCTCCAGCCCATGCAGTCCCATCCTTCTTGTTTTTCTCTCTTCAGCCCACGTTGTTTGTGCTCTTGGGCTGAGATCTGGATCATTTGTCCTTGGTCCCCAGCTGGAGCAGGAATTGTTTTGTCTCCCTGCTCTGTGCAGAGAGCTCACCATCCCCTGATATGAAGCCCAGACCCACACACTAAAGCAGCACAGAATCTGAAAAATAGAAAAGCTCAAACTTGAGGCATCACCAGGACCCAGAAGATGCTGTGCAACCTTAACAAACCTTGACTGCTACAGCTACATTCCTGTCCAGACACCACAGGGCAGCTCCTGCCTTGTTAAGTTTGTGTTCTCTCAAGGTCACCTGACAAACAAAAACGCTTCCAGAAAAGAAAACTTCCTCAAACTCATCCTTCCTGCTTTTGGAATCAATGCCAGCCCACCTCCCCTTCACATTCCCAGTCATACAGGCAATAGTTCTTTGCCCCTCATGATGCATAAAGCCATGCTTCCAGTCCCAGAGGAAAGCACAAACACACTTTCTAGTACTAAAGGTATTCTGCAAAGCACAGAAAAACTTTGGGACAGTAGGAAGAGATTGCAACAGACAAGATTAACACTCCAGTCTGCATTCACCAGGCCCTGAGTGCACTGAAAACTCTGCAGCCTGTCTCCTGGCCTTGGAGTTTGGCTGCCTGTGCTACAGGCCAGCTCTGACATGGTGCTGCTGCAAGCTGGGATCACACTGCCATGAAAAATAACATGAAATAACATCGAGCAGCCTCTGCAGGGCTCCTCCCCAGTTCCCATGGGAGCTGCCCATAAACTCAGGCTCTTGGTCTTGCAGGTGCTCATAGACCGTGTTGATCCTGATCATGGATATGGAGGGTGAGGTGTTCCCTACTGTCCCTGGAAGCAATCTGCTCCTGGAGCTGGTGCCCACATCCTTGCAGTGCACTCACCCCACCTGCTGAACACCAGAACAGGTAATTCAAGTAGCCCACCACAAGTGAGTGATGCTCTTGTCCTTCAGGCCATCTTCTCAGGGTGAAACTGAGCCCAGGCACAACTGTTCATGCCACGAACCACCTCACATCTTCTCCAATGCAGGAGCGAGCCAAAGATCAGACTGCTGCCTTTTAAAAGATAAAAACAGGGAACTATGTCACAGTTAATTCACAGGAAACCTAATTTCACCTTTATTCTTCCTAAAATCACAGGGCTTTTTGTGCCAATGTTATATTTTAGCATAATTTTCCTTTCTTTACAATTTTCTCTGTTCAGCACAAAGTGATATGAGAGCACAGAAACCATCACTGGAGACAGTGAAAGCCTTCCTGGATCATCTGTTTCAGAGTAGGTCTCTCTCTATCCCCCAGTTTTCACTTGCTGGAAAGTTACCCAGCCATATGTTTGCAATTAAAGTCTCAGTTCCTCGCAGGCTCATGGCAAATAGTCTGCTTCACCTGGGTCACATCTCTAAAGGGAATTCCCCCAGACTGGATTTGCAGGCCGTATTCGGTGGCAGCCCTGACACAGGTATTAGCCATAATGGAATCCATGTCAATTATGAGTTCATCCATTCGGTTTTCTATCCAGGCCTCCCACTCAAATTTCAGAGATCTCCTTCTAAAATGCAATTTGACCCATTTTGGAAGGGGGAGAGTTCCTTAGTCACTCCATTTGAGACCAATTAGCCTGTTTGATTTGGGATCCTTTATCCCTCAGCGCTCTTAGCCTGTCCGTTCCAATAAATGTTGTAAAAAATCCCAGTGTCTGAAATCCCTGCATGCTTCATGGACCCTATTTCCTACCCAGTAACTGTACTCCCTTTACTCCCCTTTCACCCACCTGAGTCAGTCACAGACTCTGGGGTTACTTTGTGCCACCTCCTAGAAATGCCCTTCAAATTTGTGCCTGTGGAGGCCGTGAGGATGAGGAGGCATAAGTGACTTTCTCCTGGCTGAGGAGCTCAGAGCAATCTCTTTCGAGGAGAACCCACGATGTGAAAAAGCTCTCAGAGGTCACTTTTAATCAACCTCACTGATTTGGTTTGAGAAGTTGATCAAATCCTGACTGCTTCCTTTCCAACTGAAATGGATCTGATGGATGGTCCAGTCAGCCCATGAGTTTGGGGAGAACTCCAGCTTTCAAACCAAGGATTAATCACAGATTTGCTGTGATTATTTGAGCTCAAAGCTTTTGTTTTATGTGTCCTTCCTGGATGTCTCCAGCACCCTCACGTCCCTGCAGACAAGTCAATGGTGTGGATTCAAGCCTGAAAATGGAAATAAGGTTATGAGAAGACATCTTCCTGCTTTAATTCACAATTTTTCAAAGTTCTCCATGTTCCAAACCAGAATAGCCTGAAAGGTTTTTGAAATGAAGGTGCAACCACAGTAAAAAAATAATTTAAACCTGGCATAATGTAAACTTTTGATGGAGGAACGAGCCTGAGCACATATTTAACTGTCAGCACAAGGAAGACAGCTTTCCTCATTAGGTGCCCAGATGAATTGTTAGGGGAGAAGGGCTGGAATTGGCTCTTCCCTGCTGAGCCTCTGGGACTGACCCTGGACTTTTGGCAAGGGGGATGTGTTTCCAAACCTGAATCCAAACCTGAACTTGACTCTGCAGCTGGCCCCTCGCCCCCTCCGCACATGGCAGCCCCAGCCCAGCTGAAGGTCCCCACGGCCTTGGGCTACAAAGGACATTCAAAACCCAGATCTGGGGTTTCCAGCCAGGGATCATCTCTGACTTTCCCAGCTTCAGAACAGCAGTTCCGCTTGCTTGATGTCACTTGCCTGTTGGCTTTGGGGGAAGAAAATAATATCATTACAAAAACCCCAACCAGTAACAGTCCGAGAGTCAGCAATGCTGTCCCAGGAACATTCCCCCTTGCACAGCAGGGAAGAAGACAATTAAGCCCAGCAGTACCCACATCCTCAGCCCTTTGGGCCTCACAGCATTTTCTCCCTCTGTCTTCTGCCTTTGTTTTGGGGGTTTTATTTCAATTTTTATCACTTTGGCTCATGCTGCTTGAGAGGCAGGGTACCTCATTGGTGTCTATGAAGTGTTTACTCATGACTGGAGCACACCCAAGAGGTGCTTTCAAAGCCCCTGCAAGTGCCTGAGACCCCACACCAGCGTATTTGTGGAGCTGGGTGGCTGCAGCTGGCTCTGCATAACTGGGGACAGGCTTGCCTGCCAGTGACAGAGAGGTGAAGCACATCATCTTCATCCTCCTCCTTTGTCTGGTGCATGGCTGTGGAGAAGTCACGAGTCAGACTCTGCCCCCATTCTGGATGATCTCCAGGCTCCCTGCAGTGCAGAGGAACAGTGTTCCTTGGGTTTCCTGGGCCACCAGCACTGCCTCCTTCAGAGGCCTTCCCTGCACATCCTGAACCCAGCAGCTCTGACACCATCCCAGGAAACCAAACCCCCAGGCCTCTGTGTCTTGCTCATGCTCTCCAGTGACCCAGGACAGGCAAAGCCCTGTGACATACAGGTTTTGCAAAAATCTTTAGGACTGTTTTTTTATGGTAGGTTGCATAAAACTTTAAGATAGAGCAATATATCAGAGCTCATCACATCCCCATCCTCCTTGTCATCACCATCCTTGCACAAACTCCTGAACTTGGATCAAGGCCTGTGAACTGTCCAGACTCCTCCTCCTGTGCAGCACTTCTCCACACCAGGGAATCTATTCTGCAAGCAGCTTTATCCTGCCTAGTCTGGTTTTTTAACCCAGGTGGTTCTTCACTGAATGCCCTCTGGTTTTCTTTCCTAAAGTCTTGTTCCCTGCTTCTCTTCATTGCCATCTACCTTCCTCTTCTTTCTGGTCCTGCGTCTCATGAGCTTTTTCCATGATTCTGAATTCCTTTGCTCTTCCAGAGAGGATAAGGACATTTTATATTAGTGATAAGGTAATGCTTTAGAAATAAACTTCTCACAACCAAACTGAATAAACAGATGTATATGAGTGCACGTGTTTCAACTGGACACTAGTTTTCCAAAACATTAAAAAAACCCCTAACCAAATACATTTCATATTGGAAAATGTTCAGAACATTCAAAAGCTGTGGAAACAGAACTTTCTGGCATTTCTTTTTGGGGAAAGACTGGGTTTTATTTGCTTTTCTTTGCCCAGAAAAAAATATTCAAAACAGATACTTTTTAAATGTTTGCACAAAAAACAAAAACAAAAACCACCAACAAAACCAACCAACCAACCAAACAAA
Organism: Motacilla alba alba; assembly: GCF_015832195.1. NCBI lineage: Eukaryota > Metazoa > Chordata > Aves > Passeriformes > Motacillidae > Motacilla > Motacilla alba. Next base: position 29,547,066 of record NC_052023.1, read on the forward strand.
CAAAAAACCCCCCACCAAAAACCCCAAAAAAAGTCTTATTTTAAAAAAATTTCTAATGAAAAATGTCCACTGGGTCCCAGAGGTGGGTTCATACCATGGTCACCATCTCTTTTGATGGTGGTGGGGTTGGTTACACTTGGTAAGGACACAGTGAAGAACTAACAAACATCCTTTGCTGTTCTGTGCTTGTCCCAGCTCTCTCTGCCACAGGCCTCCCCCTGCTCTCCATTCTCTTGGCAGGAGGAAATGTGGTATTTTGTTGCAATAAGGTAGAAAAATCATAAAGAAAGGCTTCATAAAATCAAGCCTGCTCTCCTAAATTCAGTGGCTGGCCTTGTCAAGCTAGCCCTTTGCAGGTTCCCATGTGAAAGCAATCCTGGTGTGAGCAGTTCATTAACAAAATCTATTCCTGGGTAAAAAACAACCAGCCCCTCTATAAACTGTTTTTACACCGTTAGAAAAATGAAAACTATCTCTCACAAACAACTTTTCCTGCATGCACACACCAGGGGTTGGAGTGACCAGTTAATACAGGGTAACAACTTGTTACTGACTGATAAAGTAATTGGCAAGAAAGCTACTGACCAATTGGAGTCCCACACAAGGTCTGTAAAACTGTATAAAAACGAGTTATGTGAATAGAGAATGGGCTTTTTCCACCATGAAGAAAATGGAGTCTGTGTGATTTATTCCCATAGTATTTATTATTAGTTTCACTCCAACCATGGAGCCTCATTTCTTGCACAGCCTCCCAGGACAACCCCAGGTTCTTTTGTGCAGATGAAATATGGCTCTGCTGGTGCAGGCTGGTGGGCTCTCTCCATGGGCAGCTTGCGAGGACTCTCAGCCGTGGCATTGTGGCACCGTCCCGAGCCCAGTGCTCTGCTCCTGCTGCCCCTGCTTCCCCTGGTGCTCTCAGCGCTGCTGTGGAATGAGGAGTGAGCCCCAGAAGAGGCACTTACCTCGAAAAGTGTCACTTTTCCCACCACTGCTAATGACTACTGACACTTGAGCTTCCAACCTCCAAATAGGTGAATGGAGCTCTCTTTGTTGTGCAGAAGAGCTCAAGCCCCATCGTCACAGCAAAAGGAATCGGGATGCTGATGATATTTGGATCAGAGGCTGGAGCTCCTCCTTGGATCCCAGAGCTTGAGTCCATCTGCTCAAACAATATTTGCTTTCTTCCCACTGCAGTTTTCTGTGCCTCCAAGCCTTGCTATTGAATGAGGAGGCAGCCATGAGAAGGAAGAGAAGAAAGGAAAAGAGGGAAAAGAACAAGAAATGTGGAAGCTTTTTATTGAATTTCTAGGTTTTGTTATGCTTCCAGTTGCAGTTGTCTCACTGTGCTGGAAATTTTTGTGTAAGATAGGCAAGGAATATAACCTTGGAAAAAAGAAAACCTTTTGAAAGAGAGGTTTGAATAATCACATCCTACCAATGACTAGTGCCCCAAACCTGATCATGAAATCAGTGTCACAGAATGGTTTGGGCAGGAAGGGACCTCAAAGTTCATCTCGTTCCAATACCCTGACATAGGCAGGGACCCTTCCACTAGACCAGGTTGCTTCAAGCCTTGTCCATCCTGGCCCTGACACTTCCAGGGATGGGGTAGCCACTGGGCAACTCCTGCCAGCGTCCCACCACTCTTGGGGTGAAGAACTTCCTCCCAACATCCAATATGAACTTACCCTCCTTTAGTTTCAACCCATTCTCACTTCTCCCATCACTAATGCCTCTCTCGTTCACCATATCAGGACCTGAAACATTTCCCCATCCCATCAGTGAAAAATATTTCCTGTTTGCAGAGCAAGCTTCCATCCCTGAGATAAGAAGCACATCTTAACACGAGGGCTGGGAAACATTTGTCAGCAATGTCTCTTTTAAATAGAAATCAGTACATTGCAGCAAATGCTGCAGCCATCTTGCTGAAAAACAAAATTATTAATCACACTAATATGTAGTAATTAAACAATACTCATAGAAATGGATTGTGGGCTGCTCTTTACTTGGGTGGGATATTGCCCAGTTGGATCAATGGGATGTTCTTCAGAGATGCAGCAAGCTACAGGGAAGTCCTGGTCTTTGAACAGGGCTATGACTCTTTTGTAACAACAAAACATCACAAAAGTAATCACATCTCAGCAAAAGCTCCAGTTTTCTGGTCAGAAACACCAAAAATCCAGAGCACCAATGGTCCAATTTCCACAGCCACCTTACATCAGCCTGCCTCTGCTCCCACTGTAAAATCAGTCACTGGTGTTAGGAGGAACAGCCAGAGCTTCTGAAGATCCCCTCTCTCAGATTTATTTCAGACTGCTGTAAAATGCTTCTTCAACTCTTATATCAATCTCAACATCCCTTCTTCAGAAATGGCTTTGTTCTCCATTCAAACCGTGCCTGCCAGCCACTGGAGACATGGAAGCAAAGTGGTTTTGGCCAGGGCTGCTGAGATTTTGGCTCAGAGCAGATCCCTTACTCCACCACGAGGCCCCAGCAATGTCAGCTAACGCACCGTGCCCGAGTTCCTGATCTCACTTGCTGGTGCTGGGGCCAGGATTTCACACACTGCATTTAAGCTACCACTGAGTCCAAAGGCCATTCCTCTCAGTGTCAGACCAAAGCCCTCCTAAAGAAGCCACCAGCAGCGCAAAGGAAACTCAGACATCTCAGCCTGTGCAAAAGCAGTGGAGGAATTTTCCCTTAGTAACAAACCCTTTAGCATCTTCTGTTTTGGAAAGTATGAAAATGTTTCCATATACTTTTTCCAAAATGCAGCCCTCAAGAGTCTCGTGATGCTGCGATGCTGAGAAATCCCTCTGCTTGCTCCAGGAAAAGAAAAAAAATAAAAAAAAGATGGCCCATGGAGCGTCTGAAAGATGGCAACATCCTCAAGCATCCCTAAGCCTTGTTCTCCTTGTTTTGATCCCAGGTTCCCAGGGCTTTCTGCCAGGTTTTTGGGGGTCTGGCATCTCTGGGGGTTTTGTCTGGATTCTAGGGCAACTCTCCCGAGGGTCTGTGGGCTTCCTGTCCCACAGCAGGACTGAGCACAGCCCGGGGCCCCAAGGCCTGGAAAACACGGCAGGAGCCTGGGCTGGGCTCCCACAGGCTCTGCCTGGGCTCACCAAACCAGAACCACTCTCGAGGCTTTCAGCAGTGACGGAGGATGACTCCCTGACAGCAAGGAAAGATTTCCAAAGATTTCCATTACCCACGTCCCAGACAGTCCCAGCCTAGAGTCAACTCAGTGTGCTGGCAGAGCTGAAAATGTCCTCTGGGCAGCCCACAAGAGCCTGAGGCTCCGGACCTTCCCTTAGAGCTTCTGCTGGCCAGACTGGCACCTTTGCCAAGAATCTTACTGCCTGCCCAAGTCCTGGGGTCAGCTGTTGTTGTTGTGGCTCCCTCCCTATGTCTCTGCAGGGATGCTGCCTCCTGGGAAATGAGTCACACCTGACAGAGAGGCTGAGGAACCCTCTGGAGGTGATGGTGTGCTGGCTCAGAAGGAAGGAGATGCTGCCAACACCAAATTTTTCTTATGAAAAAGACCTGACCCCAGAGAGCAGGGTGTGCCCAGCCCATCCAGCCCACAGTGGAGCAGCCTTTTCCCTCCCCAGCTTTTCCCCACCTCCCCACCAGCCTGTGCTCACACACGAACAGCAGGGCCTGGGGGGTCCCCATCACCAGCAGGACCAGGCTCCCAGTTTGAGCTCGTCACACGTGGGCCTCAGGCTCCCCCAAGAACCAGGAGTGCATGTGGGCAGCAGCCACCCTGCAGATGAGGGAGTTTGCTTCCCCAAACCCACAGAGATCCAATAACCAAAAGTGACAGGCCAGGAACCCCTCCAGGCGTCTCGGGTGGGTTTTTAATGCAACACTCAGGCTGAATTTTTGTTCCAGGTTTTGCTTTGAATTGATTTCTTAAGCACACAGACATCCAAGCCTGGGCCTCCAGCTTCCTGGTTTGTGCAAGAGCTCTTGTGCCTGTAAAGCCCCAAAGTCCATGTCACGGCTCCTCTGCGTGGGCTCTGCGCGACGCCTGGCAGAAAGAAATGGCACAGAAACTGTTGATAGATCATCTGTGGAAGGCCTGTGCTCCAGCCAAGACAGATAAAAATAAAAGAAATTAAAATAGTTGTGTGTGTGTGTGTGTGTGTGTGTGTGTTTTATGAAGGGAACATTTATATTTTTAAACTAGGAGTAATTGTATTCTGTATCTGAGATGGCATCTGAAAGTGATTTAGTGGAACAATGTGGTTTCTGATTGGTGCTTGAACTAGTTCCAAAACATTTTTTATAATAAGCATCATAAAGATCCCAATTATCTGATCCTTTTCCCTAACATGGTCAGAGAGGATGTTTCCAAAGAAATGGCTTTTGGGTTGGATTTTTTTTTCATTTGTGACACTGATCCTGCAAACATTTACACGCAGTCTTAATCCTGTGAGTAGTCCTAGAGAAATGAACCAAGGCAGCTCTCAGCAGCAAAGCTAATCACAAAGTAAACTACTAATGTTCAGATTTGCTAATCAAGGCAATCCTCAGCCTTTCAGGGAAAGGTCTGCTTGTTATTCTGAGAGCTGTTCAGGATGCATTTACGATCCAATAAAGGAGGCCCCAGCATTACCAAAATAATTACTTACTCAAACAAGCCTGTAAAACTCAAGGACTGCCCCAAATAAAAGGAGGCTTCCCCCCCTTCAGTTTAATAACATAAATCCAGTGAAATGCATCTTGCTGCCATAAAATCAGTTCTACATGCCTTAGAAACCGTTGATTTACTAAGTGGGCAGGGAGGTCAGATCTTGCAGGGGACTCAGAGAGCTGAACAGATGGAGAGAAGTTTTAAATCTGGAAGTTTTGTCCACCCACAGAAATGGAGAGCAGTTCATATCTTACCTTGTAACTTCACTCTCCAAAATAAGATGCATAAAAGCAATGCTGGAGATTAAATGGAGCCATTATGATGACTACTCACTAAAGGGGATAAATAATGACCCAAAACTCCACTCTGCCTTCTCAGAAACATCCCTTCCACTTTTCCCCTTGCAAAAAAAGGTCCTTTTTTCCTCAGCTCCCTGGCTTTGGCTAGGTCCTTCCTGCCACACACCACAGCAGGGGAGGCACAGGCCATCCTGGATGTCAGGTTTCTGTTCTCCTTTCAAACACCACCTCAGTTTTCCTCCGTTTTGAGCAACTTGGAGTTTAATGTGCTGCAGAGGACAGTTGGGAACCACCCTAACACCACACTTGGTAACTAAGCTGCAGAGGTTCATGTGTCACTAAAGGCTGTGCGTGACATCGCCCTCAGGGTCGTCTTTCTCCACCTGGTAGAAGGAAACTCTCCTTCCTCTGTGTTAACAAAAAAGAAATATCCAAGCAGAAAGCAAGGGGAACTGCTAGGCAGTGGTCCTCATCCAGACTAGCTATAATCTGGGGAGGTGTGAGGGATGAAGCTGCCTGTTCAGTCTCACACAGCAGGGCAGCACGGCTCCAGTGGCAGGGTTGCATTTGTAGTCAGGAGGAATAGGAAAACAGCTTTAAAAAATGCCTGCTGACTGCTTGAGGGTATGAGCTGATAGAGACCATAAACCCCTCCTCACAATGCTGTTCCATGCTCTTTGCAGGCTCTCACTGGAGCTGACTGTGGTTTTGCAGTACTTCAGTCCTGTCCCACAGGCACCCCACCTATAAAGTGTCGTCAGGAGGTGCTCAACCTGTGCAGCTCCCAGCACTATGCAGGGTAATTAACCTGAGTGTTTGGGTGGACCTGGAAGTGTCACCCAACTGCAGCAGCCACCTCGCTGTCGGGTGCCCGTGGTCTCTTGGATCATGTTCTGATGATGTGTGAACACAGAGGTGGCCAAAAATAAATAACAGAAGACGCCTTGCTCCCCTGAGCACTGAGGCTCTCGTGCCAAGAAATATTCTCCCTTCTTGCTGCCTCTTTTTGTGGTGGTTTTCCTGAGACTGAAAACGCTCCTCCACTGCAGAAGATGCAAAAAAATTCCTGCTGACCTCAGCACTGAGTTTCATCTTTTTGAAGCTTTGTTGCGCCTCTAAGATAATTTATGAGGTGTCAGGATTTTCCGACCACAAATGTCTTGGACGAAAACCATTTTTACACTACAGATGCCATGAAAAAGAAGCAATTTCAGTCTGTTTTTTCTACAGCACTGTCTGTGTCCACAATGAAACATGGGTTCAGAGCTCCTGGAGATTATTTGTGTAAGAGTTGTCCGGGCCAGAGCTCCACTGAGACTCAGGCTGGGTCTGATTCCCCACCTTTGCCTCATTGCCCTGATCTTCTCTGTTGGGAGGGGAACTCCCATTTCCTGGTGCTGTGCCATGAAAACACAAGCTTGCCAAGCAATTCTCTCTATGCGTGTGTGTGTGTGTGTGTGTATACACAGAACAAGCCAGAAGCACCAGAAGTAAAAAGATCCATTAACAAACCACATTTTTCAACATCCACCAGGATCCCCAGATTTCTCATCTGGGCACTTCTCTTCCTCATGCTGTAGGTTTTCGAGGGGAAAGAGGAAACCAAGAAAAAAACACACGAGCCCAGCTTAGCTGCCTCTAATCCAGTGCGCACCTCAGTCTCCATGAAAGTGTTCTTGGGACGACAGCAGTATTTCCCTTGGCTGGGATGCCCAGCCTGCTGGCTCCTCTCGAGCTGCAGAACTATAGACATTCCTCTGAGTAGTTTGCAACCCTGCCTGCCAGGAAAACCCAATGTCTCCATGGAGAAATCTCAGCGGAGGAGTTTGATACTCAGTCAGGGATGGAAAAGAAGGGAGTTTATGCCTCCCTGAGACTAATCCCTTCCCTAGCAAATTAAAAAAAAAAAAAATTAAATCAAGGGGAAAAAAGACAGAAAAGGGATCATATTCCTACAGACATGGGTCCAGACATGCCAGTAGTGTTCGTGTGTGGTGTTTTGCTTTGTGGCAGGATGGGCCCAAGTCATGGGGACTCGGGCCAAGTGTCTGTTTAGGTCAGTGGGAGTCTATCAGCTTTGGATCAGGCCTACGTTTGGATCTGGAGCTGAACTTCCAAAAGTCTGGGCACGCTTGCGTCTTCTGGTGAGGGGGAGCTTGGTTTGGCCTGGTTTCGAGATAGGAACCAGCTGCAAATGTAGGCCTCCAAACATGTTCTAGGAAAGAGGTTATAAAAGAGCTCCTTCTTGCTCAATGCATTTATTCCCCATGGGCCAGATTCTGACATCTGCATTAACACTGAGCAGAACTCACTGCAAGGGCAGTTATAGAGACTTGAATGGAGCCATTCAAGGAGTCAGCAAAGTACCCAATGTCAGCAAGGGCACCACCATCCAAGGCTCACAGCTGTTTGCTCTGTTGACATAAATGAGTTTTTTCTCCTTTTTCTCCTGTAGCACACTCTGCTACAGACAAAGCACGTCAGGTTCCCTTCCTCCTGGCACCTCTCCAGCAAAATGCTGATTGAAGATTCTTCCTTAGTGCTAATGTGATAAGAAGCAAAAAGAACAAGAGCTCAGCTTATAGCTCCAACAGCTACAAAAATCCTCCTGTGATAAAAGGAAGCTGTGATGAGGAGGTCAGAGTTCCTTCCTGAGCATTGCTCTAAACACATTTTGTCTGCTTTTCCTCCTAGCTTTGAACTGGGCACCTAAACTACTGGGAAGCTGAATGAATCCCACATTTAGACAATCAGGTGTACTTGATTCACACAACTTGGAAGCTGTGCTCCTAACTCACATTCAGTCTTTTGAAAATCTCAACACCTAGCACATGCACATTTCATCCCCCCCCTTCCAGCACAGTGACCAGCTCAGAAATCCATGTTTTCCTTACTGAAAAGGAGGGGAAGAAACATCACCCTTACAACAGTCAGGTTTCCTCACCATTAGCAGCAGTTAGCATGTTTTTTAACTCATTCTCTATAAAACTCCTTCTTCCCTACCATTTTATCTTAGATTTATCCCACACGGTGCTCTCAGGTATTACAAGCAGGTATCCAAGAATCTGCTGCTTTTCCAGCAGGCACTTCAGGACTTTATGTGGGCAGCAAATTCTCTGAATCTCTGATCGCCCTCAGAAAACTGATCTGACATTATAACAAGAGGATAAGTGTTAGACTGTTGTTTGTGAGGAGAGACCTTCTGGGGGACAGTAAGAAGAGGACAACCACCGTTCTTTTGGACTCATGAGCAGAGAGTTGCCAGTCCATGCAAACAGTTGCTAGTCCATAGAATTAGATGGTCTAAAAGGGAACAGTTGCGTTCTGGAAAACTGCTGGCAGCAAAACTGGAATTATTGGTCATTTATAGGTTGGGAGGGAATGTAGTGCAGGACAGGGAAGTTGGTAGAATAGCTGGCATACATTTCACATGCAAGAATGAATTTTATAGGAGCAAAAAGTCTTTAGGGGATGGGTCCCGCTTAAGACTTGAGACCTGTGCCCACTATAGGGGATATAGAGGAATGGGATTCTGGTGTTAAGTCATGGCCTGATGCTCCCAGAGCCCAAAGACTTTGCAATGCAAGTTCTGAGTGAGCTGGAGACTGATATATGTAAGCACAAGGAATACTGGAGCGTTTTGTGGAGAGGGTGAGCAGGTTAAGCTGTTTTGTAAGATGCAGCCAAAGAAAGACCATTGTTGCCCCAAGGAGAAAGGAAGGGAATTGTATTATTTATGCATTACCATTGCAGCCACTAAGGCATAAACAAAGCAACTTGCACAAAACCAGACAAAGGAGGTTGCTGCAGAGTCAGCAGTTTCAGCTCAGGTTTCCTGTGTCCCAAACTAGGACTTTAATCATCTTCCTTCTCTGTGAGAGAGAAACAAGTATCAGAAAACGCAGTGAGTCTTCACATTTTTCTAGCCCAAGACAGCACTGTGTCCATTGTTGGGACTAGCCCCCTAGGAGGAATTATTTCTATTCAGTTTGTGTGTGACACAGCCAGATAATGCACTGGGTGGTATTTCCCTCTCTTCCCCCAATCTTTCTCTTTTATGACCACATGACTTCACCCCCTCGTGTGAGTGACAGTACCCATTAGACTAGACTCTGATGCAAAACAGCTGTGTGCAGAGAAGGGGAGGAAGGGAGTAGGGAACAGCAATTTAGAAAACAATTAAGAACATCAATTCCAATTCATTTGCTTGGCCAGGATAAGTAATTTCTAAGAGGTAACTTGATCTGCAGCGGATGGAGATTAAAGGCGCACTCCATTATCTCTAGTTTACAGTCTGGAGGAATTTGTTTTAACTGGTTACCAAGGAGGCTGCATGGAAAAAAAAAAAAAACTAAAAATGTCTTAAAAACTCTCCTGATTTCTTTTAAAGAGCTCACATGGATTTATTAACTCTGTGCAAGTATGGCTGCTCTGCATGGCAAGAGGAATGGTTCAGCTTTTGGAGACAGAATCCCTGCACAGGTATCAAAATCCATTATGCCAGTTTTAAACAGCAGTTAAGATTTTGGTGTTGAGATAGACCAGAAGCACGAGACATGGGGCACAGAAGCAGCACTCTGCAGAGGAAGCAGAGGATCTGGAGGAGAACACAGTGAGCGGGGCAGCAGGCAGACTGGCTCTGACACTGCTGCACTCTGTGCTGTGAAAGGTGATTCCCTGCACTGCCTTACCACCAGAAAAAAAGAGGTCATCAGCTGTGAGCAAAAGGGAGGTGAAATACTTGGACACCTCTCAGAGGTGCTGTGGGACTCCATGAGTAAATACCCTGATGTCCCTTTGAGCTCCGAGGGCTGATCTTGCCAAAGCAAGGGCTTGTGACCCAGAGCACAAAGTGTTCTGTATTCACTCCTGTATATGGGATGGCACCAAAAAGGGAGTGTGTGATGGCAGAGCCACTGATTCTCTGCCATGGAACTCTAGAGCTCTCCCTTTCCACCCTCCTCAGCCCTCAGCATTTTTTTCCACAACCCTGTGGCTGGTTTTGCCCCAACTCCTGTGGACCTTGAGCTTTCACTCTTGTTTTGCAAAATACAGTGTTGTAAAGCCAAGACGCCTGGCAACTCCAGACCATCAAAATGCTGCTCAGACCATTGGAGTTACCTTTTGGGAAGCCTTGGTACTGGTGCTGGGTAGCTCTTCCAGGAACCCAGAAATGACCCTGCAAGAAATGTTGCTGCAAGCTCTTGTGCTTGCAGGAACATAGAGGCCACAACATGTCTCTGGATCTGATGTGAGGGGTAAAAGCACACGTGGAGAATACCAACCATGAGCAGGCTCAAAGTTCAGAGCTGGCCTTGGATCTGCATTCCCCTGGCTGGAAGCAGACTTCTACCTCTCCTGTGCAACTTAGGGACAAATGGCACTGCTGCCATCATGAGAGGGCCAGCCTGCACTTTATACAGCTGCATCCCTGTTAGCTACCAAAGGCTCTGGGGTGATGTAACCACCTCAGTGCAAATGGGAGCTGAAGAATGTGATGTGACACATTTTCCCGGACCACCGAATAAACTGAAAAGTAGGCTCCCAGCCCAGAAAGGTTACCCTCCCAAATAAACACATCCCAGCCTCCCTTCCTCACACACACTTACCTCCTGCCACCCCAGGAAGCTGAGCTCCTCACAGGCTCCATTACAGACCCAGAATGAGCAGGTTCTTCCAGCCAGTTTGCATCTCCCATACAGTAATTGCTTTGGAATGGGCATCTGAGAACAAGACACAACTGTATACACAAGAAATGTTCCCTCTGCACAAACTTCTCAGTAGACTTACTTTTGTCTTGTTGCCAGGAAATGTATTTGGAGCCTCTTGCTAACCTCACATTTCTTTGATTAGAGGGGCATGACCAGTTTGTTCCAATAATTACAGGGGGAAAAAGGAATGAGAAACTAGAAAGCCCTCTTGAAGAACATCAGCTTTGCAACAGCACATGAGAGCACCCCATTCCACCTTCTGTCCTTCTTGTGGCAGCACTACTTCCAAGGGTTGGGGAGGAGTGGGGGGAACCCAAACTCGCTTCTCCAGAACAGGGAATGCCACTGTAGGTGAGCTAGAACCTGAGATCAGTTCTGCAGCGCAGTAAGCTCTAGGCTGAAAGAGAAGCCACTCCACTGATCCCTCAGGTTTCAGCTTTTCTATTTTTCAGATTCTGTGCTGCTTTAGTGTGTGGGTCTGGGCTTCATATCAGGGGATGGTGAGCTCTCTGCACAGAGCAGGGAGACAAAACAATTCCTGCTCCAGCTGGGCACCAAGGACAAATGATCCAGATCTCAGCCCAAGAGCACAAACAACGTGGGCTGAAGAGAGAAAAACAAGAAGGATGGGACTGCATGGGCTAAAGCTGGAATTGGACAATTAACTTCAATATGTAAATAGAGCAGAACTTGTAAAAGTGAGAGACCCCGTGACCGGCTGTCCATTTTGTGACCATTTTGGTTGATCTTGGGTGTAGCCCTGGCTGGGCTCTTGTGCAGCCCAAGGTGGATCCATTAAGACCTTTTAAAAATCCCTGATTTATTCTTTAACTCTCTTTAGCCTCTGTTCTAGGTCAGCCTTCACAAGCCATCACCACAACCAACAGGAACAAGTGATGGGGGGAATCAGCAAATGGTCAAAACTGGTTGATTGGGTGTGGCAGGAATATCAGAAAGTAAAAATATAGCCAGCCAAATTGAAGTGTGGCCAGGAAACATGAGTTAACACCTTCCATCTGCCAAAGAAAGAACACTGCTAGGTCTGTGTGACAGTGAACAGCCAGGGCCAGGGCCTGGCCTCACAAACTGCTTAGAAACCTGCATGGTGGGAGATGCACATTCTGTGCCCAGTTCAGGTCAGGATTATTTTGAAGCACGAGACAGGCACTTGGCTACCCTCGACCCAGCTCTGTGTGCACAGCTTCCTGGGTGAGGACTCACCTCCCTTCTGAGGCTTGTGAAGCAAGCTTTGAGCAGTTTGTGAAGTGCCTGGTTCTCTTAAGAGGCAAGGTGACCAACATCATGCAGAGTACTCTATTTTTGTCCTGGAGAAGCCATCCTCCTCAGAGTCACACTCATTAAGACAGCAGCCGTCGTAACCCAAACTCCTTGGATGGAAGTGGGGAGATTGCCAAAGGGAGGATTAGCTGGTGGATGTCTTGAGCTGCAAGGGTGTCTCATATGGATTTGTGCAGGATTTTCACCTCAGCTGTCCTGGCTGGAGCTCCTGTCCTACCATACCAAGACACTCTCCTTGCTGCTGTGCCTCTCACAGCAGCGAGGCTGTGGCCAAGGGCTGGTTGTGTGCTCTCATTTCTGCTCCTTGGGGAAGGAAACCTGTGTCAAAGAAAACCCAGCCCCAGCCTGTGAAAAACCTACCTCCTTACATAAGGAAGGAACAACTTAGTCTGGGGGCAGCATTGGGGGATTCCCAACTTGGCTGCTCAGTCATCTGATGCTCTGGGCCATCATTTTCCCTTCCACAAAAGGGATTCCTTTCGCTTCTCTCTGCACTGCACCTTTGAGACCTAGCTAAGAAATCACTGCAAGCCACTTTGTGCTTTTAGGCCTAGCCTTGAGTAAAGCCATTTAGAAGGCACAGTTCCAAAACATATTCCTAGACTATGTGATAGACAGGAGGTTTCTCACTATTCTCCAGGTAGAAGGAGTAGCACAGTCCTGTTTTTCACATCTGTGACTGCCTCTTTCTCCATCTTGTCTTGATCTTTGTTTTCTGCTGCCAGCTGCCCCAGAGCTGCTTTATACCACAGGACTGCCAACCCATCCATGGCTGGGTACCCACTCTTTTGTCACCCAGTGGAGCAGGGTATGAGACTGCTTGTAGTGTTATTATTAAGAGGTTCCCTTGGGTTGTTTTTAGCAGAAATGCGAGTTGCTTGTTTTCCAGCAGAGGATCAGTTACAAAAACAACACCAAACAAAAAGGGTTTTTTGAGAGCAGGGGCCCTGTTTACCATGTTAATTTCAGGGAAAGTTATTTGGGAGGAGGGAGGAAGTAGTTAAATCCTTGTCTATCATATTGGAATCCCAAATCCCCTCGGTTTACACAAATAAGAGAGGAAGTGGCTCAGTGGATTGAGCACATGGCTGTGACTAAGGAGAGCTTAGGGAGGGCTTGTTCCCTGCCCTAACTCATACACATCTCTGAGGCCCCTCTTCCCTCAAGATGAGATTCAACCCGTCTTGCATTTGATCCCAGCTGAAGACCAAACCACTGATCAGCAGGGAAAGGCAGGATATTCCCACTGTCAGATTTGTCCAATAGCACTGAAAAGCCTTGCAGAGGAGCTGGCCTTGCTCCCCTGACTGTTAGGCTATATTTTTGCCAGGCGCTCCCAACATGTGGGAAGAATGATGCATCTGGTTCCATATCAGAAGGCTAATTAATTACTTTATTATTCTATATTATACGATACTATATTACACTATATTACACTACATCTAAACTGAAACTGCACAAGCACTCAACGAGATCTCGTGACTTTCTCCTGACAGATTGTCACGCTACAGCTTGCAGAGATTGGTCAAGAAAACAAAACGCTCACACCAGAATCCAATTACCAAATTCCTTCAGGTAAATAATCTCCCAACACATTCCACACGTTCACAAAACAACAGGAGCAGCAAATGAGATAAGAATTGTTTTTGATCATTCTCTTCTCTGCTTCTCTCAGGTTCAGAGAATGTGAATCCCACATTAGGCAGCTGCAATTAACCATTGGACTAAACAGCTTAGTTAACACAAGGAGAATGTACTCTCCTTTCTGGGCTTCCCAAACATACAGTGAAGCTAATTAGTCCTTCCCTACCTGACAGGGGGGTGGAAAAGATCCTAATTATTACAACCTGCTCTAAGGCTGAAATGCTAAAGGCCTGACTGCAAAAGGATCTGTCTGCCTGAGAAGGCAGTGGTGGACAGTAGTGCACCGGTTCCTAAATCCTTTCTGTCTGGTACAGGCACCTGTCCTGGCTGTTGTAGAACTGATCTGGATCTCCTTGGTGCTCCATGCCATCTTTTGGGAGGTGGTGTTTCGCTCCTTGCTGTAGACATTGCAGTCTGTTGGGGGAGGCAGGATGAAGCTGCCTGTGCTGAAAAGCCCAGAAAATGAGGCAATTATCTCCTGATCTCAGCTGCATCAGGGCCAAGGCCAGGTTTGCTCTGCCTGTGGAAATCAGCATTGCTTCGTGTTACAAACAGAAGGTGTTACCAGACATCAGCCTGAGGAGAGCAGAGCAGCAGCGACTGAACCCTACGTGGGCAGTGAAATGGTGTAGGGTGAGAAAGGTCCCGTTGCTCAGGGTCCCTGTGCCCTGGCATGCAGACATTCAGGGGTGAAACACAGGCAGGGAGCACGTCAGGAAGCAGAGACAGACACCATCCAATAGGAGCCTCCTTGCCCTCGGTGGGCAGTCAGGTCTGCCTCAAATCAAGGCAAATATGGTTCCTCTGGGAACTCTAATTTTTTACTGGATCACTTTGTTTCTCTTGATGAGTGCTGCTTCAGGGTCTCAGTTGCCTGGATCCCAGTGGGGATTTTGTTGATGGGGGTTTATTGACTTCTTGCTACCTTGAAGTTCCTGCAGTGGCAGGAGTAAGAGGTAACTCCTGGAGCCTGTTTATTTTACAGGTTGGATTTTTAAGAGTTTGCCAATGGTACCCCAATTTTAGGAGAAGTCACTTGTTTATTTAGCAGTGCACTCACATACTGATCCATAAATAAAACTAGAGTGTTATTTAATAAGTCCCAACAGAAGGTCAGCCCTGGTTCATTGGTAAACTGATCAATCCAGAGTGCAAAAAGCGCCTCTCAGGAAACTCATCATGTCTATCTGAGGGGGGTACCAGCCAAATATCACTGTGACTCGCACTCCACTGAGTTTTCAGGGGTTTCTGTGCCCATACCTTCTGAAAGGGAAATGCCAAAAGGTCCAAGATGGAGTTATTTCCAACCAGCTTTACTTCACGCCTCTGGAGAGACTTTCAGAGTTGTAACATTTTTACAGCTGGGGCTGCAGATCCAAGTTTGCATCTGTGGGAGAAAGAACAGACTTGAATGCGGGGTCCGTGAATTTCCATACCTTGGAGCTGAAATTCACCCACCTCTCTTAGGCACCAAAGAATTCCTTGTCTGGACCTAAGACGGTCCCCATGGCTTCTTCTACAGTTATGTGTGTGGGATAAGCTTGGGATAAACATCATGGGAGGGAAGCAGCTTTCTGGGAGGAGCTGACCTCTCCCCAGTGACAATTGTGGGAGGTGTTGACATTGCCTTAACCCCGGATGAGTTTCTCTTAGATGTCCAGATCAGGTGAGAAGCAGCTGGTGTGCCCTGTGGACGTGTGCAGCCGTGGAGAAGGCAGCCATGAGGTGCTTGGGTCAGTTCAGCTGATGCCGTGTCCCACATTACAAAATCCTCACATGACTGAGAGGCTTAAGACACAAGCAGCGTTAATTCAAAGAGGCTGGGACAGATCTGAGTGGGTTTTACAAGCCAGACATGTCAGATGTCACCCAGGGGATTTGCCATGGGGTCCTGGGATGGGGCCAGGTTGAGCAGATGACATCCAGTGCTGAT
The DNA here is from genome assembly GCF_015832195.1 of Motacilla alba alba. Lineage (NCBI taxonomy): Eukaryota > Metazoa > Chordata > Aves > Passeriformes > Motacillidae > Motacilla > Motacilla alba. The sequence continues at coordinate 29,562,591 of NC_052023.1, forward strand.
CCAGCAATGGTTCCCTTGGCAAACAGGGGATTATTTGGGTGGCTGGGGATGCAGTCACACAGCAGGCCCTGCTCCACTGCAGCAGATGCCTGGTGCAAAGCTGGCAAGCCACACGTACAGCCAGGACCACGGGCCACCTTGGCCAGTTCCAACAGCATTTATTCTACACAGAGCCGTGTGCATGGGTGAAACTGTTACCAGGTGTGCACACACAGAGGGGAATAACCCAAACAAAGGTTTTGAACCTAGATCTGGGATTTTTGACTTGATGAGGGAGAGAGGAGCAATCAGGCACAATGTACCAACAGATCAGTGCAAGTCACTGTGAAGAGGGACAGTTGAATGGAGATGCCTCTAAAAACCTCAGTCCCAGCAGCCTGAAGACACCACAAGAGGTTGAAATGCCTGCAAATTCAACATTTCTTTGAAGAGAGATACATGGAGGAGAGACTTTTCACCAATTTTGTGTTGTTATTTTTGCTGCAGGCATACACTGGGTTGCTGTTTCAAGGCTTTGAAAGGACCAGAAGCTGTTGATATTCCTGAGCCTAATGTTCAGCCTCTCTTTGGAGAACATTCCAGGTTGGGTTAAGCAGGCTAACCACAACTGGGCTGTTTCAATCTGTACCAAGCACAGCCAGAATCAGTTTGTGTCTGCCTGCTAAACATTCTGGAGTTCCTCTGGCGGCCTGGTTTGCAGAGGTGCTACTCACTCACAGCTACTGTTTAGGTGAAGCTGTAATGCTGCCCAGACCACCCTTCTGTGCCTCAGTTTCCTCATCCCAAACACAATAAACCCCATTCTTCATGGCCATGGGTTGTATGGTGTCATGCAAATATTGTTATTTATGGTGATGGGAACGTGAGCTTTGCTTGGCACAGTGGTCTGGGGGAGCCTATTTGCCATCATTTGGAAAAGACAGGAATTAACCTACATGTTGGAAATGCAGAGTGTTGTTATTGCTCTCAGACTGACAGAATTACCTCCTGTTAAAATCAAAGATAATCTGTTTTACTTCAGTGAGATGTGGTGATGTCCACAGAAAACAAATCTTTTTTGGCAAGTGGAAGCAGGATTTTCTTTGGCAAGTTGGAAGAAGCATCAAAGGAAGAGAAAGATGGGATGCAGCACAACTGGTTTTAATCTCACATGAGAGTGAAGTTCCTCTGGACAGGCCCACGCTCTCATATGCCATTGTAAACACCCTGGGGAGCCTGGAAAAAAACAAGGGAATGGCACAAAAGTCCTCAGGGCTCTTGGTGGACTAACTGGCAAAGCTTTTTCCAGCTGGCATTAGGCAGTGCTGAGGTGTCCCTTGAATGCAGTCAATTCCATGACTGATTTCCAGAGGGTGTTTGGTTTATCAAGCCCCTGCCTTCTTTTAGGCAGCCACAGCTCCTCAGAACACACTGCACCCCTGCCTGACATCACAATGACGATGCTGAGCTGGTTGTAACGAGGATGCACCATCACTGCACACCTCACATAGCATGTTGGTCCAAACTACTTACATAAACACCCAAACAAGACAGTCAAGCTGAAAATACCTGATATCATTTCAGTACTTCTGAAACAAAGCATTTCAGCACATCCATTCAGCTGCATGTTTCAAAACGATGGCTCTCTCTTCCACTTAGGAACAAAAGGACACTTGCAATGTCTGGATTGCCTTTGGAGCATGAACAGCTTGAGCTGTGATGGTTGCTGGAGCTGCATGGCTGGGATTGCTGCTCAGAGTGCTGCAACAGCTGTTTTTCTACATTTTGTGGGGTTGCAGTGGTGTTTGAGGCTACAACCAGGGCTTGAGGCTCACATTCACACAACAAAGGTAATATTTGGCCTTCAGTCACACAGAATAGAAGCTGGACTTGATAGGGGGACACCAAGTGACACCAGAACTTGAGCGGTGGCTTGGCAGAAATGGGATTTACTGTGCTGTGGCTAAACCTTTACTCAGTGTGGCAGCCTGGGAGAAAGATCTGCTGGAAGGACAAGTTAGGAATTTCCCTAATCACCTGTCAGTGCCAATGAGGACTCGAGCTTGAAGGACCCTCAGTGTTCTGTGAGCCTTGTCTCAGACAGGGTCCTGATCTTGGATTCAATCTCTGGTAACATCAAGATCAGGAACAAGTCTTACATGAGCAGAAAACAAATGGGATTCAAACCCCCGGGGAGCTAAAGACTTCTTTAAATGATTGGTTTAAATAACATGGAAGTTGAGGCACAGCCGTTGAATTGAATATCCAGTCCTTGAACACCAAAGAACAACTGATACACAGATGATTTCTAAGCAAGATCTTCTGTTTGAAATTTGTGATTATTTATTATTATTACATACTGTTGGTAAATTGCAGACAGCCCTGAATTTTTAAGCCAAGAAGTGCCCTTACCCAAATTAAGGGACATTTAAGGGTGGCCTGTACTAGATGACTGGCGGTTCTTGAATTAAAGCATGCCTCAGAAAGGGAGGAAACCAAAATATTTTTCAGTCTGCAGCCTTCTCATGCATTTAAGCTCCTGAAGGACTTGTGTTTCTTTACTCTTGAGATTCATTATGTCACCAGAAAAGCTTTACTATTTTACTGTGGAAGCAACATAGCCATGAAACGTTAATTTCCAGGAATGTGGAAACCATGAAATGTGGGTTTTTCTACTAAATTAAGATTTTACTTTTCTGTCTTCTCACATAGTTAAGGGAACCAATTTTCATTATATATTTCTGTATATGCATTCTGGAAATTCTAATAGGAAAGATACACAAAACACAGGAAGAACTTTTTTACATTGAAAAATGTATTTCACTGGTAACCACACCAGCCATTTATATTCCATTTTTCATCCTGAACCACTTTGTATTCTAAATCCACCTTGGAACCACGTCTCTCATGACTGAACTGCACCAACTCAGCTGATATATTGTGCCCTGTAAGATTTGGCAGCTGTCTAGGTTTGTATAAAATTCTTTATTCCCCCTTTTTGCACCATGCCATTCTCTCACCACTGCAGTGACAGCACCTCTCAGACCTGCCTGGCACAGACACCACTGCACAAGGATCTCCAGCAGTCCCCCAAGTGTTCTGCACCATGGCAGATGTCTCTGGCTGGAAGAAAAAAAAATGGTGAAGGGCAAATTAATTTGTAATCCATGTAAAGGAAAATATGTAAATATTCCCTTCTTTTTGCTACAGGACTGATGCCCCTTTCTTGATAAAAAATTCTTACTCAGTTTCTATCCAATACCAGCTGATTAGAATGGAAGAATTAGTCAAAACATTCCAGAAGCATCTGTGTTGTGGGAACCATAGGTTTCCAGGCTATAGGAAACACCAGAATATTTCACCAAATCACCAGTGTGGTTTTCCTTAATGCTACAATTAGCCATGGAACATTAACAGAAGAGTTACTGGATAAGAGTTGATGGCAGAAAGCCTTCTGCCATAAACTGGTAATTCTCAACATGTGCAAACATATTGCCAGAGAAGATGAGTTATGCAATTAAAATCCAAATTGGAGATTTGTTATCAAAGGACAGCAATGTGTACTAAAATCCAGCTGAGAGGCTCTCTTATCTTGTTATCTTCAGGCTTCTTTTTTAGTTAATCCAACACAGCTGACAATATTTGACACAGCCAATTGTGCCTGCTGTCATGTGAGGGATGTTTTATAGAGCTCCTTTCCCCTAGCACAGAGAGATTTGTCATAGTGCAACTCTTTACAAAGTCTGAAAGCCTTTGCCAGGGTTGCATTTCAAGGGAGCAAGATGTGATAAAAATTCTGACAGAGTCAGAACGTTTCTAATGTTATGACTAATTTCTAAAATTTTGAACAAGGCTTAGTAACATTTTAACTGCAAATTATGTTAAAAGTTCAATTCAAAAGAAGCATTTCATGTCTGGACAAAAAAATTTAATCAGCTTGGAAAACTGTGGTTGTGTAGCTTTCCCTCAGAACAAATTTCAAAATTCCCCCCTCACATCTTTAGAATGAAGCAGAATTCCAAATTCCGAATTTGTTTGCAAAATGAACTTCTGTCCTCCCACGGCACTTTCTGTGCCTCTACAAAGAGGACAAGAAGCTTGATGTATCATTTCTGTGAGCCTTAAGGAGATGGGCTGCATGTCAGTATTTTCAAATCCAGGCTTACACAGCTGCTCTTGGAATATAAATCATAGCTTTTGGGCTACACTAACACTCTCTGCAGTTTAGCACAGTTGTTAATTAATACAATACTGTATTAGTTCTTCTTACAGCCTTACTATTAACGTTCCGTGAAATCCCATTAGCTCTGCAGATGGTGCCAGGCTTGTTCTGAATGTGGGAAAAAAGAAATGTACAGTGGTATGAATAATAAAGAGAGGCTTTCAAGTGGTTTCCACTGCAAACCTTCTGAAAAAAAAAAAAATTAAAATTCCAGAATGTAATATGTGGGGCAAGCTTTTCAGAAAATTTCAATGCAAACATGCAGATATTTGTCAGCCAAGTTTTCCTCTGGAGTGTGAAATCTCTTATGTGCCACTATTGTTCTACAGCAGAAACATCAGGAAGAGGAAGTAGCTCCTAAAAATGGAAAATTAGCCAGGTTGTTTTATTGTCCAAATTGACAAAAATGGGAAAAAACCCCCAAACCTAAAAAAAAGGCAACAAAACCCCCCCAAACAAACAAACAAACAAAAAACCCCAAAACAACAACAACAACAAAACAAAAACCCCAAAACTGCATAGCTGATGCCAACAAAAAGATAAAACTTTCCTTATATTCTTGGTTTAAATATTCTAAAGTACAGGTAGAGAGGACAGCCAAAATTTGGGTGAAGTGTTCCAGAAGTTACTTGAATTTCCTGCTTCAGTGATCTGACAGACCCTTCTGAAATTCCAAGAAGAACACCCCAAAATTATTAACTACTACAGAAACTTCCGATCTAATTATTTTCTATTGGATGAGTTTTGTACAGCATTGACTCCTTAACGGAAGAGAGCTCTGACAAGGAGGTCAGGAAAGCTTTTAAAAATGGAAAGAATGATGGAGCAGGTAGGATTTAGAAGCAGACTGTTCCTGGGAGAAGCTTTGTGGTTCTCTCCTGACCCTTTAGAAGCTGCTGCCCTGGAGCAGTGCATGGGTAGGAGGATTCCAGGAGGTGCTTTTCTCCTTCCCAGTCCCCTGGTTCATCCATATCCCAGTCCCTGCAGTCTCACAGGGCAGTCAGGAGTGGCCAGGGCCCTTCTGCATGGCCAGCATCCAGACAGGGACACACTGCTCAGGGAAGCCCTCCTGCCTCTCCTCGCGCAGGATGGTGAGCCCGCTCATCTCGATGAGGCTGTGCAGGATGTTCAGGTCTCGGATCACGCTGCTGTCCAGGCAGTCCAGGGTGCAGCCCTCCCTGGCCACATTGTCCTTCAGAATGATGACACCGTTATCCTTCAAGCCACCCTGGCAGCGGATGAGAAACTCCAGGAGATCTTTGTCTGTGAGATATCCTGCGGGTGAAAAGATGGTGTCTTAGGTTCGAAATGGGGGTGCGTGTTCTATTCCTGTCTGTCAGAGGTGGGGCAGTTATCTGCTGTCCCTTGGGCAGTTTTCTTTGTCTCTCCCACAACCAATCCTCCCTCCAGGAGATCTCTGCTGTTCATGGGCCATTAATTATTAATTATCTTCTGTCCATGGCCAGTGAGTGTCCCTGCATGGCTGATCAAATTCCATCCTCCCATGGGGAGATGCTCCGCCCAGGGCAGGAGCCAAGCATTCCTACCTGGATACAATCTGAGCCTGGGAACAGCACAGCAGCCTTTGCCCACTGCATTCCCAGAGGAGCAGCTTTCTTCTGCCCTGCATTCCCAGAGGGAGAGCAGGCCCATCTCCAGCACCCCTGCAGCTTCAGAGGAAAACTCCCCCCTTGTCCAGGATCCCTGCTCCAGCAGAACCACAGCTGGCACTGCAGGAGGGCTGCAGCCACCATGGAATGGGACTGTGCCACCACCCTGACCCACAGGGGGCCAGCTCCTGTTCTGACTCTGGCAGTGTTGTTTTGTATTACCGCACTGTTTGTTTTTGGGTTTTTTCCTTACCTAATAAAGAACTGTTATTCCTGTTCCCAGATCTTTGCCTGAGAGCCCCTTAATTTCAAAATTATAATAATTTGGAGGGAGGGGGTTTACATTTTCCATTTCAGGGGAGACTCCTGTCTTCCTTAGCAGACACCTGGCTTTTCAAACTAGGCCGGATGGAAAATAGATTGCTATTAACCATTCAGAAATGTCAGAAGGGTGCCTTGATCTGAGTCTCCTGTGCTGGTTTATTGCAGAAAATTATTATTCCAGTCCTGCCAGATTTAACTAGGAAATCTTGGGCAAATAAACGAGATCGACAAATACAAACTCCAGTCAATATTTGGGATCCATGGTGGTAGCAGCAACAGATGTGGACAGAAGCCACTGAGGAGAGTGGAGAAAATAGTGGGTGCTGAAGGGTTCTTTAGTCTGGTGGTTTAAGTTATAATAAGAATCAGTGGCAGGAGGCTGGAGCCAAACAAATTCTTATAGGGAATAAGTGACAACTGTTTAACAGTGTAAGCAATTACCCATTGGAAACTACCAACAGAAGTGGGGTTTACCACCTCGTGAAGACCTCAAAACAAGTGTGGTTGAATCTTTCATGATATGTTTTAATTGAACACAAACTACTGGCTTACCACGGGGGTAAAGAATGAATACAACAGCTTGGGAATATAGAGTAGGTCAGACTAGATAATCCCAGTCCTCTCTGTCTTTTACTGCTAAAAATCTCTGTAACTTTGTGTAGCACTGTATCCCTCCATCAAAGGAGTTCTGGATCAAAGATCCAGCAAAGAATGCAATGCCAATTCCACAACCCAAATTAAACTCCTCATGTTACTCCATACCCCGTGGGATTTTTGTAGATACGTATATATTATAAAATAGTGTTTTTGTCCAATATGTTATTGAGATTCTGTTTCTTATCCTTCCCTCTCAAAGATCAGGAGTTCTGTGGAGAACAGTGTTGCAGAGCTCAGAGAAGAGCAAAATGAGAACTCTCACATGTGAAACATCTAATGTGAATAAACAAGGACAGGTGATCAGAAACAGAATGAAAAACTTGGAAAAAATAATCACCTGTATTTTCTAGAAAAACTATTTCATTTTCTTGATGAAAGATTTAAACTTTTATAAATGGAAGCTGTCATTTCAAAACCACATTTTGACATAGCATGTCAAGTTTCTTTAACCACTTCTAACAAAACCTCCCCCCCAAAAAAACCCAAAAAATAAAAGAAAAAAGCCCCAAAACCTAAAGCTGAATACCCTTCAAGTTGAAGGAAAATGGTAATTTCTATATGGAATGTAAGCTTGCACTTTTACTTCTTTTACAAAATGATTGCTAGGGTTCACATGCTTATGAATGCATAAGACAAATCAAGATTTCATTGGCAAGATTCATTGAAGCTTTTGAACACCTGATTTGGAACTTATTTTTCTCTTTACTTGGCTTTTAGTGTAGTTTCCTAAGAAAATGAGATCTTCAAGGTGTTGCTCTCTAGCAGACAGTCCTGCTCTCGCTCTATCAAATGAGTTTGTTGGCATATTTGAGCCAAATTCAAGATAGGGGTAGAAGTTTGATTAATGAATAACATGACTCCATATTTCCTTGACATTGATGGAGAAGGAAGATTCAGCTCTGTGTCTATGCTAAGATTATGATATGCTTCCTTAGTTAAGAGCCACATATCTGACCAGCACAGCCTTAGATAGGTCTAAGCTTATTCCTCCTCATTTTGACTTGGATTTGCTCAAAAGGTGAGGCAGGAGCTACATTTACTGCAATGACTCATTATTAAGGAAAAACAAAAATACAAGGGAAAAGTATGCTGGTCTAAAGCAATTTGTTCCGACCTCCTCTTGAATAATTCCTTCTGCCTTCTGAAACTGCACCCTGGACACAACCTTATTTTCACTGCACAGAATTTTTTTTTTTTTGTAAAGTACAAAAAAAAATTAAAAAACCCTCATTATCTGGTTGCTCTAAATGCTGCAGGGCATTCACTGGGATGGCTGCAGGAGAAGAACCAGATGTTTCTTTTAGGAAGGGCTACTGTGGGACATAGCTAAGGGAACCTATGTCTGATAAACATCAGTGCACGTAATAAGACCTGATCTGATTTACAGGTTTTGGTGATTCCACTATGGCTTATTTCCTGATTGTTTCCTAAAATACCACCAAGCCTGGATAATCAGCAGCTTCAGAAATCACTGTTCACAAGTGTGGTCAGCCCTGTGTATCTCTCTGCACCTAAGAAAGAGCATTTCTACTCCAGAAAATCCATATGTGGGGACTCACCCTCAGATCTGGCACGTTTCTCCAATACACGAACCTGAAAAAACCAACTTGATTTGTACCCACGCTGCCCGTGGGGAACTCTCAGAAGTCTCTTGTGGTGTTTTAGGAAGTAATCCCAAAGACCTGAGAACCTCCTTGGAGCAGAGGCTGCCTGTTCTGCGAGATGTCAGGCCAGAAGATCACACAGAACTAACCTGAAACCCACTGAATCCAGATGACGTCGTATCTTCGTGGGGCTGGTGTGAATTCCTGGAGGCTTTTGCAGTAATACATCTCTACTCTGTCCTCCTTGCCCTGCAGGTAGTTTGGGACCTCAGCCAGGAAATTCTCCATCATATCCACCAGCTCCACACTTTTGAAAACGGGCAGCAGGACGTGCTTGCTGATCCGACCTATCCCAGAGCCACAGTCCAGGGCACGGCTGGTGCCAGCTTTCCCCACCCCCTGGGGGATACAAGAAAATTATTGGAAATCTGAAAAATACCACCTGAAAAAAAAAATACACAGCAACCCCGTGCCTTAGGTTCAAAGATTTAGCTGGAGTGTGTATTCAGTTCCCATCTGTCAGAGATGGGGCAGTTTTCCTTATCTCTTCCACCACCAATCCTCCCTCCAGGAGATCTCTGCTGTTCATGGGCCATTAATTATTAATTATCTTCTGTTCATGGCCAGTGAGTGTCCCTGCATGGCTGATCAAATTCCATCCTCCCATGGGGAGATGCTCCACCCAGGGGAGGAGCCAAGCATTCCTACCTGGATACAATCTGAGCCTGGGAACAGCACAGCAGCCTTTGCCCACTGCATTCCCAGAGGAGCAGCTTTCTTCTGCCCTGCATTCCCAGAGGGAGAGCAGGCCCATCTCCAGCAGCCCTGGAGCTTCAGAGGAAAACTCCCCCCTTGTCCAGGATCCCTGCTCCAGCAGAACCACAGCTGGCACTGCAGGAGGGCTGAGCCACCATGGAATGGCACTGCTGCCACCACCCTGACACACAGGGGGCCAGGGCCTGTTCTGACTCTGGCAATGGTTTTCTTTTTTGTACTATTGCATTTGTATTTTTAATTTTCCTAGTAAAGAACTGTTATTCCTGTTCCCATATGTTTGCCTGAGAGCTCCCTAATTTCAAAATTATAATAATTTGGAGGGAGGGAGTTTACATTTTCCATTTCAAGAGAGGCTCCTGCCTTCCTTAGCAGACATCTGTCTTTCCAAACTAAGACACAGTGTTACCAACTATGCGTCCAGCCTACCTGGTGTCTTCTCTCCTTATCTTTGCAGGGCTTTTGGGAGATTGATAAGAATCAGCACAGATTTGGGTACCACTGTCTGAGCTGAGCTGGGCTGTCACACTCCTGGGCTGCTGCTGATGGGACTTCTCACTGCATTTGCTGCTGTACGGGAAGTTTTTGTTTGGTGTAAGAAGAGGCAGAGTCTTTCACAAGCTCCTGGCTTTCTCAGAAGATCTACTACTCTCTGTAAAGTCCTTGCAACTTCAAATGTTCACAGATCACAGGGAACTAAGTGGCTAGATAAGCCTCATTCTGTGCCCCATAAAGGCTGAATAAAAAAGGAAGCATACACCAAATAGTGCCTGCAAGCAGTAACTTCTGCAGCACAGAACTCTTGAGGTGCCCACGGGCATTTCTACAGATACACAGAATCCCTGGGATCAAAGTGCAGTCCTCAAAACAAATTGTGTTTGAACAAAGATCTCAGAGTGGCAGGTAACTTAGGACAACTTGAGAAGTTTGGGCTGGAGCATATACAGAATTTCTCTTTTAGGCATAGAGACAAGAAGGATGATTGACTAGGTTTTGCTTAACTGTTCCTTTTTTCTTCATAAATGTCATCTTTGGACAGAGATCAGACATGAAAAAATGTGGCACAAAGGCTGTGACTATGAGAAAATAATGAAGCGCTGTAAAAGAGGCTTTATAATGAAAGCTGTACTTCACCTCTAAAGCTTCCATTCTAGCTATAAAACAGCTCTTAAGAGCCTGCTGCTGTTCTGTAAAACACAAATTCTGAGCCTACACATACACTGACTGTGGGATAGGAGCTCCCCATGCCAAAGTTATCTGTTAAGCAAACATTAAAAGCAAACGTAAACACCTTCTCCCTGTCCTCTGGAACTGAGTGTTGAAGTGAAAGCCGTGGGCCAAAGTCCCTGCTGCAACTTCACTGCACTCAAAGGCAACAAGCCCAGGAAGAGTCTTGCTCTTCCTGCTTATTGGGAGACCCCCCCTTGGTAATGAACCCCGCATAAATCATGTAACTCACACTTTTTTGGCCTGGCTTCAGTGGGTAATTCAGTAGATTATTAAGGTCAAAGGACAGCACTGTCAATGACATGACTATGAATAGCCCAGGCCAGCATCTGATTACACGCAGTAATTGTAGAAAGAGCACACGGCCCTCAAGGGCTCTCACCAGTCTCCAGGGCTGCTGCTCCCAATTTGTATGCCCAGGAAGATTAATCTCCTGATGTGTGCACGAGTCTACAGACCTTCAACCCTATGGGGCTCTGGAGACTCCCTGTTTGTAGTTAGACAGAAAATGGGAGCCATTCTTCATCCACAGGCTGCACGGGGAGCGTATCCCACAGCTCTTTTATTCCAAATGAAATTTAGGAGTGCCCAAAATAGCTTTAGAGAACAATTTTGGGGTGTATATGTGTCCTAAAGGACAGTGATTCTGAGTATAGGGAAGCAAGTAGTCAGAGGAGCAGTCAGTCTCAAATTTTGAAGGCTGTTCTGGCTCACAGTTCCTGGTGCTGCTTCAGGTCTTGGAAGTTCCTGCATGTGGCTTTTACTGAGGACCAGACTAAGAGGTAACAAGGAGTTCAGGAAAGGAAGAAGGAGCTCTGTCTTGGATCTTAACAAGGTGGATTTCCATATTGTTGGCTGGCAGGTACATACAGGTCTACACTGATGGGATCAATTAAAAATCTTTGAGAAAGCTGCTGAGAAAACTGAGATGATTTACCAAAAGCACCAACAGAATTTGACAAAAAGCCTTCAACATTTGTGTTTCACAGAATCTACAGTCATAGTAGGGACTCAAAACAGAGAATTCATCACTCAAAACAGGGAATTCATCTCCCATGACACATCACAGCAAGGACCTCTGATGACACATCTCCGTGTGCCATCGAGAAGAAGGAAAGGGAATGGTCATGGGAGATGAAGTTCGATCCCACACATTGCTGAAAAGGAGTGAGGGCTTCCAGCAGTCAGATGAGAAGCCCTGTGAAACACCACGGCTCCGTTTGTAATGAAAATGTTGACATAATTCCATGTTCAGCTAATATATTTTCAGTTTGGAAGTGCTTAGGGCTTTGACAGAGTATTAACATTTTCTTTGGAAGGCAAACATTTTCCCAAAAGTCTAATTGAGTTGAAAATCAGACTCCTTATTTAAAAAAATGGTATAAGTGAAAACTGTAAGCCAGAACAGGCTTCAGAATTTGAGACTGACTGCTCCTCTGACTACTTGCTTCCCATTACTCAGAATCACTGTCCTTTAGGACACATATACACCCAAAATTGTTCTCTAAAGCTAAATTGGGCACTCCTAGATTTCATTTGGAATAAAAGAGCTGTGGGATATGTTCCCAGTGCTACTTCAGGTCTTGGAAGAGCAGAAAGGCAATGAGGCTATGTACAAGAAAAAAAGGAATCAGAGTTCAAGAAATAGATAAAAATCCCAGTGGTTTTCCTTCTAAATAAACAAAAAAGAGCATGTTTTCAACAACATCTCTTCTATCACTCTGATCAAACTGGAGAAAAATCACTTTTCAAGAGGTTTTCACTCAGCAAGTAACCAATCAAGCAGGTGAGTTGGGGGCAAGAAAGGCCGAAAGCGTTGAGGGCAGAGAGGGAGCCATAAAGTCAATATAATCCCCATCTGTAATATTTTACACACCTACAGCTCACAACCGACGCCGAATTAATGCTTCCTTTGTTTTCTTTATTTTCTTTTTTACTCGCTGCCACCGGATCAGGCACTTGGAAACACAGTGGCTGTGTGGACACAGGGGCATTAGCACGCTGCCATAAATAAGCAGGGCTGTAGCTGTGCTGATAACCCTGTACCTGAGACAGCCTGGAGCTTGTCTGCAGAGCCCTGCTGGCTCAAGCCATGTTGCTCTTGGTTTGAGTTCTGCCCACACACACATAAAACCTCTTAACTCCAGCACAGTGGCACTTTCAACCCCGCTCGACTCGCCCGCGAAGCTAAAATATAAGTAAAGCCCTCAGTCCCTTCCTGTAATTCCTTCCATGTGCCCAGGCAAGATGAATTCTTTTCTCCAAAGAAATCTGTAGCTCAGTTTACAGTGGTGCTAAGGATCATGCTAAGAAATGCCATACCTGAAGGTATGCAACATCAGTCATGGAAGGGAAATGTCACTGTGTGGCATTTCCACGCCAGCCAAACTAACTCAAGAGGGGTAATTTGAGTGGAACCGGGCAAGTGTTTGTTTAGGGAGCACCGGTTTTGCCAGAATCCAGAGTTTTAAATGAATAAAACTCTCTGTGAAACTGGTATTTCAAATCTAGAGAATAGTTTTTAGCCAAAAAAACATGGGAAAGAATGTTGAAAATGTCAAAGTACTTTTTTTTTTTTTTTTTTCCCATAACTTTCAAGGAAAAAAGAAACCAAACTTGTCAACTTTCATTTCTAGAGAGCATTTTTTATTTTGGAACTGACTTGAGCTCTTGAAAACAAAGGGAAAAGTTTTTCAGAGGGTGAAACTATTAAAAAATTGTTCAGTTGATCTGAAACAAATTTTCCTATTTTCCAATTTTGTTAAACTTCTCTTAAAAAAGAGAAAGTACATTAGGGTGAAGCATATTGGTTTTTTCCTATCTTCATCACTTTATGGGTTAAAAAAAATGTTCACAGAGCCATAAACTTGGTAAGACAGTTCATTAGCTTTATTATCAAGTCACTGCTACAGAAAGCCACTAAATATCTGTATCTGGTTGAGCAGGATTCAGATTTCAGTAGTAAGAAAGAAAAATAAACCATAAGTAACATAATCAATTGGCTACATCTCAACAGACAACAGGCTTTAAGAAACTAAATCAGAATAAGCGAAAGGTGCAGACTCCTTTTTGTTCCTCTTTTATTTTTTTCTTTCATGTTTGATCTTGGCCATTCAGAGTATCCTTTCTATCCCTGGCTAATTATAGGAGCGGGAATTTTGCTCTGGAGTATTTTTTATCTGTCATCACAGCTGATGCACTGGGTACGATTCCCCTTTGGCATGTGAAACTGTGTCCCAGACTGTACTTCTTTCCTTTTCGGGTCTTGGAGAGGAGGAAGTGTAACAGTGTGACACAAACCTGCTGCAGGAAACTGCATCTGTGAGATGTCTAGAAAGGGTGAAATCTTCCCCTGAGCACACACTTCTGCACCACTTGAATTCCACAAATGTCCTTAAAACAAGACTTAAATAAAATTTAAGGAATGTGCCTTGACTGTGTTTCATTTTCCTTCTGAAAATGCCGCTTTCAGAAATGTCATGCAGAAATGTTACCATCAGCTTCAGCTCCTCCCTGAACCTCCTTTGTATTTTCTCATTTTGTGTTCGTTGACAGTGTGACACAGGGAGGCTCTGAGAAGCCTTTTTTTCCTCAGCATTAATACAAATGATTGTTGATGTAGAAAAATGCAGCCATTCACTTGTGTTTTTCTGGCTCAGAGCCCCAAAAGTCTCCCTCTATCAGGTACAGCAAATTTTGCCATCACTTGCCCTTCACAGCTCCGCATGATTTCTATCTGCTGTCAAGCCACACTCATTTTCCATCCCAATCCATTTAAACTGTGCCCTTTTTTTTCCTCCATATACAACGTCTAATTAACCTATTGAGCTTTCTTCCCACAGTGGGCCATTAAGGCTGAGAAAAAGTCATCTGGCTACCCCAAATTTGTACATTTGAGCAGAAAATTAAAGATCTATGGCAGCATTATATATAACTAGCAATTTTGTCAGCCGGAGAACTTCACAAATTTGTTTGTGGATTCCTTAACCTCTAATACTGACGTTGAGCTGATTTAGTAGTCTCCTTCCCTGGGAAAAGGGCAGGGCAGTCAGAAAACCATCAGGCCATGCTTCTAAAGGTTTTCAGATTTCTAAAGACACTTTTAGGACTCAACAGGATTTTCAGAAATCTAAGGAACAAAGTGATACTGCTCTTAAAATCTCACTCGGCATCTCCTTGCAATTCAGGCCAAAGCAGACCTTTCAAGACTTTACAGACCTTTAGCAATCTGCCTGAAAAGATTTTCAGTGACAGTGGAATGTTGAAGGAAAAAAAATTTGCCTAATGTGTAGCCTCTTCTATATACTTACAATGTGTAGGAGCAGGTGGGTTTTATTGCCACATTCTCAGAAATATCAATAAATAGGCAAACCATAAACTGGGCATTTAGTCTCAGCTAGTTTCCCAACTGGACTGCAAGAATTTGCACAGACAAATCTGCCACTGAAGCCAACAAGGATTTTTTCATGAAAGGTCCCAGTACTGCATTCAGAATTAATCAAACCCAGGTTAAAGAACTCCTCATTGCAGCTTAGGAGCAGTAGAAAAGGATGTAAACCAGGTAAATAATGATGTAGGACCAGGCAAAATGTGTATTTATTGTACTTGCTGGGAATGCCCCGATGAAGGCAGGAATGATGAATCTGACTCCATGTTCTCAGAAGGCTAATTCATTACTTTATGATACTCCATTATATTAAAGAATACTATACTATACTAAAGAATATAGAAAGGACACTTACTGAACGCTAAAAAGATAATAATGAAAACTCGTGACTCTCTCCAGAGTCCCAACACAGTTTGGCCCTGATTGGCCAAAGAGTCAAAATAACTCACAGCAGAGTCCAATGAAACAATCACCTGTGGGTAAACAATCTCCAAACACATTCCATATGAGCAAAACAGAGGAGAAACAAATGAGAGAATAATTGTTATCCTTTTCTCTGAGGCTTCTCAGCTTCCCAGGAGAAAAATCCTGAGCGAAGGGATTTTTTCAGAGAATGTGAATGCCACATGTATTCATGCTGATGAATGACCTGGCAGAACACATGACTAGACCCAACGACACACGGTGCCATTTAAATCAGGTGTGCCTGGGCACCGTGCATGTCATTTTTGACATATCAGCACTGTCACATTCATACTTTCTGAAAAAATCCCTTCACCCAGGATTTTTCTCCTGGGAAGCTGAGAAACCTCAGAGAAAAAGGAAAACAATTCTTATCTCATTTGCTTCTCCTGTGTTGTGCTCATGTGTGGAATGTGTTTGGAGATTGTTTACCACAGGTGATTGTTTCATTGGGTTTTGGTGTGAGTGTTTTCACTCTTTGGCCAATTGGGGCCAAGCTGTGTTGGGACTCTGGGGAGAGTCACGAGTTTTCATTATTATCTTTTTAGCATTCTGTCTGTATCCTTTCTGTATTCTTTAGTACAGTTTAGTACAGCATTCTTTAAAATAATATAGTATCATAAAGTAATGAATTAGCCTTCTGATAACATGGAGTCAGATTCATCGTTCCTTCCTCCGTCTGGGGACAACCTAAATACAACACACCACTGCTCCTTGCAGAAGATGAGATTAAATGACTCACCCCAACAAACTTCCTGAGAAATTCCCGGGAGGATTCAACGTCGGTGTTGGAGAGCTCGATGTAGTCTCCCATCATCCCCTCCTCCGTGGCGGGCACCTCCCGGTAGAAGTGTTTGGCTCTGGCGTAGAACTGCATCTCCCCGTTGATGACTTGGCTTGTCAGAGCGTAAAGTTTCACTGCAAGCAGATAAATCACCATTTCATGGTTAGTGACAGATATTTCTGCCTTAGCTAATTGCTGCATGTGGTAGTGGAGCAGCAGGCCAAAGGCCTACAGACCGAATCCTGACTCGAGCCCCCAGAAGCCACGAGGGAGCTGACAGCTCTTTGTGAGAACAGAGTTCTGCAGCAGTGAAAAACAACTTGTTTTTCCTGAGAAAGAGTTCTAAGACTGTGGAAAACAACCCGCTTTCCCTGAGAAAGAACTCTAGGACTGTGGTAAACTCTAGCCACATGTATAAACTGGTTTTATACCAGAAATGAAAGCTGTCTCTCACAAACAACCTTTCCTGCACATACACACCAGGGGTTTGAGTGACCAACCAACACGGGGTAACAACTTGTTACTGACTGACTGGGGACAGACAGGGGATGTTCTTAAACAACCCAATAAAAGGGTTTAATAAAATAAACCAGGTTAGATCCTTTCTTTTTGCACCATGACATGTGTCCTGCATCCTTCTTTATCGAGGGCCACAGTGACACTCCAGAGGCACGAAGATCAATGTCAGATTTTACCCTTTTCTGACCCAAAGATGGGGCAGCTGAGAGGTGTTTTAAAAACTTTTATTCCATTTTCAATCTCATGAGAAGGGTGAGACAATACAGATGTTATAATTCACGCCATCACAATCAAAAAGCCAATTATTTCTTCATTACAATACACTATAAGCATTTCTTGGCCTATCAGCTTTTGCCACACCATGGTGTAAATACCTTAAAGCCAATAATCTAAAATTACCCCTCGTGGGTCCTACTACAATGCATCTTTCATAGTTCCATTTCTCCAAAGTATCTAGTCTTTTTTGCAAAACCATCCTTTGAAACTTGTTTCTAGTTCCATTTCTCTCTCAGCAGCGTCTGTCCTATTCCATGGCATTTCTAAGTCAGCATTTCTTATCTCAAGGTTTACATACAGATCCTCACTATGTGAGCCTTCTGTCAGACTTCGAGAATTTTCTCAAATCCATTTCCCACAGATGAAGACCTATAAACTGAAGTTGAACCTTCAAAACACCAAATCCATTTCTAAAGCAACGGTGGAAGGAGAGGTGTTGGATTGAATCCTACAAGACCTTGCAGGGATCTAGCCCTCCTCATGAAAATTCAGTGCTTTCCAGTTTCAGAAGTCATTTCAACCATCACACTGTGTTTTCGTGTCAGTGAAAAATCACTTCAGGTTTGAAGTGAACACACATGCCAAGGACATCAAGTAGTCTGTTTCTTCCTGGAAAAGCTATGGGCAGCATTTACTACTGCGCAGGGTCATCATTTCTGCTCTCACTGACCTAACTGTTGTGCAGATTTCCAGAAATGCTTTCCAGCTCTTGACAGCTGCACGGAGAGTGCCCCAGGAAGAGAGTGGATGAATGAGGCACTTGCTCTGGTTTATTTTTAGTGATACTGTATGGTCTGTGGCAGTGCAAGTAAGCTGAACCAAGGAGCAGATGGTAGTCTCAGGCCTAAATGAGTACACAGGGGGACACAATTTAGAAGAGACAGTCCTAAATTTTCATCTGGCACAGGTCAAAGAGCAAGGTAATCAGTGGGTGATATACTGAAAGGTTCCTGTGTGCCAGAGCCTTGGATGTTCCTTTTCATGGCTTGGCTACATTGCTGGTAACATACAGCAATCAATATTTTGAAGCTGTTTTATTAAAACCTGTGGGTTTTGCTGGATAAAGGGCTATTTTGCCCTGTTCTTTAAAAACTGAGGTCTATCCTGCACAGCCTGGGTTTTTCTGTACTGGATGTGCATCAGCATGTCAAAAGTATGGATTCAAAGCTCAAAAGCTTGGATTAAGGCAGGCTATAAGTTTTGCTAGCAAATCATCACCTCTGACTCTGTTGTGTGTACATACAACTGCCCAGGCATTCTCCTGTGTGTGACAGACCCTCCACCAAAAACACAACTCCAAGACAGTGAAAACCAAGCAACAAGGAGGGACAGAATCACACTGGGAAGAAGCCTTTGCAAGCACCACCTTGCAGTGTGAGACCAGGTCTGCTGCAGCTCCCCAGCGTGCCCAGGGAACTGGAAATGCTCCAGCAGCAAACACCTTCTGAGCTCATGACAAGAGAGGGAGGGAGAGCTCCCTGCCAGCTGCACAGAAGGCCCAGGCAGCAGTTCTTTGTCCCTGCATCTTCAAACTTCCATGGGAGCACTGCCAGCTGCTGCTGGGAAGGGGCTGAATAGGCTTGTGCAGGCCGGGGAACAGGAATTATGCCCTCCACACAGAGGAGGAGAGTAAGGCCAGAGGCCCTGAATATAAGCCTGGAATGTATTTAATTGAGGGCAAGCAAGCTCAGCGGGGAATGATAAGTGTGTGCCTGCCCATCCTCAGCAGGAGAGTGACATTTTGGAGGCAAATGAGGGGGGGACAAAGGAAGCAGGATAGGGAATAATTACCACCAAGGACCACTCAGAACAGAATAGTGCTATTGGGTTACGTATAAGCAGCATGCCCAGCATATCCCTCATCCAACAAAAGCAGCATTACCAGCCCCTCTTGTCATCACCTGCTTAAGTCAACTGCTGAACGGATACTATTAAAGCTTTAATCCATTACACATTTATGTTATGCCTGAGAAATTTATACCACAAGAAGCACTGAGCCCAGCAAGGGTCAAACCTGGGAGTTTTACACACTCCACTGATTATATTCACATACTCAGAAGAAACCATTTAGCTGAAGAAATTAATATGAAGGGGGCAGCAGCCAATCCCCAGAACAACTTGGCCAGGGTGGCTCCCAGAGCCTGGGAAAAAAGACTCCATCGGTGGCTGGGATTTTCCCAGTAAGGAATCTCTGTCCTTATCCAGAAGTGGCACCATCTTGTCTTCTCTGTGTCTGCTTTTGCTCTGTTTCAGAGGTCAGCCTGTCTGCTGAACAGAACTGGATCCCTGAATGTTGGCTTTGCGAGATCTTCCATATAAGAACCCAGTGATGATTCCAGGGGTTGTTCCATGGACCTGTCAAGGGACAGTAATTTATCCCGTTTTGCTAGATTGAAAGGAAGGACATTTACAGGCTGTCTGCACACCAGGACAGCATGAACAACAAATATTTGGAGTCCATCTACTTAAAACATGAGCCTGACCTGCGGCAACACATGGGGCCGATATGGTGTTCAGGATATCAGATCTGGAGTGTCTGCTCTCACATTTCTCACTCAGAACCAATATCAGGCTTGCAGAATTCCTGCCAGGACTTGCATGCACACACCAGCTGACTGCAGCTCCTCCTGGGCCATCTGGGGCCCCAGAGCCCTGCCCTACGTGCTGGCATCTGAAACCATCTCTGGGTGAGCATCCACAGGGGCTTCTCCATGCATTAAACTGTACAAAGATGTTTTTATGCATGTCTCCCACCCCAGGGCATGCAGGGACACGGGCCAGTGCAAAGAGGGGCACTGTACCCCAAGTTTTCTCCTGTGGACCCACAGCCTCACTTGTACAGTGTGAAATTCATAGAGGTGATTTCCACCTCTTGCTCCTTCAGTGCTGCTCCTCCCTCTCAGGAATTTGCAGCACTGCCAACTCTCCCAGTGCACAACCCAGTTTTCCAGACACAGCCAATCAACCTCACCTCTGATCTGCCTCGCAGCTGTGCCTGGCATGCAGGCTCCAGCAGCAGCAGCACCACAGGGAGGAGGAGGTTTGCCAGCCTGCAGGAATCTACCCCAAAAGAGAAGCACCACGTGTCCTTGGTGGCTGTCAGTGTTGCAGCCGTGCCTCCCCCTCATCACAGGACCTGTCTAGCCAGAGGCATCTCCCTTTCCATGACCCGTGTGGGACTGCCTCATGCATCAGGAAATTAAATACTTGTGAGGCCTGCTATGGGTACACAGCCTGCCTTCAACAAATTCCATAAAGTAGGGCATGAGCAGGATAGAACAACTCAGGCTTCAGCTTCCTCAGACATCACAGGGCAGGCAGCTGGCTAACATATGAGGTTCTCAGTGTAAAGGCAGGTAACTTGTAAGATTTAAAGTCAGAAATGTGTTTCCAGTAAAGAAGAAAGTTTTTCATGGCACACTTGTCCCTCAGCTGAATCTGCTGGCAAGTCCCCAAGGGAAGGTGGTTGAAGCAAACCCACTGCTCAGGCAGGCTGAGGGCACGAAGTGGCTCCCTAAAGGTCACTCCAGTCATGAGACATCAATAATTGTCAGTCACTGCAAACACAGTCTGGATGCAGAGTGGTGATCTACAGCTGAATGCCAGCCAATGTGGACTAGACAGACACTATCCACCTGAGCCTTTTACGCTGCAAAGTTCAAAACATCTCCTCTCATATTTTCTTATGGATCAGTTAAAAATGTTGTTTTCCAGTGCATTTGGTCAAAATCTCTAAAGAAATGGACCACTTAACACGTAAGACCCAGTGCAGTCCCAACCTGCAGTACGCTGACTCACAGTTCTTGACTTTAGGGTTTCCTCAACTAAATTTCCCTGGCAGAAGTAGATGCTGCAAGTAATTTTTTTTGAAGCTTTTATTTGTGAACATTATTTTGTGGCTCCAGTTGCTTTTTGCAAGATACTGAACTAATTCCAGTTTGGCTGAGTGCTCCCATTTAAATGCAACATCTGCTTTGTGCATCAGTTGAAAAATAGTCATCTGTGTGCATGGTAGAATCTACCTCTCTGCTGTGGTCTGCGTACCATGTAAATTCTGCTTTATAGAGAATGAACATCATGCCACCCCCAAAGCAGATTTTACTTTTAGCCACGTGCCTCACACACAGGAATATTTGTCTCCAGGAGTGGATCTTCTCAGTTTTCCACTGCAGATCTCAGCCCACTGGCACCGAGTCCCAGAGCCCGTGTAAACACGTGCATAATTTCCAGCATCTGAGTAGCTCCAATAAAGTCCACTGGGCTTAAGGGCTCTCACACACATTTAAGTACATTGTTGGATCAGGGCCTGAAGTTACTCATGTCTTTTATTTATAAATGTTAGCCTGGTCTGTAAAAGTGACATGTTTCTCTTAACAGGCTGTGATACCAGATACACTCAGCTCCTAAGTAAACACGCCCAGAAGAGCTCCACCACTGAACCCAGCAATGGAGTGGGGGGAGCGTGGAGTTAGCAGAGTTTGGAGGAAGCTTTGGACCTTGCTGACCCTGGGCAGCACTGCAGGATTCAGTGTGAGGCTTGGTTTCAGTGTTATTACTCATAAGTCGGGTTAAGCACACGCTTAACTTCCCTGCTGGGTCACAGTGTTGCCCTAGTCCTTTGACATTGTTTACACAGAGGTATCTGGCTCCAGTCTGGAAGCCTGAGAAGCTCAGCTCATTTCTGCTCAGGTCCACTCTGAACTGAGCCAGAAACTGTCATTTTGCAGCGATGTTCAGACATTCTGTCCTCTCCATCACAAAGAGCACTGGATCACGGGATAGTCCAAGTTGAAAGACATCTAAGGAAGTCTCTGGTCCAAACTGCTGCTCAAAGCAGGGACAGACAGGATGCCAGATGAGGAGCATCAGGGTTTAGAGAGCTAGGTTTAGAAAGCCTCCAGTGATGGAGAATTGTACAACCTTCCTGAGCAACCTGTTCCAATGTCTGACTCTCCTCACGTAAAAAGATTGGCTATCCTTATAGCCAGTCTGGACTACTTCTGATTCATGGCCACCAGCCCTTGTCTTTATGCTGCACACAACTGTGCAGATCTTGGCTCCATCTTATTCATGACCTTCCTGTAGGTACTAGCAGGATGATATTTGGTCTCTCTTCTGGCTGAACATGCCCCATTCCCTTCGTCTGTCTTCTCAGGGCACGTGAGTCCCCTGTTCCCTCCAGAGCTCCAGTTCCCTCACCACAATGAGGGTCTTCCAACTCATTCCATGTCATTTCCTGCACCGGCAGCTCAAGGCTCTTTTGCTACAGAAAAGGTGATCATTCCTTCACTCAACTAGCCATGCTTTTGTTAATTCATCCTGGGATTCTGTTGGCTGCCGGGACATTCAGCTGCTGCCTACCAAAACCCCACCAGAAGGGCACTCCCTGGCCAGTCCATGGTGTTGCTGCCCAGGGTTTTTCCTATCCAGGCACATGACTTGGCTTTTGGGTTGGAATTTCAGTGGGTTTGAACGGCACTAGGTTGCTACTGTCTCTTTCCTCCAGCCCGTTTAAGTGCCTCTGGCTAGCAGTCCTGACTTAGAGCTTGTGGGCAGGTCCTGGCAGTTGGCTGCAATCTCTGGATGTGAGGATAAAACAGTCCTTTGCCTCCTCCAGGTTACTGATGAAGATGGCAGAGGGGCTGAAACCAGATGAACTTAAAGCTTAAACTTCCAGCCCAAACCGTTCCATGGTTCTAAACCGGACAGGTCCCAGGGCAGACCCTGGTAGCATTCCACTGAGTTGAAGATTTGACCACAACTCTCTGAGCCAATCACCCAAACATTTTTTACCTGCCTGACTGTCCCCCTATCCAGACCCTGCCATCATAGCAGGACGTGAATTTTCCTGGATGTGTACTCGTAGCACATGAATCACTCCACCTGCCCTCATGCCCACTTTTACTTCAGGACAAGAACCAGGGAGGCAGACACATGCTGCATATTCACCTGAAGGCTGGGCTCGCCGTGCATCTTCCATGGAGTCAAAGTAATTTGGACAGGCTGGCAATAGGCTTGTAAGACCATTAGTTAAGTTTTAATGAGTCAGGTCATTAAAAGCCTGGCAGAGGGGACCTTTGGTCTGATAGGAACATTTTACATAGCCTGTTGGCCAGGAATGGAAATTCAATAAAATTCAGTCAAGAAATAAGTATGGTTTTATGAGTGAAGCTATTAGGCCTGGAAACAGCTGAGTGGTGCCTGATGGGTTCTCAGCTATTTGAAACACTTAAACCAAGGTATTTCTGTGCTCATAAATAAATTCTATGTTCTGTGACCCAGACAAGTTACAAGCATGATGCCAGAATTTTTACCCTCAATTCTAAGTTCGATGCTCATAGGGGTACCTTCTAACCTTAAAATGATGCAGTGGTACTTACACTAACAGCTAACACTGTAGGAAATCCTGCTCAGTTTCTAATAAGTCGTGTTTATTTTCAAAGCAAATGAAAGAATAACATTTTCATCGACTTCATGAGATTCCATCAACCTGTAATTGGTTTCCCTTCCTTTCCATCTTTCCTTCCTTTCCATTGTTCACAGCTACCTACCACTAGGGATAGAAATATTTATTTTCCATGTTTCATTTTAAATAGCTGCAGATATTTCCGCATTAAAAATACTAAGATGATAAATATATAAATATATATATTAATTATTATATTATATATTATAATAATTATACTAAATTGCATATTAAAATATTAAGATAACGTGGGATTATTTTTTTTTGCTTTTTCTCTTTAGGATTAATGAATGCTACCCTCTTGAGCAGAGTTATCACTGGCATCTGTACAGTTCACACGAACAGGTAAGGTATTCCTTTTGCCTAAATGGATCATTCAATTAGAAAGGAACCCCCAAGAATTCACTTAAACAGATTGCACAGGCTCATCCTTCCCATCTTAAAATTCCTACAGGTCTGACATTGAGTTTAGGCTGAATAATTCTGCTTAAAACAGAACATGTCAATGTAATACAGGCTCAAGTCAAATCTACTTTTTAGCTTTATTCTCACTGGGAAATTCTGTTTCTTATTCAGGGTCAAATCTGCATAAGAAATGAACATTCATTTTCTACATCTTAAAAAAAAAAAACAAAACCAAAAAACAACAAAACCAAAAATCCCACCAAACCCTCATGGAATTCTGTACCAGAGGGTGTAATTGAAATTTGTCTATAAACAAATTTTTGGAAGCATTTTCCTCCCAGAGAGCAAACAGTAGGTTAGACAATCTGCTGCAGAGATCTGCCTAACAAAGACTCTTGAAAAAAAATTTAAATCACCACCTTTCAAGCACTTGTCCAAATCAATGCAAACACCAGAGGTAAGGACACCCAGAATGACAACAAAACAGATATCAAGAAAGAACCACCTGCCAGCTCTGCTAGTTTTGAATTTGTCCTTCCAAGCTCCAAACAGGTCAAAGCATGTTTTACTCAAATGATGGCAAAAATAGGATCGGTCAGCCAGAAACCAAACTTCTCCATCACTCTTGCAAGTCTTTCCCTTGCCCCCCTCTAAAAATCTGTGGAGTATTTAGGTGAAACAATAGACTACTGGATTAGAGGGAGTTGGGAGACACAGTTCCAAACCCTTTAGTGAGCACTGCAGTCTTTTGAGTTGGGTTTCTCAAATCTACTTCTCCTCCTCACTGCCAGTAACTATCTCCACCATTGTGGTATTTTCAGGGTCCCCAGGACGAAGGAGAAATGATGAATCTGACTCCCTGTTCTTAGAAGGTTATTATATTATATTATATTATATTATATTATATTATATTATATTATATTATATTATATTATATTATATTATATTATATTATATTATATTATATTATATTATATTATATTATATTATATTATATTATATTATATTATGCTATACTAAAGAATAGAGAGAGGATCCAGGCAGAAGGCTACAAAGAATGATAATGAAAACTCATGACTCCTTCCAGAGTCCTGACACAGCCTGACCCTGATTGGTCATTGAGTTAAAACAATTCACCTGTTGGATAAACACTCTCCAACCACATTCCAAAGCAGCAAAACACAGGAGAAGCAAATGAGATAATACTGTTTTAATTTTTCTCTGAGGCTTCTCAGCTTCCCAGGAGAAGAATCCTGGGCAAAGAGGATTTTTCAGAAAGTATGATGGTGACACACCATCTGACACAATCCGCCTTTCCAGAGCACACACAGACACTCCTGCCCACGGCTACTCACCCAGGGGAAGCTTTTCCAGCAGGTAAAGGTAGCACTTGAAGAAGTCGTTCTGGATCGCCTTGTGCAAGACAAAGGACATGCTGTGCCGACAGAGTTCTTCATCCGTCTTGTGCCAGCGTGACTTAAAGGCCAAATGTGCTGCTTTATAGGCCATGATGAAGATTTTTTCTGGGAGAATGGACAGCTGCTGTGGCTGGTGTTCTCTGGAGGACCTGCCCTTCCACGGGGGCAGAGGCAGAGTCATTTAAATTGTGGCAATGTGCTGTCATTCTATATCGGGGTGTGTGGCAGGGGGCGGAGGCGGGTGAGAGGGGAGTGAGAAATGCTGGCTCTTGGCACTGGCTCACAGTTATCCCTGGAGTGTTGCCCTCTGAAACAAGCAGGTGCTGGAAAGTGAAAAAAAAAAAAAAAAAAGCACCAGTGCTTAGCCAGGGTTAAAGTATATTAAAGTATATCCGCTCCAAAAAGGAGCGGCTTTAATTCAATTGTACTTTTATTAATCTATTCAGCTTTCACTCCAAAAGAACTCAGATATTATCCAGAATCTCCCTCTTACACCTTGCTGGGTGATTTTGTTTCTGTGTCTCTTCCTCACTATTGGTTCTTCAGTGCAAGGCAGTCAAGAGGAAGGCCAGAAGACAGAACATGGATGTACCTCTACACAAACTGTGACTCCCAGTAAACTGTGATTCCAGCAGGCAAAGGTTTCCCCTTTTCAAGCTGTTTGTTCCAGGTGTCTGCAGTATCAGTACACTGCACTGCAGAAACACAGTCAGGAAATTGGATGTTCCCAATACAAATGGGCTGCCCTACATCCCATCCCAGTGTTGCAGCACTGCAACTTCCTGACAAATATCTGACCAAGTTTCTAAGAGCACCACAAAGGTGACCCAGCCTTTACCAAGCAAAATAAATCTTATTTGGAAAAATGGACTTCATTTTCTATTAAGCAGGATCAGCTCCCTAGTCCAGCTCACAGCTGACATGTGGGAATTTGCCACGTGCCACAGTCTGGGGGCTGGAACAGCCACCTGGGGTGGCAGTGGCTGTATCCATAATGCAGATATCCTGCTTCATCCTGTCAGAGAGGTCTGCTCCAGGGTGTTGGAACCCTGGCTGCTGAGAATTTTAGACTTCTTGTGCTGCCAGGCACTGACCCCCAAGAGAACACTGCATTTCACCTGAGGCCGTGGAGAAGGCTTCCAAAATGGAATGACAGAACTGGGATTGTGGGTGTGGAGTTTGCATAGAAGTGTGTAATATCACAGGGTGGAAAACTTAGAGTTGAAGGTTTTAGAATATAGCAATATCTATAAAGCAAGATGGAAGCTTTAGGGCAGTGGCTGGTCCTTCTTCTTGTCCATGGGTTGGGGTGGTTTTGTGTAATTGGGTAAAAAAGTCCACATTGTGGGCACGGGTGGTTGGTTATTGGGTTAAAAGTGAAAATAATTCAGGTTTCATTTCTTAATTGGACAGTTTGTCCTTAAAAGCCCTTGTAGAGAGACATGGCTCCATTTTTAGTTTGTTAGAGCGAAGTGCTGTAGAGCTCAGGGTTGTGAGACTGTAACAGAGAGAAGAACTAATAAACATCTGAGTCCAAACAAGAAATACCATCTCACACATTAAATCCTGACCCTGGCAAAAAGAAACAAAGAATCTGCACCAGGGGGTGCCACAACAGCCAAAGGTAATCCTGGATTCACTCAGCAAAGTGGGATTTCCTCTTACCAGACACCATAAACACCATAAGAATTATTTGGCACAGTGACACTCACACTTGTCTTTCCATGGTATAGTTCTCGCCCAATACAAATGTGTCAGAAATAACAGTTCTGAAAAAAAAAACAGGGTTAGTTTTTCAGGGTGAATGCCGGTTATAACTCTTTTAGATAAAGTTGTGGTGGGTTTGACTCACAGCAGTCCCGCCCTACACAAAAAGAGTGAAGATCTCCAGAAAGTCAGCACAAACACTGCTTCTATTATTTTACCTGCATGTGATCAAATCTCTGCTGCAGCTCTGTCATCTGTGAGTTGCTGTGGACACACCATTGCTCCTCAGATCCTAGTGCAGATAACCAAGTGAATCTCAACAGCACTGACTCTTTTAAAGCACTTTCAAAGCACTTCCTACTGCTGTCAAAGCGTAGATGAAACACATTTGTGCCCAGAACTGCGTGATAAAGAGCACATAAATAGCAGGGTTGGGTTTGGTGGTTTGTTGTTTTTTGGATTTTTTGGTGGTTGTTTTTTTTTTTTTTTTTGGTTTTTTTTTGTTTTTTTGGGGTTTTTTTGGGGTTTTTTGTGTGTGTGTGTGTGTTTTGGTTTGGTTTTGCTTTTGGTTTTTGCTTGTTTTGGGGGTTTCTTTTGTTTTGTTTTTTTTCCCCTAAGTGGATGCTTCATTTTCCATTTGTAAACAACAGCATATTAATATTTTCTGCTAAGAACAACTCACAAGTGGATCACACTGTCTCCTAAACTGATATTCTGAGCAGGAGTAGTATCAGTCTACCCAGAAGTTGTGTACTATTGAAGCACTGTTACACATCCCACATGTGCATTCACAAGAAGTGTGGGGTTTGAGGATGGGCACGATGACACCCACACTACCTGTGGTGTGACTGCTGAAACGTGAGCAAACCCACATCTCAACCTTAGTTTCCTTTTCCAAATGGCCACTTGACTCTTTCTGAAGTTGAAGGCAGCTAACCAGATTTTTTCTTGGTGGTAGGGAGAATCCAGGGCTCTGGATAAAGTGGAGTAAACTAAACTAAATTACCAGTCTACACAATGCCTGCCAGTCACTGGCTTGAGCAGCTTTTGGTCTAAAATAGGAATGTGCTTGTATTTATCTTAAGCCAACAGTTCTTCTGTGTGCCTTCCTCTTCC
Organism: Motacilla alba alba; assembly: GCF_015832195.1. NCBI lineage: Eukaryota > Metazoa > Chordata > Aves > Passeriformes > Motacillidae > Motacilla > Motacilla alba. Next base: position 29,590,528 of record NC_052023.1, read on the forward strand.
TTCCCATGAAATCAGGCAGTCCTGTGACAAGAGGTTTAGCAGAAATTAAAATGAGGGATCAGCTAGAGCAGCTTCTGGTTAAAACACCTGCAGCTCATCTCTGCCTAAGTAGCCCATTTAAAATAAGGTATCAGATGGTTTATGATGAGTTGCTGCAAGATCCAAGGTGGATCTGCTTGTTGGAGAATCAGGATGTTTAAGGAGGAGTTGGACTTGCTTTTCTATTAGTAGGTAACCATCTGTCCCTGCAGATTTGAGCTGTCCATGTACTTCTGAAACACATCAGCTGCACAGAAGAGAGAAATAAAAACATGTGCAAAAGCTCCACGTATCACATGGATCACAAAGGGTCAATGTTGCCTTTAAATGACTGTGTTCTGCTTACAAAACACCTGGTATGCAATCCAATTTCCACACAGACAAGTCATCAGGACTGCTGTAAGATTTTTCTTTATCTTAGAAAGGCCTCTGTAGTCATTCCTCTCCCTCACACTCATGTTTGGCATATGCTGTCAGGAATAGATGCAGTTAAAACAAGTAATTTTTGTTTTATCTTCGACAACAGGTTTTTAAGAGTTCCTGAGAGCCACGGGATGATGTCCACACAAGAGGCACGGGCAGAGAGCACACGTGTAGCTCTGAGGGCAGTGAAGAACAGCTGCAGGTTGGATGGCAGCTGGTAACCTTTACAACTCCCTGCTGCCTGGATTGTTCTGGCTGCAGATTTGGTGGCTCGTTCAGAGCAGCAGTGAATGCCCCTGTCAGGCTGGAAAACAGCAATATGACAGTGGATGGACAAACTGTCTGACTTGCTGAGGTCCAGCACTCTTAGTCACAATCCTGAACACCACTCATGGGTCCAATCAGACTTAACAATTTTCAAAATTATTACTGTGGAAATAATTGAGTTTTGAGTTGACTGTGGAATTGACAAACAAAAAAAAAGTGCCTTGGGTTGATGAGAAACTGAAATACTGCCCTTTTCTCACACACAAAAAAATTTCTGTGTCAGGCCAAACAAAATGTTTTTATTTGTTTGCAATGCTATTTCCCTTCTAATTTTTTATTTGTTTATTTGTAATCAGATTCAGGTAGATTTGGTTTCAGTCTATCATTTACAAGTGCAAACAAGAATAATGTCTCCAGCAGACTGGTCAGTCTTGCAAAATCACTCTGTGTCAAGGAAATGCAGACCAAAGCAAATCCTTGGGCAAAGACCCAGCCTTGGGAGTTTTAGACTTCTGATGTCTCAGGAGAAACCCTTGCTTTGAACCACATTTCCAAAGCAGAGTTCACTGCTTGTAGGTCAGGATGACTCACAGCCTTCAGGGCATATCCTGCACAATTCCCGTGTGCTTTCATGGGTGCAGCCACAGCAGCAATCTGTTATCGTTTATACAATTGGAATTTAGCAATCTGGAATTCCATCTAAAGCAACAAAACACAGCATCTGAGCCCTATGGGTAAATATATATTAAAATTACTGTAACTGAAATTGGCCAGAGCTCTGTTCCTATGGAGGGAACACACACTTCTTTCCCTCTAATCCTTCTAGCCCGGGTGCCAACATTATAAATTACATTGTAAAGGGAGTGAGTGAAGCCACTCTTGAGTAGGAGAGGCAGCTTGAAGATCGTGTCCCAAGCACAGTGAGAGTCCCAGCAGGACTCTCTCTGTGTGATTTGGAGATCCACAAACAGTTTGCTAACACAAACAGCAATATCTGGGGAGGACTCCTGAGCTTTGGCCAGGAGGATTTTATTTGGTTCTGGTTAGGGCCGCTCAGTAGTGCTGAGGATGAAGGGAAGGAAGGGCAGGGTTCCTGATGAAACTGCAGCAGGGGCTGCTCTGTTGTTCTTGATAAGAAGCATGACAGCTGTGCCCACAACATCTGGTTCTCATTGAACCCTAGTGAGAGTTCCTTGCTGAGTCTCTTCCACCTCAGATGTGGTGGTTTAATTGATGGAGCCTGAGAAGGTTTTAGGTCCTGCATGGAATGCTGCCTTTCACTGTGATATGTGACACCAGATACAGTAAGGGCTGGGCTGCTCAAAGCCATCTTTTAAAAGCATTTCTTTTCAATATTGAATTTTGAGTCTATTGCCCTCTGTTGGCTCAAATGCAGGGTAAAGCTCCTTTTTGAGGTGAAAGCTACAAAAACTCCTCCTGGCCGACTGGGGAGACTTGAGGGGTTTGGAAAATGCAGGATCAAGTCTGCTGTAGCCTTGTGCGTGTCAGTGTGCACAGTTCCTGTGCCCCCACAGCTCTGTTTAAGAATGCAGGCACAGCTCTAACCAAGGAGGAAGGGCTCTGGAAACTGCCTGGCTCGCCCATTGAAGACTGCATATAAGAAGAAAGTTTTAAGAAGTGACCAGAAGGGATCGTGGTTTGGTGAGCAGGGATAAAGAGGATGTTGCACACTCATGAAACAGCACCAAAAGCGATGCAGAAACCCCTCAGGGAGAACTGGGCAAGTGGGAGATAAGTTAGCCTCAATGTCTTTCAGCTCTGGCATGCAACTGCCAGAAATGCTTTGGTGAAAAGTCTCTCAAGGATTTATTTTCAATTCCAAAGCAAGAAAAAGATGGCAACCCACACCATCAAAGCTCCTTCTGCACACAACACTGCCAGAAAAAACATGCCTTTCCACTTCCTCTCAGCTGGATCCTTCCTACCTGAGGCATGAGACTGACCCATCTGCTCAGACCACAGAGCTACTGCCCTGTTATCCTGTGTCTGACAGCCACTGGCAGCAGATTTAGGGAACAGCCTAAATCCATTAGGTAGGAAATGTGCTTTGGCTAGTTCCTAGCACTCAGCACAGAGCCAGACCAGGTATTTTCCTGAACTCTTAGAAGGCCCAGGCATGAAGCCCCCCACAGTGGGGGAGATCCAGGGCACACACTGGTGATGTGATGTGGAAGGGGTGATGTCAGGAGGGGATAGCCTTTGTGTGGAGTGTGAACATTCTGACAAAAGAGCAACTCCACCCTGAGAAAGAAGAGAGTGCAATGGCTAACAGAGCTGTAGAAAGAAGTGCTGTGTGCAGACCGCTGATGAGAAAGACAATTTAACCTTCTCAATCTACATCTCTTTTTGCAGATGCAGAGATGTAAAGATCCAGGCTTTCAGATCTGCAGCTCTGTGGATCCCTCCCTGCTGTTGGCTCAGAAGGCAAACATCAGACTGGCTTTCCCTGATCTGATACAGAGGCACATTTCACAGCAGTGCTGCTGAATATCCATTCAGTCAGAACTGTTAGAACTAAACCGGAAAATAGATTGTTCTGTGAGCCACAGAGCAACATGAGAGCTTCTTTTAGATGTGTGTCTTTTTGATTCCACCTGAAATAAGCCCCACAGCTCCTCTCACTTGCCATCTGTTGGCAAAGATCCACCCTGGACAAGAAACTGCCTGTGCAGCAGCCAGGCTGGAGCTTGTGGCATTCACATTCTCTGAAAAAATCCCTTTGCCCAGGATTTTTCTCCTGGGAAGCTGAGAAACCTCAGAGAAAAAGAAAACAATTCTTATCTCATTTGCTTCTCCTGTGTTGTGCTCATGTGGAATGTGTTTGGGGATTGTTTACCCACAGGTGATTGTTTCATTGGATTCTGCAGTGAGTTATTTTGACTCTTTGGCCAATCAGGGCCAAGCTGTGTTGGGACTCTGGAGAGAGTCACGAGTTTTCATAATTATCTTTTTAGCATTTATAAGTATCCTTTCTGTATTCTTTAGTTAGTATAGTCTAGCATTCTTTAATATAATATAGTATCATAAAATAATGAATTAGCCTTCTGAGAACATGGAGTCAGATTCATCATTCCTGCCTTCGTCAGGGCATTTCCCAGAAAATACAAAAGGAGCTGCTGTGGGACAGCTTGGCCACAGTTCCTGTGTGCTGTCTGTCTGTCTGGAGAGTGTGCACAGAGGGACTGACCCCTCTCTGCTGCCAAAGAGCTGAACTTTGCTTAACTCTCCCTGAGCACAGTCCCCACCACAGGTCTCTCCCTCATCTGCCCGGCAGCCAGAGCACACAAACCTCTAAAACCTTAATTAACTTGCAGACCCCATGCACATCTTTCAGTGGTGATTGCACTTGGCCAACATGTCACGAGGGCATTAAGAGGGAAAGAGCAGAAACCTGATGAATGCACAGATAGGTAAGGCAAGATAAAACTAATTTCCTCAGGAAGTCAAAGAAAAACAAGCTGAAAGGAAAAAAAGAAAAGTTGACTGTAGAGAACAAATATGACAAGTGACCTTGAGAGACCTCTGGCACCTCTAGCTCCTGAGAAGGAACAGTCTGGCAGGAGCCTGTGAGTGTGTTTGTGTGTGCACAGCAGGGAGATGAGGGGGGTCAGGAGCTGTAAGCAGCATTTTCTGTGGATCAGTAAAAGTATCAAGAGTATAATATCCCTTGAACTTCAGATACATTTCAGTGTCTGTGACATTGCTGGCTTGATCAGCCTTCATCCTTAACCTGGCTCTGAGTTGTGTGGAGTTTCTCAATACCAGGAACTCACCAGTTAAATTCTGTGCATGCCTTGAAACATTAAATTTACCATTTCTGAAACACTGAGTGATAAATATCAAGGGGAAAGAAAACTAGATTAAACTCAACTCCTGGACAGCATAAACTAGAAACACACCTCTTTGTGTGAAATACTGCTCTTACACAGAGAAGTGGCTCAACATTTGCAAACACCACCTCTGTTCAGCACTGATGTAGAAACCTACATGATCAAGACTGGAAATTGTTTGCTTTGCATTGATACTTTCTAGATAAACTCTCAGACTAGAACAATTCAAAAGTCAGATGGATGCGTGCTCTCCTATGGAACCAAAAAATGATCAAGATTTGGAAGGTTTGAGATGGTTAAATGTTTCCTCCAGAGGCTGGGGATTAACAGCCTGGGCAAGTAGCAGAGGAGGGAAATAAAAAAAAAGCAAAATAAAAGAAGAAACTCTTAAGTGACCTGACAAGGGAAACTTAAATCTTATTTTTAAGAGGTTAAGTTGTACTAAAGCTTGAAAAATTAAATCCACAGCTGTCTCCAGAGGACTATATCTCACTGAGAAAGCTTCAAGTAAGTTTATCATGTATCCAACACCTAGACATTGGACCTCAGGGACCACTAGGATAATATTTCCTCTGGATTAGCAAGAAAGCTAGCAAGTGACATTTGTATGAGACTAACTTTTAGTTTAAGGGGTTTTCTTATAAAATGATAAATGAAGAATGAGCACACTGGGAAGGAAAATTCTTGCAGTCTTTAAATCCAATACATCCCCACTATTTGTTTAAAAATGTACTGTTATCTCCTAAATTAGTTTTATTTAGTGACATCATTAATTTGATGGTTTTATGTCTGTCATCCTCCCAGTGAGGATCAATGTGTTCTTTATGAGCAGTATTTTTAATTTCATAATCCCCTTTATGAGAAATACTTTTAATTTCAGAGACCACAAGCACTGGCACCGGGACAATACGTACGAAAAAAAATTCTAGAGCGAAACTATAGGAAACAGAGGATGGATCTGGCACAATTACAGTGCTTTCCTTCTTCTGGGATTCTTCACTGCTAGCCAATAAAGCCAATAAATATGTTGGGATGCTACTAATTAACTCACCTCACTATGTCTTGCCATGACAACTGATATGCCCCTGGGTTCCAGGGGACTCTCATGAAACATATGAGATGCTCAGCTGGGTGAGCTAAGGACAACTTTAATATGCTAGCCCTGAAATCTGAAATCCAGTAGCAAATTGAGTTTCGTACAAAATAAAACTCAGACATCTACTCAAATGCCAATGTTGGAGTTTTCTAGCAGAAAGCACTTTTAAAAAAATGTATTTCACTGTTTCTGTGTCTATATAAAATACACTAGTGTGAGCAAGAGGCAATGGGTCCCCACAGCAAAATGCCAGCAGTCTGTGGATGCGTTACAGTAATGCAGCATTACCCTGTCCTGCCCACAGAGAACATCAGTGACAGTGGTGTTTTCCTGCTCTGCAGAAAATCCTCAGTTACACACCTGTGTGCTTCTCTGTGCCTGCACATGTAGGAGGTGGAATGAAGAAAAAGCATACAGAGCAAAATTAAATAGGGAAAGTGAAATAAGGGGAATGGCTTAAACAGCTTACAGATGGTAACTAAATTAGTTGAAAGCTGAAGGATTGTTTTTTCAACACACAGCTCAACAGCACTGTAAAACCTCCATTATTGCAACCCAGAAGCTCCTGAGAACCAGTAGTTTCCAGAGCTGAACTCCTGGGCTCTCCTATTTTCTTATTCATGGGCCAGCCAGACCAGTCCCTGTTTTTTTCCTTCCCCCAGTCCTTTCCAGGCTCCTGGAAAGCACAGCTGGGAGGGTGAAGGAATATTCTTTGCCCCATGCTCCCTTCCACCTCTTGGGTCTTCTGTTGCCACCCCCCCATCACCATCCTCCTCTGACAGCCTCCTCCAGGTGCTCCAAATGTTCTCCTGCTTTTCCCTCACCAAGCAGGGCGAAGGGGCAAGTGCACTAAATCAAACCCAAGTTCAGCCTCTGCTTGGTTACTTCCATGATGGAAATAAAACTAATTAGCATCAGGACAGACCCTGGGAAAGGATTTACTCTACACTCACCCACATTCTCTTTCTTAAACTCCTGATATAAAGACTGGTAATAATGGGGAAGCATCAACTCATAAATCCTAAGGTAAGTCATTCCATGTGTTAAGTGCTATCCCAGTAAAATTCTATGCTTTATTCCAGGTCTGAATTCATCTAGCTCAAACGCCTCTCCTTGTACTTCCATTCTGCTACACTCCTGATGTGCTTTGGTTAAAATTAGGTGGAAAAAAATACAAAACCACTGCAAAAGTAGAAGAGTTTTCCTGGATATGAAGAACAATGCTGGTGTTGTCCACAACAGTTTAAAAACTGAACATAAAAATTTTGGCTGTAAAGTGTTGCGCAAAATCTTCACTTTCTGAAGGAAATAGCCAGTGTCTGAGGTATTTAGAATTAATATTGAAAAATTGGTATTTCCCTCTTGAATCCAATTGAAATGAGTTAAATGTCACCAGAGCAACACCACTTCAGCTGAGATACTTATTCCTTGCTCTCCCTTTGCCTTTTTTGGACAAAAAACGGAAAAAAAAAGGGCAATTGTTGTGCAAAGTAGAAACAATTTGATGATCACATGCAGAATCCTTTTCTTTTGAAGGGGAGTAATTCCTGATTTATGACGAAATATAGACTTGTTCAAGTGTAAAAGAGACCCCTCCTTGAAAACACTTTAGCTAGTGCTTAACTTTATTACTGTGGCAAAATTAAGCATGTGCTTGAGTGGTTGCAGAGTCAGAACCATAAAATGTCACAGCCTTTATAGCTACGAGTCTGCTTTCTGCCTGCTGCATCTAATAAACATTAAGAGGTGAAATTCTGTCCTCACTGGGGTCAGTGGTAAACTCCCATTGATTTCAGCAAAGCCAGGATTTTGCACAAGAAATCCCCCTCACTGTCATTGGGGGTCACAGGATGACACGAACAGAGAGAGGCCATCTGTTCCTTCTTGTGTGGACACTTCCATATTTAACCTTTTCGGGCCGTTTGCCAGAAAATGAGGAGAAATGGAGAATGCAAATCCTAGTGCAGCACAAACACTGAACATCCATATCCAGAACATACTGGCAGGTAGGTGTGGCACTTAGGGATGTGCTTTAGTGGTGGATTTGGCAGTATTAAGTTTATTCTTGGGCTTGATCTCAAAAGTCTGTCCAACCTGCATGATTCTAAGATTCTATGATAGTGTACAACGTGCTGTTCTGCATTCCTCACAGGAAAAATCCCTCTTAAAGGCCTAATCTTGAGTCAGGCATTGGAAGTCCATGGAGATGGGCACTTTACCACAACCCCAGCTCCAGAAGGAGCTACAAGGCCTTCAAAGATCAGTCCCATGGAAGGCAGGAATTCTGATTTCAGTAGGCCAAAGGAGAAAACAGCACACTCTGCTCTACAGTGAACTCTGTATGAAGAAATCTGCTTCTCACATCTTCAGATGTTTCTTTTTACACCTGAAACAATGGACCTACAGGTCATTTTTTCCCTGGTTTGAATGAGTTGAAAATTGTTGCATTTACTTAGCTCAGTGTTATTATATTACCTTATATTTATTATATTATATTATATTATATTATATTATATTATATTATATCCTATCGTATCACATCACATCATATATCACATCATATTATTATATTTAAAATCTATTTATAATAAATTTAAATATAAAGAATAAATGTAAAAATACATATAGAAATATAGATTAAATTTATTATTTAAATATATATTATATAATATATATTTAAATATTTTTCTATATAATATATTTCATATATTTAAAATGTATTTTAAATATATTAAGCAATATTTTGCATTTTAAATAAATTATAAAATACAAACCAAGCTCTTCATGGCACATCTTGTTCTCTTGTTCTCATTTTTGTGAAGCCTCATGTTCAAGAACAACAAAAGCACCCAGGATTTGCCAGCACAATCATGTGTCACACTGAAAATGACCTTCTCCTGCACAGATGTCACTGCCACTGCTGATCAAAAAGACATTCAGGAATCACCTTGATCTGTGCTCCAAGATTAATTCCACCCAGAGGAGTTAAGCCACTTTCCCTTTGCGTATCAGATTTTGCTTTGCCTTGTCTCACTTCCTCCTCCCCGTATAAACTTTTAAGTCCAGGGTTTATTACCTCCATTCCTCTGTCCCTTACTGCGTGACAGCACATCAGAACAACATCATCTCCAGCCCCCACTGAGCTGCACAGTCTAATCACCCGACATGTTTCCCTAGAAGTCATCCTTTCAGAGTGCTCCACTTTGTTTTACTTAGTAAAGGGTCTTAAGGAGTTTTATGCACAGTTCATTTTACCAGGACTAGGCAATGTCCCATATTCATGACTTTTCCCTACAAACCACTGGATTCTTTTTTTTCCTGAGAGCAAGATGCAATCTTTGATGGATAGATTACAAATTTCAGGGTTGCTTTGGTTTCTCAACTCCACGAGACACAAGAGATTTGTCTATTACATTTCAACAATTCCATTTGCTACAGAAAAAGTGTTGGCTATTTTGGCTGATTTTTTTTTTTACAGCGATGTAAAAGAAACCAGTCCTAATGCATTTTCAACATGCAGTCTTGTCATATACCAAATGCTCATTGAAGACAATGGAAACACCTTTCTTGGCTTAAAAATCACTGCTAGTATCAGTACTTTTCAATACTAAGAGAACAAACAAGGAGAAATAAAATCAAGTTTACCATGAGACAATGTGGTGGGTGTTGCTCTGACGTCACTGAGTGTATTCTGTCCATCTGGTTCATAACATGTCTGCAGCTTGACCAAAAAATATAAATTTGGGAGGTTTTGCATAAAAATGTTGTTAATTACTGCATCTGTGCTTATTCTACCATAAATATATATACATATACACATACATACATGTACCATATGGAAGCACTGCACAGTGCTGTCTTTCCTCTTGTTTTTTACCCACCTGCTTCACTCTTCTTGCCCAACTTCTCCTCATGCAACTTTCTCCACCGTTCTCTTCTTATTCTGATTTTCTCTACAGCTCCCAAGCTCTTTTACACCCTCCTTTTTATTCCCTCACTACAAAAAATCTCTCCTTCAAGCTGACTTCAGAACAATACTTCTTGCAACTGTCCTACGAGAAAAGCCAAATTACCCCGAAACCACCCAAACAAAAGAACAAGGTAGAAACACAAAAATCTTGTGTATTTCAGCTTCTGCTTGCAATTTGATCACCCTTCTGCCTCAAATGCCACCCTCTCTTTCCTCCTCCTGGTAGGGACTTCTACTCTGCAGGTGAGGGGATCTCCAGAGCCTCATCCCATAAACCTCATCACACTGTAAGGACAGGGATGTAAGGAATTGTGCAAAACAACTTCAGAAGCTCAGGGCAAGGCTGCAGAAGAAAACCTCAGGCAGCTCGTGCTCTACAATTTAATTTTAGAAGAATCCACCATGCAATACGTGGGGTTTGGTGTTTATGCCACGTGGTTTTCTGAAGCCAGCATCAACTGGTTGTCGCTGCCCAACAGAATTGTCTGATCTTGGCCATGCTGGTGGCTCAATACCTACAAAGCTGAGATATTTATTTCACTTGGGCTCTTTCCAGGCTCTGCTGTCCCTTCAGGTCCTGACAAACAGCCAATTTTAGCCCAAACATCATGGCACACTTAACTGGAATGAACGTTCCTTTACTCGTATCTTTTCAGTTCTCACATTCTTCTGTATCATTCTCATCTTGTAATCTTTGGCCTGTTTTCCACAGGTGTCTAAAACTAGACTCCATTCACAGGCATCTGTGACCACATAAATAAGATAAATTCGTAGTGAAATAAATGAAGACTGTCAGGTACTTAGTGCTCAGTAAATATCAGACTATTTATATGGCTTCAGAGTTTAATGTTTGGCTTATGCTTATCTGGAGAGCTGCTGAAATCACTGGAGAATTATCATTCTGATTAGGTAGCTGTGGTGGTTTTTTTTCTTTACGACAATATTACTGTGATAAAAATAGAATAAGCCTAGTAACAAGGGTGTTATGTTCTAGCAGTTTTGTAAATTCATTGCACTAGGGTAGCACTTCATATTTCACAGGGTACTTTCTTTTTCCATTTTCTGTTAAAACAAAGGCAGGCACTGTGTGGATTCCACAAAATATTTTATTCTGCTCTGTTACAGATTATGAAAGTATAAAAATTCTTAGTCTTTAATGGGATCAGTAGACATTAAGTATTTATGCTTAATATTTTACCACAATAAAAACTAAAAACTTTGCTGTCTATTATTTATTTCTGCATTACCCCTACGACTCTGGGTAGACAGAATTTTCAGTTGTAAAGAGTACTCCAGAAAACTCCAGCCCATTAAGGTCCTTTCTGAGACCTCTTGGATATAATGCTGTTTGCTTGTTCTTTAGAGTGGCTTGGAGACAAGATAAAGAGACAGAGGATTCAGGTGCTGCCTGAATATGTAACTTTTCCAACATGATTTTGGATTTGCAGCCACTTTACCTGAGTCTGGAGCTACATGCAGTGTCATCCCCGTGCTGTGTGTCAGTGACCCAAAAGGAAGATTATGTTCCAAAACACCAAGGCTGCCTCAAGGCTGGGCTTGGCCAAGAGCTGAGGACCAGTGACCAGCTCAGGTGGCCACAATGGGGCAGGACACCGCAAGAGCCCTTCTTCAATCCTCCTCTAAATACTGCACACAGGGTCTGGAGCATCTCTGGATGAGGAGAGACTGCGGGAGCTGGGACAGCTTAGTCTGGAGAAGAAAGGGGATCTCATCAATCCATGTAAATGTCTCCAGGGCAGGTGCCAGGAGGATGGTGCCAGACCGTTTTCAGTGCTGTCCAATGACAGGGTGAGGCACAACAGCCACGAATGGAAACACAAGAAGTTCCACCTCCACATGAGGATGTTCTTTGCACTGAGTGCGACAGAGCAGGCTGTCCAGGAAGGTTGCAGGTTCTCCCTCTCTGGAGGCATCCCAAACCCGCCTGGATGCATCGCTGTGCCACCTGCTCGGGGTGACCCTGCCTCGGCCAGGACGATCTCCAGAGGTGCCTTCCAACCCAGCCGTGCTGTGATTCTGTGAGCATTCTGAGATTCTCCCTTGCAGTGTGCTGATGCGCCTCTCGCCAAAAACAACTTGCTGATTCATTGAAAAACCATTTCATAATTTGGCAGGAGGTGGCAGTGATGCGTATCCATTTCAAAATAATAAGCATTAAACAAATACAGAAGACTAAGTAAAGGGTACCAACCCACCTGCCTCTGCTGTTCTGAGGTCAGGTCACTTTTCACTCTCAGCCAAGTCTTGCCCAGAAACGCAGCGTTCCTGAAGCTTAGAAACTTAACTTTCGTGTACATATTTAGGGGGAAAATAACAAAAAACAACACATCTTCATCGTTTCACGTCCTGATCCGCCGCAAGCGAACGGCAGGCGCCCGTTCCCTCCCGTGAGGGGCCGGGGCAGCGCCTCCCCCGCGCCTGCAGGGGGCGCTGACGGGGGGGGAAAGGCGGGGGCGGCGAGGGCGGCGCGCGTGCGCGGGGCGGGGCGGGGCTCGCGCTCTCCCTGGTAACGAGCACCGCGCGCGCGGGGCCGCGCCCTGCCCGGGCCGCCCCCCCCCCAGCGCAGCCCGGCCCCTCAGCGCCGCCATGCAGGGCGAGGACGCCCGGTACCTCAAGAGGTGACCGGGGAACGTGGGCGCGAGGGGCGGCGGTTCGTGCTGGGGGGATGAACGGGTTGGGGGGGGGGGGGGTGGGGGGGAAGTTGCGGCGGTTGAGGCGCGGCGGCTTGTGGCGAGGGATGGAGTGTGTCAGGTTGTGGGGTGCGAGACGCAGGTGTTGCGGGGTGTTTGCAGGGGTGGGCGGGCGGTTGTGGGTGGGGGAATATAGGGGCGCTGTGGGGTGGAGTGTGAGGCCGAGGTGTCGCTGGTTGTAGTGAGGACTGGCTTGGGGATGTGTGGAGATCGCAGTTGGGGAGGTGACAATGGAGAGTGTTTTGGGAGGGGTGATGGTGAGGTGGGTGGAGGTATGGCGAGTGAGGAGTGGCTGGTTTGGAAGCTGTCTGGAGGTATGTAAGAATGGGAGACAGATTTGTTTCGGCGGTCCCCCCTCAGCCTGCCCCAGTCTGGTTGGGATGAGGACTGGGAGGGTTAAGGATGAGTGAAGGTTGCAAAGGCAGGGCAGGCAGAGAGGTGGGGTGGGTGCTGCTGGGGAGGAGGAGGGCTTTGGAGGTTGCTCTGGTCTGGGGATGGCTGTGGTGGCATTTTATGGTGCATTTGGGACGAGGCGCTAAAGTGACAGCAGGCTGAGAGGAGAATAGGTGTTATTAGGCGATGAGTTGGGAGGATCATTGTGTACTAGGTGCAGGTGGCTGCTTTGGGGATCAGGAATGGGATAAGAGACAGTAAGGCCAGGTTCAGGGAGCAGCTGGGAGAGTGATGCAGAGGAGATGTTAAAGAGTATGGCATGGCAGATTGGGCAGGACAAGTTCTGTGAATGGAAGAGGTAACAGTGGGGTATGAAGTGTATGATCTGGGTTTGGTGTTGCAGGTGTGCTGACTGAATGGTGCCTTTTATCTCTCTGTTTGGCAGTGAGACCAGTCAGCATGAAGAATAGGGCCTGAGCTGGCAGCTCTTGGATCTCTGTCAGTTGTTTCAGAGCAAAAGTGAATCAGTCCCAGGAGATGCCAGGTCATCTAGGCCTCTGTTCAGATGTCATGTGTGGACAGCGTCACTTCCTCCTATCGTGCTGGGGATTTTTTATCCATCCCGTCTTGAATCCTAAGGAATTCCTGCTCTTGTTTTTTACTTCCTTTCCATTTATTAGTATTTGCAGAATTTCCTGTTTAGACTGTCTAGATTTTGCTTTTTTTTTCCTCTTACATGCCACATATTAAGCTCCCAAGTTGTAAACAGTGCAGGGAAAAAAACCCCCTCTTGATAATCTTTGAGCATCAGCTCTATCCTAGCAATGCAATGATGGGTAAAAATCAAATGGCCACCCTTAATTAAATCAACAGCTATGATTTTAGAGTAGTGCCTGGTTTTTTAGCCTTACCTGTTCAGTTTGTACCATCTTCTGTGATTTTGTAGGAATCTTTGTTTTGTAGTCATCCCTGCAACAGGTGTGGTTGTCTCTCTTTTTTGGGAGCACAAACCCAAAACTACCTGCTGTGCTGTTTAACATGGCCAGGCTGGTAACGTGGTGTGCAAGTCTGGTACTCCTCTGCTCCCTGTTTCCCTTTGTCACCCTGCATGGGCACTCCTCCTCCCACCAAGTCTGACTTGCTGGGATTTGTTACTGGATTTTCAGGCTTACCCACGTGTGGTTTGTGCCACTTTTCATTAGGATAGTTTGCTTTTGCTTTTTCCCTCTAAAGGAATTAGTTAATAAAGGATATTAACACTCCAGCTTTGGTTATGTGAGCTCAGCTTGCAGCTTTTGTCTGCAGAAAAGGCCTTCCTCTTTAAACCTTGAACTGAACTGGGTTCTTGTTGACAAAGCAAGCAGTGAAGTGAAAGGACGGGCTGATGTGCATGAGAGCTCCCCAGTGCACTGCTGTTTCTACTCATTGTAATATTTGCAGTTTCAAATGTTGTATGATGTGATTTACAGACTCGGGATGTGTAGAAAATCAGTAAAGATGTTTGTAGATTTGAGGGAGAGGAGGGGATTTTTTTCGTAAATGAAGATTTGCCTTGTGATGCTGACAATCTGAATGCAGTGTTTTCCAAATGAAAAGCAACTTCAGTGGCTGGGGAGTACATTGTAGTGTAGGTCCTCAAGCATTTCACAAGGTATAGGATTTTCAGAGAGGGAGCTCGGCTGTATATTGATTTGTGACTTCATTAGCTCAGAAATAGCTCAGGCAGAGAGGGTGTTTGTCAGTGTGAGAGGACAGAAAGTCTCTGCAGCTCCAAGTTCTTCAGTTTACTCATCTATCCCTCTGAAAGAAGAAATTAAATATGAGAAGTCCTAAAACTGATTAAGCAGTCTTAAGCTAAGGCTCTCCTGGTTGCTAAGCTCATCAGGGGTTTACCATTGCCAAAAGGAGGAGGTTCCACTCCTCCTTTTCCCTGATGAGAAACAGGAATTGTTGTTCCTTTTCTATAGAGCACTTTAGTTCTGTTACACAGTGAAAAACTTCCTCTCCAAAACATGGAGAATTTTCTGTTGGGTTGCTGGAATTGGCTGTGACAGGGACTGATGAGCCCTCATGTTGAACTCCAAGGTGACTGCCAGGAGCAGGGGAAACATGGGAGATCTAACCCTTTGGGCAATGATGAGCTGTTAGTCCAGCTTTATTCTTGTAAAGCTTTACCAAACTGTTCTCTACCCAACCTTTTCTTTATATCTGTAAATATTCCTAAGCTGTCACTAACCAGAGCTTTGACTGTCAGGAGCCCTCAGTGTTTGCAGTTGGCGTCTTCTGATAGATCTGAATGTAGGAGAAATATATTTGGAGGTGGGGAGTGAGAGCTGGATTCTTTTGAAGTAGATGTGCCATAAGCTTTCTGTCCTGCAAGACAACAGACTGTAATGAAACACCTGCTTCCAGGTACGGTTAAAGTGGAGCAAACCCAAGTCTCTTCAAAAAATCTCAAGCCTTAAAGGGAGTTTTGCTATGCTTTCATGGAAAATGTTACTCTCCAGCACTAGGGAGATATTTTTGTTTGCTCTGTGTAGCTTTATGTGGCTGGTAGTTGAAGTGGACTCTTTGTTTCCCACAGCAGATCTTTCTGTGGTTTGTGGGGTTTTTTGGGCAGCTGTATCTCAAGACAAAGGTATTTTTCGCAGCTGTATCTGCAGAAGGAAAAGTGAACACCAGAGTAGCTGGGTAGATGGAGACACATTTCAAACATTTTCTGCTGAGAATGGTTACGCCACAGGCTGCATCTGGATTTGCTGACAGTCCCAGCTTTATGAGATTGAAGTAATTTTTCCTGATCTAATTGACCCAATGCCATGGCTACCTGCTCTCTCCTAGATGCTGATATGGCCGCTGGTAAAGCCACTTGTAATTCTTTTTATGGACATGATCTGTCTGAAAACCGGAACACCCAACAAAAAACCCACTCCACATTCCAAAAGCCAAACCCTCATTTTGGAGGTGGTTTTAGTCTGCAGTGTTTAGCAGCCTGGTTTATGGCGTGACTGTACATACTCAGTTGGCAGTACCAAGTGGAAAAGGGACAAGTGCCATCTTTACCAGTAAATAAAAATGGATTGCTGTATTCTCTGGATCACTGTTCTCTCTGGTTCTGCCACTGCTTGAAAATAGAAATGAGGTGTGTCTTCATCCATCTGAGCCTTTCCTCAGGAGCTGTGGATCTGCATGGACACAGAATTGTTGGCACAAAGGAGGAGAGAGCAGGACAGGCCTTTTTGGCACTGGCATACACCTGAGTGCTTCCATGGGGAATACTTCTCCCAAGGATCTGTAGCTGTAGAAAAGCAGGTAGACATGATTTTTATCTTTTGATGGCAGCTGTTGATTTTTCTAATCCCTGAAGCCTGGCAGCAGGCGCAATGAGATGAAGAACAGTAGCAAAGAGGTTTGTGTTTCGAGAGAGAGCAGTTAAATTGAAATACAAATTATTTGTAATTCAGTCTCAGAGAATTGTAACTACTAGGAGTTAGCCAAGAGAGTCACAAAAAATTCCATTTGTAGAGGACTGCACTAAGTGAAGGCCATTAGACAAAGATTTGTCAATACTGATAAGGTAGTGGGGAACCAGCTGGGAAATTCACCTGCTTGGTGAAATGCATCTTTTTACTCATTGCGGTGATGTGGAACAGGATAACTTTGATTTCTTTCCTGATTTCCGTGAGTAAGGCTTGACCAGTGGCTTGGATATTTCTGACATTTCTCTACAGGCAGTAGCCAAGAATATGCCACTAGCACCAGGCCTTGGCCCAGCTGTGTGAGATGGAATATGTGTGGAAGGAGATCACTACTTGGGTTGAGGGTCTGCATAGCAGGTACCTGATTTCTGCTCTGGTGTGTTTTCTGAGCTTCTCGTTTAATCAGTTTTTTTTTCCCTTTATGACAGGAAGGTAAAAGGAGGTAACATAGATGTGCATCCATCTGAGAAAGCCCTCATTGTCCATTATGAAGTGGAAGCAACGATTCTGGGAGAGTTGGGAGACCCCATGCTGGGGGAACGCAAGGAATGTCAGAAAATGTAAGGTCATAGCAAGCTCTGGTATTTTATTTCAATCTAAATGGATTCAGTTACTCAGAGTAGCACCTACCTCTGAGAAATTATAGCCTATAATCTTTATGCAACTTAGTGTTGGATTAGCAGAGGGTTTCAAAGCCAGGAAATAACATGTGCCTAGGAAGGTTAACATCTGAAACACACGTTGTAAATTGCATTTCAGCCATCTCCTTTAAGGTGTTTTGTACAGAAAAGTGATGACTCCTGTTTTACATGATGGGTCTTGAGGCAGAGAAAAGTGAAGTGATTGTTTCCTGTGCAAGTAGTAGTTCATGTTGGAGCAAGAAGTACCATTGAACCTCCTGGCAGCCTTGTGCTCCAGCTGTTGGCTCTCCTGTTGTTTTGATCTGCCCCTGCCCAACCAGTGAATTCACTGCTTTATCTGCATTTCACTTTTGCCTGGTTAATTTCTTTCAAGGCCATTAAAATATTCCCCTCTGGAAAAGCCCAGAGAACTATCATAGCTTCATTTTTCAAGCTGCAAGGTTGGATCTATTCCAGGGGGTTTTATCTCTGTACTGATTTCTTTTTGAAAATTTGAACTGAAGTGGCTGCCTGTGTGAGTGCATGTTAGAAGAATAATTGGAGGAAAAAGAAGAGAGAATCCTTAAATTGTCTCAAATTTTTGAAGATATCAGAAGCATACTTCTGTCGTTAGATGAATCAACATAACTTGCATCTGCATGATGGTGGAATTCCATTTTTTCCCACCCTGTTGTTAATGCCCACAGAGTTTTCTTCCTGCTCATTGCTTGTGGACCTGGCTGCAGATCTGCCAGAGCTGTGGGAGACTCCTGGCCCTGCAAAAGAACCTTTCTGTGCAGACAAACACCCAGAACTGTCTCTCATTTGGGACTTTTTTTGTCTGCAGTACTCCTTTGTGGTCCTGTGCACTTTTTATGGGGTATATCCAAATCAGTTACTGTCTTTTCTGTCTAAGATGGCTGTAAGGGATCTGTTCATGCAGCTGCCTTTAATGTTGCTGCTTGTCAGCTCATGAGCAGTTACGCTCCACCAAATCTGTTTGACAGTTGCTTGCCATTTGGAGTTCAGAGGCACCACTTTGACATGAAAGGCACAGATACCGGGTGTATCAGGCTCATTTCTGCTTTGAGAAATTCTTGACTGTATAAACATAATCAAAGGACTGAAGATAAAAAAATTTAGAAACTGAAAAGAGACTTCTCTGTGTTGCAGAATTCGGCTGAAGAGTCTTAATGCAAACACAGACATTGGCTCCCTGGCTCGAAAGGTTGTTGAAGAATGCAAGCTCATTCACCCCTCCAAGCTTGCAGAAGTAGAGCAGCTGCTGTACTACCTGCAGAACCGCAGAGATTCCTCAGCAGGAAAAGGTAAAAAATGCAGGAACAGATTAGCTTGGGACTGGGGTGCCTCAGCCTTGAACAAGTACCGAGGTCTTCCTAGCTGAGAGCCCAATGTGCCTGATGTACCAGTTCTCTGGGGATGGTGACAGTAGGGGACATGTATCTTTTATCACCTTTGGAAACAATTTTGATCTTGAAATGAGGAAATTACCTTTTTAACAACCAAATTTATTTTGTTATTTGGTTGCATTTAGTATTGATGCTTCTTACTGGCTGCCTTGTGCTTTAGCAGGACTTGAGAGGTACAGATTCAGCTATTGGGTGCAGCCTCGTCATATTGCATCTGCACTTACAGTGACAGCAAAAGTCTCTAAGAGGATCTTCCTAGAAAGACCTCTGCCATCACCTCTTGCAAGGTTACAGCGGGTGCCTAGGCTGAATTTGGGCTCTGTATAAAGCTGGAGAGTTTCAGAGCCTGACAAGCTTTGGTCCAGTGTAGCAGACAGCCTGGGGTATTTCTCTCATCTTGTCATCTAAAGTTCCTGGCCTCTTGGTGCTCCTATTTATGTCTTAAATTCACCTTAAACTTTCTGCTCAGGGGACAGTTGAATATTTAACATTAGATTCTACATTACCTTTAGGTTACCCAGGTTTCTTGCAGCCCTGAAATGGTAAGCTTTGTTCTCAAGCTGGATTCCTAGTGAGACAAATTTAAAATGAAGATTTATGTTATATATGGGGCTTGATTGTAAGAGCTTTGCACGTTTTACCCTCTTTCACTCTGCATTTCTGTGTCTTGGTGTGTCACAAGGCACAAGCAGAGTCAAAGCTGCTGATGTCTCATGTGGGAGTGAGTGCTGTCACTCTGGGCTTGCTCTGAGGTTTATTACCCTCTGTCTCCCCAGCTGATATGGCTATCACTGATCATTTAGACTGAGTTGTCAAAAGGCAACTGGGGATTTGTTTTACTCCCTGGGACTGTTCAGGTTCAGAAACCTATGTTAGTCTGGCAGGTCAGCTGGACACAAAAGGACTTTGACCTTCATTTAACTAGAGTGCTCATTATGAGAACACTGGATATGTGTTTGGTCTGTATTTGTGTGTAACTTTACTGCATCCATGTCTTTTTCTTTGTAGAAAAGAAAGAGAAAACCAGCAAGCCAAAAGATCCACCCCCATTTGAAGGAACAGAGGTAAATATTGGTGTTAAAAGAGAAATGCAAACCTTGTTTACTACTTCAGTAAGCAGTTACAAAAGCGAGGATGGGAGAGGAAATGCTGAATTCTTGTTGGTTTTTTGCTTCTTGTTTTTTAAACAAAGAACTTGGTTTTGAAATACTGCACAATGAAAAAAAAAATTCTCTCCAAAAAGGGTAAAATATTTGACTTGCATACTTGCCCCTCCAAGTATAGCACACGGCAGGACTGCCAGTGAGGACTGGAACATCAGACAGGACACAGAGCCGTGTCTGAGCATCCTTTGATTTTTAGGAAATCTGTCTCCTCAGATGTCCTGGTGTTCATCAGCAGTCATTCTCCACATGTTGGGGTTTTTTACCTTGTATTTTATTTTTGCCTAAGATCTGTGCTCAGAAGCTGAGTGCCCTTTGGTGTGACAACTGAGTAACGTTGTGATTGCTGGTGTTGAATTGCCATGTCTCTCTGTGAAGCCCTTGCTTCTGGCTGCTTTCAGATTGATGAGGTTGCCAATATCAATGACATGGATGAGTACATTGAGTTACTGTACGAGGACATTCCTGACAAGGTGCGTGGCTCTGCCCTCATCCTGCAGCTGGCCAGGAATCCTGATAATTTGGAAGAGCTGCTTATAAATGGTAATTTTAAAACCCAATGGTAATTTCTCTTGATGTGCTGTTCATTTGTGTCCAGGGGAAAGTAGTTCACCTTTAATTTGGCATTTTCTTTAGTTTGCTAGGCTCTGTTTCTCTGTATATAATAAGGTGGCCATCAGAACTCTGTTAGGTCTCTCTACAAATGGATGCTGCTCAGACTGGTCTTAGGTGAGCCTAATACTGAAATCTTTCTGGCCTCTAGAGGCTTCAGCTATTTTTTCCTGATCCTAGTTATTTTGATGCTAAATTAACTCCAGCTGGCATTACTGCTGAAGATGGGAATGTATTGGTGTATTCTGTAGATCAGGTAACTTGCCTTGAAAAGAGGATTTGCAAGCTGACATGGGTTGATGTTGTGATTTTCTTTCTTTGCCCTTTTTGTCTCTTTTGCTGAGCCCTTATACCCTCATGTGTTGATGACTTTAATACGGGCCCATCTTGCAGTGTCACCATGGAAGATGGGATGGGAATGGTGAACCATGAAATACTGGCTTGTCCCTAAGAGTTGTTGAAAATATTAAGTGCTTCATGTTCCCAGTTGCTGCTTTTCTGATCAAGGAACATGGTGTACATGAAGAGAGACTAGCTAGGGGAACATGACTGGAAAAGTGAAATTAAATAAGACAAGGAGAAACCAAATTATGAAATAATATTAAGTAGATTCAGGGGGAGAAATAAATGGAAAGATGGATGAGAAATACTGTCTGTCCAGGCAGAATTTAAAGGGGATTTGAAAGTGAGAATTGTAGTGTTTTGGGCAGGGGACACAATGTAGTATGGAACACAGAGCTGGCGGAGGCCACAAGATCTGAAGGTTAGTGGAAGTTTTGAGATTAATTGGGTGGTTGGTTGCACTTTCCTTCCATGTTGCTGCCTCTTAGGGCTTGTGACAGGATGACCACCCAGGGTACTCTCTGGGACTGTCTCCAAACAGAGCTCGTGAGCAGTGCTGCCTGTTAAAGTGAGATACCTGCGGAAGTGTTCCAGTAGAAAACTGATGTAGAATAAGGTGTATTCAACGTCTGAGGCTCACAAGCTAGAAAGGAGGGACACAAAATGCTGATGCTTCTCTAAATCTTGTTTCGCTTCAGAAACTGCCCTGGG
The DNA here is from genome assembly GCF_015832195.1 of Motacilla alba alba. NCBI lineage: Eukaryota > Metazoa > Chordata > Aves > Passeriformes > Motacillidae > Motacilla > Motacilla alba. The sequence continues at coordinate 29,611,635 of NC_052023.1, forward strand.
TGCATTGGCTAGAGTGCTGAGGGAAGACTGGAAACAAAGCATTGAACTGGCTACCAATATAATTTACATTTTCTTCTGCTTTTCAAGGTGAGTGCAGAGTCCCTGGATTTAGGAACATAAAGAATGTAGCTCTGCTTAGTGGCTTTTCATTTGTTTTCTGCTTTGTGCTACAAAACTTCACTGAAACAGGAAAAACAGACAGAAACATGCTTGTGCCTCAGTTTTATCATTATAACAAAAAGAACTGTCATGGTGAGGCAGTTTGTAAGAGAGCTGGGAAGAAGCTAGTAAAGATTCTGACTCATAGTTTTGTGTCAGAAATGAAAGGTGGCTTAGCTGCCACCTCTAATTTCCATCTGCACACCTTCAGGGGAGAAACAATGTTCAAAACTGAAGGGAGCACTTGCTCTAATTTAGGTATGCCAGCGTTTCTGCATACCCTGCCTAGAAATAATTCAAGCAGAAACTGCATTTACCTTGATTTTATGTTTCTGTTCTATTTCTGGTGAGGAGAGAGTGCTCTGAAGCACTTGCAGTATGGAAGGCAGGGCTGAGGGGAAAACCTTTTCCTTTATGCATGAAATTTGGAATGTGTTTTTGTTTTGATCTGGAACAACAAACTGTTCCTTGTGTTTCTACAAGTTGAGAAAACACTCATGTTTTTAGGGATTGTTCTTGTTTTGAAATAATTTTCCAATAGGAAAGTGCTTTAATGGGGTAAACTGTAAATACCTTTTTTAATATTTCATGTGGTGCAGTATTGCTACCATAGATGTCACAGTAGATACAGAGTTGTTGGCATTTATTCCTCACAAGTATTATTTCTTCAATGTAGTTTCTCTCAATTTCACGGGATAATCACACATTACAAAATTGGAGCTCTGTGTATGAATATCATAGACCATGAACTGAAGAGACATGAGCTTTGGCAGGAAGAACTTGCTAAAAAGAAGAAAGCTGATATCCTTTGGATGTTCTGGCATAGGCTGATGGCTTCTGACTTGTCTTGATGAGTGTTGTTGGGTTACACAAGATGAGTACAAAGCACCTTCTGTAAAAGCAGTAGAATTTACCAGGAAGTGCAAAATACAATTGCAGATATGAGAAAGACCAAGAGTGAAGATTTTGGGATGTGGACGAGGTTAAGCTGAAGCTATTAAAGCAACACAAGAAAAAAAAAGTTGTATTTTATCAGCAGTACGTCTTAAAACATCTGTGCTGCTTAGCATGGTGTAAAATATCCTGGCCTAGAAGTTGAAAACAGTCATGGCCTAGATTGCAGGTGTAGCAGGCTGGTGCTGAGGGAGAGTCTTGGTGCTGGGTATTCCATAGATCCCTTGCTTTTCACTGGTGACTGAGGAACATTTTAGAGGACAGTTGTCATCTAGCCTGTATCACTTTTCTTTGAGCTCCTTAACTTCTCTAATTCACTTGATGAAGATCCTGAAAATCAAACCCTGAAAAAGGACTATGAGAAAACTTACAAGAAATACAAAGGGCTGGTTGTCAAGCAGGAACAGCTGCTTAGAGGTACTAAATCCAAATAGCAAATTATTTTATTGGTGGTAAACATGGCTGAGGGATCCTGTGTGATTCTTGTTAGTACCAGGATGTCTTAAACATCCTAAATGTGTGGATGAGTGTGGAAGAGTGTTGCCAAGGAACAGGGAGAAGACAACTACTTAATCAGATTGTTTGACACTATTAATAATTTTAAAAGCCATTTGTCAGAAGAAGAAGAGCAAAAGTGATCCACTCTTCTTTACTCATGGTATTGGTTTGGGAGGAATTGGGTATTTGGTTTTTTTTGATTTTGCCTAACTTAGCTTGTATCTGACTCTTCAAATGGATGTCATTCTATCTCAGTTTTTGTACTAGAATACACTTCATGTTAGATTGAAGTTATCCAGGTGGCAAACCTCTCCTGAGAGGGTCCTTTTACTGGTTCCTGTTGCAATTTGGATTAAAAAAAAACAAACAACCACACAACATAAAAAGCTTCTAGTGAACATAATTCTATTTTTTTTTTCAGAGCCACAATTAGAATTAATCTTCTTAATGCTCTTAAAGAGGAAAAAAAAAGCATTCACTGGCAATTTCCTTTAAAATGTATTAAAAAGGGAGCATAATGCTTCTTAAAGTCTTGTCTTCAGCACTTCAAGTGTAAATAGAGCCTTGTCTAGTTGTGTTGGGTATGAGCTGTTGGTGTGATTTGTGTTGACCTTTGTTAGTTGCAATTTACCTGCTCCTAAACCTCGCTGAGGATACTCGCATTGAGCTGAAGATGAGGAACAAGAACATTGTGCACATGTTGGTGAAAGCGCTGGACCGGGATAATTTTGAGCTGCTCATCCTCGTTGTAACCTTCCTGAAGAAACTCAGCATTTTCATGGAGAACAAAAATGATATGGTGAGGCTTGTAGCACTCTACTACAGTGCTGGAAAGGTTGGAATTCTGAAAGTTTTGTGTGGTTGGAGGGAAGAGGGAAACATCTCTGTTTTCACACTGAGTATCTCTAGCACTGATTATCCTCTTTTCTTACAAGTAAAATGAGTGGAAGTAAAACACAACATCCAGTCATAACCTACTGCAAACAGTTTTGAGGAAATCCCAAACACAGAATAGGATGCAAAATACGATCCCCAAAATTCCAGATTTGAAATCAGCACCTCAGAGTCTTGTCATACTTGTGGTGATGCCCATGACTCTGCTCCCAGACTATACTCTTGTGACAACATAGTGTTGTTTCTGCCACGTATTGACTAGGGAAGAGAGATATTTATTCTTCTGGAGTTTGCTGGACTAGTTTACTTATTTCCTGTGTCAGTTTTGGTTCCTTCCTGCTGCCAGTAGCTCCCAAGAATTGGAGGCAGTTATTCTTCATGAACTTTTTTTTGGTGAAGTCTCACACTTCTGAAATTGTAGCATAATTTGTTTTGTGACTTCAAACTCTAGCCCTAGCCAAGTACCTCCTTTACTGATACTTTAATAGATACTTGACTTCACCTTTGTGCCTCTGTTACAATTTATTAGATTAATTTGATATATTTTCTTTATTCAAGAGGTAGTCTGAGATCAATGGTGTACAGAGATTGTGAGATGAAAAGGTCTGTGTAAAAGCAGTAGTGAATTAACTGGACCTCTGCATGCCTGTGCACTGAGCACTGCAGACAGGAAGTATCTCCCTTATTTATATATGGGACTTGGTTAGGAAAATAAGAATTAGCTCTCCAGCCCACTGATTTGCTGGCACACTTTCCCCATTCCATCTGATTTAGTGTAAAGACAAATGAAACAAAGTTGTTGAATCAGTTTTATTTCAGAGTGTTTCTAACAATTTTGAAAATGTCGGTGTGCTTCAGGTCAGCTGTCTGAGCATTCCTTACTGCTAATAAAGGTGATGCTTTTTTCTCCATGGTATTATTAAGGAAAGCTACCAGTGAAGGAGAAGGTGTTCTGATATTTGTATTGGGCAGTAATACAGAACTGTCAAAGGCAAAATGATCCAAGATTAGTTGTGCAGCACCTGATTCTAAATACAACTGAATAATCCATGTGTATTTATGGCACATTCTTTCCTTGGCTGTTCCAGGGCCATATGAAATTCAAAGCAGTGAGGTAGGAGTTCTTGCTGTCTGATTGTTTCTGATCAAAGCTGTCCAGGCAGTTGTTTGATTATTGCACTGTGCTGTGTGGGGAGAGCTGTAGTGTTTTTTTCTTAGTGTTCATTCAGTGTCTATTTATAACCAGACTAGTAATGTACATGGAGAAGTCTGAAGAATGCCAAGTAATTTTATGTGCTTCCTTCTGGCCAAAGAAGGATCTGGGAAACAAAAAAAAAAAAAAAAAAAAAAATTAAAAAAAAAGGAATGGATTTAAAAGATTGTGTCAAATAAAAGCTCAGAAATGTTGCTTAAAACATGATAAAAACTTTCTGAAGTCTTGCCAGTTCAGATGTGTTTTCTGGCTGGTAAAGTGAACATGATCTCAGGAACTGATACCACTTCTCAGTTTCTGGATTCCACTTTTAATTTGAAAGTGATACATGTTTCAAGATGACTTGCTTTTATTAAATTGACATGCAGGATGGCATGCCTCTTCTGAGAGCACATGCACCCTTCTGGCTAGGGGTTCATTTGAAATGCATAATGAAAGGTCTCAAATTCTTTTTGGATGCCAATTTTCTGTCTTTCTTGGTTGAATCTACCTTTGACTCCACTGGCAGTTGCTGCAGGATTGCATGTGTTAAAGTTTAAATGAGTTTGCTCACCCCAATCTAGTTTTGCAGGTGATGTCTTTACCACATTCCTGCAGTATTCCAACTGTGAGGAATGTTTCCAAGACATATGAACTGATTGGTTCAAAGCCTTTTTTAATCAATGTTTCCCAGTAAGCCAGTCTAGAAGACTTCAACCACAAAGGCGTAAGTGCAACTGCTTCAGATGAAACTGCATTAACAGTCACTGTTACGGCTACAAATTGGATATTGAAGCCAGAGTAAGTTCGGATGGATTATGGTTTTGGTTTTTTTTCCCTTGAAATACAGGTTGAAATGGATATTGTTGAAAAACTTGTGAAGATGGTACCATGTGAACATGAAGACCTGCTGAATATCACTCTTCGACTCTTACTGAATCTCTCCTTTGACACAGGCCTGAGAAGTAAAATGGTCCACGTTGGTTTGCTTCCCAAACTCACTGCACTCCTGGGTATGTCTTCTTTTGGTCTAACACGGACATTTCAGTGAAGCTGTTTGCATCATGGTATGATGTACCTAAAAGTTGCTGCATCACTTTTGTCTTTGCCACTTCCTCACCACTCCCAGCTTCTTGGCATTCAGATCATCTTGTCACAGACAGGTTTCCAGTAGATTTACTTCTAGGGTCTCTTAAACTGTAGAATGAATCTTCCAGTCTTTAAAAATTACTTCAGCAGCTTCCTGAAAACCATGTGAACTGACACATGAGTGATGCTTGTAATTCTGGGGGAGCACCTAGGAAAAATAGCCAGAAACTTCACAGGGCCTAGCTGATATAGGTACAAACTATATATATATATAAATATTTATTTATTTTTAGTGAAGCTTGGTGTACCTGCTTGCTCTTGTAACTTGTCCAGACAGATCAGAGATCTCTCAGTTTTGTTAGTTTTCAGTCTAGTTCTAGACTTTCAGCTTGGCAGTCTTGTGTTAAGATCATGTAAGTACATCAGTTACAAGTGAAACTTTTTGTTGTCTCGAGGGGAAAGCCATGGAAACAATAAGGAGTTTGGAAAAAGCAGAGGATTGTTCTATTTGATCACTGTTGTATGCTGGAGTTCTGAGGAGGGGCTTCTATTGCTTTTTGTGTGTTCTTTGGCTGATACTACCTGGAGGCTGCTCTGGTAGATAACACTAAAGCTTTAGCAGCTTTTGGCTCTACGGATTGCTGAGTGGGAATAGAGGGTCTTGTCTGTGTGAATCACTGATGCAAGACATTGCTAAAGTCTTCTGAAACCTGGTGGCTTTGGGATGTGCTAAATCCAGTGCAGAGGGTGTATCCCGGTCCTGGCTGGGGCAAGGGCTATGCAGTGGTGAATCTCAGCTTTCTCCTCTAGCTGTGAAGTCTCTTAGGGTTGTTTGTCTCCCCAGTTCTATTTCAACCTCAACATAGCCTCATTGCTATTTAGTGAACACCATGAAAACTTAGAGTGCTTTGGAAGCCTTAATCCTGTTGGTGATTATTGTATAACAGCTACCCGGTACAGCCTGAAATGCCTCACATCCTTTTATACTTTCTGTCCCATGAACAAACCATGTTTGCACCGGTCTGAGCTAGGCTGATGAAAATTGGCATTTGAAAGCTGTCTTCTTTATCTTTTTATCCTCAAGACAATGTTATTTGGTAGTAAAGTGAACTGAGAAACGGAAGCTGATGAGGAAATCTTTCCTCTTGTTTGAGAGAGTTAGTTAGTTTGGTTCAACTTGGGTCGTAAACGTTTTGGAGCAGGAACTTGTCCCTTTTGTTCATACAGCAGATAATGCTGTGGTGTGAGGGGGGCTTCTGGGGATTTGTAACCCCAGGCAATGGCGTGACACAAATCACTGAAGTCCCTGCTCCCATAAATTCTCCATTTAATATTAGAGTCAGACTGAACTCATCAGTTACATATCTGCTTTCTAGTGTGTCTGTTTGTAACATGGAGAGGAGAATTGCTTTTCAAATGCCATTCTCTTACAGTTGTAACTAGGCCTGTGTGAAGGTTGTTTAGCTCAGAAGAACTGGTTGCTAAAATTGCAGTCTGTTCCTCAAGTAGCTGTTAGGATAATTACTGCACGTCCTGCTGGTACTTCCAGAATATTCAGTGTGTTTCTTTTCTCATCTAGGATGTATTCGAACATTCTTTCTCTTTTTTTAATTTTAATTTTTCATAGAGGCATGTGTTGTTTGTTCTTGCTTCTCCCTGTAGAATTGGTTGATACTTACTTTTGATGCGCCAAAAATCTAGGTAGAAATATTGTCTATTACTTGCTTCTTTAAGCCATCCCTGTGCTTGGTGAGACTTTTCTTGGTATGGTGACTCAAACAATTCTCAAGTGCATGACTTGCCATATCCTGTCTGAGAGAAGTCTGCAATCTGAATAATAAAACAGCCATGTGCCAGATGCCCCATTTATACAGGTTATTTGGGTATTAAACACACATTATTCAAGTCAGTACCCTTCAGTTTACATTTGCAGGTCATCTCCAAGTGCTAACACAGCACAACAGCTGTTGACAAGTCCTTGTACAACTCTTAATGCCACAAGGTCAACTGTACTGACTCAACCTCCTGAAATTTAGCATTTATGCATGCTGGGCCTCTGAGTCTTCAGCACTGGGTTTGAGATGGGTACCAATTAAGTGTAAGAGGTGTTTAAGGGGAGAGTTGAGATTGCAAAGAATTAAAGGATTTGTTAGGCATTGGTTTAGGGCTGAGCATGGAGGTGAATGCAGTCTGAAGTTCTGGAAGGTGCTCTGCTTTCTCAAGGGACACTTAATTGCTTGGGAGCAGGAAGGCTCTAAATGGAGGTAGAGGCTGAAGCAGTGGGGATGAACTGGCTCCAACTGAGCTCTCAGGAAAGGAGTAAGAATGCCATGGATGTAATGGAGTAGTAACATCTTCTTTCTTTCCGTCGCACTCCAGAGTGTTGAAGCTGCTGTTGAAAGCATGGACATGAGAAACTCTGCTTAAGTCTTGGTTTCCATTTTAATTTGCTTTTTCTTTTTAATAGTGCCAATGCCTGCTTCCCCATGTAGCTGTGCCAGTCAGCACCACTCGCTTCTCTTCACAAGTCTTGAGTATTGTGTATGACAAAGCTCCTCTTGCTCCCTGCAGGCACCCAAATTAATCAACCACAGCTGATCTTTGTTATGCTGTGACTCTCAAAGAGCTGTGTGCAGCTGAGGGAAGTTTGGCCTCAGACTTGGGATCTGAAGCTGGAGCAGAGCTGTGGAGGCCTGTAAGATACAGTCTGCTGTACTCAGCTTTTTCCATACATAGGGTGGTTGAGGAGCTATGAAAAGAGATTTTGTTCCTTTGTGTGACTTCCATCCTTTAAGAAGACCTTTTAAATGCTGAATCACCAGGGCCCTGCAGAGAATGTTTTTTGTACTGTGGCTTTGTTTTAATACTTAGAAATTATGTTTAGTGTGATCTTCCCTTTCTTGTGCCAATATACGTGAAGTGTGACTTGAGTTGCCTAAGGTGAGAATTCATGTGAATGCACTAAGTGGTTTAAACTAGATGTTTGCCTGAAAGGTGGAAAACACAGGTTAGTGTCTTCCAGTCATCCCTGTGGAAAGAGACCAAAGCAGCCTGCTACACATTACTCCATGGAGGTTTGCTTCACTCTTAGAGTGCTCTCGTTGTGCTTTGCATGGCAGAATTCAAGGGAAGTGGAGCACAGGAGTGACTTACTCCAATTATGGTAGAGTTTGGAAAGGGAGAAACATAGAGCTGAACTTCAAAACAGGATACAAATGTGTTTTCTTGATTCCTGGAAATGCTCTTCCATTGTTGGACATAAGGGAAATGTTACCCTTTTTCATAATTCTTCCCCTGGATGTGTGATTGGCTTCTAAAGTAAATGCCCTGGCAGCCAACAGAAGAAAACATTCAAGGAAAAATAAAACCCCCTTACTTTTTGTTTGGACCAAATCCACTTTGTTTTTCAGTTAAGTGGCCAAATTGAATACAAAATTTTTAGTACAGCTCTCTTAAATATAGGCACAGTTTGTGATGCATAGTCTTCTAATAAGAGTGCTGGTTTATGCTGACTCTGAGTTGTTTCTTAGCCTTTGTGAAGTGAGACAAATAGTCCCCATTTGCCATGGGAACAGCAGGCAGTTTGTACAGCAGAGCCAGCTGAGTGCTGCTGTGGGGTTTAAGGCAGCCTGAAAAGCTCATGGTGGAGCCCTGTTGAGAAGCAGCTCCTGGCAGCATCCCTGTGTGGTGGGCAGTGCTGGCATTTCTGGTTCCTGTCAGTGAGGTATCCCTTTCTAAGGATGCAAATTACAGGGAATGTTCCAAAAGCTGTTACAGTGGGAAAAAACTGTGTTGCTGCTCAAAGAGTAAAAGGAGCGGGACTGACTCTGTGCAGGGAACAAGAATCTTTTGATGACGTGTGTGTTCATCTCCCAGAGCTGCTGGACAGTTCTTAGGTGTACTCAATACATATTGTCTTGAAATGGCATTTTCTTTTCATTCACTCCCCAGTGCAAGCTGTGCTGAAGGAATAAAAACCCATTATGCTTGGAAGTCAGACTTAAGTATCTCTTCTGTTGCATGCAATTACTATCTGCTTTTAAAAATTGAAGACTGAACACAGATACTGGTGAGCTGAAAAGTGGATGGGTCACAAAACAGCATTGGTTGCAAATCAGGCCCAGAAGGAACACGGAGTGCAGAAGGGTTGTGCATACAGCTGTGAAAGTGCCGCACAGTGCCAAGGTAGTCCGTCTCAAAAAGTTTTTAGGTGGTGAGGAACATCCGGTTATGTTTTCCAGCACAGATTACAGTGGCTGAAAGCACTTTGGCTGTGTGGATTTGTGTTTCAGCCAAGCAGATGAGAGTTTGTTATACAGCACTCTGAAATACAGTGTGGGCAGCCCCAGGTAGCAACAGTATGGTTTTGCCAGTCACAGATTGTGCCCAGCCTCTCTGCTGTATTAATGTGAGCATCCTGGCATGAAGTTCTTAATTTCTTGGTGTTCTAAGATTTAATATAAGCACAATGAGAAGCAGTAGTCGCCTAATTTTAGATTAAAATTCACGGGCTGTGGAAACTCCAAAGTAAGTCAGGCTTCTCTGTCTTGTTCATTTAAGCTGGAGAAGCCAGAGCAGAGAGTAGCACTGACAATCACATTTAGTCCTCAGTGAAGAGCCTGTCTTCACTGGATTCATTGATAGAATATTTTCTAGAAACTGCTGAAATTCCTCTGATATTTTTCCATTCTTTACAAGTTGGGTTTAATGAGCAATCAAAGAATTGCCAGTTGTATGTTGGGCTTCTTAACAATCAAGGCTTGATATGGTATGCAGCCAAGCTGGATTATAAGGTGACTGCTGTTTAAAAAGCCAAGTAGTACTTTGCTCTCTAATTAACGGAGTGCTGTGGGTTTTTAATGCTCTATTCCTTTTATGAAAGTTTCTTTTAAGAAGGCTTAAAGTAGATGTGCTCTCTTTATGAGTTCACTTGGCCTTTTTGTAATGAACTTATTATGGAGCTTCACACATCTGTTGAAAAATGGAGCTTCTTATAGGCTACTGCAGTGTTTTTTCTGACTTTAATAGGCCTCGTTTATCCTATAAAGAAACATACATTTTCTTACCTGATCAAGTGAGCAAACAATGAGGGTCAGATGTGGCAAAGACCCTAACAAAAAGCACATGTCCAGCCATCAGGGTGAGGTAAAGTCATATCGGGATTGCTTGAAGTTATTAATGGCAGTAAAATTTATGCTTCCTCCTGTTTTCCCAATTAAATTGAGAAACCTTTTTTTCCTAAGGTGGCTCTGCAGCAGCTGGTTCCAATACTACTTGTGTGAATATTGCCTGGGGTGTCTCCATTCCTTTATAGTGAAGGCTGGCTGAAGCACATTAAGTAACAGTTCAACTACAGGGACCAGTCTGTTGGAAAGCAGCAATTATTAAGGGATTTATTTTAATGGTAGTTTTTTTATCATTTGTGGTGAGTATGGCCGAGGCTTAAAAAAAAAGGAAAACCCTCAACAACAAACAAAAAGAATCCTGACACAAAAAACCCACAAACCAAAAACATCTCTTAACATTAATTTTCAAAATCCTTATTAGAAGTGCAGATAGACCTAAGCATGTCTGAGTGGTAGAAGGAGAGGAGGGTGCACAATTTGTCTTAGAACTCAGCACTTAAATTTAGATACTTTGAATGTGGATATAGACAGCAAACTTCAAAGAAGAAATGACTTCTCATTTTGAGAAATACAGAACTGAATGTAGAGACTCGTTACTGTGAGGTGAGTGAAAGCTCCTTGCTGTGGTGTGCTGGTCACAAGTGTGTGTGTGAATTTACCTGTGTTAATTTGCCGTGTTAGTAAAGAGGTTAACTTTAGTGGAAATAAGAAACTAAATTCATGTGTGTTGACTGGAAATAAAAATGCTCATGGCAGCAGCACGGACAGGAGTGGAGAGATGGCAGCAATCTAAAGATGAGGGAGCCGAGTTGTTGGAAATTCATTGAACTCACGAATGGAAAGGATCCCCTGAGCCAGTGATTCTGTTGTGGAGCTTACAAGATGTGACTGATTAATTCAATGCTTTTAATGGTTTCTTAGCTTATTGCAAGAGCAAATTAATATTTAACAGTAAAAAGTAAATCTAATCTTCTGCTGAACTGTTGACATCTGAAAGCTTTACAGAGCTTAACTTGGATGCCTGAAGCATGACAGAACACAAACAGCTAGTTCTGGTTTATTGGATAAATCTCCATAAAGAAGGGGAGGGGCACTTGTGCTAATCTTCCTGATCTGTGGTAACATCATCATGAAGAGGGCCAGGGTGGAAGAGAGGAGCACCTTTCCCAGAGCTGTTGTGAAGGCTGCAGGCAGAGAGGCGGCTTCAGATGACCATGTGGAACAATTTTGCTGCTGGAGTAGTCCTAGAGCTCCTGAGGATTTTACAAGTTCAGATGTAATGGAGGAGGTTACCCTCTGCTTTCCTTCAAGACATGTGGGAGCATCTTAACTCACAAGTTTGTTCCTTCCTTAAGAGTTTCTCAAATGCTTGTTGCAGTCCAGGAGACCAGCTGTAGATTCCCCATGTCTGCAGTTGCTGAGGTGAGTGAGAAATGCTTTGTCAGTTGACAATATTCTCTTCAAACCCTTTTAAATGGGTGCTTGAAGAATATGGAGTTCGGTTCTTGCTATCTGGAAGACTCAAAAGCTTAACCAATATTTAACTCAGTTTTTTGGGCTTAGTAGATTTGAACCTCAGCTTTGTACTTCAGCATCTTCAAGACGGGTAAAACCAGTTTCCATTTCAGAGTGGTGAGTCATCCCATTCTCGAGGCAAGAGAGCCCATCCTGCTTTGAGTTTGTTCCTCCTCCAAGCAGGAGCATGTTGGAATCCAGCTGCACCATCCATCCAGAGCTGAGATGCTCTCCTGTGGAGAAAACCTCCACCTATTTCCTTTCCCTCTGAGTGCCAGACTAGATTAGAAGGGTGTGTTTGGATCCAAAAAGTCTCGATATTTTCCAGTAATTTTAATTGGAGCAGTTGATATACTTTAATGAAATCATAGTGCAGATATGGCAAACATTATGCATGTCCTGTACACTTCCATTTAATCTACAGAACATGGTGGAGACCTCTAGAAAAAGATCTTTGCTTAGAATTTTTTCCACTTTGGAAGTGTGTGTTTGCTTAGTTTGAATCAGACTGAGAACCTGTTCTTATTTCTAGTTTTTGGTAATAACAACAGTCCTTAACTCTCTTTTCTATCTTTGGCTTTCTTTCTTGGTCATAGCCTAACCCAAAACATAATATTCTATGGAGGAAAGAGATCAGTTTTACCTTCTTTCAGGGATAAGCCTATTGCCTCTTGATTTCTCTCTAATCTGAATGTTTAGTTGATTCCTTTCTGCTTTGTGAGGTATATGGGATATTGCAACTAAGCAGCTTCCAGTTTCTGTGTGAAGTCGTGAGTTCAAGTATGATTGGTTATAGCCTGTCCTAAGTATAAAAAATGGGGTATGTTTTGCCTCAAAAAAGGACACACCTAATTACAGCAGTAATTATCAGTCTTTCTGAGTGGCAGTCAGAAACTACACTGAGGTGGTTACTGAATGTTTTTCAGTCTGTCTTGCATGGAGTTCCAAGCAAAGAAATGGAGTGTGAGGTTCCAGACATGCAACTTCTTTTTTTTTCTTGTGCTGCAACGTTAAATAACTCAAATTTATCAGTTTTTAGTCCTTAGGATTCATCACTGAAGTTCTTTTTTTGTTTCCTAGGAAAAAAAAACTGTAACCAGGTTTCAGATGTGGCATGTGCTGAGTTCTTTGAGTGAAGGGGAAAAAAACCCCAAAAAACTAAACCCCAAACCCAACCATGACAACATTGAGTTTTAAATTAGGCTTATGGTATGAAGCCAGTTTTAAATAACACAAAGGGGGCACAGGAGGGGTTATTAGTATGTAATTACTATCATAATGTTTTATTTACAATGTCTAGTCTCCTTGAGTCTGAGCAGATTTGAAAATTCTTTCAATTTCTCTTGATAAAATAAACTGATATAGCCAATATGATTTGTATTTACATATGTAAATCAAACCAATATGTGTCTAGAGCACACATGGACTAACTCAGTCCAACTGTTTCAGAGCTGGTTGTGAGGAATGATATGGGATAGAAAGGGATCTAAACTTACCTCTATCAATTTTTTTCCTAAAATCACTGCTAATTATGATACATTTGAAATAACTCTTGATTAATCTGTTTTCTGACATTAGGGTGAGACAGATCTGCTATTCAGTTTGTGGCATTCCTAATAATCTAGATTTCTTACTCGCCTGATTCTGCAGCAGATCACGTTAGGGTGTTAGAGTTTGAAACTGAAATAAAGATTCACTCTGCTGTTTTAACAGGTATTTATCTTCATTTGTGTTCTGGTTTTGATTTAGTGTTGTTAATGTTTTGCACATGGGTGGGATAGAGCATATTTCATATCTAATGTGGAAACATTGATTATTCCATTAGAAGTGATGGCTGCTTGATTTACTGATAGTGTTATATTTGAATAATTTAGTCCGTAATTTATATTCTCCTTTTTACTTTAGCATTTGAAAGCTGAATGCTGCTGCTGAGACTTGCAATTCAGTTTTACAGCTTTAGGGTTTCTCTTTTTGTCGTGGAGCTAATGGAAGATTTTTTTATTTTAAGCTCACAAAGTCAACCAAAATGTAGGACTTGATCTTGTGATCAAGAAATCTTTTTTTTTTTTTTCTTTAGCTTCTGCCACTAATACTATTTAGATCTTTAACCATAGTAAGAACTAAACATGGAATTCAGGCATTGGTCCCCCAGAACTGGCACATGGCTTCTTATTAATGTTCAAAAGCTAAAAATCTGAAGCCATTTTGAACTCCGAACCAATCGTGTATTTATTTCCCTCTCTAATTTGCAGAAAACTAGTTGTGAAAACAGCCCCAGGGACCCGATATTTTTCCATCCCATCTGCTCCAGCTGAACTACAGCTGCAAAAAAAAAAAAAATCTTAAGTATTGTTTCTATAAACTGTTGAGTGTATTTTATAACACAATAATTCCCACAAAATCAGTAACTGCAGTTAATGACTGGTTTGTTAAGGCATTAACTGCACTCAGCTGGGAATGACCAATTTCTCAGGAATGGCTGTATAAGAACTAAGGCTAATTCAGTTACACTTTCAAATAATTGTTTGGTTAATTAATGGGAGATTCTTGTGGAAATCCTATCAAAGTGCTCATGACCCCCACATTTAATATCCAATGAGTTCATTATGATTCATGTTTTATTATGAATACCAGAAGAATCCATAATGACTAGGCCATTATTTTCCAGGGCTGCCCTTACTGCTTTAGGCCATTTGGCTATTCCACCTTCAGTCATAAAAAGCTTGATGCTCAAAACTTACCAGCATTTGTAGGCCACAACTTTCTGGCACCTCACCAAAACTTTGGTGATTTTTATGAACACATTTGGCAGAGATCTGTTTTTTGGGTTTTTTTCTCTTGCTTTTTCTAGTAAGTAATTGATCCTTACTCTACCCAGTCACAAGGAAGTCTTCCTTGCAATGTCTCCTTTTTCACGTGTGGCCTTGAGCAGTGGTCAAAAATAGCAGAAAAGGTATCACTTGGGTGCTTTGGAAAGCTGTTTTCCAGCCAGCTGCTGGGCAGGGTTTGAAATTTTTACAACCAAGTCTTTATGCAAAGCTTGACTCAGGTTAATTAATTAGCATTCAGATGAGTAGAAAATAATTAGGAAAAGGAAGCTTGGTACTGACATATTCAAGTAATAGTCAGCAGCTGCCAGTTGATATTTTTGGAAGTAAAGTACCAATGTAAAAGGATGAGAATTGGCTTGGTAGGTTTTTGAGTGTCTGTTATTCTTCCCCTTCTGTGTAACCTTCAGCCTGCAGGTGATGCTTTGAGTTTAAAATCCTTCAGCTGCTGTGTCCGTCCCCTTCCTAATCTTCAACCAACTCCTTCTACCTGGTCTCCAGTCAGCTTTCCTGCAGGCTGTGTGCTTCCCAAGTGAGCATGAGATGAGCAGTTGTGTTAAATCATATGCTTAGGAACAACCACCTCCTCTTGATTTTCCTGCAGTGTTTTACTCTCTGGATCAGGAATTGTCTCTGTTTTGTGTGAGATCTTACAAAATCACAAGATTCTGATTCTGTTTTTCCTTCCTAAGTGCATCCATAGGGAACGTAGATCAGTGAAACTTGCAGACATCAGCCTGAAATCTCTTCCTTTCTGGGAAATTAAAATGAAATTATACTTAAAACACATACATCATTAAATACTTAAAAGATGGGTTAGTGGCAGAGTGTTTACTTTCAGCTTTTGTTCTGTAGTTTACTTTTATTCTCAAATTAGTAGAATTCACTTGTTTTACTCACAATTGAAAAGTACTTCCTTGCTGAGGCTCTGCAATGGTAGTTTGTGACTTAAATGCTTTAAACTCTTCTCTGTTCCCCCTGTTGACAATAGGACAGGACAATTCAGGGAAAATTGGTCAGGTAACTGCACAGCAAGGAGGAATTGAAATTCAGTTCTTCTCTTGGAAACTGTAGTTGTCTTTGCCTTTTGTGTGTCATAAAGTCTACTTTATGGAATGCACTTTTGGAGAATGATGTAAGTGCTGGTCATTAGAAAGCAACTCTTTAGGAGTTTGTTCAGTTAAAATAAGTTTATTTGGATTCCACATATTCTTCACACTTTAGGTTGAGTATCTGGGTATTTTTGATTATTTTTGGTAGTTTTGAAATTGAGGTAGTGCTGTCATTTAGCACTGACAGTCAAGGTGGTGTTCAGGCATCAGCAAGGTTATTGTGACCAGCTGGACCTTTGAGAAAAAAGGGGTTAGAAAATCATGCAGAGTTTCCTCTAAGAAAGAAAACAGAAGGCCTATACTGTTATAACAGCCTATTATGATTGAAAATAAGCCACTAATATTGCCAAATACCAGGAAGCTGCTGAGCTTACCAAATGTAAAACTGTACCTTCACTGATGCTTTATGTTAGCACAAATGAAACTTGCAAAAATAAGGAGGAAGAAGAAAAACCACAAAGGACAGAGGCTAAACAGTAACATTTAGCATCGTTCTTGTTAATGGTCTCGCAGTTCATGTGTGCTGAAGGTCTGGTCTAACTTCATTCCAGTTTTTCTTGTTGGTGTTTTGGGGAGTTTCTCTCTCTTTTATACTGGCTTGCCTTCACACACAGTTTCCTGCATTATCCAGCTAAGTGTAACTGTAAATTGAGACTTGTGTTTAAGTCCTAAATACAGGCATGGAGTGTTAAGAGCTGTGTAAACAGATTTTTTTTTTTTCCCTAGACCCGTGAAATTTGGAGGAATAATTTCTTCTGTAAACTTCTAAATTTGTATAGAAGAAACCTTTACCTGTATGTGGGGGAATTTTTTTTCATGAAATTGTTTTCCCAATGTTTCTGCAGGTGAATAGGTAGGTGAGGTGACCAGTCACAGGAGAAGCACTAAAGAGAACACGCACTCTGTTTTGTTTGCTGTAACCTTTTGTGCTTTTATTTTCATAATTATCAGAGTAGCTTTCACATTTGGGCATTATCCTTCCTCCCATATTAAATGTCTGGCAGATTGTGTTACCAGTTATGTTTTTTCAAGCAGGTAAGACTCTAGAAAGATTTGAAAGGTCAGCTCTGATTTTAGGTTTAACATGGCTAAGAATACTTCACTCACTGGTATGGCAGTTGCCAGAGGGCTTTCCTGGGTCTCTTTAGATAATTCTGTTTTGAAAAAGGCTCATTCTCGGGATAAATGCGCCATATCCTTGCTGCTCAAAGGAAATTGCAGCTCCCAGTGATGTATGCAGAAGGAAAATTTCTTTGTTTTGGTTGCTGTTTGAGGTCTTTGTGCTTTGCCAAATTGTTACACAGATATTTTCTGACTTAGCTTAAATAGAAGTGGGAGGTAGGGTATTGCTGGTGAGTTGTGCAAGACCTGCGAATGAATCTGGAGTTGGTGACTTTATTACATCCTGGTTTAACTAATGTACACATTGAGATGCAGGGTTTATCCCATATATAGCCAATATCCTGCTTGTGCGGGGCTAGAGGAGAACTTGAGAATGCCCAGTGGGTTTCAGCAGTGAGTCAGAAGCAAATTTGTCTGTGTTGTTCTTAAACATTTGTATGTTTGTGTAAGATGATTTTATAGAACCTTTCAGCTAAATACTTCACACTCCACTCACATTAACTGCTCCAAATTTCCTTGGGAGTCTTTCTCTTTGGTAAATACCACTATGAAAATACACTGATGTAGTTTTTGATGTGTATGAAACACAAAAGGCACCAATGGGATAATATTGTTATTTGGGAGAGTAAAACGACTAGTATTTGCTTGAAAGGCCGTGAGTTCCTTCTACGACACCTCTTAGTGGTAGTTCTTATTTTTCTCTCTGCCACTGGTGCATTCTTTATTAATTTCAATAGAAATATCCACTGCTAAATCTTAATTTTCTAGCTGGAAACTGATTAAGCCTTTCTCTGGATAGCCAGTCATCATTAAGCATTCCTTTCACAAAATAAATACCTTGCAAAGTGGGGTTAAGGAAGTGCTTTGAGGCGCTGGGAAGAGGAAGGAATATTTACCATTGCCCTGGTTCCATCTTTGCACTAATATGTGGTTCATTTGGCTAGGCCAGGCCAAGACCCTTTCATTAACTTGTCATTTCTGATTAGAATATTCCCTCTATTAGCTAGGATTGTTCTGCTTTTCATTTTCCTCCTTTGAGTATTTAACAACAGCTAAAAAAATCTTAGAATAATATTTTCTTTTTTCCTTCTAGGAAACGAAAACAACAAAAAAGTAGCGATTTGCATTCTGTATCACATCAGCATGGACGATTGCTTTAAATCGATGTTTGCATACACAGACTGTATCCCTCAGGTACGTGATGGGCTGATCAAATCCATCTTCCCTCATGCTCTGAGTCCTTCCCTCGCTCATGGCAGAGCTCGCACTGACACCCGCAGGTGACAAAGGGAACAGCCACGGTGCTGCTTGGCACTGAGGCACCTCCTCCTCCTCAGGCAGGGACTGTTCTTTGGGTTTTCACGGTACCCAGCAAAAGCAGAGGTGGCCGAGCTCTGTCCCTGCTGCTGACACTTGAGCTGCACCAGTGAGCTGCTGAAAGTACAAGTGACCCGGAGGATTCCTACAGAAGACTGGGAATGCTTGAGAGAGATGAAAGTTTGTGCAGAGCAGCTCCTTAGGGAATGCAGTAGAAAGTATTTCCTTTGCAGTTTTAGAAGGCATTCTTGCCTGATCCCATTGGGTATCAAAATTTCAGTGTCTCCAGAATTGCAGGATATGAACTGGAAACCAGCCAAGGAGGGTTACATTCCTACATGACAATTCCTTTTCCAACTGCCGGCGTGTACAGCAAGGGAGACTTGATGACTGTGGAAGGCTCTTCACTGATCCTTCAGGCTACATTTTCTTACTTAACTCATTGACTCAAGCAGACTCAATGTCATGGGGTTTGGGGTTTTGTGGGTATGTTTGGTTTTTTGTGTGCATGTGTTTTTGTTGTTTGTTGGTTTGGATTTTTTTTTGTTTTTCTCAAGTACCAAGTCCTCTCTTACTGCCCTTTTTCTCAGCCCTGGTGAGGCTGGAGTTGAGAAAGCCTGTGTTGCCCAAGTGTAAAAGCTCTTTGGTAGTTTTTTCAGAATTGCACCATGGTATCTTCTTTCCTGACAAATGGGTTTTTGACATCAAATACTTCCAGAATGGAAAGCTGTCATGGAAGAGTTATCAGAATGTTTCTGGTAATTATCGTATGGCAAAATCAGTGAAGTTTTTCCACGTGCAAGATGATTTTGGATAATAGAGAGGGGAAAACTGGTGTGAATAACTACTATATGTTACAAAGTGGTCTTGTAAACATCCTGCTGTCTTTTCTGCCACAATGAGCAATTACTTTTTAAGGCATTTGTGTGATGTAAGGGGCCTGCTTTGTTCTAGCAGTTACCAGCCAAACTCAAATTCCTACACCGGTGTCTTAGGACTTGCTTGTGATGTGCTTTCAGGGAATCTTGGTATGAGTCTTGGACAGAGCTGTGTCCAAAGACTGGTGGAGCAGCAAACAATTCTGCTGCCTTCACTTGGCTCTAGTGAAGTAAACAACAAAGTTGGAAAGTATAACTATGGCTATTGGTGTTTCACAGGTTCTGCACACTGTTCTAAAAGAAGCTGAGCAACCAGAGCTTAGATTTTACTAATCAGTGTTCAAAATTAGGGTGGTTATCAAGGAAGCCAGGTAGCAGAAAGCATTAGGAAGTGGATAAGGCATCAGGAAAAGAAAATTAGTTTTAAATGGACTCACTGCTATCTAATTCTACCCAAGAAACCCAAAATCTCTTTTCAGTAGTGCTATACGCCCTCGTGTGGGTTTGTCTCTTTTTGAAGAAAGGTGTTCATCAACAAATACTAATTAATGTTTAGCAGTATAGAAAGTGCTGGGAGAAAGCAGCCCCTGTGGTGATTCTGGCTGCGTGAAGTGCTCGCGCGTGCTGTCCCGGGTAGACATCCTTGTGGATTGCAGGAGTTAGTGGGTGCTACTCTAGTAACAGTTAAAAGCGAGTATTAACAGTTCATTCTTGTTTAGACCTCAGCAATGCGTGTTTTGTTTAAATAGGTGCAAATGCCATCCAGATGCTTATAAAAGCCTTTATTGGTAATAACCTGGCCAATCAAAGGGCATGGTTAGGCAGTGATGTCATGGTGATATTTAATATTTTACCGCAGAGCGGTGTGCAAGGTTCTCCAAAGCTGCCCACATGTTTTCCACCACGCTTGTCCTGTTTGGGCCCTCTTTGATCTCTAAGCTTCTTTTCAGCTTAATGCTGGTAAACGTCCTCTCTTGACAGCCCCCTTTGCTCCTGTCCGCCATTATCTGCTGAAGTTCAGAAACCAGAGCATCACTTCAAACAGCGGAGTTGGGAGTAGCCGCTCAGGAGAGATTCCTGAGGCATGCAGTTCTGGCATAATCATTCAAAGATGTTGGAGCTGGGCTTGGGGAGGGGGTTGGACAGAGGTGTATGTGAACACAGAGCTGTGGGGGTTGGCCCCTGGTCACTGGTAAATAAGTGAAGGCAGGTGCCAGAGAGTCTAGACACAGTGATTTCAGTGCTGGTCTGTGGTATCTGATACTCAATATGGGACTTGTCTGATTGAACACTACTGCCTCTTCATTGCACATGCTGCAGTGTTTTTACTGCCTTCCTGTTAAATCAGTAAAAGATGACAATGGACATAGTAAAAGCAGAGCAAATTTAATTTTAATATTTCCTATTTGGCAGCAATTACTCTTCCTTTTGAAGTGGCACAAGAAGCAATCAAATTAAATGAAGACATAATGGGAAACATGGAACTCGTATGAAACTATTATTTTAAAATTTGAATGGCTTTAATTGAAACTGGATATATTTTTTCTTTTATAGAGAAGTAGTTCAGTAATTAACAGTGTAATCCCATCTTGTTAAACATTTAATTTCCACAGATTTTGTATTGTGTAAGTAATGAGAATGTTTCCCTTCAAATTATTTGAAGGGTTTTAAAAATCTGTTTTTAAAGGTCTTGTAACAGAAGAGTTGCAGGGGGTGATTTTTGAATGCTCGTGTTCTACTTGTTAAACGGCAATTTTCTTCTCTGTTAATTCCCTCTTATATGACTGTCAGGCTTAAGGATTTCATAAACCAGGGATTTTATAAGTTCTTAAAACTACCTCGAGAAATCTGATTCTACCTTTTTTAAGAAAAGGAGGAAGAAATCAGTGATAGCTTTTAAATGAGTACCTGAAAGTCTCAGGAAAGACATAAATAGCTCTGTTGTAATGTGGTTTTTATTTTGGAGGTTTTGGTTCTGTTTGGAGTGAGAGCCTGATATCTGATAATAGGTAAACATACAGAATAGCTAGAGTAAAATAATTTGGAGAGAATTCTTGAAATCCTATTGTTTCTTTTTATTTTCTCCTGTTTAAATGTATTCTTCACCTACTTTCTCTAGCTTTTAATGCATTACAAACTTGTCTTTCCACCAGGGGGCAAGCACACAAATATTTAATGATTAGTTAATCATTGAATTTAATGATCATTTTTTGCTTTCTTGTGCTCCTGCCCCTTTCTGAGGTGAAGTTTTTGTACCTTATGTCCTGCTTATCTTTAGGCTTTGTTGTTTCTTCTTCCAATAATCTCAGTCTTGTTATCACACTGGTTTGCATTATAATCTAACCATGTCTTGTGAACTGAGTGGGTTTTAGAAGCAAACAGAGTGATGTCCCCCAGCCCTGAAGTTGTGCAGGGCTTGTCTGCCAGGACTGGAACCGGAGGGAGAAGAAATGGGTTTATTTCAGTCATGTTCATATATTCCAAATGCCATTTCAGTACCTGTTCCTGTTGAACCAAGTGAGCCAGGATAGCCAGCCTATGATGTAATGGACAGTACAGGGCCAGGTGTGTAAAATGATGGCAGTCCATGGGGTGGGAGCCTTGGGAATCGCCTGGGAATTCACTGCCATTTGCTGAACAGTTTGAACAGGATTATAGGTGATTGTCTACTTACATTAATGTTACCAGAAGAATGGGATTACTGCTGAGGAGTCTGTGGGATGTGGCAGTGTTCAGCTCTAGCTGGAAGCTACAAAGAGAAAGAACAGTGCTGCAGAGACAGCCAAAATTACCTATCAATGGAGTAACTCACAGCAAAATAGTAGTAGAATTATTAAGTAAGTACCTGTTTAGAGTCATAATTTTATTAAGCTAATAGGTATTAATCTGACTTTCTGTGAAATTAAGTCGTGGGGTTGGTTTTTTTTCTATATTAAATTCACCTGAGCTTTCAAAACAAATTTATCCATTCACAGACACTAAAAACCAGTCAAACAAAAATTTCAGTGGTAGCAATAAAATGTAACTAAGCCAAGTTAATTTAAGGTGATGAGTGATTGCCATTTTTGGCACTTTAAAGGATTGTTATCCCTAAATAATGGAACTATACATGTCGTGCCCCTGACCTTTGTAACTTTCACTGTTCTTGCAGAAATGCTGAAGAGTAATTTTTAAAAAAGGTACTGTAGTTGATATCATAACACTGCTTTTCTAATGTTTTTGAAAGATTAATGACCCAAGTGTGCTTGTGTTTCTTGGCAGTTAATGAAGATGCTTTTTGAATGTCCTGATGAGAGAGTTGACCTGGAACTTATTTCTTTCTGTATTAACCTGGCTGCCAACAAAAGAAATGTGCAGCTTATCTGTGAAGGTAACTGGACTGAGGTTTTGCTGGAGGGTTTAGAGATGACAACACTTTGTAAATTTTCTTTTATTATACTTACATATGTAAATTATATATATTTGAGTTATTTATAAATGGATCTATGTGTTTTTAAAAAATAAAATGCATGTGTTTGGGTAATGATTGCAAGCAAAGGGCCACATCCTCCTCACAGTTTGCTCTTGGTGGCAGGAATGACACTTCAGGGAGATGCCCACACCTCTTGTACTAGCATGCAGGTCTGAAAAACAGGGCTGATGACATTGCTATGGGAAACTATGGCTGTATGGAGACATCAGGATTTTATTCTGCCTGATGCCTAAAATCCATCTTTGGCTCATTGATGTTTCACCTGCCAGTATCAAATGAGTAGCAGTGATGTCTTCCAGTTGCATCTTTCCATTAATTTTTTTATTATAATTGAGCTTCTTTTGGGTTCTAATATTTTGATTCATGGTCTTGATAGTTCTGAATTTCTTGCAGTGACTCTGGATTGCTTTTAAAGTTTCATTATTTTCATACTAGCGGTTTAAAATAAAACAGTATTACTCAGTAGCTCCAACTTTCACTTGTGCTCAACATTTTCCCTAAGAGCTGCTGCAGTCACCTGTGGCCTTCAAAGGGGACAGTTGCTATCAGGAGATTCTGTGGCCTGAAATTACACTTTAAAATTCTGTGCATAGCTCTCTGTAGCAGGGGGAGCAGTGAGATCCAATTTTATATTCAAGGTGAAACTCAAGCTAGCAGTACCTTTTAGGTAGGCAAGGATAAACATAAAGGTAACATTGGAATTTGTTCTATGTGGTCAAGTACTTCAGATCTGTTCCCATGCACTCATCTTTTGTTAATAAATTTTTAAAACCCTAACAACATATTTATTCCATGGAATTGGGAGAGAAATCTCTGTGCCTGGACTAACTGCTGTGCACTTTTTCATTCTAAACTTTAACAGCTTAAAGCATTTGTTTGTGTGCATGTTGATTTTTCATCAGCCAGTACTTGCCTTTTTTTTCCTAAGTGTTTGTTTCTTTTCAGGAAATGGTTTGAAAATGCTCATGAAGCGGGCTTTGAAGTTTAAGGATCCGTTGTTAATGAAGATGATCAGAAATATTTCACAACATGATGGGCCAACTAAAAGCCAGTTTATTGTAAGTATTAGGTCTTACCTGATGTGATCTCTGGTTTTTATCCTTCTGGGAAAGTCTGGCTCTGGAGAGCTGCCGTGGTTTGTTTTGTAGGGTGTCCGGTTTAAGTTTCCTTGTCTGTCCTGGGATGATTTATGTTTTGTTTTAGGAGGCTATCTCAGCTGGTAGATCAGAGTTTGGATCCCCCAATAAGGGGAAAACAGGTCTTAAGCCTTATCCAGTAAGTTTCAAAACAAACACACAAATCCAAGCAAACAAAAATGCCTCAGCTGCTGGGGTGAACATCATAACAATTAAGTTATCTTAAATTTCTGCTTTTGGACCTAGAGACAAAAATCTGGTGCTTTTTTTTTTTTTCCACTGTGCTAAGTGTGTTTTATTTGTGGGTATTTAAGATATTTAATATTTAAATAGTAATCCTGTAAAGCCACTCTTTCAAAAGAAAGGAGGAAAACACAACCTTCTAATCATGGAGATTTTAAACATTCTCTTAAATGTGGATCAAATATCAAATTGTCTTAAAGCAGTTTAAAATAAGTAGATTATTTTTAGTAGATTATTACATTATTCCCCTGTTCATGTCCTCAGAAAATCTTCTAGTTATTTGTTAAAATAATTAGGTAAAGAACTCTTATTACTACCACTAATGCAGGATGGTTTTCTCCATCTTCTTTTCCTTTTTTTCTAAGAGCTTTTTTAAATTCAGTGTTGTAGTAACTACTTTTGGAACATTGAAACAAAAGATCCACATTTCTTGAAAGTGAAAGGATGTAGAGGAAGAGTGATTAAATTTTTTTCTTGGATTATTCATCAACTGGAATTGAAACTGCCTTATTAGTCCTTATTTCAGGAGCAAAGTCTCTTTAGTTTTCTTTTGAGAGCTAGCTTTAGTTTGGCTGAGATGTGAGTTCTTCAGAAACCCAGATTATTGATTTGTAACTTTTGTTGTATTTTCTTTAGGAATATGTTGGTGATTTAGCAGCTCAAATATCAAATCTTGAAGAAGAAGAATTTGTGATTGAATGCCTGGGAACACTTGCAAATTTGACCTTACCAGAATTGGACTGGGAACTGGTGCTGAAGGAATACAAACTGGTTCCATATCTCAAGGATAAGTTAAAACCAGGTCTGTACAAAGTTGCGTTGGGCTTCCAAAGCAGAGTCTCTCAAAGATTACTTAGAGTGCTCAGAGTAGAGTCAATTTACTTTTATTATTTGTGGTTGTTTAGGAAAACAAAACACTGAAGAATAGAATCATGTCTGCAGATAAATACACAACTGCCAGTAGCTTAAGAATTCCTGAGAGAGGTAATACTTCCTACTTCTGCCTTGTGCCTTAGCAGGTTCTGCTGAGGATGACCTTGTTTTGGAAGTGGTGATCATGATTGGGACCGTGTCCATGGATGACTCCTGTGCTGCTCTGCTGGCTAAATCTGGGATCATCCCTGCCCTCATCGAGCTGCTGAACGGTAAATGTGTGACCTGTGCACAGCAGGAGCTGTTATTGACATTGCTGTTTCCCTGCAAGGCAGGGGTTGGTGTTTGTATGAAGAAGGAGCAGCAGTTACTCTGTTTGTGACAGTTTCTGAGCGGTGGTTCCGTAGATTTGGGTGTCCCCACACCTTCACAACTCTGTAACCATCAAAAGCTTCTACTTGTGAGATTTGAAATTGTGGTGGATTTTTCTTCTCCTTGCAGCTCAGCAGGAAGATGATGAGTTTGTCTGCCAGATCATCTATGTATTTTATCAGATGGTGTTCCACCAAGCCACCAGAGATGTCATCATCAAGGAAACACGTATCTTTTTACAGATTAAACATCTGGATTTGCAGCACTTAATTTGCCATTGCTGGTGTTTGACTTCTGTTTCTCTTGCAGTAACATCATGATCTCGGAGGTTTCTTTGTAAATGTTTTTCAGCTGAAGAAAAAAACCCAAGCAGCCTAAGCATGTAAAGGGACTGTAAGATTAATAGTAAAGATTAAAACTTAGTTTGCTTTGAAACAGGGAGGGGAGTAGGAGGGGGATCCCTGGACCATCTGACTCGTTACTTACTATCCAGTCTGATTTACTGTCTGAATTTGTTTTGCAAATCATAATGAAATTCACAGTTCATAGAAGAACATATGTAGAGCATTAGCAAACTTTTTGTATTGCAGCATTATACAAATATGTTGCATGATCTGAAATTCTGTGGGCCTTAACTGAATGTTGAATTTTATTGAAGCATTCAGAATGGGTTGAATGAGCCCTGGGAGGGATAACAAATTAATGATTACATTGCTAACAATACAAAGGATACTTCTTCATGTCCTTTTTGCCTTTAATCTCTGTGGAATATCTGAGAAGCCATTTGGGTGGTTGTACTTTGTGTCCTCTTTGGACTCCTAGGCTGCTAGCTTTAAAGAATTAAAGATAAGCTGCATCTCTTGCTAATTCTGGAACGATAAAGCACCAACATTTGAAAAATGCTTTTGTGCTATATGAGATGAAAAATTCCTGCAAATTAGTGAAATTTGAAGAACCCAGGGTTGTGAGGGGAGGAAAAAAAGAATATTTTCTCCTTAACAGTTGCTTTGCAGAAGCTCCAGCGTACCTTATAGACCTGATGCACGATAAAAACGCCGAGATCCGCAAGGTCTGTGACAACACTCTGGATATCATAGCGGTAGGTCTGGCTTTCTTCATCCTTCCAGGGCCTCTTTGCACAAGAGAATTCTAAAAGAACCAAATACATTGCAAATTGAAAGTATTTTTCTTGTGCGACTTTCTAATCATATGGATAAAAGATGAATTTTCAGGGCACATTGACAATCATTAGACAGTGCATCAACTTCCAGAAAGTGTGTGTGTGCTTTGAAAATTCATACAAGTTAACTTTACACTTTTTAAAAGTGCTTTTATACTTTTATAAATTAATCACATTACGTAAGTGTGCCAAGCTTTCATTATTAGTTCTCCAGACAAATGGCTCTTGTTACCCAGCAGCTTTATTCAGCTTCTCTACATTGCCCGATGCCAGTATTTGTTTCAAAAAGGAAATGTGGCAGCAGTCCTGATGCTGGCTGTTCCCTGCTGAGGGAACAGTCAGTCTAATATTGTCTTTACCTTTTGGATAGATTTCCTTTAGCTATGTAACTTAGTTTGTCCAGCTATCCATGGATCACCGTCAACTTCTGGGACTGTTGTATTACACTGCTAAATTGGAAAAAAGAAAGAATACTGAATTATCAAGTGCTGTTGAGGATTGTAGTGACTCTACATCCTTTTGAGTACAGAGTAGCTGTCATGAAATTAAGTTTTATAGTCAAAAACAATTAAACTGAGTCAAGAGCAGCAGTACCTATGGCTTTTTCAGTCATCTGCGTTGTTCCTTTTTCAGTTTAATTATGTGTATTGCAGCTTGTTCTCTGAAAAGTTCAGTATCGTTTAAGGCCTAATGTACACTGCAAAATACTATATATAGTCTAGTTTGACTTCTTCTGTTATGCTCATTAGTAATGTCTTCTAATTTAATAGTGAAATAACATAACATTTTCTGAACTGGAGTTCTTTTTAGCTGGTTCTGTCTTTTCTTCATGAAGGTATGGAATGAAAATCTGCTCCAGTATCAGAGTTACTGTTGATATTCATTAAGGATTAGATTTAAACTCAGATGAGTTTGCACTTAGTACTGATTTATGATGGGCATCATGTTCAGTTAAACACCATCAGCTGTTTCTAGGGACGTCTCCAATGGAAACAGTGGAAGGACTTTTTTTAACTTCTGGTTGAGGCTGAACAATCTGAGAGCATCCAACACTTGCTTTACCTTGAGCCAGTGCAATTTCCAAGTAACTCACATATTGATTTGTTCATGGGGGGAAGCTTTACAGTGAGTTGTGTTGTAATATTATTAAGCAAAATTTATAGAATCTAGAAGAATAAACATACAAAAATACAGCTTCATATTCAATATTACCATCTGAATAAAATGTACTTGGCTTTTTTTTACCTTCCTAAGAACAAGAAATCTTTATGCTCACCATGGATGAGTGAGGAGTGCTAAGATAAGGATGGGAAAGGCTTCTCAACTTGCAGAAAGCACTGAACAGGCCTTTTAGGGCCTTGAGGAAGAATAAAGGGAAGAAGTGATGTGGTGCTGTGGTTATTGGGGGTGGAGGAGGAGATACCAAACACATACTGAGAGCAGCTTGCATGGTGGTAAATTATATTTTTCTTTGCTTGTGGAGCAATGCCGCACTTAGAATGATGTTAGCTGGTGAGTTAGGAGAGGTCCTTTTCCAAGAAGGTCTTTCTGGCTTTATTATCTGGGTGTTGGGGTTATAAGTTGCATAAACACCATGCCCCTGAGGGGAACAGGAAGCATAATGTGCTCTCTTTTCTGGAAGACAAAAAGAACCACTAATTAATTGATTGCTTTCTCAGTCATGTTGGAATCTGTTTGAACTTGTGTTTCTCAGTACAAAAAATCACAAGCAAAAAAGGCAATGTACTCTAAATAGTGATTGTAGGAATTATAAGAGAGTAAGTTATTATCAGAAGCTCAGATCTTGGTAGGTGTTAAAGGAATGTTACAGCAGGCTGTAAACACAGAGGTGTTTGGCTGGGGGGCAGTTTTACACCAGCAGTGCCTGCTGAGGTGTCTGAGCAGTCTCCAGGAGTGGTGGAACTTCTTATCTGTGCTAAATCCACAACAAGCAAACCTTCACTTTTCAGTCTTGTTGCACACATGCTGACAGGAGTAGGTCCTGTGATGGAAATCAGAGAATAAATGTTGGCGAGTAGATTTGAAAATAATTTCTACTCAGGGAGACAAATGCTTCTTTCACTCATCAATGAGCTGTATATACTGTGATTGAAATAGCACTGGAGAAAATCACATGGCTTATAAGCCTTAGGGGAGAAATGCTTTCTGTAGTAAAGCAATTGTCACAGAAATTATGGAAATGTTACACTAGTGATGATTTGTTTAATATAGCTTGGCTGGACTCTGCCACTGATGAACTGAAACAGATGTGCTGCTGTAGCACAGTATATACTGGGCAGTCCCAGCTTTGCACTGGGAGAAGCAAGATAGCCCTTTTGTCAGAAAAAGTCTGAGTTGACGATTTAAGAATGCTTCAGTCTCAGTCATGTGCTGAGCTTTGGCAGCAAGCAGCCAGTTCAGTGTTCCTGTACTCCTGAAGTGGGGCAGCTCTCAGGGCTTAGCTGAAAGCCTGGAATCAGCAGCTGGTATAGGAGTCTCAAGCAAATTAATTTCACTTTTCCCCTACTTCAGAAGCCTGGAGAACTGCAACTCCAAGCTTGTGGAAAGAGATGTCAACTTACTTCAGATAGTTTTATTCTGTTCACTTTGGGCAACATTATCGAGAGCCAAGGGAGCTACTAATCTCTCACGTTTCTTATTATTTTTCTGTTCCTAGCTCAGTTTTATTGTAGTCAAACTATTTTCCTCATTTACTCAAAGGATATTTAATTAACCATCATCACCAACCACCATCCTAGGACTCTGTAGTCTGACCCTCCCCCCTTCCCCTGATTTTCCTCTTCAGTGCCTTTGCAGCTTTGAATCCAGACCTGCTGTACCATCTTGTTTCTCTTATGATCACGAGTGAATCACAAGACGTCCTGCAGCAGTAAAATATCTTTTAGATGGTTACACCATTGTCCATGGGATTTAGGAAGGGCCTCATGCCTAAGGTGTTTTTCCAGCTCTCATTCTTTGCCCTGGGTATTAGTAATGGATGACATATAATGCCTTGTATGGAATTGATTGTTAATGATCAGCTTGCATCTTTCTGTGTTAGCTAAGCTCCCTGATAGAAATCCTTCATGTTGGGAATGCTGGAATTTCACCTAAGAAGCAGGTATGTGCTGTGAACCCTCTGTGCTCTGGGATTTGGGACAGCTGTATGAGATGTTGGCCCGCTCTCTTAGAGTCAAGGAAGAGCAGACCACAGGGATTTGGTGTGGGCTTTATTTGAATAGGCGGCATGCTCTGAAAATAGATAACCTTTGACTCCAGCTTGGTGTCCTCTTTCCATGAAGAGTGCTGTAGTCACTCCAGGAATAAGGGTCTCCCGTCACTTGACAGGACTCTCTTTCTGTGGTGCATCTTGTTGCCCTGTTATCCTGTAGCAAACATGAAAACAGGGGTGGGCAGAAGGGCAGCGAGGAGCTGGGGCTGCAGCTGAGCTGCTGAAGTTTCCTCTGTTCATTGTTCAATTTGCCAGCACTTTGTTCTGGTGCTGGCTGCTTCTTGTGGCTCTG
The DNA here is from genome assembly GCF_015832195.1 of Motacilla alba alba. NCBI lineage: Eukaryota > Metazoa > Chordata > Aves > Passeriformes > Motacillidae > Motacilla > Motacilla alba. The sequence goes on from NC_052023.1 coordinate 29,641,119, forward strand.
CCTGCAGCAGAGTAACCACAGGTGGCTTTTGCTAGGGCAAAGTGTTTTTGTCTTCACATAAAACCTGCCTTGGACAGATTCCCTTTCAGCACTGGTGCCTGCTCTCTGGCTTTGTGGGACTGGGAAAGTGAGCCAAACCACTGATCTGTACTTGCATAGCAGGTTGCCAATGAGATCTTACATTCCTCCCAAAGGGAGGGAAGAAAGTTTCTCTAGTCTGCTACTGCCAATATAGGAACTTTGAGGGTGCCCTACATTTTATGGAGCCACCTAAATTTAGAAGACATCAATGGTTACTCTTTTTTCTTTGCCTTGCCATTAGTTTCAGCTCTCAGGTTTCTGTGAGCTTACTGTCAGAATATATTTATAGTCATGAAGCTGATTGTGATGCAGTGACTCTAGGTTGCACAGGTGTAAGTGGTGGAAGGATTTTTTTTTCCTGGCCTGTGAAGGAATTGCCCTGCAGTAGTACTTACCCTAAGGTAGGTGTGGTAGACACCTGCAGAAGATGATCCCTAACATCTCTCTCCTTGGTTTATAGAGGCACTGAGTTAAAATCACATGCCTAACTTTCAGATAGCTAGACAAGATAAATCTTTTCTTTCTTAAGAAATGGTTCATTTAATCTTTCATGTAAACAGTAGGTTTTTAATGAAGAATGTAACAAATCACTAAGTAGAGCCTTGAACATAATGAGCCTTCTACTTATTGTAGAGCAGTTTCGGTTCAGTATGAGGAATCACATCAAATGAACCCTATTACAGACCCAATTAAAGGGCAACCACATTAAAGTGCAAAGGAAAATCTGTTTTCCATCAGCTGTGAGGGAACACAAAGCAGATCTGTGTAGCTCTGTGTTATCCTATAGTGTGTTAATCAGATACAAGGTGTGACGGAAGCCAGTGACAAAGGGGACCCTGATAGGGAGCAGACACGCTCTGATAATGGGCCAGTTAACGCTTCATAATATTTCAATGGTTCAGTAGTAAACAAAGCTGGAAGGAGAACTTCAAAAAGGATGGCACATTCCTCCCAGAGTCAAGCCATACATCTTCTATGACACTTCTGGATTTATGGAAACCGAATGTTAAAACCAGTGATGTCAGGGAGCTCCAAAGAGAATAAAATCAGCTTTGAGAATTCCTCCTTTCAAGTTTCTGACCATGACTGCAGTGTTTGAGGGGGGTGGTCCTGGAAAATAGGCACATTCTGTTCACCTTCGTGTTCTCCCTTGCTTTTCTAGTAGCCTAACATTTAAAAGGACTGGAGGGCTTAAAGCTGTAGCTGTAGCTCCATAATTTTTTAGTTTTCTGGTTTCATCTTTGCAGAAATTCCCTTGTAAAGAAGGAGTGCTTCATGTGTTTAAAAACCAAAACCCAACCAAAACAACCCTCCCCCACAAAATAATAATAAAAAAGATTTTAATAGATCAAAATGTAATTACTGGAAGACTTGCAATGTTTTAGGGAATTGTTTTGCTCTAAATGTCTTTAATTTGGTTTCTTTGTGCCTTTTGGCTGTAGTCCTGCATTTACAGCTTTTCTTCCACTCTGATGTTATTCCATTAATCATTTACCCAGTGGTGGTTCTGCATATTTCCATGGAAAATCTACAGAAATATATTCCTGATCTAGCACTACTTGAATGAACTTCTTTAGTGCTGAGGTTATGTAAATCATTCTAGATTATTGCAAATCTTCCTTTTCTGTGATTGCTGCCAGAATGAAACTCCTGACAGAACTGGTCATTGATCTAGTTCTGGTGCAGTCACTTCTTTGTACCATTTGTACCTTGCTCTTTTCACTGGAAATGAACAACAAGAACAAAGTTGTCAAAGTCCTTGAATGGATAAATTGTGGTTTTTAAGTAATGTGCTGTTCAATTGCTAATATCATTTTCCAAAATTTAGATGAATGATAGAGGAAAAATACCTGGGAGTCTTAAACCTCTTAATATAGGATGGGAAATGTAGAATATGTAGGAATATTCTGCCCTGCAGTCATCAGCTGAAGGAAAAATCAGTTAGAATCTGAGAAATGTAAAATTATTTTTGCTAGAGGATATAAGAAGTTGATGTCTGTTTCTGACAGATTTCAGCATGTTCAGACAGTGGTGTGAGTGGAACTCTGATGTCAGGAAGGGGGATACATTTAGGGTTGTAACGTTGGGAATATTCAAGTGTTTTCAGAGTGCATTGATGGTAAATGTGAGTGAGGTGATTTAGCTGATGGCCTTTTGGCTTTTGAGAACTTTGAAAAGTAAACAGGATAATGTAAAAGGGATTCAGCTTTCACAGAGGTTAATCTAATTTGCTGTTTGTTAAATTTGTTTATTTTCCTCCCTTTCTTTGCAATCATGACTTCTGGGAATAGTGTTCTTGAGAGTGCAGTATGATTTCTGGCAGTTACAAGATGTTTCTCTAAAGCTTGTAAGTAATTCACAACTGCTGGAGGGTGACATAACAGCCAGCCCAGGGTTTAGCTCTGGCAGATGCAGCAAAGGAGCTGTTTCCAAGGTGCTGGTCAGATGTCATCATTGAAAGTCATGCCTTGTCTTTTTTTTATGGGTCCTCAGTGTTGAGCTTGCTTTTTCAAAGTTTTTACTGTTACTTCTAGTTTTTCTTTTTAATCAAGAGTGGAAATGGGGGAAAAAAATCAAGAAATAGCCTGAGGTGTTCTTTTCCAAACAGTATGAGGTGTGTGTGTTTGTTGGGTTTTGGTCTTGTTTTTTCTCCCTCCCTAAGGCTGCAATAATCCTGACAGACAGAAAGTGGAATTTTGCTTCCCTAGGCACTGAGAATAGCTGTAGATCCCACAGGTGATACCTGCTCTGGGTGTGGAAGTTGTGCAGGACACCAGGTTTTGGACAGGATCACTGAACAGGAGTGCCGGGATGGTGAGGAGTGGAATTAGCAAGGTCTAGGAATTAGTGTTGATCAGAGTTGGAATTGGAGAAATTGAAAATAATGAAATCTTGGATGTTCTACGTACCTGTTGGCAGTGTCAGAGAAGCCTTTGCCAGACTGGCAGGGCCATCTGGCTTTTGTGTTATCCACCAGCCCAAAGGTGGGAAAGGCACACAGTGTTACCTGTGGAACACATATGACAGCAATGAAGACAAGGCTGGTTGAATATTAAGTCAGTTTAAAACCTCTAGTTCAGACTATGGAGCTTTCAGAAATTTAACCTGAGCTCCTGAGCCAGCTGATTCTGCCTTCTCTGCCATTTTATGGCCTCTGGTTGTGGACAGATCTACTTTGGCATGTGAGAAATTCTCACTTCCACAATGCCAACCAAGGCATTGTCACCAGTTGTGTGTCATCTTCTGGGCTAAGTAAAACAGATTTTTAAAGCCTTGAACTACTCCACCTTAGATCTCTGAGGAAAGTCTGTCTAGATCATGTGTTCACCACCATGAGAGTTAAGAAATTATTTTCAACTTTTCTCTCCTTTGTAGTTAGGTTAGAAGACAGTGGAGTGGGATATGTTCCATAAGGATATTTCTTCCCACAAGAAGAAACATTCTGGTTAGGGTTATTATTCTTGCTCACAATACTTTGGTTTGAAAAGCACAAATCGTGGTGCCTTATTTGTGACTGTTCCCCGATTGATCCCATCTGCAGATTTCATATGCTGATGAGCTTCCTAGAGATAGCTGGGCCTTGTCTTCCCAGCAGGATTGAGGAACAGAGTGCTCCCCATGGGTTGGTGCTCCCTCTGTGGAAATCACCAGCCCCCAGATCTGCTCTGTTCAGAAGCTGCTTCTCAGAACAGCTGATTGCAGTGACCATAGGCTATCTCACTTCATGCTGGTGTTCCTTTACATGGATATCACATCACTTGAGTGCAGTTAAGCTGTAATCCAGACTGAAATGTCATGCCTGCATGTTTTTCCACAGTGACTGGAACCTACATCCTGTTTTACTCAGCTTTCTGGAGAAGTTCCCCTCAGAGTTTATCCTTGCCTACCATTTTTGTGGTTGTTAGACATTATACATAAAATTTGACATGAAGTTGAAATTAAATTCTTGCTGGAGCTCATGAAAGAAAAGAAATTTATTGGTTTTATCACAGCCTTTTTTCTTAATAGATTTTTTTTTTAGTAACTAGTTGTCCTAGGAAATGCTCATTTAATGAAGATGTGCAGGGGTTTTGGTCAGTGTTAATAATTAATTACTAAAAATCCCCTGCAGATTGGCAGTAATTGGGTCTTCTTAATTAAACCGAGTGAGGAGACTGCTAATGGAACTGTTCTGTTCAAAGCAGGAGTTTTTTCTGGATGGTGTGAAGTTCCAAACCATGAAGGAAAGATTGTACTGCTGTATCACAAACCCAAATAATGCCCAATGGTTGCAAAATCCCTTCTTTGCTCGAAGAACGTGCAACTGAGCAGAGCGTTTAAGTCACTGGGCCCTGAACTGGCATCTTTTGCTGATGTTGGCTTCCCCTGCCATTTCCTGTTAACACCAGCTTTGTCTACAGCTGATCCTAAACCACTGTGTGGTGATTTTTACCAGGAATATGACGAGGAATGGGCTAAAAAAATCCAGACGGAGAAGTTCCGATGGCACAACTCGCAGTGGCTGGAGATGGTGGAGAGCCGGCAGATGGACGACAGCGAGCAGTACCTGTATGGGGATGATCCCATCGAGCCCTACATCCATGAGGGGGATATTCTGGAGAGACCTGACCTCTACTATAATGCAGGTAAAGCAGCACCTCTTGGTGTTTAGCACTGGGATTGCCACCTCTGCGTTTGCAGTGGGAGCTTGAGCTGGGCCTGACTCCAACCAGCAGGACAGTTCCTGTTTTGTGGCACTGGGAGCAGCACTGATGCCAGCCAGGGATGGGCTTGTCCTTGTTGGGGTTGATACCATGGAGTGGCTACCTAGAACAAGATTAAGAGAATAAAAGTGGGTATTTATTGAAGGTCTTCAAACAGCTACACCTTGGGCAGCCAAAAGCCTCCAAGGGGCCTACACCCAAAATGGACAATGGTCACGAGTTTTTCAGACAATTATAAGTTTGGTCCATTTCCATATCAGAGGTTAACCCTCCAATTACAGCTTTAGGCCATGAAGTCATATTCCCCCAGTTTGCTCCCCCAGCTCACTCTTGCTTATACTTTTTGGGGCCTGAGGCAGTGAGGTGTCCTTGAGTTTCAGGCCCAGAGGGATTGTTTTGTCTGACCAAAATGTGAAGACAGCAGCTAACACTCTGTATGGAGTTCAGAGTTATACACTAATGCAGTACAGGATTTGAAAAATATAAAAGCTAAAATCCTAAGGCATCAGGGTGTCAGTGATGGATTAAGTACTGCATCCATGATTTTAGGAAGTGTTACAGGTCTGCAGGAATATGAGTAGACCTGTCTCAGAGAGCTGATGGATCATGACAATGGAGTCAAGTAAAGGGTGCCCAGCCTTGTTCTTCCCATCTATTTCTTGTGTCCATAGTTTGTTTGCTCTGTAAACAAAATCCTCTCATCCTTGTTAAATTCACAGCTGTGAGATTTGTGCTGAATTTTGTTCTGCCTATTGTGTTAGTTGTACAATGGGATTTTTGTTGCAGATATTGATAGAAGACTTCAGTTGATTCTCAGCAAACTCATAGATTCCTTAGCAGAGGCCATCATTTCATGACTTTATCTATATGATTTTTGCTGTTGTATATCTAGGATTTAGGGAAGTGTTTGAATCTCTTCTGTAAATGCTGATTTATCTAATCCAGTGTTGCCAGCTGTTCAGGAGGAAGATTCAATAAAACTTTGCAGGAGACAATAATGAAATAATTTGCCCAGTGGATAAATGTCTTCATAACTTTTTGTAACGAGGAGTTTGCTTACCCTCTCAAACTTGCGGGTTTAGATCCTTTTCAAACTTCTGGATAACTGAGTGCATGAATTTTTTGCTTGTATTTTTGAATTGCTAGGTTTGAGTCTGTGTTTTTCATTTTCCACATGTGTGTCCAGTCCTCTGCCACGAAGCATGAGTCACAAAACTCCTTGACTCGGGATCAATTTGCAGGAAGAGTAATTAGAAAAACAAAACCACTAAACCCCATCGTCTTCACTCATAGCTGCTGCAAGAAAATAATTGTGCAAGATCTCAGTAGCATTTCAAGCACTGTTCTCAAAGGATATCAGAACATAAGGCTTCCTTTTCTTCTGCCACAGCAACTTGCCTCTTAGTGTGATAGTTTATCCCTTTTGGATTTTTTGTGCTTGACTGGGAGGGAAAGGTAGAATTCTGGTGATATGTTCTGCAGATGTTTGAAATGTGCTTTTGTTTTTAAAGGTAGCCCTTTTTAAAGAGTGATTGTATTCAAAAGATAGATTCACTTCTCAGGTTCATTGCAACAAGCGTCAGTAATTATGTGCTTCTGCAATTTCTTAGACTTCAGCTGTTGAAATGTGGCATCTCAAAATGGACATAGGATTCCTTTGAAAAGGCTACAGGTTAAGGTACCAGTTGGAGCAGGGATTTGGGTTTCTGAAGGACAGATCATTACTCAGTGAAAAAAACCAAACCCAAACTCACCAAAAGTACAAATCTTTGTGCAGTCAGAAATGAAATACTTGTATTTCAGTTTGATAATTTCAGAAGTGATCTACACTGATGGCTGACAGTACAAGTCCCACCTTGACCATAATCATTCTTGAGCTCACTGATGGCAAGATGTGTTCCTTATTTCATGACAGGCCAATCTCTCTCTTGCACAGTAATTTAAATCTACATGAAAAATGTGGTAGAATCTCTGAAGTTACCTTCCTGAGCTCAGTGCCTCTCTTGCTCTGAAAGTACATAGCCTAATTTATGTTGAAATGTACATAACAACAGATGTCCTTTAACTGTGTAATCACATTTTCTGCAGCTGACGCTCTCCATGTGCTTTCATTTTCCTATAAATTCATGTGAGCCATAACTCTGAGTGTTATGGTTTGACTGTTAACACTCTTGATTGAAGACACTTTAAGTAGTGGTAGCAGTAGCCTCAGAGTTAAAATGTAGTGCTTGCTTTATTAATGCAGAGACATATGTTATTTTTAAGTTTCTCCGCTCTCAAAGAGGAGAAGTTTCAATCTAGCCTGACTATTTAAAAGGCATAGTCACATAAATGCTTTTGATCTGAAGTGCTGCAGGTATAAAAGTGATAAGGTCCTCTTCATTTCAGTTCAGTGGAGCACACAGACTAGGAGGTGAAATAGAAAAATTTGGCACAAGTCTTAATAAAGGCCATTTCAACTTTCCTTTCACTTCTTTGGACATTTTCTATTTGTGTGATGTCACAGGGCACTCGTGTCCCACTGAACATACTGAGAGAGAGGAATATTGATCCCTGCCAGAACGCTTGCTTGTCAACTCATACTCCTTCACATACTGTACACACATGTCTGCAGTTAGAACATGGCCATGTACAGCGATCTGATGCTGCTAAAACGTGGTCTGATCATGGCTGGCATTTTCCATTTGCAATCTGCTGCCTTGCATTCAGTCACTTTCCCATGAGGTATTATCTTCGAAATGAATCTCTGTAGCACCTCATCAAATGTCTGTTAGAAATCTAGATGTGTCAATTCTGTTCCTTTTATCACTTGTCACTATATTATCTTCAAAAAACATCAGGTAAATTCATAAAGCACAGGGAGATTTGTTTGAATGCCAGAGTCGTCATCTCTAAGCCCTTGTGTCTGTAAGTAACTTTCCACTGCTTCCTGTGCAGGCAGTTTTAGTAGTTTGGAAACCACAGAGGTTAAGCTAAGTGGCCTGTGACTCCCCTGGATCTTATCTCTCTTTCTTTAAAGTGGAATGGCATTTGTAACTTCCTAGTCATTAGGAATCTCTGTCTTCCCTCTCTTAAACTCTTAATGTATCAGTCTGGATGTACCTGTTTCTGCCCTGGTTTTATGGGGATGCTTTCTGCACTTCAAGTCTGGAATGGTTTTCATACAGTGATGGAGACAAACTGATGTAGGGGCTGTTTAAATGATAGAGCTTGTTTTATCTGATTAGAGCCTAATACTAATTACCAAGTAAGAACTGTGTCCTTAATATTAAAAAGAAATGTGTCTTGTGAATGGGAGCAGCAAAGAGTTAAGCTGGGCTCTCATTCAGCTGCGGTCAGTTCAGTGACTTTACTTCAAAGACACTCTCTGGGTTTACACTGATGTAACAGAAGGAAGATGTTAGCTCCTGATTTTCTTTTCCTCATAAAGCAAGCAGAGACTGTGAAGCCTTTAAGGAATACTTCTGGCTTGACAAATGCCTGCCTCTTCATATGCCAATGTTGTAATGTAAAGAGAGCACAGAAAATCTGTAACCTGTGTTCTTGAGAGGATATCACAGGAAAAGCCTGCCCTTGTTGGAAAGAGCTCTGAGATACTAAAAGATGGGGCAAGATAAAATAAACAAGTTTGAAGTCACTTTCTTGTTTTTCTCAACAAGTTTGAAGAGATACAGTGGTGCAGTATAGAGTCGGAACAATTAAGAGCTTTTGCTGCTTTTTTATTTTTAAGCTGCTGGCCCAGATTAATGTTTTACCTTTTTCATTACTTGTTTTCTGGGCTTACTTTAATGGGTGAGACAAGACTTGTCTTTAAATAACTTTTATAGGCTTAAGAAAGAAGGGAATATTTCTTAGGTACAGCATTTTTCAGGACAGTGGGTTGAAGCTGCTTGGAGTCCCAGTAAGGACTTTTTTGTACTTGAAGTTGCTAGGTTAAATTACAGCAGCTTGAAGTTGCTGTAAGTTAAATTCCTAATGAATTGCTAAAAGAAACCAGGACAGGTGGTTTTGCCCACTTGCCATCAATCCTGCTCCTTGACAAGTGACTGTGTTTTGTTTTCTAGATGGGCTGATAGTCCCGGATGGAGCGGTGAGTCCGGATATCTTCGGGGATTACCAGCTGCAGAATGGAGACCTGGTTGGGCAGCACCCCTTCTCTGGCAAGTGAGTTGCTCCTACTTAAGAATTCTTATCATCCAATGGCCCTTCAAGTTTCTTTTAGGGCTTCATTTGTAGTGCTGAGTAATTTTTGCCCCCATAACAGTAGGAATGAATTACACTGCACAAGCAGTTCTAGTCCGTTGTCTGAATCACGTGTCTGTTTTAACATCCTAACATGTTGTAACACATCACAGCTTCCCAAAACCTGTAGAATAGAACAATAACACAGAATCCACCACCTGTTATGACAACTACTCAAATACTCTTCAGACACTGGGAAATATCTAAAGAGAGGCTTGAGATGCTGATTACTGAGATGTTTGTTTCCAGTATTGGTAAATTTAAAAGAAGTCTTTCAGCTGCTGTGGGTTTGGGGTTTATTGTGTTTTTCATTAACATAAATCTTCCCAAGGTATTCTCACTTAGATTCCTGAGGGCACCTGGAAAATGGGCTATAGGAGCAAAAGGCATCAGCTTTTGCTGATATTCTGGGAGATCTTTCTCTGAATTTCCCCTCTGGTCAAAGACCTCTCCTTCTCAATGTTGGCAAGCTGTTGCAGTTTGAATTTCTGAGTGAACTTCTCCCATGAGTTCAAAATAGAAAAGACTCATTTCCAATAATGGAATCTTCATAAATCCTGATGATGTAGAGTTTAGGAAGTTTTGCCTTTTATGAAGTATGAATTCTGTGCACTCATGAGCAGGAAATAGTTCAAACACTTGACAGTCAAGGTACAGTATTCACTTCAGCAGGATCCAGCTGTCTGAATATGCTCAGCCCTGGGGCTGAAGCTGTTTCTTTCCAAAGGAAGAATGTTCTTTTCACCACTAACAACTTCAGTCACCGTTTGTAAAATGTAAGCCATTCATAGTATGTACAGCTGAAGCAAAAAAAAGATTTTCCTTCCTTACTTTGGCTTCTTGTAATTAATCGAGGGTGGTGGACAGTTACTTTTGTTGGTTTATTCTACCTGTGACTCACCAGAAAGCTGAACATTGAGTGAGGGTTGGAGTGGTGGTAACATTTTTAGTGACAAATTAAAATAACTAACATGCTCAGGAAAAAAAAAAACAAAAAAAAAAACAAACCAGGAATTGAGATGAATCTTCTAGAAAAAAGTAAATATTTATACTCAGTAAGCATCAAGTTCAGAGTAGTGTGAGTCTGTGTTTGGGAAGGGGATGCTGGTGCCTGTGCTGATCATTTCCAAATGTTCAGCCTTTGTTGCAGAGCTTGCAGGTGGGAGAGAAACTGAGGTAAGTGTGAGCTCTGTGCTGCTCTTGGGGTCTCAGTGGGTGACTCACCATTTTTAACTTCACAATGGACACAACCATGAGGTGATGGATTTCTCTGTTCACCAGAACATTGGAGGGTGCTCCCTGTGATCTTCAGGCCCACCTGGAGGTATGGGGAAAGGTGTGTAGGGTAGAGCTTGCAGACTCCTTTGTTTCCTGTACACTTAGAGAAGTTAACTAAGTAAACTTAGAGAAAGCCCCAGTCAAGATACTCTGAAAACAGAGAGTTTTCAGCTGGGAAACAAAACCATCTTCAGTGTCCTTATTTAAAAGTGAAGGCACATCAGTCAGCCTCAAATTGCAGACCCTCATCAGGGAGCTCCAATAGTAACCTGCTTTTTAATCTGATTGTATTCCAACTAACATGAGTAGCAAAATACATCTGGTGTATACCTAGTTAAATTAAGTATTTGTAGAATTTTCTTGCATATTTCAAGGCATACTGAAGGCTCACCTCAAGAATGAAACAGAAAAACTGCAGGTTGGCCCATTGCTGATGGCCTCTGGAAATACTGGGATTTCTGGCTAGAATTCTGTTTCTTAGGAAGATTTCTTTCAGTATGATTGCTCCATGGACTTATCTGCAGTCCAGACACACAGTCTAATTGGAAACAGTGTGGAGTGCTGCAAATGTTCTGTCTTACTTGTAGCAGAGCAGGAGCGAATTGTTTGATAGAATAGATACTGGCAGCTGAGTGGTGAATCTGACTTCTCACATGTGGGTCATTATGGGCTGGAACTGCTTGGCGCCAGCAGCCAGGATTTCCTGATGCTCAGACCTAATGTAAAATGCATTAATGCTCCAAGGCATGAGCATGGAATTGCCAGTCCCATGGGTCTGCAGCTCCCTTCTCCCAATTGGAACTGGTGTTGGAAGGTAAAACCATACGTGCTACAGAGCCTAATTAAAAATAATAGCAGCAAGTCAAGGCGCTTTTTATGTGTTATATAGTGTGCATTTCAGCCTACCAAAACATAATTCTGGGGTATTTTTATGCTTACAGTTTAAAGCTAACAAGAACCTTATGTCAAGGATTTATTTTTAACCAGTTCCAGCTTTTAATAAATCAAGATTTTTGTTATAAGAAATGGTTCGTTTTTCTATTAATAATATTTGAATTTGTTTTTAGGAGCTTTTTTAGCAAGAAAGCTGAGTTGTGGTTTTCATAGACAATTAGCAAGTCAGTTAATAGTAACATGTCTTGGAAGTTCAGAGAGAGATTGCTAATTATGAGTAGATTCTTGGTTTTGGTCTTTTAATTTGTTACACTTTTTCATTTATTATACATTTATTTATTATGCCTGTGTCTTCTGGTCTTTGCCTTTTATATTAGGCTTTTCAATTCTGTAATAGAAGTGGTTTTTGCTAAGCAATGGGGTGAGTTCTGAAGTCTCTTTGTCATTTAAGAGAGTCTCTTTGCCATTTAAGACCACCCTGTGGATGTTGAGGTAGGTAACAACCATGAGCTGACTTCTTGCTCCTTAGCCTTGAATAACTTAATCCTTTCTTCTCCTTTCTCCATTCCTATGAGAAAGAATGAGGATATGTTACCTCTTTAATTTCTCTGAGGCTGTTTCCTGTCCTTGCAATGTGCTCAGAGTGAATCGGGACTTTGCCTTGCCTCCAGGAGGGCTGAAAGGGCAGCCGGAAAGTTCCATGTTCTTAGTGGCTGCCCATCACTGAGAAACTGAGTTCATTCTGAACTGGTGCTGGTGCCCTCAGTGCATTACCAGGGCTTGAGTCTGTTCTGATCACCATCCTAATTTTTGGAGCCAAAGAGCTGTGTTTGTGAGGAGTGGCTGTCAAGCACCACAATGAAACTCAAACTGTCTGGAAGGTTTTCCCTGTAACTTATGTTTGATAACCCAGCCCACACCACCTGCCATGTGTGGTATTGCTACTCCAGTTTCATTGTGAACTTCCAGGGCTGGGGGGATGCTGTTCTAGCAGAGCTCCTGGGCACCCTCTGCCATTGCATTTCCAGGCTGCTTCTTTGGGAAAATTCAGCAGCTGTATCCAAAGGTGCTGAAGTGGTTGACTCTCCTGTAATGCAGCAGGGATACCACCAGCATCTCTTGTGGAGTCCCTGTCCCAGGAGACACTGGACCTACACACCTAGAGCTGCTGCACAGTCTTAGGAGGGTAGCGAGAAGCTTTTGTGAAGTCAAGCAGAATAGGAATTCAAAATAGTTGAATTATGGATAGGCATCTGCACTCACTGGGTTACCACACTGGGGATGTTCTTCCCTGTCATTTTCAAGAGGGAAACGTGAAGTGACAGCATTGGCAGTAAAAGCATCTCTTGATCTGGGGAAAGAGGCTCTTTTCAAAGACACTACCTTCCCTTCGTGGGGTGCCTTGGACTTTTTCTTTGAAACCTGGAGTAGAGTTACTCTCAGGAGTTGAGAATGCCCCTCACATGATAATGCATTGTGAAGTAAAGAACACCTTTGAAGGGCATTGTAGAAGTGTCTAGCCCTGAATTCAGTTTGTAGATTTGCTTGTATGCTTGCTGTTCTGGACATGTCCACATCCTGATAATTATTTCTGTTACTTGTCATCATGAAGCAGAAGGAGCACAAAAGTGAAGACCTGGGCAGCTGCCATTTTTCTGATCGTGCCACTCTGGGAAATGCTTTGTTTCTGGGGATCTAGCCTGTGTGTTCTGCAGCTTCTGTTTACAGCTCTTATCCCTGAACTGTATTCTTAGTGGAGTTGTACTGTTACCTATGAGGCCTGTAAATAGAATTATTTCAGAATGTAACATCCACGGGAGCAGTGATAAAATCCATAAACAGCATCTCTTGTTTTCCTCAAAGGTTTGGAGCATAATGCAGACAGATTGTAAGGTATGTTTTCCATTCAGCAGAAAAGATGTGGCTGAGGGGGTTGTTTTGACAGCATCTATCCAGCTTTTTTTCATTGGCTAGGAAAAGACTTTTGTGATTAGATTACCAGCTTTGAATCATCTTACTGTCTTTCAGAAGCAGATGGGCATTAGGCATAGATTTGAAATTTTCATCTGTTATTAAAATCTGAATTCAAGGTTTCTGGTTCTGATAAAGCTTAATATTGAGTGAAAGTTTTATGATTGTGGCAAACAAAAATCCCTCACCTTTGGCCGATGTGATGACAGCTTAGTGTCTGAGCTGCAGGGGATAAAGACCAGCTGAAAGACATCTTCCAGAATCTATGGTCATTTATCAAATTTTAATCACCTTCTGGAGACTAATTACTTTCTTAAGACACAAACATAACAGTGATGGCTAAATACCTTATAATAGAGATAGCCACAGTATTTTTCTTGCTCCTTGGGGAAGAGGCCACTTCTTAACCTTTCCCAGCTACAGCTAGGTAATGGTACAAACTCTGAGTGCAAAAGCCAATTTTTGGTTAATATTCTCAGCAGAGTTCTCAAATCTTCTCAGTCTGTAGCTTTGAAAAGATTAATAGTTAGGAATGCTAGAGCTGGCCAGAATGCTTTTTTTTCCCCTGAGGTAGTTTTTCACCAGTGCAGGATCCTTTAACCTTGTTGTAAAATGCAGCAGAGCTGCCATTGCTCAACCCTCATTTTCTCTGAGACAAGGCCTTTCTGCGTGTGCTGTTCCCAGCATGTGCACTCCCAGCTCTTCCCAGCAGAGATCTGACTGAGGCTTCTTCCCAGGAAGCAGTGAGGTTTGGCATGTCAAGCACAACCAGTTTTATGGGGTGACTGCATGTCTCTGTCCTTGGTGGAACATCTTTCCTGTGCCTGGATTTACAGCCTAAGGCTGTGCCTGCATGTCTTGTTTCTGCCATGGCAGGTCATTGGGATGCTCCATGAGCTCAGTGCCTGGAGCCAGGCCCTTGCAGGCTGCTCTGTGCTGGCCCCAGGGAAGCTGTGGCTGCTCTTGGCAAATTCCAGGGTGCACAGCCAGGCTCCTGTGTCTGGGCTTGATGGAAACAGGACCTGGCCACAGCTCCTGGTGCTCCAACACTCTCAGTGGGACTTGGCTTATCTGTAGTTGGACTAACCACTTGTGATGTCTGCACGTGCTGCAAGTCCACACTGAATGGCAAGAATGCTCCTATCCGTGGCATTTTTTCACTTGGAAACCCTGATGAGAATCAGGTGGGAGTTTTCATGGTGGAACAACCCAGAGCTGTAGCCTTTCACTGCCGTTGATTGCTGCGCTGTGGTGTGAATTCCCAGCTGAACATCTCCCATCTGGGTCAGCTACAGGAACTGCAGCAGGTGGTGGCAAATGTGCACTTTGTGAATGATTATCAAAATGCTTTAAAATGGTTGTACCTGTAACCTACATCCTACTTTGACATTTAGAGCTATGTTCCATATAGATCCTCATCTTCAGTTAGGTTTGCTAAAGGAAAGGACTGAGGGAATTGATGATCTTGGTGACCCTGCCAGGGAGTGTGTCTCATCCATCCTCTATTTTCAGTAAAGTTCAGGACAGTTTATTTAGAAGTTGGAACATTCCCTTCCCAGCTTTTCAGGAGGTAAGAACCATCTTGCAGGCTGTCTCTGAGGGTGAAAAACCACTCTGTTAGCAGACAGCAGCAGGGATCGGTGGCAGAACAAACTGTTCCATGCTTCTTTAGACAAAAAATGTTCTCCTGCAGGGTCTGTGCTGAGAGTACTCGCATCTCTTTCCTCCCCAATTGAACAGAGGCAATAATACTTCCCTGTCTTAGAGGTGGACATATAGTGAGTATAAAATATTTTAATTAATGGGAAGAAAACCCGAAAGAGCATAAATTACTCTTACAAGATGATTCTACTTTGAACCATTTTACCATAATGATATTTCTTACAGCTCTGTGCAGTACTTCTTCTTTTCCATATTTAAACCTTACTTTAAAAACAAAATCTACCTTAGTTGCCTTTGCAATATGTTCAGCAGAGTTGTACTCAGCTTCTGCCATTTGGACACTATTTAATTTGCATTTCCCAGGAGAATTAAATTAGGTTTTATTAGTAAATTGGGCCTATAACCTTGCAGGGAGGTTTTATTAGTTTATCACACATCAGTATTAGCAAATTGTAAATCCCACTGAAACGAATTTGAAAAGGTCTTAAAGAAAAGCCCAGAACCAATGAAGTTCCTGGACACAAATAAGGGAGTTTATTTTGGTTGGTTCATGTATTTTATTTTTATCGCACAAAAATCTTGTTATTGGCAGCAGAGTCGCTTTTTTATCATATTCTGTTCTCCTAACTGTGCCTATGTGTTTAGTTTTATAGAAGTTCAAGGCACTGACTATTCCTGGGGAACTGGCAGAGATATTTTGTTCCTCAGTGCCTGTGCAGGCACTGAGTGCCTCAGTGCACCTCACTTCTCCTGGAAGTGAGATTTTGCATCTAAAAGAACTTGAGAAGGAAGTGGGAACTGCTGCCTTTTGGAGGGTTTTGGTCACAGTCTGGGACAAGCTTATTGAAAGACTTCACTTGACTGTTTCATGGGTCTGCCCGGATCGTGGCCTAAAATGACACAGAACTCACTGTGTAGTTATTCCCCTTCAGTACTGACATGTGGCAGTGGTGCTTCCAGAACAGGAAGGCTTCATTGCTGAGAGCTTTTGAATGAGAGCTTGAATTTCTTTGTGTCTTACAGTAATTTGTTTCTGCATCAGTACTAAACTAGAGCTCTCTCTCTTTCTGGTTTTTTTGTTGTTTTTTTTTTTTTTGGGGAGGGGGTTTGTTTGGTTGTTTATTTTTGTTTTGTTGGGGTTTTGGTGGTGGTGGTGGTTTTTTGGTTGGTTGGTTTGGGTTTTTGTTGGTTTGGTTTGGTTTTTTTTGCTTTTGTTTGGGTAGTGGTCATATTCCTGCTAGCTGTCACTTCATTATTTTTTCATACTGTTTGCTCAAAGCCTTGTTTATAGAGGTGCTGCAGCCTGATCATATAACCCAGTTTAGGTGTCACTAATAAGTGTCTCACCAAATTTTGCTGTTATGCTGCGGACAGTTACTGGAACCTTTTTGAAGACAGGGCTCTGATTATTCCAGAGCATGGAGATTTTGCCCTGTGGCCCATATTCATCACTGAGATTTTCCCAGAGTTTGGAGAACTTTTGCACCGCTGAAAGATTAGGGCTGTAATTGAGGAATATCCATGAAAGGACAATGTTATTCATATCCAATATTTGATGTACAACAACTTTTGAATGCGCTTGGGTGTTCATTTCTTGTCACTGTGTTCTTGGCATGAGGAGACGCTCCCAAGCAGCTCTCCATGTATCCCACACACAGCCAATGCCCACAGACCTTGAGAGGTGATAGCCAAGGTGGGCAGGAAAGCGCAGGTGAGGGAAAAGGGAAGTTACTCCTCCAGAGGTGGAGGAGTAGGGAAGGGAGGGAGAAGGGCAGTTCCTCCTGCAGTGCCAGGTGCCAGGGCTGGAGCAGGAGAAGGGCAGTTCCTCCTGCAGTGCCAGGTGCCAGGGCTGGAGCAGGAGAAGGGCAGTTCCTCCTGCAGAGCCAGGTGCCAGGGCTGGAGCAGGAGAAGGGCAGTTCCTCCTGCAGTGCCAGGTGCCAGGGCTGGAGCAGGAGAAGGGCAGTTCCTCCTGCAGAGCCAGGTGCCAGGGCTGGAGCAGGAGAAGGGCAGTTCCTCCTGCAGAGCCAGGTGCCAGGGCTGGAGCAGGAGAAGGGCAGTTCCTCCTGCAGAGCCAGGTGCCAGGGCTGGAGCAGGAGAAGGACAGTTCCTCCTGCAGAGCCAGGTGCCAGGGCTGGAGCAGGAGAAGGACAGTTCCTCCTGCAGAGCCAGGTGCCAGGGCTGGAGCAGGAGAAGGGCAGTTCCTCCTGCAGAGCCAGGTGCCAGGGCTGGAGCAGGGCAGGGCTCTCCTGATTGCTCCCACAGTGACCAGACCACACCACCTCGCCAAGGTGTGTGGTCCGGAGCTGGGAAGGATCAGGTTGCCCTTGTTTCATTTACTGTAAGAGAGGTTTAATTGCTCCAACAATTGCAGCAGTATGGGAGAGATGAAATAGCTTGCTGGGGAATATTTTAACACAGTTAAAATAGCAGAGTTTTTTCAGCAAGTTGCAGATGCTGTTTGGGACGAGAATAAGTATTGAGGTTTTAATGCACTTCAGCTCTTTCAGAATACAGGATACTTGGGCCTCTTTTACTTGCAGTCACTTTTTTTTTTTTTTTTTTTTTACATTTTTAGCTGCTTTTTATTTTATTATATTCCACCTGCAGTTGGCCTCATTTAACCATCACGGTTTAGGTGGCTATTAAGAATTTTAAAAGAATACCCAAATGCTGTAGCAGTGAGCTCAAGTCCTTTGGAATGTCTTACCAAAAAATCCCCCAAACCTGGGCCTGTCTCTTCTGAAATGTAACATTAATTAATTCCCACGTTCTGTCTGCTGCTCAGTCCCTCCAGATGTGCTACTAGGAATAGACTGGCTCCCTGGTTACAAGCCATCTGGGCTCTGTAAACTGATTTGCACTTATATTAAACAATAAGTGAACAGAATGCGGAAGAGTTATTAAAGCAAATGTACATTGCTTATAAATCTCAAAGTAAAATATTAAAATGTAGTAAAGGGGAATGGAATGTGCAAATGAAGACCTGCTTGTTTTTAATGAGTTTAGCTGTGACCTTCTCGATTTCAACCAAAAGAAAAGAATTTTATTTTTCTCTTTAAAAATAAAAAAAAAGAAAAAGAAACTGTAAAACTGCTTACAGAAGTATCTGAGACAAAAACAAGGAAATATAATGTTCTAAACTTGACTGGTCCAAACCACTCAAGCTGCTGTGACAGCTCATAAAACTGAGAGTAGTTTTTAACTGGACTCTGTTTTACATTGCCAGAGTGAATTTTCCTTGCAGGAAGTAGCCAGAAGGTTTATTTAGTTTCCAGACTGCTGCTTTGATCTTTCCATTCTGTCACTTCTCAGGTTACATAGCCCTTTTTCACTGCAGTAAATCTGCAACAGTTAATGAGAATAAAATTTCCTCCTTCTCACTGATCACATGCTGTTAAATGCCAAACCACAGCCAGCAGCATATTTGCAGAATTCGGCTGCACTGTACAAAAACAGCACAATCAGTTTAATCTTGTTGGTTTTGTAATTCATTTTATTGAGCTTTCCTTTTTCAAGTGACCTATTTTATCAAGACAAGTGGTTGCAAGGCCAGATCTGGAAGAAAGATTTAAAACTGTAATAAAGTGAGGGGTGTTTTGTGTGCTGGATTTAAGCATGCTCACAGGATTCAAAATTAAACTTAAAATGAGGAGTTTTAAAAAGGCCCATATATCAGTGGGGTATTTCTTGTGGTTATTATCTGAACTGAACATGTGCTCTGAGCAACTCTCTAGCATAAAAATTAATATATCAAATTAATTTCTTTGCCAAATACTTAGAATTGTTTTGATTCTAAAATTTTATTCTGATTCTGTGTTTATCAGCCTCAACCATCCAACTCCAAAGACTGATCTACTCTTTTCTCTCTGGAAAACCAAGATAATGGTTTTTTAACTCTGAAATTTAAAAAATAATCAATTGGCTTACAGAGTTTATTTGCCTTTGGGATGTTGAGCTTTTAAAAATTTTTTTTTTTCCAGTACTCCCTGATCAACCTTTTTGGTCTGGAAACATTTGATTTCTCATTTGTTTAAGTTGAGTTTTTTATATAATAATGCTACTCAAAGAAATAGATCCCCAAGAACACATTCCTTGTCTGTATTTGTATCTGCCTTGTTTCCTGATCTATCCAGTGTTATTCCTAAGGAAAAAAAATCAGTAAGAGACATTGAGATTTATTTTCTTCTTGATTTTCACTAAAATCTTTGCTGATTTGGGATAGATCTCAACAAGATTTCACTAGGCCCCTGTGCTGATATATAAAAGTGTTTGAAATCAGGACAATCAGCTGTGGTGGTAGAAGAATATTTAAAGTTTCTTCATCAGTAGTAACACTGCAACTGCATTGGCTGTGTGTGCTCGAGCGAGCGCTGCAAATCCCCCTGCTATGTTAACTTTCAGAAAGGCTTTGAAAGCTTTTATTGGCTGCAGCTGGAAGTCAGAGCAGAACAGATTTCTTGACTCTCCCTCCTTCCCTCCAGCATCTGGATTCTCATCCCCACTGGGCTGCCCTGCAGACAGCACGGTGTCACCAGTGCCCTGTGGCCTCGGCTCCTCCTGGCTTGGGTGCACAACAGGGAACTTTTGTCCCCTTTTGTGTTGAAGAACAGAACTGAGTGGCTGTGCTTGGGCTCGAAGGGTTTGTATAAACATTTAAAGGGAAAATTCTCCACCAGAAAGCTGCATTTTTGCTTCAGCTGCTTATCTCTGGGTACGTTTTCAGTGACCTGCTCTAGCAAGGAAGCAAGGAACACTTCCTGTGTGGAAATGGGAAGGCTGATGGAAGCTGGAGCAGATCCTGATCTGGTCAGTGACACCAGTCATCTCTGTGAAACTTCAGCATCTCATTCCGCTCAGGCAGTTGCCTGAAGCTTTCTGTACCCAGCCTAACACTGAGCTCGCTGAAGACAAAGAGAGGTGTGAAAGCTTCCCAAGCCGGGCCTATCCCTAGTTCAGATTAAGGCAATGTACTCTTCAGTGTATGGAGTTGACACTTTGGACTGTGCAAGCAGAGAGGGGGAGGAAAGAACATCTTGCTTTTTACTGCCTATTCCTTGGGGCTTTTTTATTTGTTTTAGTTCTTAATTAATTCTTAAGAAATGGATGTATCTAATCAGTGGGTTTGGACAGTTGTTGAGCCAAGAGCACAGGAGATGTTTCTGTCAGGCTTAGAGTGGAAAGCCAGAGCTCTTGATTTCCGTTCCAGATCTGTCTGTGCACTTGACCTTTTAAGAAATCCTGTAGAGAGAATGACTGAGAAATTCCCTGTCTGTGTGGCAGCGCTGTGAGCCTGACTGCAGGAATGCTGCAGGAGCTCTCCTGATGCCCTTCACAGGAACGACGTGGCTGTGTGACACAACTGCAGCCTTTGAGCTGCTGTTCTGCCTCCTGGCTCTGTTGGGGATTGGTTGCCTTTCTAGCAGAGCAGAAATAATCTTTTTTTCCTAAAGGGTTTTATAGAATAAGCAAAGGTCTTTTCTGTCTATGTCAGTCTGATTTGAGTCTTCTCATTACTGTAGTTTGTCATTTGGCTGTCTTTAACGTCTGGGGTGTTTTCTCTTCCAATACTCCAATGGGAAACTGAGGTCATGGAGAAAAGGAGCAACTTGTCCAGGATCACACAGCAGGTAACTGACAGAGCAAGAAACTGAGGCCAAATCCCAGGCTGTGTTTGCAGAGCAAGGATGGCAAGAGCTACAGCTTTCAAGCAAGGCTCACACTGAATCTGGCTAAGCAAGGTCATTTGGTTTTGGTTCAGTGCTTTCTTACTATTCAGTTGGGAATTTATTTTTTTTTAATGCTGCCTTCCCCCAGTGAATTTTGGCGTAGTTGTTGCTTGGTGCATAGCTGGAGCCTGACACAGAAGACACAGTGCTCATTTGTCCCCCATTGTCAGCTTTCCATTTGTTTGTAATTAAGTGGGAGAAACAGCAGTATTGTGCTGAGATACAACTGGGCAACAAGTCCAGAAGCAATTGGAAACTTGAAGTCATTAAGTACACTGAAGAAAGCTGGGTCACATGGAAGGAGAGACATGATCATATGCATAAAAGCTGTGTTATGATGCACAAGGGAGCTAAAGTATTACTGCACAGGTTCATTTGGATGTTTTCTGTCTGGTGAGCAGGTACAATATTACTGTTTAAGGGACATTAATGCTAATGTAGAGATGGACTTGGGTGATTGATGCAGTGGGCACAGTCACAGACACTGCCACTAAACTCCCCTCCCATTTGAGCTTGAAGAATAAAAAGCATGAAAAAAAGCTTGGCAGATAGGGGAGAACAACTTGGGGTCATGAGAGGCAGAATTTAGGAGACTTGTGGTTTCTAGTTTAACGTCATTACCAGTAGTGGGAGAATCTAGTTACAAGACATTATATAAAGAAACATTGTTTTTTCCTAAGGCTTCTCAGTTGTACGGAGTTTCTCCATAACCCATGGTTTGTGCTCTTGCTTTGAAGGACAGAAAATTTATGGTCAATGAAGGCAAACCAGAGGTTTGTAGGAGGAAATGGGATCATCATCTCAATCTCTGGACTTGAAGCAAAGACAGAAGCAACAGGCCTGTGATGCCTTTTTTGATGCTCTTTACCCTGCCATGACTGGTGTTGGGAGAGTGGGGTCCCATGCAGTACTCAGCTGCCAGGGAGCATCAGCAGAAAGGCCCCAGATCCCATGGCTTCAGAGGCTCTGACCCTTGGGTCACGTGTGACGGTTCCTCGCTACCTGCAGAGGATTAGCTACACGTGTCATACCTGCAGGCAGCTTTAGAAGCTGGAGGTCTGTGTGTGTTCTTTGGGATTCAAAACCATTTCCCACCTGCAGTGCTTGGATGCACACAGTGCCCTAATCCCTGCTCGTGCAGTGGGTCTGGGCCTGGATGCCCCAGCTCCCCCTGCCTTTCCATGCCTGGTCTCTGCGCAGAGGAACCTCAGGAGGGAGGAAAGGAGGGAGCTGCGGCATTCAGCAGCCATTCTGCTGATTGGGCTGGCAGGGCTGAGCGTCCCCTTTGTGATTATACTGCCCTGCGCTGCAGTCCTTGTCTCAGACCAGCAATCATCAACGCTTCAGGAACAAACAAAAACCCTGAGATGAGAGAAAAAATACAGCCTTTGCTGCTGGCAGACTTGTGTGTCTTGTTGGCAAGAGTTCTGATCAGTGAGCTGCATCTCATTTGAACAGGTTATAATGCTGTGCTTGTCTGGAGATTAGAGACTGCTGTGCCACTCCTGTGGCTCTGGCACCTCCTGAGGGGAAAGTACAGCCTTCAGTGTTCATCTGAACATGATTTGTTTTGTCTGTTACACACAGGAACTCGATCCAGCATTGTGGAATACAGGGGTTTGTGGCATGAGAGTTTATAAGGAGATACAGGATGGGAAGTGTACTGTCACACATGAGTGGATTCATGGAACAGAAAATGTAGGACTTCAGTGATGTGCACCTGAAACTCTGAACGTCTGCCTGGGCTGAGGCGGGGATGGCTTGGGAGTGAAGACTGATTTTGAGGAACAATAACAGCCAGTGTATAGAGGGAGAAGGTACAGAGGAAACAGTGGAATTGCTATGAACTGTACTGATACCAGGCTTCTGAAAGATGCTCAGAACCCCTCTGGTTCTAACCCCTTTCTCTGATCCTCAGGAGGAGTTTTGGAGAGCTGCAGGTGTGATCAGAGGTGCCACGTGTGTCGAGAGAGGCTGCCTGTTTACACCTGCATGGAAACCCTCCTGGCAGCTCACTGGAGCATGTGGAGAGCTTTGGGTGTGAGCCCTTCTCTGGGACTTGGTAGGGCTGCTGATGAGTTGAGAGTTGCAAGTAGCGTTTGGCTGGTCAGAGCATCTACATAATTAAAAATCTATAGATTTTATTTTTAATAAGTTTATAAATCTTGTATCCCCACTGAGTAGCTGTGAGCCTCTGAGACACGAGGGCTTGTTGATGCAGAGTAAGGAGGGAGGATTGACAGGGTTTTAGAAAAAGTTTAGAATGAAAAGAATTAGAGATGAAATCTTGGCTCTGGTGGAAGCACTCTGTGTTTAGCTTGCAGTTCATTTTCAGGGGCCAGCGATTCCAGGGTGCCTTAATTTTGGGCAGAAACAAATGAAATTTTGGCCCTAAAGTGTGAGCTCCTAAACTGGTATTTCACCCTCAAAGGCTTTTCCAGGGCCACTGTCACACAGGCAGTGACAGTCTGGTACAACGTGTGCCAAACTGCTTCAGACCTGCTTCCCAGACAGTGCTTCCTGCTGGGATCACTCCAAGATCCATGGATCCTACTGGGGGGCTTTCAGTTGGATTTCAAGTGTTTACTTTTGACCAAGAATGTCCCCAGTGATGCTGGATTTGCCTCTTGCCTTTCTGAGGCCCTGCTGGAGGAATTAGCACCTGGGAATTAGGCTGTGGTTTGAGAGCCCCTGTCAGCAGCAGCACTGTCGCAGTGTGAGCACTGGTGGGGACAGGGTGGGGGTGTGCAGTGCCACAGTCCCTCTGCACCCTCGTGTTAGTTACCCAGCCCAGACTCTCCAGCCTCTCCTGATACCCTGCCCTGGGAAGCAGGACAGGCTCCTGGATGGAAACTCCAGCAGAGGATTCCCCATGGAGTGCTCCCTGTGGGAGCCTGCTGAGCCTTCCACACATCCCATGAATTCTATCTAGTCCAAAGCCTGTCTTGTTCAGAAGGGTTTTGTGGATGCAGGAGGATGCTGGCTGCCATTTGCTCTTGGGAGACAGGACACAACTGGTCTTTACATCTTGAATTTTGTCAGGGCACCTAAGATCCTACATGGGTATATTAATTTGGATGCTCTGAATCATCAATAAGCAGGGCTGTTCAGAAATCTCTCCTCACTCTTGCACATCAGGAACACTTTCCTCTTCGGCATGTGCTCCTCAGTTCCCTAGCAGTACAAGCAAATTGGAAAGTTCAGCTGTCATTTGGGGAAGGTCATAGATCACACTAGCAGCCTGAGTAATCCAAGAGGTTTTAAGTATCACAGCATTTAGTTTAAAGTGAAATTTGCTCTGACAGGGGCTGGCAGACCAATAGGAAAAAGAAATATTTGTGCTTGGAGAAGTGCATGTGTAGAGACCTCGAGTATAACTGATGGCTGGAAGTGATTTCAGTCTAAAAAAAACAAATCATTAAGAGAGTGCATAGGGGTAAAATACACAGTTCATATTTTAAAGGGTCTCAAAATGAACCAGCAACTGAGGTTAGCAGTACATAGTAATTAGCTGGGCTGTTCACTGTTTAACTCCGTGAGCCCCAGGCGTGGGGCTGAGCTCTGCACAAGATGGGGCTGTGCTGTGCCAGGCTGCAGCGAGCGCCGCGCTCTGCGCACGCGTGACCTGCAGCCACTCAGCCTGAGCCGTGGCTCTGAGGCTGTTGTGCTGCTCTGTCATCCATGTCACCCGACAGCTGCAGGGGTGCATGCACTTCTGGCTGCCCAGTTACATAGCAGTGAGCACTGGGAGGAAAAAATACCAACTCAGGCATGAGTATTGTTGCCCCAGTGGATAATTATGTGTCCCTAATTTATGGGAGACAGGCTTGGTGCTTACTCTGCTGAGCACTGAGTTTCCTGGTAGATGCTGTAGCATAAAGCCAACAACGTTTTTCCTAGGAGCAAGTCTTGAGGTTGATTGCTGGTGTAAATCTGAGCACACATGGCACAGATCATGATCTCAGGCCAGTCGTTTTCCAGCAAGTGTTTACAGCCGCAGAACTGCCATCTCTGCTGGCTCTCCCTTTCTGCTGTTCTTGGCAGAAGGGGCAAGGATTCATCAGGACTTGTTTTTAAATCCATCCTCACCTCGGTGGGTTGTGCCCTTGGCCTGGCAGCCAGGCTCCGCTCTCCAGGCGTGTGTTGGCTCTGTGGTTGTCCCCCCCTCTGTCACCTCCTGGGCTCAGGACCCTTCTCTGCAGCTCCCACAGGCTCCGTGCTGCAGGCTGCCAGTGCAAACAATCCAACAGGCAAAGCTGCTATGCTTCAAGAGCACTAACGTGCAAAAATGAAGCAGCTTTTTTTCTAGCATGGTCAAGACTTCATTTACTTCAGGGAAATATTTCCATAGGAGAGAGTAGTGATTTGATCAAGGTGTTTTAATGTGATTTTCTGTAGTTGTTTTTGGTTTTTGAGGGTTTTTTTTTAACTGTCCAAAGCAGTTATCAGCTGATCCATCTCTTCCAGTTTTCTTCAGGACACTAACATATGTCTGAACCATTTGGAAATAACTGATACTCCTCAAAGTTTAAACTCTAGGGATCTTTACCTAATTACTTACACATTTATAAAAAAATATTAAAAAACTGATTTGTTGAGAGTGTGATTGAAACCATATTTTCCCTGCTCTCGTTATCAGTTTAAATCCATTTAGAAGCTCTTTGAATGAGGATTACTGAGCTGGAAGTGGCTGGAAGAGCTCAGCCTGCAGGGATAGAGGCCCATTGCCACCGCGTGGCTCAGGGCGTCATTACACCTCACCCCCAAAAGCCCGTGGTGGCTCACCTTGGGGTGTACAGAGGAGTTCAGGACAGGTTTCAAGCTCCTGTTTTTGATGTATCCCTCTTTGCCACAGGAAACCTGAGGATGGCACTGCTGTGAGCCTGGGCACGGCTGCTTCAAGCTTGACTTGCAGTCAGAAGCCCTGGGCACCCACAGCCTCCTCACTCACCTGAATATCATTCCAGAATGAGCTTTGCAGTGGTTTGCAGAAATGCAAAAAGGCCCTGTTCTACCACACTTGTAAAAAAAACAACTTGTCCACAACTAACATTGTTATAGTCACAGAAAACGTCCTGGAAAGATAAACCCAGAAAAGCGTTTTCTGTTAAAATAGCTCCTCGTTATAAATCAGCTGTAGATGTTTCAAGGATCTTTGGAGGAAAGCAATGAAATCCTGAGTTTAAAGGTAGCCTTAAAGGGTCCTGCTTCTCTGCAGTGTAACATCTGTAGTGTCACTGGGAATTTGTAGAAGCACCACAGAACCAGACCCTGCACTCCCAATTCCCACTCTGCCTTCTTTTAGTACATTGTTAACTCGTGGCACTGACAGTACTGGAAGAACCCTTAAGGAATTGGCATTGGTTCATAGAAGTTTGTTAAATGGTTTGTTTTCTGAACTGCCAAACCAACTGGTCAGCTTCATGCTTGTCCTTGTTGGCTTGTTCACAAGAGCTTTGGGTCTGATATGGAGCCACTGCAGCCAAGGGCAGCCTGGGTGAGGTCTGTCTGTCAGTGCCTTTGCCCTCTGCAGAGCAGTGACACAGGACAGGCAGGGACTGGCTAGGGTGACTGCTGGGTTGGGGGTTTCTGGAGATGAGAGATAAACACAAAGTAACAGGATTTCTCCTAATCCCTTCTTTCAGGGGTCTTTCAAAGCTTCAGGCCTGATAATGAGAAAGCTGTTGTTTGCCAGGTACAAAGGAGGCATCTGGGGAAGGTGCCTCAGAGGTCACCAGCTCCTTTCCTAATGGGCTTGGAAAAGGGTAAGAGGACTTTGGAGTGGATACAGGAAGAAATGGGTGGTGAGAGGAATGCATTCACAGAGCTTTGCACCACTGCAGGATACTCCAGGGCCGCTCTGCTGCTCTCTGCTGTGCTGAAGGGCTGATCAGCCTGCAGGGTAGGGCTGATGGCTCTGTGCAGGAGTGAGGAGATGGCTGTTGCCAATTCAGATACACATGGGCAGATGTGGAAATGCAAAGCACTTTCAGGACACAGCATTTCCCAAGATACATCCAAGTAAAACAGTGATTTTTTTTTCTCTCAGCTTGGCTATTGAATGTGTCCCTTCTGTCTCAGAGGACAGATCTCAGCCTCAGGCCTTCCACCTTCACTCGACTATCAGGATATCTCATGAGTGAACTTGTTTTCTGAGAAACAGGCACTAGGGATCCTTTCCTAGGGCCTCCCTAAGATAGAATCCAAGGAAAGTGCCTTTGTGAGGACAGAGATGGACATGGTCCCCCCCCACGCAGCTGAGCCCTTTCAGCCCATCCAATTCAGCAGTGCCAGCTTCTTGCAGAGCCAGGGCCTGAGGCCCACCCATTGTACATCTTCTGCAGGGGTCGTTCTTTCCCAGCCTCGACTGTTGCATAACCCATGTTCCATATGGATAATTGGCAGTAATGAGGTTCAGCTTTTCCCCACTCCAAAAGCACTTTGGTTCTTTGTGTTTTGACAGTCTTCAGAAGGGAAGTTCGGCTCCTTTCAATGCATCTTTAGTCAGACAATAAATCAGGATCCTTTTCCATTTGTCCCCCTACTGAAGGGGAAGCTAAGAAGTGACATAGCTATGAATAGGCAGTAATCCAGTGTCTTAGGCAATGCTCGTTTTTCCTCTACCTCCTGCATGAGTTATTGTTGAAATGAAATATGTGCCACTTTTCTCTAGGCAGTTCTTGTGTTTTAGTATCTAACTCATTTTTGTGGGACTTTTTAGGTGTAAAAGATGCTGTTTTACATGAAAAAATAATTACTCTGTCTCATTAGTACATAGCTTTTCAGTATGTGATTAATTCCTTCTGCCATTTGGCTGCCAGTCTTGTACCCCACCAGAAGCACCACCTTTTACCAGATATTCTCACTTCTAGGTGGTGTTCTCCATACACCTCAAAAATGGACTGAAGGCAGGGAAAGAGACTCTTCGGATGTGCTCTGCAGGGCAGGGTTACAGCAGGTTTTGCCAAAGCCTGGAGGACATGGTAACTGTAATGTACAGAGGGAGACACTGAGTCATGGAAGTAAAGTGCTTGGCCAGTGAATCTGTGAAAGGAGGGAAGAGAAGACTTTGGTCTCTCCTGGGATTCCTCTTGGACCTGAAAGCCTTTCCCTGATCGGAGTTGCACTGATGTCTCCACAGCATTTCATTTTCCACCAGGGAAGTGGTGTCCAGAAGGGGAACACAGCTCACAAAGCTTCCTCACAAAACCATCTCTGTGGCAGTGATGCCTTCAGACTTCAGCTTGTATATTTTTTATCTATTTGCAGTCCTGCAGTTCTTTAGTGTACAGCTCCAAACTCCATATCCATTGTTAGCTGCTGCTTTCCCATTTTGGTCAGACACAGCAATTCCTCTCCAGGCCTGGCAATCAAGGACACCTCACTGCCTCAGGCCCCGAGAAATGGAAACAAAAGTGAGTTTGGGGGGGAGCAAACTTTGGATAAATGACTTCATGACCTGAAGATGTAATTGAAAGATTAACCCTCAATATGGAAATGGACCAAACTTATAAAAGTGTGAAAACTGTGACCTGCTGTCCATTTTGGGTACAGCCGCTGGGGGAGCTTTGTCTGCCCTAAATGTACCTGAAGGCCGTTCAATAAATAGAGCTGCTTTTTATTTTGTCTGGCCTCTTGTTTTTAGGTAAGCCCAAAAAGGCAGCAGGAGCTGGAGCCACCAGCACCGGTGTTCCTTCCATGCCATACAAAGCTCTGCAATTTCTCTCTCCTTGTTTTCTGCAGTATTGGAGTGGATGGCTTTGCTCAGAGCGCGGGGGGTCCCGGGCGCCCGGCGACCGCGTACGGCTACCGGCCGGAAGAGCCCTTCTTCTACGGCTACGGCGCGCGGTGAGGCGGCCGGCAGCGCTGCTGCTCCTGCATGGCTGCACCACCGTGCCTCCAGCACTCTGTATCCTTTGGCATGTGTAGCTCCACGTAAATTTAGCCTTTCTGGGTCTGGTGTGTTAGTGACAGTGTTTGCCCTTCGGTTGCTCTTTGTTATTATTTTTGTACAGTAACTGTGACTTGAAAGCGGGAATTGGAAACTACTGGACTGGAAAGTGTCACATTATGTATATGAAGCTACTAATTTAATTTCTATTAAATATAAAAACCTGTGTGGTCAGCAGTGGTGAATGTGTTTCTAACCAATGTTTTGTGTGTTTTACAAGGCACTTAAGAAGAGTGCTCCATGTGCAGCGTGTTTAACATGGACTGTTTCCCTCTCACACCTCGGTCACAGAACACCACCAAGCCCCAGCATCTCCTGGCACTGCCCTGACACATAGTTTGGATCAAAGTCCAGTCCTGGGTCACCACTTTAATAATGGAAAGATGGCACAGATTCACTCCCCTGGAGCTTCAGACATTTACAGTCCATTTTAAGTGCTTAAAAACATTTAAAATTAGAAACTACACAACAGAATGCCTTCACCCTAGTGTTTAAACAGAGTGCTGTGGGCTGAGAGAAGTCTGCCACATCCATCCTGTGGGCCAGCAAGAGCAAGAAACACTGTATCTTGGCTCAGAATCCAGAGCAGAGCCTTTACCCCAGCTTCCCTATCTGGAAACACAAATCCATCCTGTCCTGCTGGTTTCTGGGGTTTAAGCTGGATCTAAGCAGCGATCAGTGGGCAGCAGAGTCAGGCCAGGACCCCTTCACACTGGACTTGCAGTGTGGTGATTGTTTGATGTCATGTTTTGAAATAACCTGCAAATGGAATTCAGGGTGAAGCTGTTCTTCAGCTGTGCATGCCCCCTGTTAGAGACAGAAGAAAGGGATGATAATGCCCTCTCTGCCACAGCTACCTAGGCAGCAGTTCAAATTTTCACTTTTTCAAAGAAAAGTTACCTGTACCTCATCCTTTTTCTTTTGTTAATGTCTGTTGATTTGCAGATTTATTTTTCTCCTTCTTCCTCCCTCCTTTATGGCTTAAACAAGAAGTTGACTTGCATCCTACGAAACCAGTCACTAGTAATTCCATAAGATTGGGGTCTGTGCTGGGAAGGTGATCTTCAAAGGCATGGGATTGTTTGGGGAGTCTGACAAACTCTTAGTCTTACACTTCAAAAATACCTTTGAAATAAAAATTGTTTTGAAACCCCGTGTTATCTTTACAAAGTGTGCAAGTTCTTTTATAAGCACCGTTACTCCCTGTGTTCCAGGCTGCGTGACTGGAAACGAGTCTAAAATTAGCCATGGTATTTCATACCAGTTTTCAGCCTTCTCTCTGTGCTGGCTTCTTGTTCAGGGCTTCACTCACTGGAGGTAGGTGGAAGAACAGCATTGCCAAGATTAAGCAGTATTTTTTAAATAATTTTCTCTACCATTCTTAACTAATTCTTACACAGTTTCTTAGAACAGGTAAGATCTCAGTAAGAAACACAGCAGAAAACTTGAACTACACTAACAGGTTTCCAGTGTTGTACCTTTCTAGATCGTTTCCTTTGTTCTGAGTCCACACTGGATTTGCCCAGAGGTTGTGCCACGTTCAGTCAAAAGCTTTCAGATATTTTTATAGTTATAGCTGTGAGAGAAATCCCTCAAACTGCACACTCAGGCTATTCTGGGACTGGCACTCGCTCGTCAGGCTTTTCTAGAAATTAGTGTGAAGTTATTTAAAGCAGTTGCCCTGCTCATGGAATGTGTTTTGGGGGAAAACCGAAATGAAGTGGGTCCTTGGAGTATATGCAAACTATCAATGAAACTGAAGGAGCCTTTAATTGGAAGCTTCAGGTTAACGAGGAGCTGCAGTGGAGCTCCAGTGAAGGGTGGGTGTCTGTAATTGTAATACAGTTGTGACCATGCTGAGAATAAATGGCAGTGGAAAAAAATCTCTGGCTGCATTTTTAGTATTCAATGTTAGGAGTTTATGGGAAAAGAATAAAAGATCAAGTATTTGTAGCTTTGCCTGGCAGCAGCTAAGAAAAGAACATCATTTATCTGCAAACAGAGCTTGGTAAAAATTACTCAGCACTTAGTAGCCTGAGGACAGAGCCTGCTCGCCAAGATGAAAACCAGCTGTGCCACTGCACTTTCAAGGCAGGAGAGAGGCTGATTTTCCCTTTAATTACAGTTCCTGAGCCAGAAAGGGGGAAGAAAAGATAGGAGCATATAAACTTTTCACATTTCCTATATCACATTTCCTGTGGGTGTCAGAGGAAGATGGGAGAGTCTGAGCTGTTTAATTATCTTAATTATTTTATGTATTTAGTCCCTGGGTACTGTATGCTGCACGAAACAGGGCGAGGAGGGATCTGCTTTCATTTAGCAATTTCTGCAACTTTTGTCCTCTTTTTCCTGGTTTCTCTTCCAGGCTTTGTAGAGCTCCTCTTTTCTTTCCCTGCAGCAGCAATCCTGAACCATCCTAGGAGTATCCTCTTTCCCAGTCTGCTGCTAATTAATTAATGAGTTTGGTTAGGCAAGTGTTTTAGATATAATGAGGCTGTAAAGTTAATGGCACAATGAAATAAGCAATGGCTGAGCAGCTCCTATGTCTGGTAGCTATTAGAGAGGCTTTGTGCAGATGGACGGGCTCGTTTCTGGGAGCAATCTGCTCCATGCAGCCGCCTAAGATCTTGTGTTAAATTATTATTTGTACTACACCAGTACTTAGGAGCTTTCCAGGGCAACAGGGTTGGGGAAAGCAAAAGTAAACAAATATTACAAATATTCTCCTCCCTGAGAGTTCATGGAGGACCTGATTCAAGGTCTTTCAAATGCCAGGGGGTTGTGGAGCTGTCTGCAGTTCAACATGTGCATTTCATTCTGAAATCAGACTGCCCTGATTCTGTTTAATTGTATCCACTGTGGATTAAATGAAACAGGAACAAGATGTATCTGCCTCTGGAATAAGCAGGACAAGCTCTGTTTAGATACAAGAGATTCTGGGCCCCTCTGGCAGGTTCTTTAATGGCATTCCTGTAGCGCAGCACTCGGCTGTCCCCTCACCACAGCCAGAGGCTGAGAGGGGCGACAGCCTCCATGCCTTCTGTAACCATCCTCCAAACCCACGAAATGCACTGAGCTGACTGCTGGTGCAGTTCACGTCACCTCGAAGCTCTTGTGCTCTGCTCGTTTTTTCCTTCAGGTTAAGGTTGAGGGGTTTTCTTCTGAAAGAGCTCTGAGGTGCCAAGGGAGGTGTAGGAGCTGCACAGACGGAGGAGGGCTGCACTCCCCTGCATGGGTTTCATAGTCACAAGGTGGTATTTGCAGCCACTTGGTCTGGACACCCACTTGAATAAAAACACGGACTTTTCCAGAGCTGGAAAAAATAGGCTGGGGTCCCTGCCCCCTAAAATAAAAGAAACCCACTTCTGTTTATTAAGAAATTGAGAAATATCACTGGAAACAAAAAGCTGCTGTGCTGTAGTTGTAATTCACATGGCCATGCAGGAGTGGGACCTCACTGGAGAAGGCATCAGTGGGAGCACCACCGCAGCCTTTGTTCCCCGTGCCTTTCCCAAAGAGCTGGGGAACGTCTCTGCACTGCTGAGAGCCTGCCCAGCACACTGGCCAGGCTGGAGCTGTGGCTGCCCCACCCCTGCGGGTGTTCAGGGCCAGGCTGGACCGGGCTTGGAGCAGCCTGGTCCAGAGGAAGGTGACCCTGCCCAGGGATGAAATGAGATGAGCTTTAAGGTCCCTTCCAACCCAAACCATTCTGGGATTCTAAGGCAATGCTCCCCAGCTGTGCCTTTCGACCATACATGCTCCACTCCATTGAAGTGAGTTTGGCCCCATCCTCCTCTGCAGTCACCAGCTGTCTCTCTCTCCACTGTGCCAATCTTGTCTTGTCCAGCTGACTTAAAGAAGCAGTTCCAGTTCTGATGAGGCATTTGCTAGGAGCTCTGTAATCCTGCTGGTTCCATCTCTTCCCTCTGCCCTTGAGGGGTTCACACCTCCCTAATCCTAATCCCTGGGTTATTCTGTGGAGGAGCCCATGCTGGCCGTGCTTAGGAAAGGGCAAAGGGTGAAGCTGGGGGGCAGAAACCCAGCTGGGGTTTTTGTGCAGTACCCAGTGACAGGGCCCTGAGCAGGGCACACCCCTCAGTGCCACTTCAGCCTGTATGGAACAGTGGGATCACTCGGGAGAAGCAGGTAAAGGGAAAGAATGCTGCTCCACAGAGACAGGCCAGCAAAGGAAACGCACCAGAAATGATGCAGAACAGCCTAAGGTTGCTTTTTCTTCCTGACAGCCACATGAATCACACCACAGCCTGAAGCTGGAGCCAAGGGCCGTGAGGAGAAATCAGTTGTAGCTTATTAAGAAGTTTTTATCTTTACCTCCAGTTATTCACATCTTCTGACCTTCTGCCTTTGCCCTGCCACAAACACACACAGGACATACAAACCCACGCTTGGCCCCGTGAATAAACTGGTGACTAATGTTCACCTTAGGGAACATTACAGAGTTTCTTTTAGTTTGCACTTTGGGGCCAGGATCTTTTTAGGCGTGTGTCCCATTTGGGTCAAAGACTCTGATCTTTCCTGCCTTTGACAGATAGAGGTGGTGTACCTGAACTGTATTTAGTTTCTGTTCCTGTGTGCACTATATTACCCTGTAATGTGTGATGTACTTTTTATGTCGTACTGTGACCCATTTCACGTTCCTGCACCCTGCTCCTCCCATCATATTTCTTCTTCTTTTAAAAAAGCCCCAGATCATCCATCTATCAGCATATCCTGCCAGAGGAGCAGGCTCCTCCTAGCACTGTGTCCCCACATGTTAACCCTGACATGCCCTTCCCCTGCACAGTCACAGGAGAAATCCTCTCTCCTGGCTCACCTGAACAGCCGGTGAGGCTCAGCTGAGCAGAGTTGGGCTGTGGATCTGAGGGAATCCCTTTTGCTATCCAGGGAGCAGAGCTGTAGCTGAAGGGACTCTGGCATTGATGAGCCACTGTCCAGCAGCACTGTGTGTCTGGGATCATCCGTGCTGTCCGAGCCCTGGAAGGCTTCCCTAGAAATGGAAGGGGGAAGGCATATTGCTAAAGAACACACTCTACTCTCCAGTTCGTGCTGGATTTGGCAGCACAAAACTCCGTGCAGGTTAAACTCGTGGAGTTGAGTTACTACAGAAAGCCGAGGCGCTTGCAGAGTTCAGACCACCTGTGTTAAACACTCTGCCCTGGCCATTAAACCCTCGTCTAGACGAGGCCACGGGGCCGGGCTGTGCTGCTGTTCAGAGCGACTGAGCAAACCACATCCTCACGTCCTGGCGCTGCAGGAAACTGGAATAACACCGGCGATATGAAAATAGCGTGTGAACAGCTCAGACCTCCCACCGCTCTGGAGCCCTTCCTTTCAACCTTCGCTCCGCCATCCAAAACACTCCCGTGAAATCTCCCCCCGGAGCCGCTTTAGCCGCAGCACGGAGAGCAATTAGATTTAATGGCATTAAATGGATCCCCTCACGCCGCAGCGGCAGACCACCTGCCTCGCTCGCACCCTGCGGCCTGGACCTGAGCGGGGCACGGGGAGGGCAAGGATATTTAAAACTTTCTTTTAAAAAGGACATTGTGGGGCAGCAGCGTGTCCAAAGAAGGGCAACAAGGCCCGTGAAGGGTCTGCAGAACACCCTGCGAGGAGCGGCTGCGGGAGCCGGGGGTGTGGAGCTCGGAGGAGCTCAGGGGGCTCCTGACAGGAGGCTGCAGCCAGCTGGGCTCGGCCTGTTCTGCCGGGCCTGCAGTGGGAGAACGAGAGGAAATGGCCCAGCTGAGACAGGGGAGTTCAGATGAGATAGGAGGAAAACAAATAAAAATCATGGTCAGGGCGGTCAGGCATTGGAACAGGCTGCCCA
This sequence comes from Motacilla alba alba, assembly GCF_015832195.1. Classification (NCBI taxonomy): domain Eukaryota; kingdom Metazoa; phylum Chordata; class Aves; order Passeriformes; family Motacillidae; genus Motacilla; species Motacilla alba. The sequence goes on from NC_052023.1 coordinate 29,675,475, forward strand.
GGGAGGTGCTGGAGTCACCATTCCCAGCGGTGTTCAGGAGGCGTCCGGAGCCGGCGCTGGGTTTAGCGGCTGCAGTGGCGCTGCTGGGTTTAGCGGCGGCACCGCTCCATCTCACAGCTTTCCGCCGGCCCCGCCGCTTCCCCGGCTCCCGGCCCTGAGGGCGCCCGCAGCGAGGCGCGCCCTCACCCAACATGGCGGCCGGCGCTCCGCGGGCCCCGCCCCCGCGCACTGGGGGCGCTGCGGCCGCCGGGCGGCAGGGGGCGCGCGAGGCGGGCGGCGCTGCCGGGCCGGGCGGGCGGAAGGACGGACGGACGGACGGACAGACAGGCGGACGGAGCGGCCGGCGGGGCCCAGCGGCACCGGAGCCCCGGCCCGGCGGGGACAGGTGAACGGGGCCGGGGGGCCGAAGGCAGGGGCTGCCATGGGGTCTGACGGGCGGGCCGGGCCCTGCCAGCCCCGCTGGGGACGCGGTGCCGCTGCCGCCCCCCGGGCCGGGCTGCGAGCCGCGGGCAGCGGGCGAAGCTCCCGCAGTGGCGGCTCTGGCGGTGCTGTTCCGCAGCCGGCGGTACCCCGGGTTCCCGTGTGTTAAAACCGCGCTGTGCCCGGTGCCCGGCCTTGGGGGAGCGCGTAGAGCCGGGCTTCCTTCCCGCGGGGGCTGTGGTCGCCTCCTGCCTGCCCGGCGCTGCTTGTGCGGGCTGCCGGGCGGGCATCTGCAGGTGTCGCGCTGGGAGACTCCTGCCTTCGGGAGCAAAGCCCCGGCACGGCTGAGAGCCCTTCCCGGAGGCTCTGCTGGCCTGGGAGGTGGCGGGCAGGGCTCCTGGAAAGCCGGGAGCAGCCTCTCTGTGAGCTGGTGTGTGTGCGTTTCAGGTGATTACTCTGTGTGCGGCTGTCATTCGCTCCGCAGGGAAGCTAAATGGAAATTCCACCTCTTTCTGGTAGTAAATCCACATTGTCCTTTACTACCAATCCCTCTAGTTTTCCCTGCCGGGCTCCTCTCTCTTCCAAGGTGTTCTGTGTATTACACCTGACATTCACGTTGACAATTTGTTGAACATAAGATACAAAAGGGTTAATGCTCTTAACTCATAGTTGCGTGAGTAATGGTTTGTTTTGGCTCCGGAGAGCCACACCTGGGCACGGACCTTTGCAGATGCTTTTACCAGCTGGAGTTTCAAATAGCCATAAAAGAAGCTGGAAGGCTCGGGGTGCCACAGGCTGCTCCGTGTTTGATCCTGAGAGGAGCTTCCCTGGAGAGGGGCGGTGTGTTTGCAGCTGGCTGTTGCACAGCAGGTCTCAGGTACATCACAGGCATGAGGATGACTCTGATGTTGCAATATTCAGCATGAGAAGAGCATGGAACTGTTGGAGCAAGTCCAGAGGAGGCCATGAAGTTGATAAGGGGACTGGGGCACCTCCCCTGTGGCTGGTGGAGTCGGGGTTGTTCTGCCTGGAGGAGCTTGCATGGAGACCTCATAGAAGCCTCCCAGTATCTGAAGGGGCTACAGGGAAGCTGGACAGGGACTCTTCATCAGGAAACGTGACAGGAAAAGGTGGGAATGGCTGCAAATGGAACCTGGGGAAAATTCAGTGGGGTGTGTGGAAGAAATTCTTCCTTGTAAGGGTGTTGAGGCACTGGTACGGGTTGCTCAGTGAAGCTGTGGCTTCCCCATCCCTGGAAGTGCCCAGAGTCAGGTTGGATGGGGCTTGGAGCAGCCTGGGATAGTGGAAGATGTCCCTGCCCATGGCAGGGGAGTGGAATGAGATGAGCTTTTAAAGTCTTTTCCAACCCAGACCATTCTATGGTTCTGTTCCTGAGCTGAGTGTGTCTCTGAGGATTTGGAGGAACTTGAGGCATCAGGTCAGCCCAGATACTTTCAGGTGTCCTGAGTGAGAAATCATTGATGTAGGACAACCAAATGAGGCACAGCTGGGAAGAGCAGAGTGCAGAGAAATGCACTGGCTGTGCCCAGGAGCAGCAGCTGGTGCCTTGCACACAGGTGAGGAGGATAACCTGGAGCAGCCGGGGCAGAGCTCCCAGGCCCTGTCTGGAGAGGAGAATGTTCTGTCTGAGGGCAGCATGAATGCTTTTGTGCCAGGGAGCTCACCAAAGAAAAATCCAGTTTAGAGACACGTGTTGTCGCTGCACTGTGTTTCCTTTTCACCTGTCAGCCCCTCTGTGTAGTGCTGGGAAGCTGCAGTTTAGATTTCCATAACTTTCCCTTTATGTCTTAAAGGTCCCGTTTACTGAATCAGTGCTGAAAAGGTGCAGATCCACGCCTGACGCCAGAGGGGAGACAATGAGGAAGCTGCAAGTTCAGTAGTTCATTCAGTTCAGATTTTAGGTGGATCAGGACACAGAATTAATTAAAAGCCCCTCTTCCCCCCCATTTCAGGCTGCAGGGGTTGTTGTACCCTCACTTGGCACCCTCTGGAGGGTTAAAGGAGCCAGGGAACTGTAACAGGCCAGCTCCCTTTCCAAAGGCCCTGAGCACTTTTGGCCCCGGGGCTTCTGCGAGACCTGACTGGAGACACAGGTGCGGGGCCAGAGCAGCAGCTTGGGTGGAACAGCTCTGCGGGGGTGTGGGGAGACTCCTGTGATGTTGCCTTCCTGAAGCCTCAGGTCATGGCTGGAAACAACCACAATAAAGCAATTCTCCAGTTGCAAAAGAAACCCAAAAAGCTTAGGGGTGGACAATTTCCCCCGCTTTTCCTGAAAACTGAGGGTTTGCTCTGTCGCTCTGATTCCTGAGGAAGGTTTGCTGACTTGCGTGTGCAGACAAGTTCAGGTCTCACCAGTGGCGTGTGATCACAAGCCTGATGACAGAGCATGTGCTGGGTCAGTGTTTTCCAAAAAAGCCTCTGCAATCAGTGTGTTTGTTTTACTGGTTTTGTGTGTGAGGAAACAGCACAGAAATCTGTGTCAGTCTCTTCCTGACAGGCTGTGGGAGGAAGGAAGGGTTGGCAGGCAGAAGGAATATTTGTCACGTGGAGAGAAGGTAATCAAGAGGGAAAACATGCTCCTGGAGGAGAGTACCTGGCTACAGGTAACCTCCTGAAATCCAGCTTGTAACCCTTCCTCCTTCACTGAATTCTTCTCTGGCTTGGAGAATTGAGGAATGGTGTTTTTAAGAAGGCCGGGGGCTCCTTGTGGGGTGGCAGTCACACTTCCTAACTGCTGACTGAGCTTCATGTCAGTTAAACCCTTGGAGTGAGTGTCTGTGTGTCTGGGGGCGTTGCTGGATCCTGCTTTTGCTGGGTCTCAGCTGGGCAGCCAGGTCAGGGATGGGTGTGGGTGGCTGCACTGTGTCAGAGCTGGTGGTGCTGCTGACACAGGTGCCAGTGCAGTCCAAGCCCCACTGCTGAGAGCTGCTCACCTGTTGATCCAAACCCTTTTGTGGACACTAGGTTTCCTTTAGTAAACTTTGGGGATGTTATTCTTGTCCTTAAACTCAAGGAGAGGATACTGGCAGGAGGAGGTTCTTCATGGCTGTTCCCTGCTTTGCAGAAAATGCTCTGAACGTGACCTGGACAGCGCCCGCTGGAACTAAACCTGCCCAAAGCAAATCCTCCTTCAGCCAGGGCCTGTTTGTGGTGAGCAGGGCGCCTGTGCAAGGGATGGGCTCGGAGAACAGTGCTTTGAAGAGCTACAGCCTGGAGGAGCCGCCCTTCACGCTGCCCAGCGGGCACACCATCTACCCGGCCGTGCTGCAGGATGGCAAACGGGCCTCCGTGTTCGTGTACAAGAGGGACAGCCAGGAGAAGGTCAACAAAGCTGCCAAGGTACTGCCTGGGCCTGGGACACACTGCACAGCTGCCCCTCCTTGTATTGGCAGGATGGGACTCAGTTAACAGGGTCAAACCCTTGGGAGTGAGGGCAGGAGGAAAGTGGAAGCCAGCCTGGCCATGGGGCAGAAGGGGCTTGGTAGCTGCAGAGATCACTGTGTGCTGCATGCTGAGGGCAGCAATGTTCAGACAGCTTTTGCAAGGTGCTGCCTCCTTCTGCTGATGCAAGTCGGGGTCTTTCTTGGGTGAAACCCACCCAAAATACCATAGTTATTATGAGTAAGGCTTTTATTCTGTGTAAGATTTTCTCCATCCAGTGCCAGCTTACAAGACAGATGGAGGGACAAGAACATGTAGTGACAGGACAAGGGGAAATGGCTTCAGACTGAGAGAGAGTAGGTTTAGATTGGATTTAGGGGAGGAAATTCTCTGTGAGGGCGGTGAGGCCCTGGCACAGGTTGCCCACAGAGAAGCTGTGGCTGCCCCTGGATCCCTGGAAGTGTCAATGCCAGTTGAACAGGGCTTGGAGCAACCTGGGATAGTGGAAGGTATCCCTGCCCATGGGAGGGGGATGGAACAAGATGGTCTTTAAGGTCCTTCCAGCCCAGACCATTCTATGATTCTGTTTCAATGCCTTATAAAAAGTTCTGCAGTCTGAGCGAGGAAGTTTGCTGGGTGCTTGGTGAGGAGCAGGGATGGGCTGTCTGAATTCCATGAGAAAGCATGGTTAAGGGGACAGGACTAAGCTGTGCACCTGGGGGAGCTGCCTCAGAGGAAGTCTAACAGACACCTTTGTTCCTGGAAGCACCTGAAAACCTTGCGCCACCCTTGCCTTCTGCGCTTCCTCTCCTGCACTGTGGAAGCCAACGGGATCCACCTGGTCACAGAGCGGGTGAAGCCCTTGGAGATGGTCCTGGAGACACTCTCTGCTGCAGAAATCTGTGCAGGCATCTACGATGTGTTGCTGGCACTCATCTTCCTCCATGACAGGGTAGGTACCCCCGGCAGCATCATCAGGCTCTGCTGGGAGATGGAGGAAATGTGACAGGAGAGCATTGTACCTGGCCTTGTCTGGGTGACTGATTCCTCCCAAAAGGACAGACACGTTCCCCACAGTTCTTGTAGGCTGAAACTGCTAAACTTGCCTGCTTTATAGGAGGAAGGGTAATTGAAAATGTTGTGGAAATGAGGGAAGAAGCAGTTCTCAGTTCATGGATCTGCTTGTAGTACTTCTTGCTTTAGGGAAATGGGATTGCTTGGCCTTGCTGTTTGTGTACAGCTGTTGCCCCATGCCAGAGGTTGGTGTCACTGCTGCCCTGTCTGGGCACTGTGTGTTTGCCCAGGACTGCAGGTAAATCCCAGCTCAGACTGTAGCTCTGGGGTTTTGTGTTCACAGTTGGAGAACTTCCCTGGATTTACAGTTGCATTGCAGGGTCTCTGACAATTAGGGCTTTGTCTGCTCTGAAACCCTGGCCCTCCTGCCTGGTACCTGCTGGTCACCTACAAAGTCCCAGAGGAACTGTGTGGTTTTTTGGCAGCTTTCCCTCAGCCTCCTGCAGTACCTAATTAGTACTGATTAAGATTCTATATCTTCATCTGTTCCCCATGTCAGTTACCCTTTTTTTTTGGTTTTTGTGTTTTAGGGAAACCTAACTCATAACAACGTCTGTTTGTCATCTGTGTTTGTGAGTGAGGATGGGCACTGGAAGCTGGGAGGAATGGAAACAGTCTGTAAATTCAGTGAAGCCACCCCAGAGGTAAGAGCTGAGCCAAGTGCACTCTGGATGCCCAGGGGAGGATTCCTGGCCTGTGGAATCTGGCCGTCTATGGGGGTGAAGGCCCAAGTCCTTCCACTTAGCTGGATTTGCTATTAAATGTGTTGGTGCACTTCCAACTCTGTCCTGGATCTTTGCTCTGAGGACACCATTACTATAAACTAAAACATCCACACAAGTTAGTTCTCCATTAGCCAAAATGCAGCTACTTTGCTAAGGGACACTGCTGGCTGGAGAGTGAGAGATCTTTGCCCTTCTGGACTGATATAAAAATTAAAAAAGATCTGGAAGATTCAGGCTGAAACAAACCATTAAGGAAAAGAATTTAAATGCCTCCTTAGCTTGTGCTGGTGGCATTTTCACTGCTTGGTAGCAGAAAGAACAATTCCTGTTTTGATTTCTGCTGCCTGCTGTGCAGAGTCATTGCTGCAGCAGGCTCAGCCTGCCCTGGGTGCCAACAGAATGGGCACAGCTGCTGCCAGCCCCCAGCCCATGGGCACAGCCCGCTCTGCTGCTCGGCACTGAGGGGACACGGAGGGGACACGGAGGCAGCTCATGGCCCCCTATTGTCCTTGCAGTTCCTCTGCCACGTGAGGTCGGTGCGAGACCAGTCGTGCATCCCCTGCGAGGAGATGGTGAGTGACAGCTCACGGGGCTCCCTGCTGCCAGCAAAGAAAAACCCGGTGGTCAGGAAATATTTTTACATTCATGTTGTATTTCCTCATGCCTGAATGGCATGGAAGCGGCTCTTGGATAATATCTGAGGTTTCCTCTGTGCCTTTTGTTCCTCCTCTGTCCCATCCCTGCTTTGGGAATGGTGTTGGGCACAGGTAATGCTACTTTTCAGACTCTTTGAGTTGCTTCTAAATCACCAAAGTTTTGCAAAAATCAGAGTAGCTGCTGAGATTGCCCAGATCACTGTGGTCCCATGGTTGTGTAACTTCCAGCACAGCCTCTCCCCTACCTGTTAGTCACTTCCTAGCCATTGGGAATCCTTGGAGCTGCTTGCGCTGCAGGAGCACGCTTCTGCTCTCTAATTACCGCCTGTTTCCATAGAAATGCTGAAAGCTGTTGACTGCCTGCATTCATCAGGGAGTTGTTTCATCATTATGGATTTGCTCCTTTGGGTTATAAATTCCCCAGTGGAGGTTTTTTTAGCATAATATTCTACTTGTAGGGTACACAGTGGAGCTTCGGTGCTATAAAAAGAACTAGAGAGTGTATATGGTGGGGGGTGGGAATGAAGACTTATGGAAAACACCACATATTTCATCAGCTCCTGTCTTGCTGTTTTGGTTTTTTTTTGTTGTTATGTTTTGTTTTGTTTTGTTTTCAGTCTGCAGACTTCAAAATCCTGCCCAGCAGCTACGGGCATGCGAGGGATGCCTACGCATTTGGGACAACAGTTGAGAATCTCCTGACAGTTCTCAATGACCAGGGTGAGAATGACACTGGTTTATTTTGCTGGTGACAGGCCCTGTGGTTTACTCCTTGTGTGGTTGAACGTTCCACCTTGCTCTGCAGCTGACAGGAGTGTTGTGGGCTCAGTGGCCAGTGTTGTCCCTTGTTTGCAGACTTTTTTCCTGTGTTCCCCTTTTCCTGCGGGGACGGGGTCAGATGTGGCTGGAGGTCACCGGCCTGTGTGACACGAGCACTCCCAAACCTGCTCTGGTCCTACCAAGGGCTAAGGATGTGGCAGGTGGGTCTTGAGAGCCACAGCTGAGCAGGGGCTGCCACTTCCAGCAGAGAGGCAGCAGGAAGTTTCTTGGGAGAACAGTAGCACTCCTTGGAGGCCCAGTAGCCAGGCAGGTTAGGAAGGGAAATGGAAATGCTATTTTCCCCTTCCTTTTGCACTTTTGCTAAAAATAAGTTTTTGGGGGTGGGGGGTGGAGGAGTCCTGAACGTATCTTGTTCAGTGTGGAGAGAGAAATCTAACTGTAGGTGCTCTGGATTTCAGTTTCAGCAGATATTCTCTCCAGCTTTCAGCAAACCTTGCACTGTACACTGCTGAATCCAGACCCAAAGTGTCGCCCACCACTGTCCAGCCTATTGTCTCACGAGTTCTTCAGGTAAGGACAGGAATGTCAGGCCTCTCTTCGTCCTGATACTGCTTTGAAGGTGGGGTGGCAGTGCAGACTCAATCCCTGCCTCTTGCAGGGATCTTTGACAAAGAGGCTCCTTAAATTAAGAAAGTGTTACCAGCCCTCTCAAAGAGGTGCTGAGCAGCAGCCTTCAGCTGTCACCTCCTTGCTGGCACTCTTGATCCACCAGCACTTGGCTTGGGTCCCTCTTGTCTCTTTTCTCTGCTAAAGGAGTGGTGGTGGGGTTTCAGTCTCTTCACAGTGGGTGGTTTATGCATCAGTAAGGATCACACTTGACAGCTTTTGGTTTTGTGCTTAGGAATGATTTTCTGGAAGTTGTGAATTTTCTGAAGACCTTAACGCTAAAGTCTGAGGAGGAGAAAACTGAATTTTTCAAGTAAGCGAATGAGCTGTAATGTGGAAGCTTCTTATTTCAGAATGATAAAGCACACTTCTGCAAATGGATTGTGGTGGGACCTGGGAAGGCTCCTGGCCAGAGGTGCTTCCTCAGGTGGCAGATTTGGTGGCTTTGTCAGAACATTGTTCACTCTGTAACACTTTGGGTACTCCAGCCAAAGAGTCCTGTCAATGAGGAAACTCTCCACCTCTCGTTTCCCAAATCCTTCTGACTGGTTTGGTGTTTGGGAGGAGCAGTCCCTGCTGGGCTCTGCATCATCCTGGTGCTCCCCAGCCTCCAGAGTGATGCAGCTGCCAATGAGAGAGCTTGCAGTAAGACTTGCTGAGTGAATTAATCGTGTGGTGCCAAGAGTAAAGCTGTTGCCTGTAATGGATGTCTTAGCTGCAGTAGTGGAACATCTTGCAGTAAATCCCACTGTTGTGCTCCCCAAGAATTTTTCTGTCAGGGAATTTTCTGTGTAATCGTGGCATTATCTAGGCCTGAAAAGGGGAGAAGCTGTTTTTTTCTTTTTCCATATAAAAGAGCCTTGGTGTTCTCACAGAGCTGTTTTCCTGCCTATTTTATACAGCAGATATTTTTCATTCGTTTGAGGCTTAAGTGGAGGAAGTAAGAGGACAATGGGAATCCTTAGCAGGCACATTCAGAGTATTTCTCACTATCTCTGTGTCAGCAGTGTTTACTGAGGGAGGGAATGAACATTTTGCTTAAAGGTAGGGGAGTGCTGTCCTTCCATCAGGCAGAGGGGCCTTCACAGCATGTGCACCCTTCTCTTGGTCTCCTCCAAGCATAGAGAGAAAGCAGTAACTGATAATTAACATTGTAAAAACAAAAGTCTGACAGACAAGAGCAGTTGCACAAAATTAAACTCTGATAAACCCAATCTGTTGGCCTCATTAGATGGAAGTGGTTTCAAAAGGGGATTCCCTTTGTGCAAGGGAAACTTCCTTCGTGTGGTAGGTAGAACAGCTTTTTCCAAAGCAGCAGGAAAATCCTTGCAATCCTGGACCAGGATATGGAGTGAGAGGAGAACTCTGCTGCAGTTTTGACTGTAGCTCTTCACGAGAGATGCCAGCTCTGAGGCAGTTTGATGCCCCAGCAGCTTCCTGTGCCAGCTGGATGTGCTTGTGCCAGCCTGTGATCTGGTGTGTGGGGTGTTACAGGATGTGGTCCTGGCTCCTGGTTTGTGCTATCTTTGCCTCAGGCAGGAGCAGAGGCTTCTCTCTGTAGGTCAGAATGCAGGCAGAGGGAGAGGCTGCAGTGGGACACTGACTCTGGATGAGTCAGACACAAAAAGGGGAAAATTATATTAAGGGAAACAGGCATAAATGCATGGAAGGCTGCCTTGATACTAATTGCTGTCTCCTGGAATGCAGATTCCTGCTGGACAGGGTGGCTGGCTTGTCAGAGGAGCTGATAGCATCACGGCTGGTGCCTCTCCTACTCAATCAGCTCGTGTTTGCAGAACCTGTAGCTGTCAAGAGTTTTCTTCCTCATCTGCTGGGCCCAAAGAAAGGTGACCTTTAAATACTTCCTCATCACAATTATTCCTGACAAGTTTGGAATGAATTCAGAGTGGTGGTTTCATTGAATCAAGGGAATAGTGGTGTTTCCCTAAGCAGAACAAATGCTTTAACAGACAGAACTGGAAAGGACAGTTAATCTGTGCTTCCTCCTTTGCACTGCTCTGCTGATGCTGGGAGGAGAATTAGCAATGATCCTGGTGTCACCACTCAGTAGCTTCTGGGTGAGCTGTCTCTGGTGGGTGAAGCAGCCTTTTCCCATCCTCACCTCTGTTCCCTAGAGCAAAGTGGGGAGAGCCAGACCAGCTGCCTGCTGTCACCAGCCCTGTTCCAGGCCCACGTGATCCCTGTGCTGCTGAAGCTCTTTGAGGTGCACGAGGAGCACGTGAGGATGGTGCTGCTGTCTCACATCCACGCCTACGCCGAGCTGTTCTCTCGGGAGGAGCTGAAGAACATCATATTGCCACAGGTTAGGGAGAGCAGACCAGTGGGTGGTGTATCCTGGAATATGGGATTTCACAGAATCACTGAACGGTTTGGGTTTTAAGGACCATCTAATCTAATCTAACCCCCTGCCACGGGCAGGGACACCTTCCACTAGACCACGTTGCTCAGAGTCCCATTCACCCACTAGCATCAGCCACCCTACTTAATTGGTAGCACAAAGTGGATTTTATGCTGTGAAACAACATCCAGCTGAGAGCCGTAGGGGATTAGAAATGAGATGTGCTGATGTGGTGGTTTTGCATGGGAGGCATCTACAAAAGTGATGCAAGTTTCTGTGTAACTGACAGTCTGTGAAAAAACGAAAACAAAAGTAACACCTGAGGAAGCACACAGTGCAAAAGCAGAGCTTTCTGCTGTGCTGACATCAGTGTGTTGTTGGTGCAGGTGTTGCTGGGCCTGCGGGACACCAGTGACTCCATCGTGGCCATAACCCTGCACAGCCTGGCCGTCCTCGTCTCCCTGCTTGGGCCTGAAGTGGTTGTGGGTGGAGAAAGAACAAAGATCTTCAAAAGCTCTGCACCAAGTTTCATGAAAACTGCTGATCTCTCCCCAGAAGGTAAAAGATACAGTCAGAGTGTTCTTGGGATGCTCGCCTGTTCTGTCCAGGCATCTTAGGCAGAATTTCTTGGATTATTAATCTGTTCCTGGTGACAGGTTAATTGAAAAAAAAAAAAAAAAAAGCTAATTTGCAGCCAAACTTGGATTTTGAGTTAGGTGCTATTTGCAGATACAGAATTGATACCAGAAGAAGAGTTATATAAAAGTATTTTAAATATACCAAATATATTGGGAAAAAATGAAACCTCTTCTTCATTTAAGAATCCCTGTAAGTAAAGGAGATAAGAGTTTGTGTGTGTCTTTTGTGGAAAAACTGTATTTCCTTTCTGAAAGACTTACATAGGCAGTTATTTAATATTCCCTCTGTCCTTTCTGTTTTTAAAAACAGTAAATCTCACATTCTTCCCCCAATTTCTATTCATAGATTGGAAAAGGAATACGAACTTCCCTATTTTATCAGCTCTCTGGAGGCTTTTCAGCTAATGCAAGTGAAGACAGTAGCCCCTGCACCTGCTAGATAACTTGGAACCAAGTGTGCTAAGGGAAAACTTCTCTGGATATTGAAACTAAGAATGTTTATAACAAGGGAAAAGTCAGCATCTGTGCAACTTTAGACATAGAGATACCAAATGAAATACGTGACAGAGATCAGTTTAAGTGCTTGCTTCCTGTTTATATGTGTACTGGCAGCTACCACCCTTCATTAAAATCTGTGGATGGCTCACTGCATTAGTTTCTTTACATTATTTATTTTAGTAGACTGTAGTAAATAAACCGCTGTGGATCTCAGGCTGAAACCAGGTTTATTTTTCAAATATACTAAAAATTAGATCTGATTTAACTACTGATAAACAAAAAAACCCCACCTTTGTCCTCAACAGTGAGTGATGATCTGCAAAAAGTAACACAAGAGGCTGAGCATGTGATGCTTAACGAGCTGTTTGCTCAAGCCCCTCAAAAGCTGTGCCCTTAATGAAGGCCACTGGGGGAGGGGATGGGTTCTCTGTGTTCCTTGCAGTCCTTTCCCATGGGCCACAGTGTCTGGTGGCACTGGTGATCCCTGGCCTAGGCACAGCTGGCCGGGAACACACATGAGCCCTGTGGAAGGAAGTGCAGCACTGGCCCATATGCCATTTTGAAGTGGTGGCAACAGGGTCCCACACAGCTGAGGCTGGCGTTGGCAAAACATCACCATACTGATCATACCCTGCAGCTCCCAAAAATGACCTGCAACCATGTGCTTGCCAAGCTGGCATCACTGAGCCAGGGAAATACGCCTGCCTTGGGCAGCTCTAGAGCATGGCCTCGACTGCCCACCTCTCACCTCACCTCAGGCTGGCATAGGAGGGCAGCTGGCAGTCAGCCTTTGGAGTAGAGACTCTCATTCAGGAAGCTGCTGAGCCCATGCCCAGGCATGGAAAGGGGTTTGTGTAGTGCCATGAGTTATGCTTGGAATTGCTGTGAGCGAGTGCAGTGATTTTGTATAAGGCAGGTACCAGTTGGATTTGTGTACCAGTTGGGATTTTGGATCCAGCCAGGTGGCAAAGAGCACTTTTAAAGCATCTGCTCTGATCCTAATCAGATTATTCATTGTGTGTTTCTTGAAAGAACATCTCAGCAAAAGCTGACCATGTACAGTTGCCATAACTTCGTACTGACAAGAGCTGCAGGCAGCAGGAACAGTGGAGTATTGTGTTATATATGGATCAGGAGGTGCAGCTGTTGGATTGCTGTGCCAAGCCTCAGTGTTGTTCCAAAAGAACATTCCAGTGCTGCAGGCAGTTCAGCTCAGACTGACAGCACACCTTGTGGACTTGTGTCCTTTCTTTCCCTTTATCCTGGCAGGTTCCCCCAGTCATGGTGTGATCAATCAGAGAAACCAAACCTCTCAGCCACGGAAGAGCAGTCCCAGCTCGTTCCCCAGCTCTGCAAATGCACCTGGCAAAAAGCTTCCCGTGCGACAGGACAATCCCCTGGCTTCACAGACAGGTAAAATGTGCCCAAGTGCTTCCTTTCAGGAATCAAGTGTGTCACCAAGGAAGTGTTGCTTGAAAGGTGTGCCTTTTTCCCCCATGTGCTGATCTGAAAGAGTCAGTGAACCACTGAGGGCAACAGTGAAGGAAGGGGGGAGTGTGATCCTTAAAATCGTAGGGAATAGCTATTTGGGAACCTGACATACACAGACTGGGTGCCTGGACTTGAGTTTTCTTGTGGCAGATTCTGTGCTGTGCTTTCACCCCTCACAGCTCAGCAGATACTCTGCATTTACAGGGCAGCTCGTTCTGAGAGTCAAAGCTGACTCTCTTTCCTTCCAGGGCCTTTTCTCAGTCACCTCTTGCTTATCAGCAGTCAGCTTGTATTGCCCCAGGGCTCTGAGGTGAATTCCCTCCTTTGCAAGCACGAAGGTGTCCCTGCTTTATAATCCAAGAGGAGCTTTCTTTCCAATCAATTACTGGCTTGTTCCCGTGCCAGGTGCTGCCTGTAATGTCAAGAAGTTTAAGACATAACTCCATCTCTGCCTGCACTTGCTCTCTTTAAATGGGTATGCAACATCTTTGTCTTCCACAGGTGAGCAAGGCACTCAGCCCCCCCTGAATGGAATTCCTGGAAGCATTAATACACTGGGGAGCAGCAGGAGCTCTTTGACTACCTCAGAAAAGCCAGCAGAGGAGTGGCCAGACTGGAGTGAGCCAGAGGAGACAGACACTGAGAAAACTGTGAACATTCAAATCCAGCCCCGGGAGCTGCGGGGCAGCACAGGACCGTATTTTGCTGATCATGATGTAGATGAGAAGCCTTGGGATGACTTTGAACCCAGGAGCCCCAGTCGTAAACTGTCCTCAGGAAACTGCCCCACTGTGACACAGGCTGATGCGGCTGAAAGGCCTCTGCCAGGTACCCAGCAACTGCGCAAAGAATTCAAAAGCCTCAGACTTTGTTCCCCCACAGAGCCTTGCCATGGGAACAGCTGGAGCAATGACAAGTGGGACCGTGAGGAACAACTGGGAGAAACTGTGTTGCCAAAAACCTTTCAGGAAAGGCTGAAGTCTTCATCAGAGTCTGGCCTGGGAGAAGAATTCACAATCAAAGTGAAGAGGAAACCTGTGCAAGACCCGGAGCTGGACTGGTTTGCTGACATGATCCCAGACATTAAACCTTCTTCCTCCTTCTTGATTTTACCTGAGGCAAGGACAGAAGCAGTTATTCCCACTCACTCAGGTGGGGTGTCCAGCAGAGGAGGAGCCTCCCAGACTGTGCTGTTTTCATCCAAATTTGCAGCAGCTGATGTGATTGAGGTAAGAGGCTGGAGGTTTAGGTGACTGCAGCCCTGAGAGGCTCCTCAGACACAGCATCTTAGCAGGCACCAGGCACTGCAGTGGGCACTTGATACAGCAAAGAGAGGAAACAAGGAGTTGTTTCCTGTTAGGAAACAAGGAATAGACTCCTTTTGTACACTACTACAAGTACTAAGGAGTTTTAACTCCAGCTTTTACTCTGTGCTGCTGCATCCTGGATGCAGGAATCCTATGACTTGTTAAGGAGAGTTTTGGTTTGTCAAGACAAGTAAAACAAGGCTGGATCCTGGCTGCTGAACAGGTCCCATCCACAAACAGAAGGGGCTTTCAGGCACAGAGAGTGCTCAGGACTGAAGTGTTTTTCCTGACTCTTCTAGCAAAACATAATAGCATTGTAAATTGAGGTCCAGGAAACCTGAACCTCTGGATTACAGAGTAAAGATTTGAGTGTGTTTTCGTGAAAGAATAGCTGAAACATTTCTCTATTTCAGAGACAGGGGGATCACAAAACTGGAGTTTCTTTAAGCAGATAAATCCCTGTAGCCCAATCAGGGAGACTCCAAAGACCATTGTTGTTTTCTAGGAGGGGAAGGCAGCGTTCCCACTTGAACATGTAACTCCCTTAGGGAACAGGTGTTGACTTCAAGTTGTTTTGCTCATTCAGCCTCAAGAGAGCTACCCCAGGGACAGCAGGGAGCATGGGGAGAGGAGCCTGGGCTGTAAACTGAAGTTGTTTATGACATTTGAAAGTGGCACAATGTCCTGTGACTATCATGACCCCAACCCCATTTTGGGGGGAAGGCAGTGAGTTCTGTGTCAGTGGGAAGGGGAGACCAAATGTAGAATACAACAAGAAAACAACTGTTTCCTGGGGGAAAGAAATCATCTAATGTACGGCATCCTTTTTTAATGGAAAGTGGGTTTGATAGAAACAATAAAAAAAGAAAAGAGACTCCCTGTTAAGTCTGCTTTTGAACTACAAGAGGAATCACCTTAAAGACAAAGTTCTTTAAGACCATAAGCTGCAAATACTGACACTTCATTTTTGGCCTCGTGGATGCATGCTCTGCCATCCCAAGCCACGCAGGCTCCTGCCTGGCTCCTGGGCCTGTGCTAAGCACACAAGTACATTCCACATCCCTTAATCTTGATAATTTTATGTGATTCTAGGCTGAAGCTACAGGCTGGGGTGAAGAAGAGGAGTTGAACTGGGAAGATGATACAAACTGGTAACAGTTCTGAACAAGACCAAGGCGATGTATGGTGTGTTGCATCCTGTGACAGGAGTTGCTGCTTCCCCAGTACAATGGATAAAGTACCTCAGCGCTGCTTTTGCCATAAGGCAGGCACTTGCTGCACAGCCACAAGATCCTGTGGGGCCTGAGCTCTTGCCAGGGATGCTCCTTCCCAGTCTGTGCCAAAAGTTGCAGGGGTGAGCCTGCACTCCAGCAGTATGCCCGGCTGTGGTGCCTCCCCTGCTCCCGGAGAGAGGACAGCGTGATGGTGGTGATGGTGCTGACAGGCTACTGGAGGCCAAGAGTGGTGGAGGAGATTGATCTAGAAGTCACCCCTTCCCTGAAAAACTGCTGACAATAAATCAAAATCACACTGAGTTTCTTGGTTAACGTGCCTTTTTCCTTTGGTTTTCTTGTTTGTTTGTTTTTTTCCTTTCCCAGAAAAATGAAGCCCTTAGAAATGGCTCCTTTTAACTTTTCAGCTAAGAGATGATTTTAAAATGAATGTACAGTTTATTCAACTTATTTATTTTTGTTTGTATAGTTCTGTCAATGGATGGCACAAGAGGTGCTAGGACCATACAGTGAACAACCACAAACTGCTCAAGCACCATGTTCTTTCTGCTCTTAACTGTAAAGACCAATAAAGATTATTTTTAAAGGATCACCCTAGTGTGGAGTACCTGCATGTGACAGGAACAAGGTCGCTGCTACTTTCACAACAGATTCAAACCTCTCAGTATCCAGAATACAATGTCATGGAATGTTTATCTCCACGCAGTAGAAGAACAAGCAATAAACAAACCCACAGCTCCCATGTCCAGTAGTGTCCACTCAAACGCAGCAGGCTATGCAGGAGAGGCTGGCACTGCACCCCTCAGTCCATCCTGGCACACAAACCAAGAGCCAGCAGTTCTGTAGAGCACTGCCCCATGTCACAGCTTTTTCTTCTGCAGCCCTCCTGGCACAAAGGCACCTCCTCCCTCCCAGCAGGGAGCTGAGCTAGGTCGTTGTCCCCAAGCCAAGAGGAGCACCTACCGCAAGCTGTCCCTGAGGGTGGCTATGGCTGTGTGCAGAGCCTCCAGCTTCACTGCAAGCCAGCCTGGAGGGGACCCTTTCTGGAGCAGCAGCTTCACAGCCTCCACTGCTCCCTCCATCGTGCCTACTGCTGCCTCGTACTGCTCCTCAGAGGGTGGGTGACAGGCTCTTTTGGCCACAGGC
Source organism: Motacilla alba alba (assembly GCF_015832195.1). Classification (NCBI taxonomy): domain Eukaryota; kingdom Metazoa; phylum Chordata; class Aves; order Passeriformes; family Motacillidae; genus Motacilla; species Motacilla alba. The sequence goes on from NC_052023.1 coordinate 29,691,869, forward strand.
TGCAGATTTAAGCAAACATGAAACATCAATTTAATACTGTACTTGAAGGATCAGTCTTCATCCAAATGCAAGAAAGGCCTTAGGTGGAACAGAGCTGCAAGAGTCGCTGGTCCTGTGAGGGTCCTTGCTGCCTGGCAGACACTACAGACCATTAGGATATCATACTAAGGGCCAGGACCTTTCTTCTTAGGACATGGAGGGCAGCAAGACCAGCTCAGCTTTTCAGGGACTCCCCAGAACTGACAGAAATTAACAGTTTAAAGAATCACACGTACCTCTCCTGTTGACTCCAATTCTCCATCCACTTTCAAAACCTGTGCACTCCAGGTAATCCTTTCTTGCTTCAGGCGTTCTGTTCGTGCTTCTCTTGTCTCTTCCACCTGCCTTGTCTAGGGAGAAAGCCCCAGGAGAGGTAACTAACCCAGGCAGCATTACCAGCCTTCACAGGCACAATATATAGGCCAGAACAAAAGGGAGAGAGGGAGGGATTTTAATGTGCAGTTCAAAGAATATTATTCCTTACATAGTCTTCTGATCAAAGACTGAGGTTATCTACAACTTTGGGTTAGCATCACTGGCAGCTACCACTTCTTCTGTAAATTATCTGCTTGCCAAAAGCTGCTCAGCCAGAGAGCCCTGCCTCAAGTTACAGCTGCCCCCCCTTTCCCAATGCCACTGTTCTGCAGCAACAGCCACCTGGCCCAAGAGGATTTCTCCTAATATGCAAAAGGCACTGAGATGTTTCATACATGTTCATTTAGATTTCAGAAACTCATCCAAGAGAAATGGGGAAGGAAATCAAACCTAATTATCAAATCCTGTCTTTTAAATAGGTAACTTCTCTCAAGAACAACAACGCAATTCAGTAAGTATTTTTTGTTTAAGGATGATAAATACTCTGCATTTAAGTTGAAAGTACTGAAGGACCAGCATGCATATGAATGGCAGTTGCTAATTCTGCTGATTAAAGCAAGTAGAAAAGTTCAACCAGACAGTTTATTTTAAAGTTACTTAATGGTCATGCAGATAATGCAAGGGTAGACCCATGCCGTGTATTGCTGACAGCAGATGTACAGCATCAATTAAGATAGCAGCAAAATGGTTAAACAATATACATACCTTAGCCAGAAAATTAACAACTTTGTTCTTAGCTTCTTCGGAATTAAGGCACCAAGGAACAACATCTTCATGTCTTGTTTCCTGTCAAAAATGTTATTGGTTGTTCAGTACATTCATTGCTAACAAGGGAACAAAATAGATGTTTCTATGACATCTGCCCTCTTGCCCAATCTAAGCAGCCAGTGCCCAGTCCTTCTTCACTTCCAGCTCCTGAAACCTCTTCCACCTGCACCAGCCCTCAGCACTTTCAGTGTGCAACAGCTGTAACTCAGACCCAGACTGTGCAGTGAGGAGCAGCAAACATTTGAGTCAGGAGTATTTGTGTACAACAGAAGTTAACAGAACCAAATGCCTGCACTCAGACTTGTGCTCTGCTCACCTCTGCAAAATGTGTGAATGCCTCCAGTGCGTGCTGGTGAATCAGCCAGGTCTGGTCAGCCAGCAGAGAGGCAAACAGACAGGACAGCTGGGGCACAACCTGCCTCTGCAACAGGAACAAACAGCCATCAGTTCCCAAGAGCTGGTTGAGCATACCTCACCATCATGATTTATTATTGAAGACTGGCTCTCAGACTGAGGGACAGGTTTGGGAAATGTGAGAGTGCTACTGCCCTGTCTGGCTAAAGAACCACTGTGAGGGAGGTGACATTCTATTCTCACTTCTTGTTACCTCTCATCAGTGAGAAAGCACTGGCATTGGAAGTATCTTGCATGCACTCAGCATGTCTTGATGAAAAATAAACCTGTTGCAGACCATTAATCTAAGACAACTATCCTGGCATTTCTGTATCTAGTTAATGAACTTGATCCCTTAACTGTATATTTAAATAAAAGTCTTTTTATCAAAAGACATGGCAATTTCACTAAGGCCACAATTCCATTTACCTGTGCTTCTTGTGGAATAAACACCTTTCCCATGGAAGACAGAAAATCCACCATAGCTAGACGGACATGATCCGGGGGATGCAGCTGGAGCAGGAATGACTGCAGCACAAACATCTGCAGGAGACAAACCCCAGCAAAGCTCCAGCACACAGACTGCAGGTGAAAACTGAGCAGGCTCATCTTTAAATCCAAACACATGGAGTTTAGAAACCCGAAGGAGGTATGCTGCACCTCCAATAGAACTGGCCAGGATCAAGCTGCAGGGTGCATTTTAGAAAGAAATGAGCATGATCCCTATCACACTTCTTTGTATCTCAATTATCTTACAGAGGAAAGGGATTCTCAAAAGCAGTATTAACCCAAATGCCATGTGCTTGGTTTAAAGGCCAGGAAAGTAATCAAGGAGTATTATTTCCTTGTTAAGAGAAGGCCAGACCATGAAATAACTCATTTGAGATTTCAACAAATCACAAAGAACTTGGTTTTCATGTAGTGCATTATTCATAAGGTGGCGTGGGGGGCTTTAAGATTTTTTTTTTCACCTGGGTCATCAGCTGAGCATCTAATGCTTGGATGAAAAATTCCGAAAGGTGAAGCAATAAACACAGTGTCTTCTGGAGACATGGCTCATCTGAGACCTTGAAGAGAGCACAAAATATCAGTAACACTGCATTTTAGCTCATAGAATAACTGCTTCAGAGAGAATGTCAAGTTATAGCAGCGTTCCAAAATTGTTAGCCTGACTTCACACATGTAAAACATTGCATTGTAAGCAGCAAAGAAAATATTGAAACAATCATATCAGTATTTCTTGGTAGTCATATTTTATGAGACTATTTTCTTTGATTTTTGTGAAGAACATTTCGTAACCCTCCTCTCCTTCCATCACTCACTAAAATAGGCACCTAGAGGTGATCTGAACTATTTCTTTTCACTTTCAGTTGCCAAATGTCCTCACAGAATGGCTGAGGTTTGAAAAGACCTCTGAAGGGGCACATTGTTGGCTCTTCACTCCCACTCTCAAACTTTCTTGTCTAATCTGGAGCATGAAAACCCTGACAATCCTTTTTTCCTTTCCTATATGCAGCTGCAGCCACGAACAGGTCACAAGGACACTGCCTGACCACCTTGGGAGGAGGGTGATTGGCCCTGTGTGTCTCCACGTGCTGGGCTGTGCTCTAATCAAACCACCCTGAGTTCTGGTCACATTCTGATGAATATTTTAAATACACTGAATTCGTAACTGGTACAAAGCAAAATATGGTATTTCAGGCTTCTCCTTGAGCAAGTCTGAATGTGACACTGAGTAACAGATGGAGTAACAAGGAACCATATATGTAACATTCAGGAAATTCAAACTCAAGGCTCCCAGAGCTCATGCCTGCCCTACAGAAAAACCAGCTGAGAGCAGATGGGCAGCACTGATACACTACTGAAACAGTCCAATCCAAGTCAAACAAATGAGTAACAACAGCCTGAGGAAACAGCACCAGCCTCTCCAAGACATGCTTTCACTGCTGGAGCAGCAAACTCTCTTACCTGCTTAGCCTGGAGAAAAGACCAGAACTGACTGAGCACTGCCAAGACAGATGTCTTGAGCTCTGCCTCCAGAGGGGCATCAGAAGAACTGCTTGCAGCCAGCAGGACAGACAGGGCAGTGTTCTAGGAGGAAAAAATATGTAAGACCAACAAAAACACATTACATGAAAACCAACCCAAAATCCCAGGCTCATATGAAACATCTAAAATGATACAAGGTGGAAAGAAGCCCAATGTGCTGCCTCAGGTGTACAGAACAGCTAATCCAGCAGGAGAGCAGCCAACAAAGATTGCAGAGCTGGGAAACCGTCCACTACTCCTGTGAGTTTCACACACTCTGCAGGTGATTTGCTGCAGTGGCAGGAGAATTCTGGCAGCAGACACTTCATGTGGAAGCCTCCGGTTTCTCACATTCCCTCATCAAAGAGGCCAGTGAGCATCTTTAAGATCTGATGCTGCACAAAACCAGCCAGGACTTTAAAACTGAAGGGGCATTGCATGCTAAGGTACAGCATAAATCAGAAATTCTGAAGAAAAATACATCTGCTCAGCCAGAGAGCAAACAACAACTAGAATAACCAGAGAATCACAGAGCCTCCACTAGCACAGCAGAGGTCCTAAGGTGCTGCATGCTACAAGAAAACATTAAAATGAGAGTTCTCGCTTATGCATATGGCAGCTAGGCATGGCAAAAAGCTGTGCAACAGACTGAATAACAGAACTGAGGTGACAGCAACAGAACCCTGGTAGTTTGAAAAACTACAGTTCATTCCTTTTTCCAGAGAGAAGCAGATCTCCTTACCACAGGTGGGAGCCCTCCCAAGGCACGGCTGCTGCTCAGCCACTGCTGGCACCGTGCGAGCCCTGCCGAGCACAGCTGAGATGCCACTTGTGCCCTGAGGTCAGGATTCAGGGCTCTGAGGGACACGTGCTGCCACACAGCCAAGTTCTCCACTTCTTCAGGGGGAAACTCATGAGCAAATTCTACCTGGAAACAAAAGCCAATAGAAACAAAACAGACCAGAAAACAATTTTATAGCCTGAAAGATGAGAAACCAAAATGCACTGCTGGTTTGCTTGAGATTAATTATGTGAAACAATTTGTGTGAAGTATTTCAATAAAATCCATCTTTTTATATGAAAAACATTTAGAAACTGCCACCTCCCTTGTCACATACAGGACATCAGAATGATTAAGCAACTGACTCTTTCAGCTGCTTGAAGCAATGGCCCCAGTGAGTAGAAGAGAGGGCTTCAGCCCCTCCAGGATACACAGAGAGGCACTGGCAGGACAGGACACTCCCCTTGACACCTGATGTCACGAGAACACTCACAGATGTCACAGGTGCAATGACAGGATACAGTTTCAGCCAATCTGGGGAGATGTGCTGTTTTCATACTTTGTCAAAAAAAAGGCTTTATTGCTACCCAGCAAGACTCTTAGAAAGGTCAATGTGCTTTTCTTGTTTTAAAGAGCACATCTGCACAAAGTGGGACCCACAATAAGAAATAACTTAGTGACTTAATGACTTAGACTAACTAATAACAAGTACAATAACAAGTGCAGCAAGTGAGCACTCATCATCTTGTCACTTCTCCAGAACTGAAAGGGAATATTTGAACACAGGGCACCGATTCAAATCTCTTCTACTGACAACAGCAGATGCTGGTGCTGTACTTGCCTGATGCTCTGGGGCCATCAGGAACAGCATTCGCCTCAGCAGCACGCCCAGGGCAGGGACCTGGCAGCAGTCACTGGGCCAAGCCTTCACCTGCATTAGGATAAAAGAGTAATGCACCTCATTACACTGAGGGAAAAATCACCACTGAGCAAACAAATTCTGTACAGGATATTCTGAGTTGCTATGTGGGATCACAGCAGTAACACTGTAAATAAAATAAGCAGGGCACACTGGTTTATATTTTCACTATATTGCTGCTGCTAATTACTAAGCCAATTTGAAGAACTGACACAATCTCCCATTTGAATCTTTGCTAGTAACACTCAAGATTAAAACTGGTTCCAAAAGGAAAACATCACTGTGGTTCTTACCAAGTGGGCAATCACGTTAACGTGGTGAGCACACAGCTCAGCTGTTCCATACCTGAAACATGAGAGACAGCAGCTTGTGAATCTGTACTTCCCATTCTTCTACAGACTAAGTATCATAAATCTGGTCTGAGAAATTGCAATTTCCTCTAACACATTTAAACTCGATTTGCAGAGACACAATTTACGTGAGACAACCATTTCAAAAATCAGTTATTAAAGAGAGAAGCTATGTTCCTCTTGCTTGCAACAACATAAAAATGGCTGAGCCATTTCTACTCCCAATTTTCAAAATATGTTCTGTATATGAAAATAATCCAAGTCTGGGATGATTCTATCTCACAAAAATCTCTCTCAAGCAAGCTGCAAATTATGTACAACAACAACAGAATGAACTGGATCTGTGGAAAACCTGCTTGACTTGTACTAGGAGCATGTTACCGCGCAAGGAAGCACCACGAGTCCACTGCTAGCAGAGATGTGATCATACTGGAACCCAGCACAGCTTCCAGCAGGGCACGCTCCTGAGGAGAAACAGGAAAATTATCACAGTCTGAATACCACAGAAAAGAAAGTACTAAACTTTTATAACAACCTGACCTTCCCTGGTCTGAAAGAGAATAAAAATTGCGAAGACCACTGAGGTCCTCAAGAACTTTTTCCCCTTTCCCGAAAGTGACATTTGCTGTGCAACTGAACTCCAGCCATGCAACTGTGTCACAGCTGATCTCTACAAAACCATCTCTGAGATGGTTCTCTCTGAGCATCTTTTCAGAGCCACATCATTTGAAAGAACCCATTCCTTTTAAGTAGCACCTATGCATCACAACAGCTGAAGAATTGATAAGCAAAACCCAATCTTACCAGCTGAGGGAAGTGTGATGGGAGTGTGGAAGCAATGAAGGAGCACAGGTGGACACACACATAGTGATAGAGGGTGATGGGAACTGCTGGCTGTCCCGTACTGACCACCAGTGGCAAACAGACAGGGAGAGAAAGCTCCCCACAACACTGCTGGAAACTGAGGAAGAGAGCTGAAAACAAAGACAGGCTGCAAGGGGAAAGGAAAAAAAAAACCAAAAAAGAGAACAGTTCAGTTACAGATATGTAAGTCCCAAATCCTGCAAGCAACACTGGTATTACAAAATCTTTGTCTTCAGCCAGAAAATATAGCAGTAACTTCAGTGCTTTTACACCAGATTTATGCTGCTGCCTTCCTCTTTTACCAATTCAGGTGATTATTAGAGGGTTCAGGCATAAAAGTGCGAGACTTTAACTTAGTGAAGTATCAACAAATTACATCCATAGCCTTATTCCTAACCTACAAGTACTCTAAATACCACTCCTTCCCTGAAAAAACAAAGACATCTCTGTCTCTGTATCCTTCACTCCTGAGGCAATGAACATCAGATCCTGTTAGTCTTGGCATAGGGATGGAAATCCATAGTGACAATTTTCCAAGTTCAGTTGCAAAGGAAGCTCCAGCAGCTGAGCCCTTTTGTTTTTCTGCAGGGAACGACTGCTGTGGTGAAGAACTACAACAAAAACCTATTTTGTACCTTTTTCCTGTGTTCCAGAGAGTTTGCACTTCTTCTGGCTGAGAGGACAGCTTGTCCATGATGGTAAGCAGGAGGAGACACTGGGGCAGCTGCTGCTCAGGAGGGAGACCTGTAGAAGTTTGGGTTTCAAGTGTGAAGTAAGTTGCCTGGATATATTTACTGTGTGTGTAAACTGGCTTTTAAGCAAGTGTAGAGGCAAACTGATGAGCTACCTCAGATGTCGGTCAGGGCAGAAATCAAGAGGAGCTTGTTGAAACAAAAAGCTGATATTTTCCCAGTTTAAAGGCATGCTACTTTTCACAGAAAATACTTACTTTAAGGGAAAAAAGAACAGCAGAAAAAATCCATCTTACTTCGAAAGTTTGTGGCAAATGTGGATTGAAATTATGCAAAAGAGCAGAATTGACAGGATTTCTGTTAACAGCGCAGTTGCTATCAGAACTCTGGAAAACATGAATCCAGCAACAACATAAACTATCTGTTATAAAATCCATCCAAGTGAGCAGGCAATCAGCTCTATCACAGCACTTATGGAAGAACCAGAGACAAGCAAGGGAGTACAGAATATTATGGTGCAGAAAGTCAAAATGTCAATGCTGATCCCTCAGACAGCACTGGGATTGTACTTTCAACCCACCTAAATTTTCACTCAACACTCGTTCCATGAAAGGACTAAAGGGAAGGAGCTGGGTGATGAGAGGGTCCAGAGCCATAAGAAAAACCTGGGATATTTCATCTTGATGAACTTCCAAGATCTCTGGAGCATAAAGACTGGGAGGAAATTTGCTGAGGGGGAATGGAAAGAAAAAAAAAGCAGTTAAATATTCTCAGTAGCATTTTTTTTCTCCAAAAGAACGACAAAAAGGCAAATTCATTATTTCCTTGTTCCTGTGAAATAAAAGACAGAAAAGGCTCCCCATTTTAGAATATCTGTTATAGCCCAAGAGTTACAACTCTGCATCCAGCCTTTAAAATGAGCATCACAATCCAGTACTTTACTAAACATTTAAAGAAAACCTTACAAGCTCACACAAAATGTGTGTAAAATACATAACATCTCTCAGAAGACACATATCAGATCACAAAGAGTCAAGTGAAAGGGAAAAGCCAAGAAAAATGCCTTTATACATGATTTTACAGCCATAAATATTACAGCACTAACTTAACACATGACCCCAAAAGGGTATCACAGCTTCTCTGAAGAGGAAAAAAAACACTTTGGGCAATAAAAGAAAGAAGAACCAATATGAGAATAAAGCAAGAGATCATGAAATTAAAACCTACTCTTGCAGCTCATAAAGTGAACTGTAAAAATGCTGCTTTCCTACTCAAAAATCCCACTCAGTTTCCCTGAATAAGTAAAAGTTTACAATCTTCCACCTGGGAAAAACCTACAAGGGGAGAAAACTTAGAAGAAGCAACTCATAAAAATTATCCACCCAATCTTGCAGTGGAACATGCAGTGAACTCAGGTGCACATCTCACCACAGAGCCTGGTTTGAATTCCAACAAAGGGCTGGAATCAGCCCTCTGATTTCAGACAATAAACAATTATTACTACAAAGTCTGGATTCTCTTGTGCTTCCCCACCACTGCAGCAACCAATCTTTTTAAAAGGAAAGTGATAAACCACTTGCAGACATTTAAAAGTGCAGCATTATAAGAGCATCTGCTTCCAGGAGAACCAGAGTCCTCCTGTGAGATTCCACTAGATTATTAACACAACAGTAAAGTTACGAAAAATTTCAGGACACTCTGCTTCTGATCCCCTCTTTCTCCAGGACAAATTTTTCCAAACTTTGTCTTCAACTAGAAACAATCTGTCAAAAGGCACTGCTGACACCTGCATTTAGTTGTAGATTTTTTTTTTCTGCATATCCTACACATAATTTGTTAATAAATCTTGCATAAATAGTTGCAAAGAAGTTAATGGTTTGGCATTATGGGACATGCACAGTATTGATCAAGAATGGGGTTTAGGGTAACTATAAAACACTAAACCACTTTATTTATTAAAATTAAATAGTTAAATATTTAAATATTTATTTATTAAAATATTTCAGCTTTCTGTACATGAAAAAGATGGCAACAACTCTGGAACGAGAAGTGCATATTCACATCTCCAAATATTTGTAATTTAATAATGTAATTTTGAAATGTTATAAAGATACTATCAATAATCAATTATTTGTACTTCACATACCTGTATATCTGAAGAAAGAGCTGATGTAACTGAGAACAGGAATCAGAGAGGCAGGCACGAAATTCCTGCAAAAGCCATCAATTTTGAGTGATACTTTTAAAATAAAATCCATGATTAATTACACGAATTACTGCACATCTCCTACCAACTCCTCAGTGCCACTGCGTGAAACAACCTGTTGATTTTTCTGGGAAACTCCAGCAGTAACCCTGCACAGGCTTGTGAGTATTTACAGGTGGAAGAACTAAAGCAGGTTATGCAGGGATGTTAATTATACTGCCCATATGGGATAGCTGTAAATCATTAAGATATCACAGAGTACAAAATGATTCCATCCGCAGACCAGAGGCTTAAATTTAATACTAACATAGAATTGAAATATTAAAACCTACCTTGGTGTAGTGTACAAGGGAGTTAGCAAAGAACCTGCACAGTTTCACTGTCTTCTGGAACAGCCTGAAGTCAGTGCCCTCCTGTCCAAAAGAAGCAGTTTTAAAAGTTAATATTGAGTAATTACTATAGAGTAAAATAGGAAGTTAGATTGCTAACAGTGTTCAAAACCTATTTCACATTTGTTTCTCTACAGACTCTAAAGCTAAGGCGGCAAAACTTTAAAAATATTCAGTATGTATGCTTCAGCACTTTCAGAACAACATTAAGGATTCGCCCGACCTTGGGATATTGTCAGTTTAGGAAATGAAAAATTCTCACATAGTATAATGAAAACTTAGTGTCTCACTAAAACATCCTCTATCTACACAAAGCTGTGGGCCTCATTTTCATGTGGTTTCAAAGGTATTCTGTCATGAAATAACGAAAACCCCAAAAAACCCAAACCAAATTACTCCAAGCAATAATACAGCAGAAAGAATTTCTCCTCCTCAAGTTCACTGGCAGCTTTGGGAGCTTTTAACTCACCTGTATTTCTGACACCTTCATTTGCTCAGCCAGCTGCAAACAGGAGTCAAAAGAAAGAAGAATGTCCTTGCACAGGCCACTGAGGATGTCACTGTGCTTCAGGTGGCATTGCAGCAGGGAGTGATGCTTCAGGCTTTGCCTGAAAAGACAGGAATATAACCAGGTATTTAATTGTCAGAAGTCATCATGCAATGAGTTCTTACAAATCCAAATAACTAATTCTTCTATTTAGCCTTTTATACAGCAGCGATTGGTGCAATATCCGTGAACACTGGAAGCAGAAACTCAGAGAGAACAACCCTCTCCATGGCCATGGCTGAAACCCAGGGCTGAGGCAGGATGGAAGTCTGAGAAAGCCAACTCAAGGCAAAAACATCTACAGAACTGCAGGTTAGACCTCTTAATGCTCCTCACTCAGACAACAGTATTGCAAATTTTCTTCTGCACTGCAATACAGATGGCCAAGTTTCTATTGCTTTTCATACCAATTCCTACCTACTTTCACTGGCAGTGCTTTAATATTAACCTCCAAGCTAAATTTCCTTACTAAACAGCTACCCTGAATTCTCTCATTTTAATTTTATTAGAAACTGAGCAGAAAGCATTTGAGACATTCGTTATTTAAAACTACACCACAATAAAACCCAAAGAGTTTAGCTACATACTTGATTATGAACTTCCACGTATTGGCATGAAGAGCGTGGTCCATATTGGAAATGACAGAGCAGATCTCCAGCACAGTGTGGATTACTAAGGAAATAACAGCAGCAGCAACAGAGTTAAATCAGATTTGTGAGCTCACAGCAATCCCAAGGAATACTGAGAGAATATGAGCACTCTGACATGAATTAGGAAAATGGCTCAGTTTTTAGGTGCTGTCCCTGTCCTACAAATCTACACAACGTTCCTACAGCTTCAGGAGAAAAATGGAAATACTTCAGGTTCAAAATGCTGCCTTCTGAAAAGCTGGTCAGGACAGCAGGAACTGAGCACACTCAGAAACCTGTTTTAAAATTTCAAACATACTCTCCAAAGAAAAAAAGACTGAGCAAGATTAAAGTATCAAATCCATGTATACCTGACACCATATATGTGATGTCATCTTCAGTGGACTCAGAGCCTAAGGAAATCAGATCAACCAGTTCCATCAGCTGTTTCTGAAGGGAGTAAGTCTCCTTGAACATGGATTGCAGGAGGTCAGAAATTAAGTGCAGGTGCCCATAGTACACTGATTCACTATCCTGAAATGGGGAGGAAGAGGTTTGTAAAAGAGCTCAGGACTCACAGGCTGATTTTTCACATGCAGAAAACACCAAGAGCTTTGCCATACATTTCTCTGGAAAAAAAGAACAAGGCACAAATGCACTACTTTAACTCAATACACAGCCCCTGAGCACTCAATATGTTCACCTGCAGCTCGTGGGAAACTAACGAGGTCTGGCTGGCTCTTGTGAGTTTAGGGGGCTCTGGATCAGGCCTCCATGTATGAACCTGAGATCATATTTCTGAACCAAACAGGACTATGTCAGCAGCAAAGGAAGTAGCATTCCAAGGACTTGCCAATACTTTCATTTTAAAATTACTACATAAAGAGTTTGAGTCCTGACATGGAAAACTGATGTAAATGTTCCCATAAGAAAGAAATATTAAAAGTGAAGATGAAAGGCAACCAAAAGTTGGTGTGTCCTTATGATAATCTTAGTTTTACTTTCAATGCTTAGAGGGAATTACTATTGCACCTGAAAATCCAGATCAGTCCATATCTGAAACTGATACACACTGCTCACTGTAACCAACATAAACCTGCTAACCTCAACTTTCAATCCACTCTGGAACTTGCCATTTGTAGCTCTGTAAATACTGTAGCCATCAGGACTGCATAGATCTCTCAGAGCACTCTGCTCCTGAGCAGAATGTTCAGCTAACACTGATGCAAAGGATGGAAATAGCCCAGTCTGAGCTTCTCACCAGCAGGTCATATTTGCTGGGCAGACAGCTGAAAAATCATCTTTGTACTTGTGCACTGAGTGCATTCTGATAATGATTTAAAAACTAAAATTAAAAGAATAATATTTTAATATGCTATTTACATTCTCTGAACAGAGAGAGACACAATTCTCTCTCCCAGGATTTTTCCTGGGAAAGGCAGTGAGAGCCTCAGAGAAGAAGAGAAAACAATTCTTATCTCTATTCACTGCTCCTGTTGTTTTGCACATGTGGAATGTGTTATGGAGATTGTTTACCCAAAGTGATTTGTTAACTGGACACTGGTGAAGGTTGTTTTGATTCCTTGGCCATTGGGTCAAAGCTGTGTCCTGGCTGTCTCAGACAGTCATGGGTTTTTCTTTAGTATCTCTTTTAATATAGTATTCTTTAGTATATTATCTCTTTAACATGTAATATAGTATAATATTAGTATAATACAGTACAGCTCAAAAAAACAATTGTTCAACCTTCTGAATCACGGAGTCAGAACTCGTTATTCCTCGCACTGGGGTCACTTTACAACTATACTTCAACAACAGTATAATTTCAAAATAAGATCTTCTTCTAAAGTGTTTCCCAAAAGCCAAGGAGCAGCAGGATTTCTGTGCTCCCAGCAGAGCCCTACCTTGCAGTGTGTGAAGGTGCTCTTTACCACGCAGAGGACGGAGGAAGGCAGGGAGCGGATGCTCTGCAGGGACAGCTCCTGCACCGAGCACACGTAGCGCACGCAGCCTGTCAGCGTCTCCAGCAGCTGCACCACCGCCTGAGATTAAAACTGAACAACATCAGTCACTCCTGCAATACCTCCACAAGCATCTTTTCTCAGCTGAAATACACCTGGATTTTCATGGCATTTAAAGCTCACTGCTATTTGCACCAATAAGTAAAGACAAATGAAGCTCCAGAGCTTTTCTCTGATACCATACCCTTGGTGAAAGCTCCTTATTTCTTTCACTATTGCTCTCAATTTACAAAAATGTTAGAATTCAGAATGAAGTGACATATGTATAAACAGGGGCCAGGGTCACTCTTTAAATATGGGGAGTCCCATTCCATCTGCAGGAGGGACTTGGAGCAGAATTTGAGATTATTTTTTTAAATTATTATTAGCATCAGATGCTAGATGTGATCAAATCATTCACAAAATGTTAACTGAACTTCAACTACAAAGGAAGATTAAATCACATTTTAACCACCAGTAGGTGGCAAAAACATTCTGAAACCTATTTAGTAATTAGTAATCTAGTAGTTTAGGTAAAAGCAAAGAGTGAAGTAAACATTATTTTGACAACTTATGCGACGGGACTTGCCTGTAGCAGATTCCTCACAGTACTGCATAACTCTGTACTCTGGCTGGTCAGTCCTTTGGCCTTGCTGGATAATTCACACATCAAGTTATCAAAGAACCGTAGAGTCTGGCAGAACACAACAAAACTGAAACATTCCACTTACAAAGGCACACACGCAAATAATAATACCATTTTATACCTGCTTGCTGCCTTGGCAGGGAGGCACAGAGAGAACTTGCAGCAGAAAACACTTTGCAGCATTTCAGTCATAAAGCATGATATAACAAGAAGCAAAAACCATTTTCATGTATATATTATAGACAGAAGACATTTTAGCTGTTATTTTTTCAAAGATCTGTTGCTAAAAAAAAGCTTTGCAGCTAATTTGCTTGAAATATATTATTCATTATTAATATAAAATTATTTTATTATTATATAATATATTATTAGTATATACATTATATATTATTATATATTATAATTTTATATATTATATATTATCATATATATTACATATAATATTATTATATTGTTATATTATTATACATATATTATTATATTATTATACATTATTATATAATGCATATTATTATTCATTAATAATATATATCATCTATATATAATGTATAATAAATATTATTACATATTATTTAATTTTATATATTAAATACAATATATTCTATTATTCTACCAAACATTTTTACTTAGTTAAAGCCACATAATTTAAAAAAAATACTTTCATTTTATGTCATAGAAAAATACTTGTTGAGAATGATTATTCACATTTTGAATACATTAAAAAAAAGGCTGTGACATGCAGACAACATCTATTTCTACTTTAGTTGAGGTTTTTGGATGAGTGTTACTTTTGAGACTGCAAAGACAGTGAGACACATGCAGGATAAACAGTGAGCCTTTTTCACGATATGCTTATTATGAGACAATTTTCTCGTAATCTCCAAAAATTTGTTACTTGAGATAAAATAAGAGAAACGGAAATCTAGTGGCCATTTTTACTGGCTTCTTAAAATGGACAAGCTGAGTCTTGAAACTTAATTCAGTCATTTGGCAGCTCTTTATTTCATTTAAAATGCAAGCACAGATTTTAATATACCTATGGCATAAAATTCTCCATCATTTAATCAAAAAAGAAAACGTGTGAAGTCAGTATGGTCTAAAAGATTACTCACTATATTAATTCACAAATTTCACAACATTCGTGATATGGGAGTGTTGATTTCTTCAGGTTACTTGTCCTGAGAAGCTCCCTCACTTAAAAATTCTCCACCTTGGTCATTTTATAAAAAGCCCAATCTTCTCAGAAAGAAATAAAACCCAAGGCTGTTGCTGAATACAGAAAGCAGAACATTGTATGTTTGATTCTCTCCCTACTGTAAAGAACGAGAACAATCACAGAAACAATTCAACACAACACTGTGGAAACTCTTAACGGGTACATTGCAATTTTTGTATCCCATTGATACTGAGCAACCCCAAAAGAAGAATCACTGCAGCCTAAGCAGGTTCTAACACTAGACTGAGACAATTCCACAGTTAACTGAAGCTGTCCTACCTTAGGTAATACTTTTGAGAAAAAAATTCGTTCCACGTCTTCAAGGCTGATATGCGGCAAAAACATTTCAGTCAGGATCCTCAAAATACCTGCAAAGAAAAACATTTGCAATGTGTAATTCTCAGAAATATACAGCAAACTACCAGAGGAAATAAAGAACTGCAGAAAACAAATCAGGTACTTGATTTTGAGACAGGCAACAGAGCATTTGCCTTATCTGAAATGCATGAAAACACACATATATGAGCTGAAAAACCAAGTAACTGTAATAGCTCCAACACGCACAAACCCATCAAAAATAGCAGCACGCCTGACTAAACTTAGTTGAAGGCTAAGCACAACTGCCAGCCTACAGATCCAGTATTTGACACATTCCAAACTGCAAATAGTAGCACATTTTATAATGCAACATAATATGCAATGTAACAGTTTCAGCAACACTCATAAACAGTTACATATAAGCCTCATTTTCTGTAAATCATCATGTTTGTCACCTAGAAGATAACAACCCAAAAGACAGTAAAACACCAGATAAAAAAACACCCCTTTTTTGTGCATTTAAAGATCAGAAGTAGCAGAAAGCTAAAAGCAGCCTTAGATGTAGAGCTTCTCTAAGGGCATTTATAAAGCTCATTCAACATGCAGTTAGTGGAACGTGCAAGGTCCAGCAGGATTGCTGGAGACTCCGAAAAGTTGTAGCAGTATTTTCAGCACTGCAGTGATTCTAACGCAAGTGCAATACAGAGCTCCACAGGAAGAGGCACTTCTTAGCCATTACTTACGAATATGCTCAGTCCAGTCCTCAGATTCTTCATACATTGAGTAAAAACGTTAAAGAAAATCAAACTTGTCCTGCTATAGAGGCTACCTCTAAAGCACCTGCAGAAGCCACAGTGACTTCTATCACGGTCTCACGTTCCTCTGAAATTTGTGGGGATGCTCCACAACCAACGCAGGCTGATAGCCCAGAGTACCGCCGGGATCAACAAAGTATTTCCAAAATGTATTAGAGAGTGAGTCTTGAGGGCTGGGTTTTTTGGTTTGGTTATTTTTTTTTTTCGGTGGTGTGTGGTTTGGTTTTTTTTAGGGAGTTGGGTTTCTTTTGTTTATTTTCTTTGGGGGGGGTGGGGGGGTGGGTAGGTGAGAGGTGTGTCGGGGAATTAACTGCAGTGCTAAAAGAACCACACGCGATGTTCCAGATTCTTTGAATCTTTTATTCCAGGGAAAGGCTGTACTCGTCTCCAGCGAAATTCCCGGCCCCTCACAAAGATCCCACCGCTCTCCCTCACACACATTCGGTGGAATCCTGGAACTCCGAAGGACGCACACAGCCACCCCTCCGACACCACTCGTGTGCCTTTCCCACAGCCCCCCCAGAGCCCTGCTGGGAAGGATATCAGGAGCCGGGGCAGCACGGCGGGCAGCTCCCGGCGGCAGAGCTCCCCGTCCCAGCCGTCCAGCTCCCGCAGCAGCAGCTCGGGGTCCGCCTGGGACATGGCAGCGGCCGCGCTCCCCTCAGCGCGGGCAGCGGCGGGAAAGCGCCCCGCGCTCCCACAAGGCCCCGCGCCCGAGGAAGCGGAAGCGGCTCCAGGCGGGAGCAGCGGGGACGGCCCGGAGCGGCACCGGGTGTGGGTGCGGGCACGGCGCGGGGATAAACGGGCTGGGAAGTGCTCCCGGAGCCCCTCGCCCGGCCTGCGCGGCAGGGGGACCGCTCCGCGCGTTGGGTTTGCGCCCCCTGAAACGTGGAGTCTGAAATGCGAGTCTTAGCGGAGCTGGCGGCTGTCTCAGTTGCCTTGCCCGGTATGTGAGATGCCGTCAGCTGTGATGCTGTGTTTCAATAAATTTAAGTGGTTAGAGAGCGGGCTTTTAAAATTACGGAATAGCTGGGGTTGGAAGGGAGCTCTGGAGATCATCCGGTCCACCCCCCCCGCCAAGGCAGCGTCCCCCAGAGCTGGTGACACAGCGGCGCGTCCAGGTGGATTTGGAATGTTTCCAGAGAGGGAGACTCCACGGCTTTCCGGAGCCTGGAATTGAAAATCAGGATGCTACAACTATACGGTTTGTGCTGATATTAATGATAAATAAAACTATCTACTCTTATTTCCAGCAGCAGTTCGCCTGGCTCTTGGCAAGATATCTGATACTGCACCAGCAAAATACTCTGTCCTGCAACAATACCTACATAAAGGTACAGCTTGGCTGTAATAAATTAAGCTTTTAAAAAACTGTTATTCCTGAAAATGGATTTTCGATTTGATTTTGCTGTTGATGAAAATGAGAACAGTGAGGCGGATGCTCACTACTTACTGCTGTGCTCTCCAGAACACAAGCAGGAATCCAGTGAAAAGAGCAGGGGAGCTGCCACTCTTGCAGCAAAGCCCAGCCCGAAGCTGGCTGCTGCTAAGAACCAGGATGAGGCAGCTTTGAAGAAAAACCTCTGTGTGAAAGCTGCCAAGGAGCACAGCATTCCCCAAGATCTCAACAAAGTATTGGAAAATAAAGTCATGGAAACAGTATTGGGCCTGTCTTATGTAAAGCTGTCTGTAGTGGAAATGACGTGTTCGGGTGATGCTGACAGCGAAGGCATCGTGTCCAAAAGTATTTCTTCTCACTCTGATCTCATCCCAGGAGTCTACGAAGGAGGGCTGAAAATCTGGGAATGCACCTTTGATCTCATGGACTACTTTTCTGAGGCTGAAATAGAATTTACCAACAAGACTGTATTGGATCTTGGCTGTGGGGCTGGATTGTTGGGAATTGTTGCTTTACAGGGTGAAGCTGCCAGAGTCCATTTTCAGGACTACAACAGCACAGTGATTGATGAAATAACCATGCCTAATGTGGTGGCCAATGGTATCTGTGAAGGCAGGAGGATGGGCAGTGGCAAGGACAGAAAAGCCAGCAAGCCTCCTTCAAAGAGGCCCAGGAAAGCAGAGGGCTCACCTGATGTGCTCAACAGATGCAGATTTTTTTCTGGAGAGTGGTCTCAAGTCAGCCAGCTCCTGTTAAACAGCAAACCCTGTTCAAAGTACGATATAATTCTCACCTCTGAGACCATCTATAATCCTGACTACTACAGTGCTTTGCATGATACACTGGCTCAGCTCCTGGATAGGAATGGCCGTGTGTATTTGGCAAGCAAAGTGCATTATTTTGGAGTTGGTGGTGGTATCTATCTCTTTGAGAAATTCATTGAAGACAAAAATGTGTTTAGAACCAGTATGGTTAAAACAATTGATCAGGGTCTGCAACGATGCATCATGGAAATTGCCTTTAAAAATTCCTGTTAAAATTAAACTACTGATCTTCCAAAAATTGCTCAAAAATGTTTTAATCCTCATGTCTCTTTGCTTTTTCCTCTGTTATTCTGGTTTAACAAACTAAGGATGGTGGTTGTTGAAATGTTTGACAAATTCTGGTGTCTGACTAGAAGTGAGGGACTTTTCTGGTGTTGACTTTGCATAGAGTTCTGTTTAAAGCAGCAGCTGTTTATGATAATTAATTTATATACAAGCCAGGCTTTCACATTCTCCGTACATCACAGGAATGACATACATGACATATTGTGGCTGAATGAGGTAAATTTAGCATCCAAAATCAGTGGAAGAGGCTTTTCTCAAGGGCTGGGCAGCCTAACTGCAGCCAGATTCAAGCAGGGACCACATACCTCTGAGCTCTGCTGCTTTGCCAGCAGAGGGGGATGTGATTGTATTTATCACTCATGAGAATCTCAGAAATCCATGTAATGTTTCCATGTGTACACATGATGTATTCAAGCCCTTTAAAGAGTGTAACAATATTAACCACCGTGGTCTGTAAATTTTCACATTCATATTTTGTCATAGGCTAAGAAAATTTCAGCAAGGAATTAGAAAAAGCCATACTGGTTTAGAAGCTGACTTGAAAGAATATTCTACACAAGATCAGCTCCTTCTACCAATCAGCAAGCCTACAAATGAAATACTGGAGAATGACAGAACTGAGCTTTAGGAGATAACTGGAAAATGAGATAAACTGTGCTATTACAGGAGTTTAATAGATTGCTGTACTGTTTTAACAAGATTTTTCCAGAAATGAATTGCCCCATTTTTCTAAACTTGCAGGGGGTACTACTCAACATCCACACCTCTTCAGTCTTTCCTAGGCTGAAGGCAGTGATGTTGCCAAAGATCTCACTGCAGACAAACCCCCAGAGAACTACACTTGAGCACTCACTGCCACTGGCAATTCAAATAAAAAAAGGAAATCCACTGCATGTTTTGCCTTGGCCAAAACCAGACAGAAAGCTCTTAGACAGCTGTTGACATCATGCACTGCTTTATCAGGTGCCCTTGCAGAAATACAAACTTGGGGACAGTGACCACTGCTGTAAACTGGATGCAAGGATCTTCAGTGTAGAGCAGAAGGAAATAGTCTGAGGGGATGGAAAGAAACTTAGTACAGCAGTGATCTAAATCACTTGAATTACGCCATCAAGTTTCCATCACAGAAAGTGCTGAAAGTCAATCCCAAGGTTCCTATTTTGAACCTGCTGCTATTAAGATAGAGTTGTAAAGGATTTCCTGTACTTCACAGAAGAGCCTTCACTACTCTTTCAGACTATTTTAAAGGGATGCTTTGGAAACTACTGAATTTAGCCTCTCATAGGGTAAGAGAGGGAGGAAAAAAGTCTGTTTTGCCATGAATATAATGGTGCTTTGGAATTTTTCTGTACCTACTCTGAAACTTAGTGATGATAACTGCTGACTACAGACTGAGGAACAAAAAAAGTTTTAGCTTTGGCTAACCAAGAAGGCACTGTTAACAGCTTTTAAAATTTTTTTTCTGTCAAAACAGAAAAGCTGGAAACAAATGGGTTACCATTTGTTATTTTTCAAACTCAATGCTAAGATAAATCATGGCTTGCACTGAGTAGGTTGTTCTGCACCTGCTAGTCTAGTGCAGTTCCAGAGAACCATACCTCAAGTAATAAGAAATGTTGACCACTATGACAAAGAATATGGTTAGGAACAAGAATCTCACGTAATTTTGGATGAATAAATGAAGAAGGTACTTAAAATTTTCAACTATAGTATTTCCTCTTGATAGTATTCCACTATCAAACTCACCATCTGTGGTTTAATTACTGTGCCTTCACTCAGTATTTAGCTCAAACATAGCTGGTTTTGTGCAAATACAGAATCAGAATTTTTAGGACTCTGAGGGAAGAATGGCAGAGCCACAATCTTATCATGACTGCACACCTGCAAAACAAATAACTCCACACAGTATAATTAGCTTCCAATTTCAGAATCTGATTAGAAAATGGAAGATGCTTTTTCTCAGGTGAAATCAGCACAATTAGCATTGGGATTTCCATATTTGAGATGAGTTCTGTTCTTAGAATTCAGCAGGTCCATACTGGGAGGAAACAGGATTCAACACTTAGTTTTCTAGGCTGATGTTTCAACTTCAAATAATACTAATTTCCCTCACCTACATTAAGGCTGGCTCTACCTGAGAAATCCTCACCACCCTAGTGACCAGTGTCCTGCTCCTCTTCACAAACTGGAATAGAAGAAAATAAACTTCTCACTCCTTTGTAACACTTGCATGTATTACTTAATGACCAGGGAAATTAAGTTGCCCCAAATGACACTGCACTAAAACATAACTGAATTGGGAGGTCCCTCAAAGTATTTTTTTTTTTAGATGACACATGAAAGTCTTTCTTCTGTGAAGAAATAAAAGGTAGAGATCAGCTGGTAGCTCAATTTTGATCAGCTCACTCCAAACCATCATGGTTTTTCCTCCCCTCACATTTTGAACACGTCATTACAATAATAGGTCCCGTGTAAATTATGTCTTTCCTGTAAGTATTGTGGAGACAAAGATTAAAATCACTCATTAAATACCTCAGGAAACTAAATTGAAAGGCTTGTTTGTTTTAACACAGCTATCCCTAACTGATGACTTCCATTTGAAGACTATTTGCCAGTTTTGGGAAATGAGGCTATTTTAAACTCAGGTCTGTATACTGGCAGCTACAGTTATTTTACTAAAGCTTAGAGGAAGAAAAGCCCTTGATAATGGCACTGGGAAGTGCCCGATTTGCAGGTTACTGACTTGTGTGCTATTCTTGGTTATTAGGCACACAGGCTTTGAAATCAAAATCTTGTTAAGTAAAAACAATCCTGCCATCATTACCAAGGTATTTGAAGCGCAGCCAGACAACCACTGCACAGGAACTCAAAGAGAAGCACAAAGAGCAGATGCAAAAGCAGGCAAGGATGCTGGAGGGGAAAATCCAGGCTGCAAGTGGGGGGAAATCTGGTGCCAACCAAGAGACCTGTAGCACCAGGTTCAGGAGATTCTGCTCCGAGGAGATTACTGGGATGGACACCCTGAACTCTTCTGGTGAGGACTGGACTCAAAGGTTTGATGATGAGAACAGAAAATTCCTCTCCACGACTGAAACAAAGCTACAGAAAGGTGATTTAAGACGGATCACAACTGTAAGAAGGGAGTACAGCAAGATTTTTGGTGATAGAAACTGGCCTGAAGTCTCTCAGATTTCCTGGTTTGTACTGTTAGAGTCACTTGCATGCTGAAAGGAAAGGCTTCCCTATACCACCAGATAGTGCTGGCTAAGTGCAGTAGGAACCACAGAAAAGGGAACAATCCATATTGCATCTATATCGCATTACCTCTGGAAGTCAGCAAGCCTGCAAGACAGCAAGTCAATAAATTCACAAATGAATGAAATGAAAAGTATCACAAAACAAAAAGAGTGAAAATTGTAGCAAATAATTTCACAACAAACAAAAGGCAACATCCTGCCACAACAGGAGGGTGATGTTACATAATTCAGACACTGCCTAGGTGTACTGAGGGGGTAGTTAACTATAACACAATTACTGCTATGAAAAAAAAAAAAAGAAAAAAGCATCATTAAATTCACACAAATCAAAGCTGTCCAGGGGAATCAGAATGAAAGAAGCATTGGCAGAATTTTTACGTTGCCACCAGTCTGCTGTAGGGAAGGTTCTTACAGGAAAATCAAATATTTTGATCATTACTTCTGCAGAATACTAGATTTTAAAATCACTGAGTAAATCAAAGGTTTGGATCATTGTAACAGTCAGCCCCACCCTCACACCAATTTTTTTTTTAAATGTGGGTAAGATGAAAAGCCTAAAAAGTAATAGAAAAACAAATTGAAAACACTGTGGTCAAAAGACCAGTGAACAGGTTTGGTCCAGTGGTGTTTGAAGTTGATGGTAAAGCCTTAGGCATCCTACAATAGATCAGTGAAATGAGACTGGATGAAAACAAATTAGAGGTAAGGTGGTGTGGGAGTGTTTAACTAAAAGGGCACATCAAAAGGAAAGGAAAAAGGGTTAGAACTTCATATTCTGCACAATGGAATGATCTAAAAAATAAGATATATCTGAGGATTACCAACCATATTATAAACTCAGGCAGAGTCCAGTTACTCCAGATTTATGGTTACACACATAGAACACACATTCAACTTTATTTATCAAAGTACAGCTCACAGTTTCCAGGTTGGAACTGCTCATTGTGTTCACAAGTTTATTTCTTGTCATCTGACCATGTAATTTCATAATCTGTATACTCTTTCTTCAGTATCTCTACAGTGACTGAGTGATCTGCTTTTCCATAGCCCTGCAAGACAGAAAAATTGGACATGGACATTAAGTCTTCAGAACCATTCAGTTCTTATCAACACAAGTTGTTCACATGCAAATCAAAAGTTCTAAAAAAGTTACTCTTGCAGTATCATGTTTTATTTTTCTATCATCCTCTCCAATTCCCTCCTCCCCAAACCAAAGTTCTACAAAATAAATGAGGGGGGGTCAAATAGAAAATGCATTTCCTACACAATTTCTCCAGCAGAAAGCTTGTTTTAAAAATGTTCCAAACCCATCAACCACGGTATTTATGGAATGTTGCTTTAAACCACAGAGATTGCATTGACCCACTTTAATGTGTGAGCATACAATTTGGCTCAGCCGATGGGAAAGGGAATAAGCAAACAAGCGTGAGCATTTGAACACTATTCTGGCCACTGAAGATATCACAGTTTTCATGGTTTATTTATTTCCCATCCTGCCTTAGCTGATAGTAGCACAGTTTTAAGTATCTGTGTTCTTCAGCCATTGCAACTCCAAGGTAAGGTCAGATGACCCATGTGGTTTTTAGCACTCGTTTAAAAATCACTGGTCACAGTGTTGCTGTTTCACTGAAATTTAAAGGCAGTTGTGGTCAAAGTGGCCTTTCCATTATTGTCTTACATGATCAGAGTTATCTTGATTTCTTATTTCAGAGCTACACATAACAACAGTGCAGCACACTGATAGAAATCTGTGATTTACAGGTTATTTTTCCCATAATATTTCACATGAAAGTTTACTTAGAAAACTGAAAAAAAGGAGCCCAAGTTTGTATTATCAAACAAAGCATACTCTTATTCATCAGTGACGGCCCCAAAGAGGAACAGCTTAAATAAACAAGCATTTAAACTGAAAAGGTTAAAGTTGATGCATTATAAAACGCAAGCTTTTCAAAAAGAGCAGATAATATAGTTATGTCAGTTGGAAAGCAACAGCTCCACAGCTCACTCTTGCCTTGGCAACCACTTTGAAGACCCCATCCAGCCTTAAAAATAGCAGCACAGCTTCAAAAGAAGTTAATGACCATTTCTCTGGTTTCAATGAAACACCAAGGTAGTTCTGTTTTAGAGTCTGACACCAAACCTTCAAGTCAAAAGAAGCATTAAACCTACATAATTAAAATATTAACTTCTGACCTGGGACCGAGGTCATCTGAGCCCCAGGGTCTCCACCTGACAGAAGCCCTCATGGCAATAAGGCTCTGCTTTTACCTGATGCTCCTCTGTGAGCATCAAGGCACCAAAAGCAGAGAATAAAGTCTGTTTCTCAGAGTGCAAGAGCTGACCACTGCCTCTAACACTTAATTTGGCAGCTAGATTATTAATACAGGTTTCCTGCCCTAAAACTATTGTTTTTCTAACCTATCTCACAAGTGAGACAGGCAGGAATGTTTAAGATGTGATGTAAATTGCCAAAATCCACCATGCTATTAACCAAAAATCCCAGAGCATCAGAGACAGAAGCATTTGAAGGAAAATGAGAGATGCACTTACTGTTGAGAGCCCAAAAACCCTGATTTTCTTGTCTTTGCTATTATGTTCAATTTTCCCTCCTCCAAGGCACTTGCATTCATATCCCAGCTTTTCCATCTCAGGATTTACTTTTTCAAATATATGATCTGCATAAGAAGAATGGAGAGAGACATTAGAACAGGAACTAGGCATTACATAGTCTAGAACTCATTTTTAGCTACTTCTTTCACATAAAAGGCAGGAAGGTTTCTCTTCAGAGGCAGAG